>NC_092152.1:20259580-20866849 GCF_045791955.1 Oncorhynchus clarkii lewisi | reverse complement strand
TGCCATTAACCACAAAGTTAAGAAATCCCCCAGTCTTGACATTTTACAAGTAAACACAAGAGAGTGGATCAAAGATGAGACATCTGGTAATGGACTTTGAGACGGTTTTCAGTTTAAAGCACTGTGAGCGGTAGGGTCCTGTCACTAGGGCCCTTGACTAAGTGATTGTTTTCAGAAGGAAGATAACAGACACACTGCAATGACCCAGAAAGGGGTGTTGAAAGTAGCATAGCTGGTTTAGCTTTCCAAATCCTACATTTATTTAGTAAACTCTCTCACAATGCATACACACACACACTATGTTTCTCTGCAAGAAATATTAGAGACGCACTTGAGTAAAATTTGTGGTAGTATGTGAAAAGTTGAACACAAACTTTGCAACCATATTCTTCAGGGCTATATTTCTCCTTTATGTGATCTCAGGAATTTCGCTACTAGAGCAAGAGAGTGCAAAGTCAAATGAAAGAGGAGTTTAAAGATATCACTAATCACGATCAAGGAGGGATAAGATGAGCATTTAGAATGAGGGAAGTTATTCTTGCACAATTTGGGATCATTTGGCCTAATTTCAAAACACACTTCTAACAGTTATGATTAATAACAGCTTAATTTACTTACTGAAACATATTTAGTGTTTAGTACTTTTACCCTGTGTTACCCTGTTGGTAAGTCCATTTTTCCGAGTCTCTGCCCTGATATAAACAACTGAAAGACGAAAGACTAACAACCCAAAACAGTCGATAGAAAAGAGATGTGCCTAAGAATGTTATTGCTGCACCCGTGACCCGTCACCACAAACATTGGCTATGACACTGTGGGCCATTCAAAATCAAAATAAATACAGGTAATACGGGTCAATACAGGTATGACTAACCCAGATAATTTACAAGGTTATGTGATGGTAGTTTCTCAGGGCAACGCTTAGGTGGGTTGTGGAGAGCTGGTGTTTGATTATACCTCATAGAAAGTTACTGAATTTGCTTTTGGTGTTGTTCAATATAAAATATGTTTGTGAGAAAACATTTGATTTTAATAATAAACATTTAGACATTGTTTTTTAATTTATGTTATCTTAACAAAAATAAAATGACGTATCCAAGTGTAAATGTTTATTAATAATATCGTGAGTTTGGCATACTAGTTATTTATATGGCTATTTCAGGCCAAATTCCCATTGTTCACCAGCCCAAAGACTGTTCCTGGACTAACTACTGTAGCCAACACAACCCAAATCGTCATATCGCATTACTTTAGTCTATAAAGGTAAGTCAATACAATGTGATTTACATGAAGTATGTAATACACGCAATATGTTTTAACTTACATAATGTTGTATTTGAAAAAACATGCACATTTGAGTAAAAAAGTCAAATGAGTTACAATGAAAAAAGTACAGTACTCACTCACCTAGGTAAAGCACGAATCCACTGGACTCGTGGTTAAAGTGCTGACACAAGAGGTGGGTTCTTGAATTGCATGAATTTTTCTTATCTCAACAAATATCACATCTTATTTTGTTGCCTACAATGGTCGAAGCCTCTGCTGCGTTGGAACATTCACATCGTTACCTGTATAGTCAGTCAGTCAAGTCAGAGAGGAAGAGGTTTTGCTCCACCCCAAATCTGCCCACGAAAATCAACCCACAAAATAAATATGGAGGTCAATGAGTGTAGAATTTGGTCAACATAAAATGTTATTGCAAATTTGATACATGGAGCTTACTTGATTGAATAGAAGTTTCGTAATGGTGAGGTTGTTATGAATGCACGGATATAAGTGGACGCACGTGGCATTTTGCCAACTGAAAAAAAACGACTTTATATCTGGATATCTACTTACATATTTTAGCATGGACATTGCCATTGAGGGCTTCCACCATTTTGAAGTAGTCAACTAGTTTGTGATTCCTATTAGTTGGGAGCAATCAGCCAATGAAGAAGAATAAAAATAAACTACTTTAAAATGGAGATATCCTCAATGACGCTACCCATGCTCTAGCAGACGCTATAATGGCAGATTCAAATATGAATCCTCTATCTATCTCTATGGCCCGTTTATCTCACGCGTATCTGCCCTCATTAGCTAGAATGGTCGCACCTGATCTCGCCTCTTCCCGCCTGCCTTGCATATTTGAGGACATGTATTTCTATTGTTAGAGCGGTCACTCTATTATCTTGTCAATATAATAGAGAATCTTTAACGGAGGTCAAATAAAATCCAATGTTATTTGTCAAATGCGCCGAATACAACAACTTACAGTGAAACGCTTACTCACAACCCTTAACCAACAATGCAGTTCAAGACAAATAATTAGGAAAATATTTACTAAATAAATGTCAAATGAAATAAAATAAAAAGTAACACAATTAAATAACAATAACGATGCTATATACAGGGGGTACCAAGTCAACGTGTTGGGGTACAGGTTCGTCGAGGTAATTTGTACATGTAGGTAGGGGTAAAGTGACTATGCATAGATAATAAACAGTGAGTAGCAGCAGTGTAAAAACAAGGGTGGGGGGGTGGGGGGTCAATGTAAGTAGTCCAGGTGGCCATTTGATTAATTGTTCAGCAGTCTTATGGCTTAGGGGTAGAAGCTGTTAAGCAGCCTTCCGGACCTAGACTTGGTGCTCCGGTACCGATTGACGTGCGGTAGCAGAGAGAACAGTCTATGACTTGGGTGAATGGAGTCTTTGACCATTTTTGGGGGCCTGGATGGCAGGAAGCTTGGCCCCAGTGATGTACTGGGCTGTACGCACTACCATCTGTGCATCAAAGCTGGGACCGAGAGACTGAAAAACAGCTTCTATCCCAAGGCCATCAGACTGTTAAACAGCCACCACTAACATTGAGTGGCTGCTGCCAACACACTGACTCAACTCCAGCCACTTTAATAATGGGAATTGATGAGAAATGATGTAAAATATATCACTAGCCACTTTAAACAATGCTACCTAATATAATGTTTACATACCCTACATTATTCATCTCATATGTATACGTATATACTGTACTCTATATCATCTACTGCATCCTTATGTAATACATGTATCACTAGCCACTTTAACTATGCCACTTTGTTTACATACTCATCTCATATGTATATACTGTACTCGATACCATCTACTGTATCTTGCCTATGCTGCTCTGTACCATCACTCATCCATATATCTTTATGTACATATTCTTTATCCCCTTACACTGTGTATAAGACAGTAGTTTTGGAATTGTTAGTTAGATTACTTGTTGGTTATTACTGCATTGTCGGAACTAGAAGCACAAGCATTTCGCTACACTCGCATTAACATCTGCTAACCATGTGTATGTGACAAATAAAATTTGATTTGATTTGATTTGACCTTGCGGTTGATGCCGAGCAGTTGCCATATCAGGTGGTGATGCAACCGGTCAGGATGCTCTCGATGGTGCTTTTGAGGATTTCGGGATCCATACCAAATCTTTTCAAGGGGAAAAATGTGTTGTCATGCCCTCTTCACGACTGTCTTGGTGTGTTTGGACCATATTCGACAATGAGCATGTTTAATTTGGTCAACAAAAAATGTAATTGCTAATTTGCTACCTGAGGCTTATTAGATGGAATAGACGTTTTGTAATGGTTCGGTTTTTATTCATACAAAATTGTTCGGTTTTTATAAATGCACTGATATAAGTGGACCACGTGGATTTTTGGCAACTCTGAAAAATATGACTTTTTATCGGAGTTGTGCCTGTTGTTCACAGGCGTATCTGCCCTCATTGGCTAGAATGATCCCACCTGATCTCGCCCCCACCCTCCTGCTCTCCATCTTTGAGGACATGTATTTTCATTGGTCACTCGACTATCTTGTCAGTATAATTGAACATATTTGGTGTTACTAACCATTGAAAAATGATGATCTATGACTAGAAATAATTAAAGTGGAACCAAACAGATTAATACAAATCATTTATTTCAGATGTGGGAACTCTTTAGGCAGTTTATAAGTAATACTAATACAGTTTTAATTCGGAATTAGTCAACCCAATTAGGGTTTAAATGCGGAAGACACATTTCAGTTGAATCCATGCAGTTGTACAACTGACTAGGGTATTTCCTTTTCCATTTCTCTTAATAATGCACCCTTCCTCTGTCATTCGTCCTTACCTTCAGAGAATATCGTGATCAAGGAGGTAAGGAAGGATGCAAGTTTAGAGTATTGGGGCAAAAACGGAAGACCCATAACTAAACCGAAAGTCCCACCCAGTGGTAGGAGTGTAATATCACTATTTGTAAGCTGTTTCAGGAAGTAACACCAACTCGTCTGAATATTTGTGTCTTTTTGGCCCTCCCCAGAATGATCTTCGGAATTCCCCCAAACTTCTGCAGCGACCATGCCCATGTATCTACCTCTTCTGTGTAGAACACCTGATTTCAAACTACGGCATATTTTTCATTTCACAAATGTTCAGATTTTTCTGCAAGTAACTTTTTCAAATTGACTGAATTGAACTACAGTAACTCGCTGAGATGTCGGATTCATCTGACCGGTCTTTAAACTTAAATTTTCTGAAAGAACCTGTCTTGAGGAAACTGTGTGAGGCTCTGGATAAAACCAACAGTAAAGGATGGCGTAAACTCGGGGAGATGGTCGGCAATGACCGGCGTTTTAGGGTGAGGTAAGCCTAATTAAGCAGTCGAACAGCCCGTCTGACGGTCGCGCGGAGATCCTTAGAGGGCGTAGTTCTACCTGATGCCGTATTACCTAACGACCTAAAAGGAATAATAGCGCCATCTTGTGGTTGGTTGGGCAAGTCTGAAGGGTTATTCTTTAAACATGTTAGTTTACTTGTTTGATTTTACAGTATACATGTTATCCCTATCGTCAACATACTGTTATAACACAATAATACATGTTATCAGTATTCCTGTGCATTTTACATTTCCTACGAGTGAACTAACTTGTGAGCTATGTGCCTCCCCTGCTGTTCATATATTTTTTTCTTATTAGATAGTGTCATAGACAGTGTGTGCATTACTGTGTGCATAAATTCTGCCTTTTCCTCCACTGTGCAGTTCAGATGAGATGGAGATGTGCTCTCTGAAGGTGTTGGAGCTGGAGGGCAGCCCCAGCCGCGTGCTGCTCAGGCTCATGGGAGACAGAGGGTGCACACTGGGCCATCTGGTAGACTTACTACAAACCATGGGCCATACAGAGGCCCTACAGTGTGTCAAACCACCAGGTATACAGAGCATCTTTAGAATATGTGTTCGCTGACTATTATCTGGTTGGTACTTGGAGGGAAGGCTCAGGATTATAAATGGTTTTGGCGACAAGTTAATCTCGACTCTTGATTTTGGTCCCTGTATGTAAATGTATTGATTATTTATTGTACATATATTTGAATCATTATTGAGAATTTCTTTCCATAATGGTTGTGTTTAGGTATCCAGATCCTCATTCAGCCCCAATCTGTGGCTATAATAGTGGGACACAACCTGCGACTCAGCTGTTATGCTGTGGGGAAGGCTGGTGTTCAATTCCAGTGGTTCAAAACCAAGGAAGAGGTGGGTAGCCTACTAGGGTGTGTTTTGAAGGTAGACCGTAATGTTTATGCATTGGTTGTAAACATGTCATTAAACATGTTTTCAGATAATCATATTGCTGATATCTTGACCAGATAACATTGTGACAGCTGTGGCTTAATAATGATATATATATATATTTCACCTTTATTTAACCAGGTAGGCTCGTTGAGAACAAGTTCTCATTTACAACTGCGACCTGGCCAAGATAAAGCAAAGCAGTGTAACACAAACAACAACATAGAGTTACACATGGAATAAACAAACATACAGTCAATAATACAATAGAAAAAGTCTATATACAATGTGTGCAAATGAGATAGGATAAGGGAGGTAAGGCAATAAATAGGCCATAGTGGCGAAATAATTACAATTTAGCAATTAAACACCGGAGTGATAGATGTGCAGAAGATGAGTGTGCAAGTAGAGATGTATATTTCATGTATTATGAATTGATTTGACACATTGTGACTTCTCCAGGTACACAACAGTTCTTCTCCAGACCTGGTGATTAGCCCAGTCCAACTGACAGACGCAGGCTTCTACATCTGCAGGGTTAATTGTGGAGACTCCTTTGAGTTCAGCCAGTGGGCTCAGGTGGATGTCCTGAATGTTGCAACACCTTATGGTGAGACACTATCTTTTACCTCCCAATCAGTTCATAGACAACATTGTTATTATGTCTTTCTTTTGCCTGGGATTTTTGGAATTTGATTTCTATCCGGTTCCATTTTAATAAGGCTAACATTTTCTACACGTTGTCGGTTCCTCCTTTCTGTGAAAGACAGACAAAACAGGGGTGAGTTTCCTGAACGCTTTGTAGCACTAATGTTATCTTTTATCCCTCCAAAGCTTTCGCTAAACTCGCCCCCAGAGCGACTGCACATTGAATAAACGTATGTTTTCCATGCAGGGTTGGGGTCACACTCGTTGGAGGGCAGGCTGAAGGTGGTGATCCAGCCCCAGGGCCAGAGACTGCTGGTGGGGGAATCTTTGCAGCTGGAGTGTGGGGCGGTAGGGAGGCCTATCCCCCGCTACCAGTGGCACAGGAACGGGGCGCCCCTTCACTTTCCAGAGGCCTCCAAGAGGAGACTCACGGTAAGGAGGTCAGAGGAGGATGCTAACATCCTTGAGCGCTTATGTAGAAAGTTCCACATTTATACTGTAAAAGTGGCACTGTTACATATTTTGTAGTTACAGTACAGTAACTCTACAATACTGTTGAATGTTGTACAAGTCAGATGAAAACCGTGAGAGTTAGTTTGAATTTTTTTCAAATAGCTTGATATTGTTCGTTAATTGAAACAGATTCCGTATCTGCTGCTGGAACATCATGGAAAGTATCGCTGTGAGATTTGTATTAACAACGAAAGGACGTGGACGAATGAAGTAGACATTCTAGTGGGTATGTCACTATCCTTTATTTTACAGTACTAAAATGATGATATTGATCCTAGCCTCAACAAAAGGTCTGTTTATCAGTATGCAATATGAGCAAAAACGACTCGCATTGAATTTGGTGACAGTTCTTGATGATTACTTACTCTTGTTCTTGAATGAAAGGACCAAGGATATCTGTCCAGTTTTCAGGGGCAATGGAGTGTTCTGAAGGTATAGTTGAAGTGCCTGGTTTCTCTTAGTTTGGCCATCTGAGATGTACAGTATGTGCATGAATAAAACAGGGCCATGTTGGAAACAGTGGGATGGCAAAGTGAATCTGTTTTTATAGAGAAGGAGGGTTTGGTTCCAGGTGTTGCATGCATTCTTTTCATCCTTTGAATTTTTGCCCGTTCATTTGATTGATTTATATTTTTGAGAACACAACATAATCATAACAATCCCACAGAAAGTATGACATTGTCTGTAATTTGAAAAATGGTCTTTACAGATGCTCAAAATCGCTACATCTCAATTATATAATCACTCACAGCTTTCAGTGATTCAGCTTAGATGTCCCGTATCAATTTCCAATTAATATTTGCAAATGTTCCAGACAGGACATATTTTCAGTGGGTACTAACATTAGGCATGTTGATCCGTTTGGCTTCTGACTGAGCCCCACCTAATCGGTGACACTTTTTACTTTAATTCAGTTGAAATGAAAGCACAGGAAATATACATTCTAGTAATTGTTCTAAAATTGTTTTCCCACAGATGATGTTTTTGCCTTTGGAGCTGGTAAGTGACATGCATTGATGTATATCTGAGATGATCTATCACTGTTTATTGGACATTGTTTCCGGCAATTCTAAATGTTTCTGCACATTACATGAAGCAGTTTATCTCCTGAGAATGTTTATCAATCCACCATGTGTAATATCTGTATAATACACTGCTCAAAAAAATAAAGGGAACACTTAAACAACACAATGTAACTCCAAGTCAATCACACTTCTGTGAAATCAAACTGTCCACTTAGGAAGCAACACTGATTGACAATAAATCTCACATGCTGTTGTGCAAATGGAATAGACAACAGGTGGAAATTATAGGCAATTAGCAAGACACCCCAAATAAAGGAGTGGTTCTGCAGGTGGGGACCACAGACCACTTCTCAGTTCCTATGCTTTCTGGCTGATGTTTTGGTCACTTTTGAATGCTGGCGGTGCTTTCACTCTAGTGGTAGCATGAGACAGAGTCTACAACCCACACAAGTGGCTCAGGTAGTGCAGCTCATCCAGGATGGCCAATGCGAGCTGTGGCAAAAAGGTTTGCTGTGTCTGTCAGCGTAGTGTCCAGAGCATAGAGGCGCTACCAGAAGACAGGCCAGTACATCAGGAGACGTGGAGGAGGCCGTAAGAGGGCAACAACCCAGCAGCAGGACCGCTATCTCCGCCTTTGTGCAAGGTGGAGCAGGAGGAGCACTGCCAGAGCCCTGCAAAATGACCTCCAGCAGGCCACAAATGTGCACGTGTCTGCTCAAACGGTCAGAAACAGACTCCATGAGGGTGGTATGAGGTCCCGACCTCCACAGCTGGGGGTTGTGCTTACAGCCCAACACCGTGCAGGACGTTTAGCATTTGCCAGAGAACACCAAGATTGGCAAATTCGCCACTGGTGCCCTGTGCTCTTCACAGATGAAAGCAGGTTCACACTGAGCACATATGACAGACGTGACAGAGTCTGGAGACGCCGTGGAGAACGTTCTGCTGCCTGCAACATCCTCCAGCATGACCGGTTTGGCGGTGGGTCAGTCATGGTGTGGGGTGGCATTTCTTTGGGGGGGCCGCACAGCCCTCCATGTGCTCGCCAGAGGTAGCCTGACTGCCATTAGGTACCGAGATGAGATCCTCAGACCCCTTGTGAGACCATATGCGGGTGCGGTTGGCCCTGGGTTCCTCCTAATGCAAGACAATGCTAGACCTCATGTGGCTGGAGTGTGTCAGCAGTTCCTGCAAGAGGAAGGCATTGATGCTATGGACTGGCCCGCCCGTTCCCCAGACCTGAATCCAATTGAGCACATCTGGGACATCATGTCTCGCTCCATCCACCAACGCCACGTTGCACCACAGACTGTCCAGGAGTTGGCGGATGCTTTAGTCCAGGTCTGGGAGGAGATCCCTCAGGAGACCATCTGCCACCTCATCAGGAGCATGCCCAGGCGTTGTAGGGAGGTCATACAGGCACGTGGAGGCCACACACACTACTGAGCCTCATTTTGACTTGTTTTAAGGACATTGCATCAAAGTTGGATCAGCCTGTAGTGTGATTTTCCAAATCCAGACCTCCATGGGTTGATAAATTTGATTTCCATTGACAATTTTTGTGTGATTTTGTTGTCAGCACATTCAACTATGTAAAGAAAAAAGTATTTAATAAGAATAGTTCATTCATTCAGATCTTGGATGTGTTATTTTAGTGTTCCCTTTATTTTTTTTGAGTAGTGTATAATGATAGCGTTGTGATTGTAGGTGCCAGTGAACTAATCCTGAACAGCAATCAAGAACCACCTTATGGTAAGCAGAACACAAAATGAATCCACCCAGTACTTGGTTACCTTTCATTACTGCTAGAATATCAAATGCCTTTTCTCCATGTTGGTCAATATGTTACATTTCTCCACAACTGATTTCAACTCGTAGTCATTGATGGTATTTGTCTCTCATCACAGCGACAGATAAAGTGGCCCTGCTAATCGGGAACCTCTCGTACCGGAACCACCCCCAGCTCAAGGCGCCAATGGTTGATGTGTATGATCTCACCAACCTCCTGCGCCAGCTCAACTTCAAGGTAGTATCGCTGCTGGATCTCACCGAGTCAGAGATGCGCAACGCCGTGGACGAGTTTCTGCTCTTACTTCACAAGGGTGTCTATGGTACGCCATTCATTATTATGGCCGATTAGAGTATGAAATATTAGTTTATTTGATCTGGTTTTCCAAAAATATAGTGAATCATAAAAAATTAAATACTAGTTTTAAAAAGTGAAGTCTATTTTCAGTCTTATTTCATTCACTGCTCTATTTACTGTCTCGTTTAATTCACTCCCATAAACTTTTGCTGTACTTTATTTTTTTAGGTTTGCTGTACTATGCTGGACATGGTTATGAGAACTATGGCAACAGCTTCATGGTACCGGTGGATGCTCCAAACCCGTATCACTCAGCCAACTGCCTGTGTGTGCAGAGCATCCTCAAACTGATGCAGGAGAAGGAGACAGGCCTCAATGTGTTCCTGTTGGATATGTGCAGGAAGCGGTGGGTAAAGACTAGTATACTGTGCTAACCATGTTTGTTTTATGTTTATTTGTTTTTCACTACTATTCAATGTCCCTTCCCTGTTAGTAACATGGGATATAGACCACTCACCATTTCTTGTTTGTTGTAATACTGTAACTATTACATTTTTATTTTTAGAAATATTCATGATGATACAACCCCAAACATACTATTGAGGGTCACAGCTAACATTGTCTTTGGATATGCAACGTAAGTAATCAGACGATTACTCAAATATATGTCTAAACTTCTATTCGTAACATGTAACTTTGTATGAACAAATGAAGTGATATATTCCCCAATTCTGTTCCATTCTTCTATTGTGCAGCTGCCAAGATGCAGAAGCGTTTGAGCTGAGCTCTAGTGGATTCACTAACGGTGTCTTCGTCAAGTTTCTGAAGAAACGTCTTCTGGAGGATGAGAAGATCACTGTGTTGCTGGACAGAGTGGCTGAGGGTTAGGAGCAATGGACCAATTATGTATTGGTGAACTAATCATTTAGTAAATGTCACCCCATCTATAGTATTTGTGGTCATGGAGCACAAGTCAATGTAGGCATGAAATATACAGTATTGATCTAATGCAGTGCCGTGCAAAATAAGTAACAGGAGTACAGAAAGACATCTATCCTATCCTACCCTGTATACTTCCATGCATCGATTATCATGGCAATAATACTTTGCCTAACACATTTCTTCTGTGAGAGCCTGAGGTAATGTTGTTATGGTGTTGCTTGTGTTATCCAGACATGGGCCAGTTCGATGCCACTAAGGGGAAGCAGGCTCTGGAGATCCGCAGCAGCCTATCAGAGAGGAGGGCTCTGACTGACCCTGTACTGCCTGGTGACAGCTCTGACATGGCCCTGGCTCACAACCGTCAGTGGGCCAAGGCTCACGGTAAGGACACGATCAACCAATGAAAGTAAATGCAGTACATTTCAATTTGAATTGTTTCGCTGAAGCAATCAACATACTTATTGTGGACATAATGTTGTGTTTTCATTCTAGAACTGCCTGAGAGTATGTCTCTGGACTTTGACTGTGGGGCTCAGATCAAGCTGGGCTTTGCTGCAGAGTTCTCCAACGTGCTGGTCATTTACACCCACATCGTGAAGAAACCAGAGGACATGTTCTTCTGCCAGGCTCACGTCACCAACTTCTCCCCGGTGAGACGCTACAGTCTTTCGTCTTGTTCAATTATGCCAACTTGTTCCTTCCTAAAAGCTCCTGTCACCAGTTTCTCACAATTTGTTCCCTGTCCCCTAACCCTTGTGTCCACAGATCTGAACAGGTGTAGCTAATCCATCCAAGCTTTTCCGATCAATGAACACCAAAGGGATAGGGAAAGGAATTTAAAATGAATATGTCACTGATGTCATAATGGTTTTCCTCAGCTCTGTTCAATACCAATGAGAGCGATTTGTCTTTCTTGGGGTTTACTGAAACAACATTAGGAGCATAGTAAAGAGTCTGTCTGCTGAAGATACTGAGGCTCCAGCACCTGCCTGAAAACTTTGCATATGCAGGTCGTCTTGTCCTAAAAACATTTCCTTTGTTCTGTCCAGGACCTTGACATTGATCCCAAAGAGATGAACAGGGAGACACCAGAGGAGACTGGCATCTACCTGCTCTCCAGCAGTCTTCCCCAGCACTGCCTGTACACACGCCTCAGCTCTCTACAGAAGCTCAGGGTAAGTGTACAAAGGATAATCACCACTTTCCACATTCTCACATTACTACGACATTATTATATTGTCTTTGCCCTTTTAGTTTGATATCTTCAAAAAAGTTTTAATCAACCTTCCTGTTCATATGTGTGCTCTGTGTCCCCTCTGTAGGAGTAGCTGGTGTCATGTTAGAGCAGAGCTTACCTTGGACAAAACGGTTTTGATCTCCGTTGGAGCTCTAGTATAAACATATTAGGTTAATAAAATGTTCTTCTACTCCTTGTCTTCTCCTCTGTAGGACCAGCTGGGGTTTACAGTTTGTCTACAGGGCTCTTTCAAGGCCATGGATGAGCTGGTGGACTGGACCACTGACGTCAACATCGGCAAGCCTCTGATCGCCAGACTAGACCTGTACCGCACCATGAGGAGGAACAGCTGCCTGCAGACCTGCCCCATGCCCCACAGCCCCTGCCATAGCCCCAGAGCCGAGCACCTCCACCACCACCCCCAAGGCCTTCTCTCCCCACACTGCTCCAGCCCTTACCTGGATGTGTGCGAGCCTTTACAGGGAGCTGTGGGAGGCTCAGGTTGTGTGAGCTCCACTCTGTATGACAACTGCTTCTCTCGCTATGGCTGTACTAGTAGTGACTCCCCTGGCAGAGCCAGCATTCCCATAGAGACCACGGATGACATAAACGAGCTGCAGACAGTCTTCATTAATAGCCTGCAGTTTCACCACCAGTGATGAGGCCCTCTCTAGGGCATTGGTTGCCTGGTGCCAGATCTGTTTCTGCTGTTTTGCTTTCTCCTATGGCCATCAGATCTGGGATCAGGCTATGGTGGATTTTTGTAGGTCTACTCTGTAAATCCTAGTTTATTCCATGGCAAACTCTTTGATACAGTTGCCTGGCTTTAGTGGAGATTACATGTATTTAGTACTTTAGACTAGATTTTTAAATTGAAATAACTGTCAAGAGTTGTATAGCTGTATTTAAAAGGTTACATATCCAGCCTGCTGAGAAAAGGTAGTTTATTGTGATTCTTTTTCCGTTTGTTAGATAATGATGATATAATGTGAACTATTAAGCTTTGCTGAAACGATCTTAACCAGCCTCTTTCATATTCTATAGATGATCTTTTAGAGCAGTTACTAAATGTAATAAAGATGTAATAACTTTATCCACAGGGAGGCGTTGTCTCACTATATAAACAAGAGTTCTGGACATGGATTGTTTTTCATGGGCTTCTTATGATTCATCTCTATTTATTACAAACGAAAATGCCAAATCCAGTTATATACACTGTTTTACAAAGGCCCAAAATTCAGAGGGATGTCTTTTTTAACACGAAGCAATTCAGTGCATTTATAACCATGATACCATTGTTTTTTCTCTCCTCCCAATTGTACTTTCTTGCAAAGAAAACATGAGGTTTGCTGTATATAAAAAGAACAGAACCCCTTTTTTAATTACAACAACTAAAATACTCTTACTCCCTCTCAGCCCTGTGATGTTTTTCCCGACCTCTTCCCCACAGCTTTCTGAGAAAGACAGATTAAGAGTCATCTCTTCAACCCTCTATTGACAGATTAGCCAACCTAAAACTGGTTCAATTTAGACTGTGTAGAAGGTCTACTATACGTGTTTCGGATCAATCCAAGTCCACAGTCTAGATTAGAATACTGGAAAGCTGGAATATTTCAGGGAAGTCCAACCTTGGAAGTTATATCCTTGGTCAAACTTGGTGCTTAGGAACTAATCAACTGAACCAATGTTTTCTCTCATCACATGACACAGCACTTCTCCTCTGCTTTAGATTTCATCTCAACCATAGTTGCCGACGCTTTCTCCTTGATCTGGTCCATGTCCATGTTCTGTAGGTTCTGTATCTGGCCCAGGATAGAATCCTTCTCTTCCTCCTCTGTGGCGTCCTCGTCCACCATTTTGAGTAGTTCTTCTGGCACGTCGATGTCGTCTCCTGCCGACTCCATCAGGTTTGCATCCTGTTCACTCTAAACACAGCAAGAAAGACAGGTCAGACTGGCTGAGTAGGAGTGTATTATACCCACGTACTGTCTCAATATCATCATGTCTAAATTCTATTGTTTTTCTTCCTGGACTATGTTTTAGCATATAGTAGGTACTGTCTTTACTGAGGGAATTTATGTCCAACAGCTAACACTTCAAACAACAGCTTAATTTTGCATCACATGTGACCCTCTATGACCCTGCAAGAGAGGGAGACTCCCTGCATAGCCTGTGAGACAGATGGCATACAGACACACGCACAAACACAGGGCATGTTGGGTCTTGGGCTCAAACGTGAGATATCTGTGATCAGTCTTTTTTTTATGCCTTAATCTTGTGACTGTATTTAGGCATATCTGACTAGCAGGCCTTAGACTCCTGTACATGTACTGAGTCACTCTGACACTGACCGACACAGCCTCTGCATCATGTTACTAATTTATGATAGTGTTCTCATTTACAGAGAAAATACGTAAGATTATCTATCACCTTATGTTATTCATAGAAAAGGGAAAATTATATACTAAACAAAAATATAAAGGCAAGTGTTTGTCCCATGTTTCATGAGCTGAATAAATGTTCCATATACACAAAAAGCTTATTTCTGCCAAATTTTGTGCACAAATTTGTTTACATCCCACAACACAAGGCCACAAATGTCTCAGGTTTTGAGGGAGCGTGCAATTGGCATGCAGACTGCAGGAACTTCCACCAGAGCTATTGTCAGAGAATTTAATGTTAATTTCTTTACCATAAGCCACCTCCAACGTCATTTTAGAGATTACCTCACAAACGCAGATCACGTGTTACTAAGCCAGCCCAGGACCTCGACATCCGGCTTCTTCACCTGCAGGTTCGTCTGAGACCAGCCACCTGGACAGCTGATGAAACTGTGGGTTTGCCCAACCGAATAAATTCTGCACAAACTGTCAGAAAGCATCTCAGGGACGCTCATCTGCATGCTCGGTGTTCTCACAAGGGTCTTGGCCTGACTGCAGTTCGGAGTGCGGTAACTGACTTCAGTGGGCAAACTCACATTCGATTGGCACTGGCACGCTGTAGAAGTGTGCTCTTCATGGTTGAATCCCGGTTGAATCCCGGTTCAACTGAAGTACCCCATGGTGGTGGTGAGGTTATGGTATGGGCAGGCATAAACTACAGACAACGAACACAATTGCATTTTATTGATGGCAATTAGAATGCACAGAGATACTGTGACGAGATCCTGGGGCCCATTGTTGTGCCATTCATCCACCGCTATCATCTCATGTTTCAGCATGATAATCCACGACCCCATGTCGCAAGGATCTGTACAAAATTCTTGGAGGTTGAAACTGTCCCAGTTCTTCCACAGCCTGCTTACTCACCAGACACGTCACCCATTGAGCATGTATGGGATGCTCTGGATTGACGTGTGCGACAGCTTGTTCCAGTTCCCACCAATATCCAGCAACTTGTCACAGCCATTGAAGAGGTGTGGGACAACATTACACAGGCCACAATCAACAGCCTGATCAACTCTATGCGAAGGAGATGTGTTGCGCTGCATGAGGCAAATGGTGGTCACACCAGATACTGACTGGTTTTCTGATCCTTTTAAAGGTATCTGGGACCAACAGATGCATATCTGTATTTCCAGTCATGTGAAATCCATAAATAATGGCCTAATTTATTTATTTTTATATAAACTGTAACTCAGTAAAATCTTTGAAATTGTTGTTTGTTAAGTTTTATAATTTTGTTCAGTATAGTTTTTTTATTATTGAGGGCATTTGTAGCTACATAATTTCTCATCTTGTTCCATATGGCATGAGAATAAGATGAGACTGTCTTACCTTTGGTAGTCTGTATTTGTCTCTTAAGCACGTTCTCAATGTAGCCCTCTCAGCCTTCTTTACCAAGAACTCTGAATCTCTCTCCATCCTGTTTTCAGACAAGATCAGAAACCATGTTATCAAAACTATAAAAACGTTTTAATATATCGTTGAATAGAATATCCAAAGTGGTTAAAAGGAATTGTATTTTCACTGTGTGATACTGGTTGTGTAAAGGTTAGCATTATATTTTCAGAGATAAAAATGTGTTTCTCTGCATTTGTGTAATCATAATTCCTAATGGCGTTGCCATTTTCATATCAGTCAATCACACGTTACTGGTGTCAGTTCTAAATCAAATACAATATGAAGACTCAGTTTCTAGGGCCGCAGAGTAATAGTTTTGTTTGTGTTGATCTCCAGATTATGACAGCATTTGTCAATCCCACCAATAGCAATTGGAGACAGAAAGTAATTCCGAAATAATCTGGATGTGATGTAATCTAGGACTGCATGGTGCTAGTCTGCTTTCAGTTTGACTCGTGATATATAATATGTGGTAAAACATTCTTCACAAAAATGTTAAAATATTTTTATTTGACCTTTATCAGTGTAATACTCTTGAAGGTACATTTACAGGTGTTTTTCTCATTTCCATTGTGTCTCCCTTGGCTTTTATACTTTTATACTTCACATATGGTCTAATTCAAACATTCGCTATTTAAACAAAAGTATGTGAACACCCCTTCAAATTTGTGGATTCGGCTATTTCAGCCACACTGGTTGCTGACGGGTGTATAAAATCGAGCACATAGCCATGCAATCTCCATAGACAAATGTTGGCAGTAGAATGGCCTTTCTGAAGACCTCAGTGACTTTCAATGTGGCACCGTCATAGGATGCCACCTTTCCAACTAGTCAGTTGGTCAAATTTCTGCCCTGCTAGAGCTGCTTTGGTCAACTGTAAGTGCTGTTATTGTGAAGTGGAAATGTGTATAGGAGCAACAATGGCTCAGCCGCAAAGTGGTAGGCCACACAAGCTCACAGAACGGGACTGCCGAGTGCTGAAGCATGTAACGTAAAAATCGTCTGTCCTCTGTAGCAACACTCACTACCGAGTTTCAAACTGCCTCTGGAAGCAACGTCAGCACAAGAACTGTTTGTCGGGAGCTTCATGAAAAGGGTTTCCATGGCAGAGCAGACTCACACAAGCCTAAGATCAGCAGTGGAAACACGTTCTCTGGAGTGATGAATCATGCTTCACCATCTGGCAGTCCGACAGACGAATCTGGGTTTGGTGGCTGCCAGGAGAACACTACCTGCCTGAATGTATAGTGCCAACTGTAAAGTTTGGTGGAGGAGGAATAATGGTCTGGGGCTGTTTTTCGTGGCTTGGGCTAGGCCCCTTAGTTCCAGTGAAGGGAAATCTTAACGCTACATCATGCAACGATCATGCTGTGCTTCCAACTTTGTGACAACAGTTTGGGGAAGGCCCTTTTCCTGTTTCAGAATGACAATGCCCCTGTGCACAAAGCGAGGTCAATACAGAAATGGTTTGTAATCAGTGTGGAAGAACTTGACTGGCCTGCACAGAGCCCTGACCTTTGGGATGAATTGGAACGCAGACTGCGAGCCAGGCCTATTCGCCCAACATCAGTGCCCGACCTCACTAATGCTCTTGTGGCTGAATGTAAGCAAGTCCCCTCAGCAATGTTCCAACATCTATTGGTAAGCCTTCCCAGAAGAGTGGAGGCTGTTATAACAGCAAATTAGGGACCAACTCAATATTAATGCCATGATTTTCCCACATACTTTTGATCATGCAGTGTAGCTCTAATTTTTCACAAAAGGGAAAGTTTAAAACTAAAAGCTCTGCTCTTGCTTGCTATTGAATAAAATCTGGCTATTTTAATCATTCCAAGGAGGTTGAGGTCAGATTCAGGAGAATCATTTGTCAACGTATTTTCCATTTAATTTCAATTGTATTTGGCTGAATTGAAATGGAATGGACCCCAACCCTAAGGCATTCCTTTCTAGGGTTGCAAAGCTACCGGTAATTTACCCAAGTTACCAGAATATTCAGTAATTTAGGTAATTAACAGAAAATTGATGGCATCTCTAGTATTGACTTACTTTTCCTCCACCAGCTGTTTCTGGTACTCCTCTGCCTCCTCTCTAGACATCCCCTCGGTGGCCATGGAGACAATGTTTCCTCTGGTAGTCCACTGTAGGAGAGAGCTGGACTGGACAGTGCTCTACTACTGTAGCTCTTCACCAAACTGCTCCACTACTTACCATCAGATTCAACTGTGTGAATATCCTACAAGGGGATTTGCAGGCAACACTTTTGTTTTTTCTGTCCTCAAGTTTTGGTCACTGAGTCCCAGCCTTCGACTGAGGGATGGCGTTGTGAAGGGCACGACTGATCCCTGATGGGCCGGCTTGACTACATAAGCCCTTATAATCAGAGTCATTTCTGCCAACGCCATGATCTGGATGAATCCTTTTGGGGACAGATTATTTAAATTAAAACATTTAATAAAAGTAAAGTTCACAGGGACTGCTTTTGAGATGGGTAACATTGTGGTGTAGACTGGTATAGTGGTATATTCCACTACAGACAGGGCAGAGCACTACTCACTAGGCCTAATCCATGTCATGTTGCTTGTGTGAGTGACCTTAATCCCCTTATATCACCAACCATATCCTGAGTCCCAATAGATGTCCCAGACTGAGAGTGCTATCTGTATACTATACCACTGAGTAAATCACTAAGTCTGCACTCAGTTAATGAAACTATACTGTCTTGTCCAAAGTAAACAACTTGAAACATATACATTTCATTAGGACATCAAAATTGTGAATACAGAAGTAATTTCAAACGTTGCCAATATTAACACAGGCGATGTTCACGGTATAAATGGGATCTTGCACGTATCATTTTGGGAAGTAATGGACACAGACTTTGAACAATGATCTCCAAGATGACAGGCATACCACGTGACCTATAGCTGTCCTACATCACATCTGACATGACTTGTGTATCTATTTACCTCCCCTCCCACCCCAAGTCATTTTTCAACCAAATGTTTGTAGTATAGGGTTTGTCATATGATACTCACTGTACTGTACTTTGTTTGCAACTTCCATTACAGGGTTGCTGTTGCACAATGGTACAGGACTGTCTGTTCCCTGGGTCTGTGTCTGTATGAATAATAAAGGAACACCAGTAGGCAGAGGAGGCAGTACGATGATGCTGAGGGGAAGAACAAGGAGGGGAGGGAAGGGGGCCCATAGACTGCGAGAGTAGCAGGAAGCTGATGAGAGAGAGAGAGTAACAGGAAACTGATGAGAGAGTGTAGCAGGAAGCTGATGAGAGGGAGAGTAGCAGCAAGCTGGTGAGAGAGAGTAGTAGGAAGCTGATGAGAGAGAGAGTAACAGGAAGCTGATGAGAGAGTGTAGCAGGAAGCTGGAGAGAGAGCGAGAGTAGCAGGAAGCTGACGAGAGAGAGGGTAGCAGGAAGCTGATGAGAGAGTAGTAGGAAGCTGATGAGAGAGAGAGTAACAGGAAGCTGATGAGAGAGAGTGTAACAGGAAGCTGATGGGAGAGTGTAGCAGGAAGCTGATGAAAAAGAGAGAGTAGCAGGAAGCTGGTGAGAGAGAGAGTAGCAGGAAGCTGATGAGAGAGAGTAGCAGGAAACTGATGAGAGAGTAGTAGGAAGCTGATGAGAGAGAGAGAGAGCAGCAGGAAGCTGGTGAGAGAGAGAGTAGCAGGAAGCTGATAAGAGAGAGGGTAACAGGAAGCTGATGAGAGAGTGTAGCAGGAAGCTGATGAGAGGGAGAGAGAGAGAGATTAGCAGGAAGTTGATGAGAGAGAGTAACAGGAAGTGGATGAGAGAGTGTAGGAGGAAGCTGATGAAAGAGAGAGAGAGTAGCAGGAAGCTGGTGAGAGAGAGAGTAGCAGGAAGCTGGTGAGAGAGAGAGTAGCAGGAAGCTGGTGAGAGAGAGAGTAGCAGGAAGCTGATGAGAGAGAGAGAGAGTAGCAGGAAGCTGATGAGAGAGAGGGTAGCAGGGTCATGACATGACTTGTGTATCTATTTACCTCCCCTCCAAGTCATTTTTCAACCAAATGTTTGTAGTATAGGGTTTGTCATATGATACTCACTGTACTGTACTTTGTTTGCAACTTCCATTACAGGGTTGCTGTTGCACAATGGTACAGGACTGTCTGTTCCCTGGGTCTGTGTCTGTATGGATAATAAAGGAACACCAGTAGGCAGAGGAGGCAGTACGATGATGCTGAGGGGAAGAACAAGGAGGGGAGGGAAAGGGGGCCCATAGACTGAGAGAGTAGCAGGAAGCTGATGAGAGAGTAGCAGGAAACTGATGAGAGGGAGAGTAGCAGGAAACTGATTAGAGAGAGAGTAGCAGGAAGCTGATGAGAGAGAGTAGCAGGAAGATGATGAGAGAGAGAGTAGCAGGAAACTGATGAGAGTAGCAGGAAACTGATGAGAGAGAGAGTAGCAGGAAGCTGATGAGAGAGTAGCAGGAAACTGATGAGAGAGAGAGTAGCAGGAAGCTGATGAGAGAGTAGCAGGAAGCTGATGAGAGAGAGAGTAGCAGGAAACTGATGAGAGAGTAGCAGGAAGCTGATGAGAGAGAGAGAGAAGAGCTCTATGCAGCACATTGTAAGGGACTAGGTGACTGACTAAAACAACCACGTTTTCTCACTCGGTCCCTTCCCTTCAACTCATCCTAATCCTGCATCCTTTCCTCTGGAGAGGCATCTATACAAATAAATAATAATCTGGATTTGATATGTATCAGTTTTTTAGGTCTTTTTGCTTGGACGGTTGTGATGTGACCTTAGCCAGTGGAAACAATGTGGCTGTGTGTCTTGGCTGTATCAGTACATCTGCAAAGGTGCATTTGATTTGCACAGTAACTGCATTGATGTGGTGTATTCAAGATGCCTTTAATCCTACACTATTATGTATTACGTTGGACCCAATGACTGGGTCTGTTGTTTGCTTTGATACTGCATCACAGGAGGTCATTTTCCATTACTGAGCCACTTGTAGTGATGTGCTGCTGGCAATGGCTTTGAAGTGGGTACTGCAAGCACCATGTGCTTTACATGACTATTACTGTACATGGCTTACCATTTGTAGCAGTTAACTGCTTCAATGTCAGGTGTGGTGGTTAGACTACTGAGCTTTGAAAAACTATGAACATGTGCTGATTGATTCGACTGTGGATTCAGTTAAAATGCTCCATTATATCAATATAAATTCAACAGGCAGGTAGATACTTTATGCTCTGCATGTGATCTTTTTTATTTAACTAGGCAAGTCAGTTAAGAACAAATTAATATTTTCAATGACTGCCTAGGAACAGTGGGTTAACTGCCCGTTCAGGGGCAGAACGACAGATTTGTACCTTGTCAGCTCAGGGGTTTGAATTTGCAACCTTCCGGTTACTAGTCCAACGCTCTAACCACTAGGCTACTCTGCCGCCTCAATTGATAGGCTACTATCATTTGGGTCTACTCCTCCTCTGATGATATTACTCTGTGAATTTCAAGATTATTTGACACTGGCACATTAATTCACCCTAAATATCCCCATTAGTACATTATTGTAAACATACTTTATGTAGCTTGTAAAAAGCAAGCAACAATGTTTATGTTAATTTCTCTTATAGCTGAAACAAATCCGTCCTTGGTTTTGAAGGATCTAGTCACAACAGTCTTTAAGAGTGCAGTCCTGAAAGGTAACTATTAGTTCTTATTTGAGACACTAGTTTGTGTTCATAATTTGATATTGTAGTGTCACACTTGTATTCCATTCTTCACTCAGTCATCTTGTGCTACTTTAGAAAATGTTTGTATTTAATTTTGTCTGAAATTCTGGTATATGCTCATCTGAATGTTTTGTGTATAGTTTACAGATCTATTATAGCTGTATTATAGGGTTGGTTAATTCAATTAAAGATGACAATGTCTATGTGCAGTAAACATCTATTTATAATACAGGTGACAGTCTGGTTTTTCACAATTCCTGACATTTAATCCTAGTAAAAAAAATCCCTGGTTTAGGTCAGTCAGGATCACCAATTTATTTTAAGAATGTGAAGTGTCAGAATAATAGTAGAGAGAATGATTTATTTCAGCTTTTATTTCTTTCATCACATTCCCAGTGGGTCAGAAGTTTACATACACTCAATTAGTATTTGGTAGCATTGCCTTTAAATTGTTTTACTTGGGTCAAACATTTTGGGTAGCCTTCCATCAGCTTCTCCCAATAAGTTGGGTAAATGTTGGCCCATTCCTCCTGACAAAGCTGGTATCACTGAGTCAGGTTTGTAGGCTCCCTTGCTTGCACACGCTTTTTCAGTTCTGCCCACACATTTTCTAAGCCCTTTCTTGAGCTCAGGGCTTTGTGATGGCCACTCCAATACCTTGACTTTGTTGTCCTTAATTAAACCATTTTGCCACAACTTTGGAAGTAAGCTTGGGGTCATTGTCCATTTGGAAGACCCATTTGCGACCAAGCTTTAACTTCCTGACTGATGTTGCTCAATACATCCACATAATTTTCCTCCCTCATGATGCCATCGATTTTGTAAAGTGCACAAGTCCCTCCTGCAGCATAGCACCCCCGTGCTTCACGTTGAGATGGTGTTCTTCGGCTTGCAAGCCTCCCCCTTATTCCTCCAAACATAACGATGGTCATTACGGCCAAACAGTTATATTTTTGTTTCATCAGACCAGAGGACATTTCTCCAAAAAGTAAGATCTTTGTCCTCATGTGCAGTTGCAAACCGTAGTCTGGCTTTTTTTATGTCGGTTTTGGAGGAGTGGCTTCTTCCTTGCTGAGCGGCCATTCAGGTTATGTCGATATAGTACTTGTTTTACTGTGGATATAGATAATTTTGTACCCGTTTCCTCCAGCATCTTCACAAGGTCCTTTGCTGTTGTTCTGGGATTGATTTGCACTTTTCACACCAAAGTACATTCATCTTTAGGAGACAGAACGCGTCTCCTTCCTGAACGGTATGACGTCTGTGTGGTCCCATGGTATTTATACTTGCGTACTATTGTTTATAAAGATGAACGTGGTACCTTCAGGCGTTTGGAAATTATTTTTCTGAGGTCTTAGCTGATTTCTTTTGATTTTCCCACGATGTCAAGCAAAGAGGCACTGAGTTTGAAGGTAGGCCTTGAAATACATCCACAGGTACACCTCCAATTGACTCAAATTATGTCAATTAGCCTATCAGAAGCTTCTAAAGCAGTGACATCATTTTCTGGAATTTTCCAAGCCGTTTAAAGGCACAGTCAATTTAGTGTATGTAAACTTCTGACCCACTGGAACTGTGATACAGTGAATTAGAAGTGAAATAATCTGTCTGTAAACAATTGTTGGAAAAATTACTTGTGTCGTGCACAAAGTAGATGTCCTAACCGACTTGCCAAAACTATAGTTTGTAAACAAGAAATCTGTGGAGTGGTTGAAAAACAAGTCTTAACTACTCCAACCTAAGTGTATGTAAACAAATAAATTACCAAACATTACTGGGTATTGGAGAAAAGATGGAAGTGAAATTGTTAACTCGGCTTACTATACTTTTGGAAAATCAACAATATCTAAAAAGAGTGTAAGTATGTATTTAATGTTCCATCAGGTTTAGAGACTGTAAACCAGAAATGTCACTGTCAACTTTTTATGCAAATGTATGTACATCTACCATGGTCTATTATAATTGATATTCAGAGTTTGGGAGAAATGTCCAAATTAGGCTTTATGTATTACCATATGCAAATATGCTTTGGTATTATTTCACTACTGCAGGAGTTAAAATGATGCACTTTGCCTGTGCTGTATTGTATCCCAGAATGGTGGGTTACATGACTATCAGCAATCACCTGTTTGTCAGACTGTAACCAATTCTATCCCATTGCCAGAGGCCAGAACCCATGCTTTTCCAACATCTAATGATGTGGCTAATTGAAATTTGACAGTGAATGTTTCTTAGACTGACAAAACATCCTTATATTTTAGACATATTTTCCTTAGACATGTAAGTGGAAATTTTGACAGAAACTATCCCTGTGTTTGTATTTGTCCATGTTTCATTCACCATCATACTACTGGTATCTGAGGTTGCAAAAATAGCAGTGATATCGGAGCAGTGTTTTTGTTCTTTTGGTGACAGCTTGAGGCCTTCTGTTGCCTAACAGGATATGTGTGTCTGTGGTTTAACAGAAATACAAACGTCTTCCTGTTTGACAAGACTTCTTACTCTTGCACTTTTCTAGCCTATCCATCTTCAACCTAATTTATCACTTACACAAATGAGTTTGTGTGCAGCTCCTTATACTTTTATAAACAGGTCAATTCTCTGCTTTGCTGACAATGAATCCCTTGAAGTCCCCATATGATGCCTGATTATTTTACAATATCTGTAAATGTTAAAGCAGTGTCCCTATACCTCAGGTTTTTGTTCCAACTCAGATGTAACTTTCCTGTTGTATGTGGATGGTAAATACAAATCTAATGATAGATCAGCCTCGTCAGTGTGCCTAAAGAATTGTGCCGTTTTCCCACTGACTAAGCACCACGTAGTGACGAACAATCAGTTTGAAAACATTGTGGACTGTGCATTCATTTAATTTCATACACACAGCTGAAAAACAACCCACTGACCTGTATGCAACAGTGTCCATTTAAAAACAATGTTTTTATTCCATTCTACATGAATACATTCTACCAGACTATACCAGCGATGTACTGCATGCATGCTCAGTTGTGTCCTTTAGTTGATATTGGCCAATGTTGAATACAGATGGAAACACTTCAACAAAAACACTTCCTTCCTCCCACAAACACTAAACTCTCCATGTCAACCTGACCTGTTCAGTAGGAACTGGACAAGGAGCTTGAGCACCCTGTCGTCCAGCCCCACCACAGCCCCATCCTTCACCCCCTCATATAGACGCATGCTGTCTGTCCCCCAGCACACGTTCTTCCTGGGGTTCCCAGCGTCCGTCTCCATGGACAGGCCCAGGGTGTTGAGCTGGTAGCAGAAGAAGGAGAAGTACTGGCCGTCTGTGATCACAGCCTGGGACACAAAAGGCCTGGTCACGTCCTCATGGCTCCAGAAACCTGGTGACGTTTTGTTCAAGATTACAAATGTGCTTTAACAAATGGTGTTATTCACAACTATTAAGAATATATTAATTCAAGAGCAGTCAGAGAGAAAACAGTTGAATGGTAAAATGATTTTTTTTTTTTTAACTACTGATTATTCTCAGGTAGGTAAGGAGAATAACATCTGATATTCAAGTTATGACTAGACACCTTGATACATGGCCTGTGCTCCTGTCCATGCAAATAGACTGGCAATGCCATTGGCTCTCAGGTAGACCTCGATCTGGTCAGTCAGATTCCGTTTGGCCATTTTGTCCCTGCGGTACCTGTCAGGGACCAGGTGGAACTGGGTGTGGCCGTAACAACCAGGATCATGAAGCTTGGTTCCTGGGAAAGTAAAGACGAGAAAAGACTTATGTTGAAATATACACGCACACAGAATACTTTGACACTACCACCACTAGTGGTTGCAGTTGGTTGATGCACCACCTATGACTATGACAAAGTAAATGGCTGAGGCTAAAACAGACCGGCAGCCAGACAGGCGCAAATAGTTTGATCAATATTATTAAATTAACAACCAACACCTTGTGACAATTTTACATCCAAAGCCTACTCCAGGGATCACCAACTACATTCATCTGGGGGATGATTTTTTTCTTGATGGTCAGGGTGCCAGAACATAATTCTAAATAAATTTGTAGACTGCAAATTGACCGCAAGAAGCCCAAACAGATATAATATTGGACTAAAACCATTTCAAACCTTGCTTACATTTGTATATGATCACATATCACTCCATTATGCGTGGGAATACTTTGGAATAGATTTCCAAAATTAAAATCACTGAGTTGATTTGCTGGTGTTTTTACTGTCTTATGTCCAACAATAAAAAAGTAAGAAGCACAAAAACAAATTGCACTGAAAATTTAGTTGGCCAAATAAAAATAACTTGCGGGACAAATTTATCCCCCGGGCCACCAGTTGGGGAACCCTGGTCTACTCCATTATTACCTGTGAAGATATTGTTCTCATACTGTCTCCTGAACATGGGAAGCAGGTCTGGGGCAAACTTTATCTCTGGGACTTCAGCAGACATCACCACCTCAAGGGGGACAAACTGGAAGAGGGTCAGTGGAGATTTATTTGGAAACTACTTGCACTCAAAATGTAGGTAAAAAAAAAAAAAAAAAACATTTGGCCAAATCCCAGCTTCACATCAATGTTTCATGTATGATAATAGCCAGATGACCACAGAGTTTTGGATCAGTGTTGCTGTGTATGTCTCTAGCAGCTTTTAACAGGCTAATGTGATGATGCTCCATTAGCCGTTACAGGAAAGGTATTGTTTGGCGTAGCACAACATTTCCCACCAACCTTGACCTGCAGATACTACCTTAGTTCTCGATTCAGCCAAATGCGTATCTTCTAAAACGTCCATGTCCAGTTGCAGGTGGTTCGATTGAAATCTTAAAAAATACTCCGTTATTAAAATAAATAAATGTTTTGCGCCATGAAGTAATCCAATATGTACTAAATTTAAACGAACCACCTGCAACTGGACAAAGACATTTTAGAAGATACATGTTTGGCCAAATCGATAACAAAGATAGTATTTTCAAATTAAAGTTGTTACCGTTGTACTTCTCCAAACAGTAACTATCTTAACAGCTAATGGAGCATCATATTAGCCCTTTCCAATCTGCTAGTGACTGTATGTAGTACCTGTGGAAGTTGTTGAGGTATCCTTATCTGACTGTGTGGCTTATCGTCAATCTGGAATCTGATTGGCTCGACGCGGCCACCCCGATGTCCCCTTGGAATGGTCCTCTGCCCTCTCATCCAGTAGAAGTTAACCTGAGGGTCAAGATCTAAACAGAAAGTGATGTAAGAGACAGAGTCTTTTGCATAGCAGAGACCGACATAATCACAACTTCCCCTTACATATGAGTTAGTGCCACTGATTACTTTTTAATGCTTACACATCATGCCTTGGACTGAGGGTGGAATCAGGAGTGATTATGAATAAATGAACAAATTAATGGTTTACCTAAACTTGACAGCTGGAGTACAGGGTTGTGTTTGGCCATAGTGTGTGTGAGTCCAGATACCAGGTTTCTCAGAAAAGGTGCCACATAATGTTCTTGTTCCCTTTGCAAGAACGGTTGACGTTTCTTCATGTACCAGTTCTCTTGTAAAATTGAATGGCAGACATGGGAACGGATGTCAGCAAATGCAGTTTCGTCAATGGTGGATGACACATTCTGAAAGTCAGGTACCGATTCCTCCTTGGTCTCTTCAACAATGAACTTCTCAGGTAAGCCAGGTAGATATGCAGTCTTTGTGAAGTGCTGATACCATTTATCAGCATTAAGAGCAAAGGTTTGCGGACACAACACATATTTCTTTCGCTGAACTCGTGTGAGGAATGTCAATTTTTCCTGCACATCGGCGGCACGTACTTTGTCAAGATGTTCTGCAATCTGACGTCTTTTTGCAGACTTACTTTTAGCGGTCAGCGAAGGTACAATGGGAGGGTATACAGGCTCCTGAATTGCTGTCTTTGTATGAACGATCCGGTCGTTTCTAAACACATGTCCTTTTTTATGAAGTAATGACTGCAAGGGCAAGCGAGTGCGCACCGCCATGTTTGTCGCTGATGACGAGAGCGAGTTCTTCTTCTCGTGCGTCTCGTGCAAACTGGTTAAATGCAGAATATCGCCACCACGTGGAGGATAAAAAGAAATACTGCTCGAGCGAAAAATATTTCTGGGCCACTCATTCTCTAGTGTTGTTTTCGGAATGTGTATGCTATTAATGGAATGGTTATTTGAATCGAAAATATTATGTTTACAGCATCTTACACCAATCACGGGAGCCAAACGTTTTAAATTGTAATCGTTTTGAAACACAAGAGAACGTTTCGATTCATGAATACAACTTTTTCATCGGGAGAGGGTTCACACTAGATAACATAGCCATAAGGTCAAAATTGGTTATATCGTAAAAATGTATGAAAACAAAAAATTGCTTTTTAATTTAAGATTAGGCATACGGTTAGCAGTATGGTTCATGTTATAGTTAAGGTTAGGCTTATATTTAACATCTAATTTTAAAAAGAGAAATTGTAGAAATAGGCGAGGTTTATGACTTTGTGGATGTGTTAACTAATTATGACCCGGTGGCAACGCAGACATCATATCCGGTAAGATTGCAACTCTCCAAACGGAATTTGCACAGTGCACTCATAGCTATGAATTTTCGCCAACTTTTGCCGACACAATGCTTCAGGAAAAGTGTTTACCATTCACGCATTTTGCGCCCTGCATGCCGAGCAGAGGTAGCTATTCTGAAAATAAACGTAATTGTTTTAATCTTAGTAGTTAACAATTTCGTGTTGTTGACTTTCGGGGAGCGTCATGGTCATGGGCAGGTGTGTGCTCCAGCTGGCACAGGAGCAGTGCACACTCACCAGGAGATTCGGGCTGTTAGAATGGTTCAGGGCGTTTAGCAAATGACGGTGTCGCAGTATATGCACTGCAGTGTTTGCAATAACATACATTCTTCTAAAGATCAATACAGAAGCTAATGTTTAAAAAAAATGCAACCTGCTAATTTGTCAACCTCTGTTATTGTTTGTCATGTCACAGAGACACGTATGCATATCAAACACAAAAAATGACGAGGTGCGTCTTGCTGAAGAAGCAAGCAAGAAATATGGATCTCCAGCTCCAACTATCTTTTCCAGAGTGATTGACAAAACTATTCCTGCAGATATCATTTATGAAGATGATAAGGTATACACCGCACACAGACGTATTCACATGCGTATGTTTATTTTACTGTACTCCACGTAGACAATATATGATCAATATTCAGCCACAGGGTATATTGAACATTATATTGATGTTCAATATATTGATGTTCCATATTTTGGAATGTTATCATGTTTTTGTTGTTTTCCTTTTCTTCAGTGTTTAGCTTTCAGAGATATCAGTCCACAAGCCCCTGTGCACTTCCTGGTTATTCCAAGGGACCCTATCCCCAAAATCAGTGAAGTTAAAGATGATGATGCTGAGGTAGCCTACTGATTTGTCTCTACTTTCTCAATATGTCATTTTCTGATTTTGATCACACAAAATAATCCTATTACGTTGAAATGTGTTGCTCCCCCCCCCCCCCCCCTGGTTCCTGCTCAAAATGTGTCTCAATCCAGATTGTCCTTCTACTTTAAAAACACTTTGCTATTTTATGTAGCTGTTAGGTCACCTCCTAGTGGTTGCAAAAAATGTGGCGAAGAAAGAGGCATTGCACGAAGGTTACAGAATGGGTAAGTATTAAGATGACCATAATAAGTAGTGTCAAACTACATATGAGCTTAACGCATTTCACAGAGACATAATTTAGTTGTTATAAATATGTAACTGCATTTCTATTTTCCACAGTGATCAACGATGGGAAGCATGGTGCCCAGTCTGTATACCACCTTCACATCCACGTCCTGGGAGGCAGACAGCTGAACTGGCCTCCAGGTTAACAGGACTCCCTGTCTTAGAGGGGTTAGTTTCATGTTAACCTTAAAGAGCAACTGCCCCGAAAAAACAACTTCTCATTTAGAAAACTCGCTATTAGTCGGCAACATTATTCTACTGTCAAAATTGACTACAATGTGTAAATTTGATCATTGTGTTCATAAAGTCTGTATCGTCCAAAAATAGTTTTGTGACACTTGTGGTCAGGACTGCATCACAATGTATATTAAGGTAGGGTTTGTTTCAACCCTGCCCAAATTCCCACATCTGGCAGCACCCATGAAGTAATCATAGGGCTAGTTACGGACCATCAGTAAATTACACAATGTACATGGGACAATATGTTACAATTCCAATAGCTCCAAATGTCAATGACTTAACCTCAAACCAACTATAAATTGTAGAAATTCATATAAATATTGAAAGCATTTAATGAGAACTTAAAGGTGTGCAACATGAAAATATTGTAATTTACATTGTGTAATTTATTGATGGTCGCTAACTATCCCCGGAGATATGTTATCCAAAGTCGAGCTAACTTTGCCACAGTTGCACACCAGCTGGCTTATTGGTGGTTTTTTAAGATAATTGGCTAAATAATTTGGCTACCTCTTCCCACCTGCGAACACAAACAAGAGACACCCACATCAAACCACACCTGAAACCAACTCATGTTTGAATTCAGTCATGGCAACTAGCATTTCTTAATGAACCAAATTTAAATTGAGGCCAAATCAGGAAGTGCAGTGGCCCTTTAACTTTATTTTCATACAAATATAATGAAGCTCTTGAGTCTGACTATTTGATTTTTTCCAAAGTTAAATATTTTCATCCTATTTAACTATTATGTAATTAACTATTGTGTAATGTGATATGTTGATTGATGTAATTGTACAGTTTTCCTGTATATACAAATATGGAATAAAACAAAGTTGTGTGAATGATTTAAACAATATTTCTACATTTGTCAAAATGAAAGTAACTGTTTTGGAGATGTCACAAGTTTCACATACGTTAGATGTTGTTACTATGTGCTATTTTGATATTGTAGCCCCCTTAATATTTCTGGCAGATCTCCAGAAACATTTTGTAGCAATATAACTGAGAGCAGGTGTGGTGTGACTGTTGGTATGACTAAATGACCTTGGTGCCCAGGATATACTGTAGGTTACTCTGTATCATCTGGAGTGCATGGTTGAACTTTCACCTGCATTTACTAAAACCCCATGTCCATGTTCAGACTATTGTAATTCTCAAATCGCACAAACACCCCTCAATACATGAAATAAGAACGATACTTTGACCTAAGATACAGAATTGAACCCCCAGAGATACATGTAATAACAGGTCAATAGCAATATCTATTAATCTTAGAACACAACTTAGATCACATTCATTTGTTAAAATTTTTTCAATGCAGATGTTTTTCACAGTACAAAAGGTATTGTTGCGCATTGTTTGTTCCACAGATGAAAGATCTGTATTGTGGGTCAAAGTATCCTCTTTCCTCATAAACTTTCAGAAGTTATCTTGCTTTATCAATTCATGTTATATCCCGATGATATAAATCCGATAAGGGCTGAATCGATAACTTGCTTTGGTCCAGTCTAAATGACCAGTGTCTTAACCGAAAGTGGTTGTTCTACTTCATATTCTTAGAATATACTTTGAATCAGAGATATTTGTCCTCTATGCACAAAAAAAGTTAATGAAAATGGTCTTAACTGTGTTTTACATTTACTTAAACAGGCAAGCAATGTCAACAGTGGCTTAACTCCGATCCCTATGCTGTAATGTAGTCTGCTACCCCCAAACAGCCTCCTTGTCAGTTTCCAGCACATATGCCTGCGGAAGGGGACCTTATTTCAAGTCTAGTGGTGGAACGTTAACTAGCCATTTGACCCATAGTAGGTGTGGGGGAAATTACGTAAGAGTGCAGACGGACCTGAGTGGGACGGTACTGTCACCCGTACAAGACCTCCACAGGCTTATCAGCTGCTGTCCTGGGTCCCATGTTGTGCACATCACATCGAGGCCCATCCAAGTTTTCCCTGCACTCTCCTGCCAAGTTGATATCATATAGCACCTGACTCTGTCTATCCCTGTCTGAACAAGGTCTCAGAACAAGGTAGGATATAATATCTGTCTTTTCAATAGAATGGTATTCTGCTGAATATTACTACTCTGGAATTAGTTAATCTCTTTTTTATTGTGTCCTTGGACTCTTTCACAATATGCTTATTTTTTGATGTGGCAGAGCACCACCTCAATCTACAACTCACAGACAGCTCTTGCAACATGTTCCTACAGTCCTTGCTCACATGTCAGAGTGGTGTACAGGGGTCATTTGTCTGTCTGTCTTGGTTTGTGAAATCAATTTGAAACAGTTCTTGCATTATAAACCTTTGTGAATATTTAGTATTAAGACAAATGTGGTAGTCATTATCTACACCAAAGCATTGACTGATGCTGGGATGTGTTCAGTTGCGTATAATTGGATGTATTTGTCTAACCATTAAAACCAAGAGTATCTGTGATTTTGACCTTTAGATTGCCCTCTGGTAACAATACAGTAGCCTTCCCAATTGAATCTCAGTAGCGAAGGCATGTTCAGAGTGAGAAAATGTGACCAGTAGCCTATAATAGCCTCAAGCGTTGGTTGCCTGAGATATACAGTATATACAGACATGTGTTCAAAGCAAACAAACAAACATGACCTAGCCTACATCTCAGGACATAAATGTAAAACCATGTTCGAACTAAACTGAACCAAGCTGGTTCCTCGTGTTTTATTGTTTGGCCAACAGGCTCAAGCTTCTTCTTTATTGGCTCCTGCTACAAGGTCTCTTGTTAAATCCAAAACAAAACCATGCTAAACTGGGTCACTTTGAGGCTGTTGCTGTTGGAGAGATACACACAGACTGTGAGCATCTATACAAATATTTCTAAAATATATTTCAATATTTTAAATGTACATGTAGGAGCATAGCTACCACTGTATATTTTTGTGTCAAGTTGCTACCTTGAATATATCAACTTTTAAGATGTAAGCAAAGAGATTCTATCCAATTGATGTAGTACAGTCAATTGTCAGTGGGCAGAAATGTTTGCATAATTGTGTGCAAAAGTTTAGCGGCTACTATATTGCCACATAACACAGGCAATCGTTTTGCAATTATGATGAACTTTGCTCTAGAGAAATCTTGGCCCGTAGTTATCCGATCTATCTGGTCAGATCTTCTGTCCTTTTCTATTTTAAGTGTTGATAGTGATAGTTATAGGAATGTCCTCATGAACCAGATTCAAATTTCCTATCACTGTTATAAGCTCTATGTCTCAACATTTTAACTGCTTGTTTGGAATTTGAACTGCACCTTTCTCTCCATACATGTTTAAAAACTTCTTGGCAATATTGTGTACTCAAGACATGGTCTCATGATCTGAATGTCATAGCTAAACTATAGTGGCTCCGCTTGAAAATTGTCTTCACAATTTCAAGATAAAAACACTAGATGGCACAATTTCACTGAAATTGTCCATCATAGCCTGAATGACTTCATGCCAGAGATAATGATGAGGTATCGGTATCATGGTCAACTAACCCAACGTTGCAAGCAACCCAGCATGTTACTTCATATACACTTCAATACATGCTCTGGGCCTATGCTGTATTTGAAGACATGTAATAACCAAAACATGCACTATGTGTGTGTATGAAGGTAACTACTGTACAGAATCCTGACAGATCTATCCAAGATGAGACAAAAACGTTTTTTTCACCATAAATACATGTTCACCCCTTAGCTGTCTCAGACCCTTTTTCAATGTCCCTTTCTTGGTCAACTGTCTTGATGTAACCTACTGTATTTAAGTTAAAGGTTGGAAAAAGCTCTGCAAAATGTTACGCGTTTTTGGCACAAACCCCTTAATTTCGCCATTCTTTATCAATCTAACCAAGCAGTCATTGGCACACTGCCTCTGACACTGTCATGTTGCAATACCCACTCATATAAGGATCCAGGAGGAAACACTTATTTTCTTGAAATTAGTAGAATATCAGGAGCCTTTGCACGACCTAGATAGAGATTTTATTAATTTGATGATCTAGCGGTTTTTGCATATCTAACGTTGATATTTGACCTCTTTTATTTAAGCAATTACAAGATGTCTGACCAACAGGATTCTGTTCTCACCAATGGGGTTCCTGACATAGAAAATAGTTCTGAGAGGTATGTGGACCTATCGTAACCAACTATGTGCTGGAGACTAATTCTGTCGGGACTGTTGAAATTCCATTTTATTATTACTGAATATTTACCAAATAATGGTACCGTATTTAATGACTGAGTGTTTATTAATTGTGTTGTAATGACTGAGTGTTTATTAAATGTGTTTTATTCTAGTTCTAGTGTGATTGGCATTCCTCTTGGAGAAACCAAACCGTTAGTACCAGTTGCCAAACTTCAACAGAAGGAAATCTACTGCAGTCCCCTCGTCAACGGAGGAGTAGTAGACCATCCACAACCAAACTCAGAGTCAGAGTCTGATGGAGAAGACAAAGACAGTCAGGAGTCAGTTGCTGTAGAACCTGCAGTGATAACCCCATCAAGAATACCTGAAGCACCAGCCAAATTACCCAGATCCCCTGGACAAGAGGGACCTCAAGGGGATCCTCTCTCAGGTAATAGCAGCGTATCGTGGTAGGGCTACACGTTTTTTTATATATAGGATATTGACTCAACCTAACTGAAGCAGATCAGATGTTTTATCACCTGTCAGAGGCACATGATATATGTTTTGTAATTCATAATACAGCAGCTATAAAGACATTTGTTTAAGAGGTTGACAGAACTGTGCCCGAAAGCATAATCATTTAAGGGTTACAGACACTCATAAATAGTCAATTATTATTTGATCTATGACTGATTTTTTGCCTGTAATTCTTTTTGTTTTCGATAAATCAACTCTAACCTTTTTATTTAATCAGAGCCATGTTCAACATGGGTAGGCAGGGACATTCCACAAGTTTCTCTATTCTCTATAGTAATCTGATACAGGCAGCTTCAAATTCAAATATTTATGCTTCACACTGTGACAGCGAAGGAGGGTGGAGTAGAGCTGGACCAGTCTGATTCTCAGACGTAGCCATACCTCCCTGATTTCTGGTCCTACCTGCGTTCCACTACATTCTTGTGGGAACAGGGAAGGGGAATACTAATCTCTGAGATTACTCCATGAACAACCAATGATGGCAGGCAACTGCTGCCCCTGCTGTCCCCATACTACAGGTGCCTCGGTGCCCCTGAAGCTGTCGGATGTGTCCCTGGCCACAGCAGAGCAGCTCTGGTGCACCTCCAGGGACCAGGCGGTTAAGCTGAGGATGGCTGAGACGGGGCCGGGATCCGAGGCCCCCATGACTATCCACCAGATGTTCTTAAAGACGGTGAATATCTATGGAGACCTGCCTGCGGTGGCGTCCAAGAAAGAGGGGCAGTGGGTAACCCTGACCTGGAGGGAGTACTACCAGCAGTGCAGAGCGGCGGCCAAGAGCTTCCTCAAGGTCTGTATATTGATGTAGTTGTTGTGTGAGTGTCTGTGCTCTTTAGTTGCTCTATGGTATATGCTTGCGTGAGATTTAATAGAAAAGGTTTTCTATGCTTAATGTTATGATGTACTTGTACCTGGATTGTTCTCTGTATTTTCAGTGGCTCGAGGGGGTGTTTTTGAACTGCGCCAGTGAATTCTAATAGAATACGAACTATAATACAGATCGGTTAACATCACTGAATCTTCAAATAGGCTGCCGGCTATTTAGAATTTGAACTCCAGAGACAGGATTAGGAATGTTTACACAGCAGAAAGAATGTTCTCCCATTGTCATTTCTGTCTCCTTGTAAGAATGGTGCTGGTGAAAACCAACACTTGGGTGTGTTAGATCCAAAGCTAAAGTTACTCGTCACGGAGAGCGATAAAGTGGAGCAGTTTACAAAGCATCATATAGGTCAACAGTAAATGAGGCAGTGTGCCACATTCTCATTGATTTTTTTTTCTCTTTTTTTCGGACTCTGTCTCTTCCCCTCTCTACTGTAGTTGGGTCTGGAGCGTTACCATGGCGTCGGTATTCTGGGCTTTAACTCTCCTGAGTGGTTCATCTCAGACATCGGCTGTATCCTGGCTGGGTAATAATAAAAACTATTTTTCATATAGCATGCACTGTCTTACCATGCACTAGCCTGCACTATTGTTCATACTGCATTCTGTGAGACTTAGACAACTTACTCATAGAAGGCTAATCCATCCCACACACTCCAAGGACAGCAATCACAGTCTAAACCACCTCAATAAGAAGGTTGTCTGATCTGACGTGTGTGGTCTGCCAGGGGTTTTGCTGCAGGCATATACACCACCAACTCCCCCGAGGCGTGTCAGTATGTGGCAGACAACTGTGAGGCCAACGTCCTGGTGGTGGAGAACCACAAACAGCTCCTCAAAATCCTCCAGGTGAGACCCTATAACTGAACTATAATGTGGTCCTGGTTGTGTCTGCCAAAAGCCATATAACCTATGCACAGAATTATGCAAACATACATCCATAATTCTGAAGATTTTTTTTTTTTTCAAATTACAATTATCCAATACTGCGCTCTAAATTGTATTTGTAAGTAGATCGAGTGATCATTACCTATTTATATATTTATTGTTTTTGTGCCAAAATGATAAATGATAAATTCCCTACTTTGTTCATACCTTTCAGATTAAGGAACAGCTTCCACACTTGAAAGCTATTGTTCAGTACAAGGATGAACTTCAACAGAAGCTGCCAAACCTGTACACTGTAAGTTTCTATTGAAATGAAGAAGATCTATAAGCAGCATCTTGTTTAGCCAGCTGGGGTGAAAAACATTCCTGATTTGCATTACAGATATAGCAATGTTAGTAGCATATAGTATTTCCTTAAATATTGTAGAACACAATATTTCCTGTCACACACTGTAACTGTGAGACTCTTAATCCCTTCACATTACTAAGCAAACTGAGCCAAATCGAGCTGTACCGGGCTGGCTTGGCTACGCATCCACCATAGTTGATGAAACATTTCTGGAAAGGACAATGTGAAAATAAAATATCCAAGCCAACACAATACGGTTGGGATTGGCCCTATATTGTGAATCAGGTGTTACCGACTCAACCTCTGTCCTCCTACAGTGGGCTGAGTTTATGAAGCTGGGTGAGGAGGTGTCTGATGAACGGCTAGATGCTGTGGTGGACAGTCAGAGGGCTAACCAGTGTTGTACGCTCATCTACACCTCTGGAACCACAGGCAACCCCAAAGGGGTCATGCTAAGCCATGACAATGTGAGTATTGACAATGACATGATGATGTACAGTGCATTCTGTAAATATTCAGACCCCTTGACATTTTCCACATTTTGTTACGTTACAGCCTTATTCTAAAATGTATTAAATCATTTTTTTCCTCATCAATCTACACATAATACCTCTTAATGACAAAACGAAAACAGGTTTTTAGACATTTTTGCAAATGTATTAAAAATACAAAACTGATATCACATTTACATAAGTATTCAGCACTTTACTATGAGACTCAAATTTGAGCTCCGGTGCATCCTGCTTCCATTGATCATCCTTGAGATGTTTCTACAACTTCATTGGAGTCCACCTGTGGAAAATTCAATTGATTGGACATGATTTGGAAAGGCACACAGCTGTCTATATATGGTCCCCACAGTTGACAGTGCATGTCAGAGCAAAAACCAAGCCATGAGGTTGAAGGAATTGTCTATAGAGCTCCAAGACAGGATTGTGTCGAGGCACAGATCTTGGAAGGGTACTAAAACATTTCTGCAGCATTAAAGGTCCCCAAGAACACAGTGGCCTCCATCATTCCTAAATGGAAGAAGTTTGGAACCACCAAGACTCTTCCTAGAGCTGGCCACCCAGCCAAACTGAGCCATCGGGGGAGAAGGGCCTTGGTCAGGGAGGTGAGCAAGAACCCGATGATTGCGCTGACAGAGCTCCAAAGTTCCACTGTGGAGATGGGAGAACCTTCCATAAGGACAACCATCTCTGCAGCACTCCACCAATCAGGCCTTTATGGCAGAGTGGCCAGATGGAAGCATGGTGGTGGCAGCATCGTGCTGTGGGGATGTTTTTCAGCGGCAGGGACATGTAGACTAGTCAGGATCGAGGGAAAGATGAACGAAGCAAAGTACAGAGAGATCCTTGATGAAAACCTGCTCCAGAGCGCTCAGGACCTCAGACTGGGATGAAGGTTCATCTTCCAACAGGACAAAAACCCTAAGCACACAGCCAAGACAACGCAGGAGTGGCTTTGGGACAAGTATGGCTCCCGAGTCTGGGTTAAGGTTTGGCCGGGATAGGCCGTCATTGTAAATAAGAATATGTTCTTAAGTGACTTGCCGAGTTAAATAAATGTTAAATAAAAAAGTCTCTGAATGTCCTTGGGTGGCCCAGCCAGAGCCTGGACTTGATTCCGATCGAACATCTCTGGAGAGACCTGAAAATAGCTGTGCAGCAACGCTCCCCAGCCTCCTAACAGAACTTGAAAGGATCTACAGAGAAGAAGGGGAGAAACTCCCCAAATACAGGTTTGCCAAGCTTGTAGCATCATACCCAGGAAGACTTGAGGCTGTAATCGCTGCCAACGGTGGTTCAACAAAGTACAAAGGGTCTGAATACTTTTTTATTTTTAATACATTTGCAAACATTTCTAAAAAAAACTGGTATTGTGTGTAGAATGATGGGGGGGAAAAAACTATTCAATAATTTTTCGAAGAAGGCTGTAACAAAATCTGAAAAAGTAAAGGGTTCTGAATACTTTCCGAATGCACTGTAAATAGACTAGTGAGGGAAAAGCTCTATATTTACATGTACATTTACTGTACCGGCAGTATCCAGGTTACTCCTCCTTCATCCTCACAGAATGTGGTGATGCCCTCAGAAACATTACATGTACTATATAGTGGAGCTCTGGGTCCACTGGGCACTCAATTCAGTATGTGAAAGTGTCACAATTTTGTCCATGTATTGTTCACGGCAAGTAAAGGACAAACAAAACTTCTGGCTTATAGTTTTTCTCTGTGGTAAAGGAGGTTGGAATAATATTAGTTGAAAGTCTCACCTGACTCTCTCCTCAGATCACCTGGACTTCAAATGCAGTCGGAGCCATGACAAGTCTGCAACATGGTGTGGAGTGCGTGGTGAGCTACCTGCCCCTGAGCCATGTAGCTGCCCAGATCAACGACATGTGGATCTGCATGAGATTTGCAGGGGCAACGTATTTCGCAGACCCAGACGCCCTGAAGGTCAGAATCCCTGAGTGTTGTACTACAGATAATGATGCTGTGCATTGCTTTCCTTTCGAAATGCTGTTTACGAAGGCAATAATTGATTGAGGTTTGGTTTTGACTGGGTTGTGGAGGGTAGGCCTGGGGTAACTTTATATGACTTGATAACTGCTAACTTTCTGATTTCCTAGGGCTCTTTGGGGACTACTCTGAAAGAGGTGCGCCCCACAAGTTTCCTGGGAGTTCCCCGTGTGTGGGAGAAGATGCAGGAGAAGATGAAAGCCATCGGAGCCAAATCCTCTGGTATGAAGAAAAGAGTGGCTAACTGGGCCAAATCCATCGGATTGCAAGCCAGCTACAGTGCCATGAATGGGTAAGGATTTATGTCAGGTTTTTGTTGTTCATTAAACCCACACTTCAGAAAGAATGTGTATTTTCAGTGCATCAAATTATTTTTGATTTGTTTCACCCATCGATATGATCTTATCAATAGCATTAGAAAAAACATGCATCCTCACTCACACCCAAATAGTATTTTTACATCTTAAACTAGATTAAATTCCAACCATAATATTTTTCACAATGTATGGTATTCCTCTGTGTTTTCTGTGGATTACAGTGAGAACCTGGTGCCCTGGGGCTTCATGCTGGCAAACAACCTGGTGTTTAAGAAAGTTCGCTGGGCCTTGGGTCTGGACCGCTGCAAGAACTGCTTAACGGGGGCCGCACCCATCACTAAGGAGACTCTGGAGTACTTCATGAGCCTTAGCCTCCCGCTGTATGAGCTGTATGGGATGAGTGAAAGCACCGGCCCTCACACCATCTCCTGGGAGAATAACTTCAAGATCATGAGGTCAGCAAATGGAAAACTAGGGATATGTATTGACAGTTACATTAATTAATTTGTAGTTGACAAAGCTATCATTGCATAATAGCAAATAATTAATTGATACTGATAAGCCATCAGATATGAAGTGACATCTAATCATCCTTCTTGCTTTTCGGTCTCACCATATGAAGAATTGATATCATGATGTTGTCCTCAGCTGTGGAAAGGTGGTGGTTGGCTGCCAGACCAAGTTGGACAAGCCAGACGAGGATGGGAATGGTGAGATCTGTTTCTGGGGGCGTCATGTGTTCATGGGCTACCTGAATGAGCCAGAGAAGACTGAGGAGGCCCTGGACCAGGAGGGCTGGCTGCACTCTGGAGACCTGGGCAAGCATGACAAGGACAACTTCCTATTCATCACAGGGAGGATAAAGGGTATAGTACTTATTTATAGTTTATTTTGTAGATGTATATACAGTAGCCATTATACAACATGGCTATCAGTGCTGGGTGTCAATGGGAGTAGGATGCAGTTGCTCCTAGACACTGATCAAAGTAAAGTTTTGTGTACCTTCTCTTGATACTAAGTCTGTGCCTTAGGTTAACTTCCCCATAAGAAAAAATACTATAGTATACTATGCTCTACATACTGTAGTATTACTATATTCTTTACTATAGTATTCACTTGAGTGTTTTTGTGGAAGCCCTTTGGGTGGTGGACCATTCTTGATAGTAGAACACCTATATTCACTATACTATAGTATAGTATTAACTGTAATGTTTGTGTATACTGTTGTATAATGTAGTAAAGTTTACTATAGTATGAATACTGTATTGTATATGATATCTATAGTAATTACAGTAGTGTTTTTTGCAGATAATACTGTAGTATTTACTATAGTGTTTTCGTTGTTTCATTATCTTTGACATAGAAGTGCGGACATGACTGTAGTATACTATAGTATTCACTGTAGTGTTTTTGCGCAAGTACACTGTAGTGTACTGTAGTAAAGTTTACTATATAATTTACTATAGAATACTAAAGTAAAAACTATTGTATATATTATAGCAATTACTGTAGTGTTTTTGCAGATATTACTGTAGTATTTACTAGTCTTTAATGTTTTTTGTTTAATTATCTTTGACAAAGAAGTGGGGGCTTTCTCCTTGAGCAAATTTTCCATAACCTGTTGGTAGGTAGGTAAATAGTACTGGAGTCTGAACGGATAATTCAGAGCCTCTGCTCTTTTCTATAACCTTTAGGGAACACAATATATGGTCTATTCTTTGCATGTAGGTGTTTCATTCATGGGTGGCACAAATAGGGATATGGGGGATGGGAATGGGTTGAGTATATGCAAATTAAATACTGTAGTATTACTATAGTTAAAACATCTTCAGTGTTTTTTTGTGGAGAATACCATAGTATTTAATATATCTATCCTATATTTATCCTACCCTGTCTTTCTAAGGTATTCGAAAGCCAAGTTAACAAACAGATTACTGACCATTTCGAATCCCACCATACCTTCTCCGCTATGCAATCTGGTTTCAGAGCTGGTCATGGGTGCACCTCAGCCACGCTCAAGGTTCTAAACGACATCATAACTGACATCGATAAGAGACATTACTGTGCAGCCGTATTCATCGACCTGGCCAAGGCTTTCGACTCTGTCAATCACAACATTCTTATTGGCAGACTCGACAGCCTTGGTTTCTCAAATGATTGCCTTGCCTGGTTTACCAACTACTTCTCTGATAGAGTTCAGTGTGCCAAATCAGAGGGCCTGTTGTCCGGACCTCTGTCAGTCTCTATGGGTGTGCCACAGGGTTCAATTCTCGGGCCGACTCTCTTTTCTGTATACATCAATGATGTTGCTCTTGCTGCTGGTGATTATCTGATCCACCTCTACGCAGACGACACCATTCTGTATACTTCTGGCCCCTCCTTGGACACTGTGTTAACTAACCTCCAGACGAGCTTCAATGCCATTACAACTCTCCTTCCGTGGCCTCCAACTGCTCTTAAACGCAAGTAAAACTAAATGTATGCTATTCAATCGATTACTGCCCGCACCTGCTCGCCCGTCCAGCATCACTACTCTGGACGGCTCTGACTTAGAATACGTGGACAACTACAAATACCTGGGTGTCTGGTTAGACTGTAAACTCTCCTTCCAGACTCACATTAAGCATCTCCAATCCAAAATTAAATCTAGAATCGGCTTCCTATATCGCAACAAAGCATCCTTCACTCATGCTGCCAAACATACCCTCGTAAAACTGACCATCCTACCAATCCTCGACTTCGGTGATGTCATCTATAAAATAGCCTCCAACACTCTACTCAACAAACTGGATGCAGTCTATCACAGTGCCATCCGTTTTGTCACCAAAGCCCCATACACTACCCACCATTGTGACCTTGGCCCTCGCTTCATACTCGTCGCCAAAACCCACTGGCTACAGGTTATCTACAAGTCTCTGCTAGGTAAAGCCCCGCCTTATCTCAGCTCACTGGTCACCATAGCAGCACCCACCCGTAGCACGCTCCAGCAGGTATATCTCACTGGTCACCCCCAAAGCCAATTCCTCCTTTGGTCTTCTTTCCTCCCAGTTCTCTGGAACGAATTGCAAAAATCTCTGAAGCTGGAGACTCACATCTCCCTCACTAGCTTTAAGCACCAGCTGTCAGAACAGCTTACAGATCACTGCACCTGTACATAGCCCATCTGTAAACAGCCCATCTATCTACCTACCTCATCCCCATACTGGTATTTATTTATTTAGTTATTTTGCACCCCAGTATCTCTACCTGCACATTCATCTTCTGCCGATCTCCCATTCCAGTGTTTAATTGCTATATTGTAATTATTTCGCCACCATGGCCTATTTATTTCCTTAACTTACCTCATTTGCACTCACTGTATATAGACTTTTTGTTTTCTTTTGTTCTACTGTATTATTGACTGTATGTTTGTTTATTCCATGTGTAACTCTGTTGCTGTATGTGTCGAATTGCTACGCTTTATCTTGGCCAGGTCGCAGTTGCAAATGAGAACTTGTTCTCAACTAGCCTACCTGGTTAAATAAAGGTGAAATAAAAATAAATAAAAATAAACACTGAGTGTACAAAACATTAGGAACACCTTCCCAATATTGAGCACCCCCCTTTGCCCTCAAAACAGCCTGAATTAGTCTGGGGCGTGGACTCTACAAGGTGTCGTTCCATAGGAAGGCTGGCACATGTTGACTCCAATGCTTCTCACAGTTATGCCAAGTTGGCTGGAAGTCCTTTGGGTGGTGGACCATTCTTGATAGTAGAACACCGTGTAGACCTATGATCTAAATATCCTCAGAAAGAAATCTCTTGTCCTGCAGAGCTGATCATAACAGCAGGAGGAGAGAACATCCCACCTGTACCCATTGAGGATGCAGTGAAAGCAGAGATCGCCATCATCAGCAACGCCATGTTGCTCGGAGACAAGATGAAATTCCTCTCCATGATGCTCACACTCAAAGTAAGGCCTCCAACGTTAGATGTGTCCTGTATTGCCAACTCTTATGGTCATTGGCTTGCTTTAGAATTCTCGCTTTTGAATTAAGCAATTAGAATATAATTATACAGCACGAACAGATCTGGAACCAGGCTATTTGATGTTTGCTCTGTTCAGCAAATACTACAACTAACTCCTGGATCATTGCTATCCTTTGAACCCACTCTCCCTCTGTAGTGTATAGTTGACGACAATGGCGAGCCGACGGACGAGCTGACCCCAGAGGCTGTGGCGTTCTGCCATCAGCGTGGCATAACGGCAACCAAGGCCTCTGAGATCATAGCCAGTAAGGAACCAGCTATTTATAAGGCCATCCAGGAGGGCATAGAGCATGTCAATGCTAAGGCCACCTCCAATGCCCAGAGGGTCCAGAAGTGGGTCATTTTGGACAGAGATTTCTCTATATCTGGGGGAGAACTGGGTGAGTCAGTCAGTGTGAGAAATCAGTTGCTGGTTTTTATTGGTTGGTTCTGTCTGTTTGAGCATGTGACAGAAGAGAGCAGTGAATAGTCTTGGATTGCATTTTCTTCCTCATCTTAGAGAGTTGATTTTTTGTGCTTCTTGTTCATTGTGGGATTAAAATAAATATAGTTCAAACTAAAGCTAGATAACTAAACCAAAGCTAGTCTGTGAGGTTGTAAATAATGAGCTTTTTCATAATTTGATACAAAGAACTCTTAGAGAGAAGGAAGTGTTTTTGCCATTAATGTTTGTCTGACGAGGCAGTCTTGTGACTAGTTTATGCCAAACAACATTCCTGTAGATATCATTGCATAATCTGTCTTCCAAGCTGTTAAGTAGGTCACATGTTGTGATTGAAGAAGCATGGGAAAGAGAGTAAAGTCTTTTTGAGAGCACAGTAAGTCTGATTGTTTTGTCCATCTTCTCTCCAGGACCTACCATGAAGCTAAAGAGGGGGGTTGTTGTCAAAAAGTTCCAGGAGAAAATCAACAAGATGTATGGAATGGCACAAGAATAATAGAGGAACTGAACATGGACTAGAGAACACTTGAGGACTGTAGTTATTGGACTATTAAATGCATCTGTAGACATTTGAGTGTGTCTTGTTTTCCAGTACCTAGAGAATTATCCCATTGGTATCTGCTCCATATCAATATTTAAGCTGTTTTAATGTACATAAGATTTCACAGCATTGATATTTGCACTTTTTTTGTAAATAAACCTTATATTCATCATCAATGCTATACTGTACCCATTTCAAGTAAAGGAAAATGCCTCAAAACAAAATCATTAATGTAATGTTTGTTAAGTGATTCTATCATTATTTGGATGGTATACTGTAGTATTTTCATTTTATTTTAGCCAATTATATTCCGTGTACATTATAATACATATTAAAATGTTTATTTTTATGGGTTAAATGAACATGATCAAAAAAAGCAAACAAACTGTTCTGGACCCCCCCAAAAAACATCACGTTGGTAGTATCTCACATGCACCTTACTTGTTGTCCAAGGTAGTGTCTTTGTTGTTTCATTTGAACAGCAATTATGAATTTCCTCATCAGAGGACGGTGCCTGTGATGTGACAGCTATTGTACGACGTCATAGAAACCATTTGACAGGTTCTGCTGAGATAGCTCATGCTGAACTAGATACGTACTGTATGTTCTTATAGATTTCCCACAGATGTCTGCTACTTGTCTTTTACAGGTGACACCTTAATTATTGAAACCTCCATCCTGAGGAAATTAGGCAAGAGCCTATTAGGTTGATGGGAACTCCCTGGACAGTGGTCTTATAATGCTATGTATTACAAACTGGGATACATACCCCACCATGAGAGGTGTTGTGGAAAAGTGATATATTACGGTGACACTGAGTACCAGTGTGGTTGGTCCTCCTGAAGTACTGTATCAAAACCTACTGATGTCACCAAACTACAGGAACCCACTGTAAAGTTTGTAATATGGTAACTGAAGCCATAAACGTGGAGGTTCCACACAAATAGGTGTCCTTTAAATTCTTATAATACTAGAATTACCATTGAATTATCCCTAGTTTTGCTACCATGCTGTGTTGTTGTGTTAGGACTCTCTTTATGTAGTGTTGTGGTGTCTCTCTTGTTGTGATGTGTGTTTCGTCCTACATTTTATTTTTTCATCCCAGCCCTCTTTCCAAGCAGGAGGCCTTTCGCCTTTTGGTAGGCCGTCATTGTAAATAAGAATTTGTTATTAACTGACTTGCCTAGTTAAATAAAGGTTCAATAAAATACAATTTCAACTTACCTCATGCCCCTTTATAATTTCCCCTCAAAGATTTAACAGGATTGACTAGGTGAGTCGAATACAGTAGGTACAGTACTAGCTCCATCTGGTTTCTGGCATACTGTTTACACATATACAGTCCTTTCAGATCTTCACAGAAGTATCAAGGACTGTCAGTAGTGTGGATGACAGACAGTAGTGGTCAGTTGTGATTGGGAAGAATGTCATCTCAAAGTCTTCCAGGCCATTAGCTTGGTCAACCAGACTGACTGCTGCTCTCACGTTTGGTTTCAGCGCAGTGTCCTTCTAGTTTACAAGGCTTCAAGGCTACTGCAGGACAAAGATAATTTGGCCAATTGTCAAACAGAATTTCAACAGACAAATTGGTCAATCAACGACAGGTCAAAGTAATTTCACAATTTATTAGTGGGGAAAGGTTGCTGATGGCTGCATACTGATTGCACAAAGTTAAATCCCATAGGGGCTTACAGCAAGATAGGCAACTGACTTTTCTCTGAGGTTGAATATAAGCAAAGTCTCCCCAAAAATGTATGATTTTATGTAATGGGTCAATCAAATGATCCTTTGACAGAACAGTGAGCTCCTTACTGACCGACATTCACACCTGCACCAGGAACCTTTGGTCAAGTACACACCTACATGCAGAATGCTGACCTACCTGGGCAAAGATTTGTTAATTATTTTCAAAATGTGTTAACGTATTACAGTATTCAATTAATCAATAATATCTGACTAGCATTAATGATGAACAACTACAAAATGGTAAATATGCTATTTTACACCATATCAAGTGAGTCCAAAAAGTTGTATACTCACAGTAATGATGACAGTTTCTGATACGGTAATGCCCCCATGTGGTAACAATATGACAATACCTTCATAGTACAGATTTACCATGAACATACAGCTCATTCGGGAAAGTATTCCGACCCCAGACAGCTTTATTCTAAAATTGATCAAATACATTTTTCCCTTCATCAATCTACACAGAATGCCCTTGACAAAGCAAAAACTGTTTTTTAGAAATTTTAGCTAAATTATTCAATATAAAAAACATACCTTATTTATATAAGTATTTAGACCCTTTGCTATGAGACTCGAACTTGAGCTCAGGTGCATCCTGTTTCCATTGATCATCCTTGAGATGTTTCTACAGTTGATTGGAGTCCACTTGTGGTAAATTCAATTGATTGGACGTGATTTGTAAAGGCATACACCTGTCTATTTAAGGTCCCACAGTTGAAAGTGTATGTCAGAGCAAAAACCAAGCCTTGAGGTTGAAGGAATTGCCTGTAGAACTCCGAGACATGATTGTGTCGAGGCACAGATCTGGGCAAGGGTACCAAAAAATGTCTGCAGCATTGAAGGTCCCCAAGAACAGTGGCCTCAATCATTCTTAAATGGAAGAAGTCTGCAACCACCAAGACTCTTCCTAGAGCTGGCTGCCTGGCCAAACTGAGCAATCGGGGGAGAAGGGCCTTGGTCAGGGAGGTGAGCAAGAACCCGAAGGTCACTCTGACAGAGCTCCAGAGATCCCCTATGGAGATGGGTGAACTTTCCAGAAGGACAACCATCTCTGCAGCACTCTACCAATCAGCACTTTATGGTAGATTGGCTTCGGGACAAGTCTCGGAATGTCCTTGAGTGGCCCAGCCAGAGCCCGGACTTGAACCCGATCTAATATCTCTGGAGAGACCTGAAAATACAGTGCCTTGCGAAAGTATTCGGCCCCCTTGAACTTTGCGACCTTTTGCCACATTTCAGGCTTCAAACATAAAGATATAAAACTGTATTTTTTTGTGAAGAATCAACAACAAGTGGGACACAATCATGAAGTGGAACGACATTTATTGGATATTTCAAACTTTTTTAACAAATCAAAAACTGAAAAATTGGGCGTGCAAAATTATTCAGCCCCCTTAAGTTAATACTTTGTAGCGCCACCTTTTGCTGCGATTACAGCTGTAAGTCGCTTGGGGTATGTCTATCAGTTTTGCACATCGAGAGACTGAAATTTTTTCCCATTCCTCCTTGCAAAACAGCTCGAGCTCAGTGAGGTTGGATGGAGAGCATTTGTGAACAGCAGTTTTCAGTTCTTTCCACAGATTCTCGATTGGATTCAGGTCTGGACTTTGACTTGGCCATTCTAACACCTGGATATGTTTATTTTTGAACCATTCCATTGTAGATTTTGCTTTATGTTTTGGATCATTGTCTTGTTGGAAGACAAATCTCCGTCCCAGTCTCAGGTCTTTTGCAGACTCCATCAGGTTTTCTTCCAGAATGGTCCTGTATTTGGCTCCATCCATATTCCCATCAATTTTAACCATCTTCCCTGTCCCTGCTGAAGAAAAGCAGGCCCAAACCATGATGCTGCCACCACCATGTTTGACAGTGGGGATGGTGTGTTCAGGGTGATGAGCTGTGTTGCTTTTACGCCAAACATAACGTTTTGCATTGTTGCCAAAAAGTTCAATTTTGGTTTCATCTGACCAGAGCACCTTCTTCCACATGTTTGGTGTGTCTCCCAGGTAGCTTGTGGCAAACTTTAAACGACACCTTTTATGGATATCTTTAAGAAATGGCTTTCTTCTTGCCACTCTTCCATAAAGGCCAGATTTGTGCAATATACGACTGATTGTTGTCCTATGGACAGAGTCTCCCACCTCAGCTGTAGATCTCTGCAGTTCATCCAGAGTGATCATGGGCCTCTTGGCTGCATCTCTGATCAGTCTTCTCCTTGTATGAGCTGAAAGTTTAGAGGGACGGCCAGGTCTTGGTAGATTTGCAGTGGTCTGATACTCCTTCCATTTCAATATTATCGCTTGCACAGTGCTCCTTGGGATGTTTAAAGCTTGGGAAATCTTTTTGTATCCAAATCCGGCTTTAAACTTCTTCACAACAGTATCTCGGACCTGCCTGGTGTGTTCCTTGTTCTTCATGATGCTCTCTGCGCTTTTAACGGACCTCTGAGACTATCACAGTGCAGGTGCATTTATACGGAGACTTGATTACACACAGGTGGATTGTATTTATCATCATTAGTCATTTAGGTCAACATTGGATCATTCAGAGATCCTCACTGAACTTCTGGAGAGAGTTTGCTGCACTGAAGGTAAAGGGGCTGAATAATTTTGCACGCCCAATTTTTCCGTTTTTGATTTGTTAAAAAAGTTTGAAATATCCAATAAATGTTGTTCCACTTCATGATTGTGTCCCACTTGTTGTTGATTCTTCACAAAAAAAATACAGTTTTATATCTTTATGTTTGAAGCCTGAAATGTGGCAAAAGGTCGCAAAGTTCAAGGGGGGCGAATACTTTCGCAAGGCACTGTAGCTGTGCAGTGACACTCCCCATCCAACCTGACAGCTTGAGAGGATCTGCACAGAAGAATGGGAGAAACAGGTGTGTCAAGCTTGTAGAGTCATACCCCGGAAGACTCGAGGCTGTAATTGCTGCCAAAGGTGCCTTAACAAAGTACTTAGTAAAGGGTCTGGATACCTATGTAAATGTGATATTTAAGTACATTTTTTTTACATTTGCAAAAATGTCTAAAAACCTGTTATTGATTTGTCATTATGGGATATTGTGTGTAGATTGCAGAGGGGATAAACTATATAATCCACTTTAGAATAAGGCTGTAAAGTAACAAAATGTGGAAAAAGTCAAGGGGTCTGAATACTTTCTGAATGCACTGTAATTGTGCAAAATACTTAAATTATGTAATTTATTTTTTAAAGAGGTCCTAGACCTTCAATGACTTTTTCTACCATTTTAAATGTTTGCTTCATGCTAAGTCACAAAAATATAGGGTAACAAACTCCACATCATAAATGGAATAAAAACATTGACACATTTTGCTCAAACCAGCAGAAATTACATTTAATAAAATGTTCACAATAATGAAAATAGCACACGATGGTAAACAATATTACAATTAAAGGCTGACGCAAACAGAACATTGATAGCATTTCATTCATTTTTGGTTGTGATGGCAACCGCTTTGTTGAACCAGACATCGGTGTTGAGGAGGAAGAGCATGAAACGAGCCACATCACCCCTTCCTACAGCACTTCCTACAGGCAGGCCATTGGAGTCAGGAACAAAGTAGCCCTCGTGGGTAAGGAACTCTTTACCTGGTGAAAAGAACAAAGTAAATAGAGATCCATTTGTTCCCATCATCATTTTGATTGGTCCATTTCACTAAGTCTTCTGAGAAAAGTGCAGGGACTTGTGGTAGTAGCAGAACTATGACCCTAAATTAAACCCTTACACTCGTAGGAATTGGCCTATATGGATAGATCAAAATTGAAATGTTTCTTACAGAAGAAATATGGAAAGCTTATACATAACCATGGTAGCAATCAAAGGGAAAAGTCTGGAGATTATGGGAAAATCATTAGCCTAAAATGAGGACAAAACAGCTAATCTGACACAAAACAGATTAGCTGTCTGACATCGAGCTGTCTAACATCGAGTCCAAACATTACGCTTCTGATTTTATGTGCACTTTACATTTACTGTACTTGGTGCCGCATTTGTTGATCAACCAAATCTGAAAATACTCTGGATACATTCAGTAACATAAGAATATTCATGGTAATTTGGGGTAGGTGCAACATAAGACTAAACAATGACAAGGGTTTGAGTGAGAGGTCTAACTGGTGTTTCCAAGTGTGGCCACACACCTCTCTATAGTGTGCAGAGTTCCTATGTAATTTCAATGTACTTTTATGACTCAAAGAGTCTTCAACTATAAGGTGCTATTTTGAACTCCCATAGCTGTGCTGTTGAGGAACTAGAGCAAGCACACTTGTAATTGTTTTGTTTGGAACAGAGCTCTGCATCCCCGCCATCACACAATTACTCTTGTTGTTTACGCATTCCAGAAACGGTCCATTATAAATCGCAATCTGAGTCAGGTGGGCATCATTTGAAAGTGTGTTCTATTGCCGACGCGGCTAGCTAAGTTACAAAATACGAGCTTTCACGAGGCAATTCAGAGAAGCAGACGGTAATTTTGGTCCGAATAGGATAGTGTCACAACTGCATTCAGATGCTTGTTCCCTGCCAAATTTCTTCACAATACAACAAACATAGGCTCATTCTGTTCAGAACAATTCAGGGTAAGACGCCATGTCATCTTGTAACTGTACATCAAGCATAGTGCTCATAAACGTTGACACATTGGCTTGCTTTTATGACATCAAAGCGGTATTTATTATAATCTTCAGTCTCATTTTTCAAAAATAATGACATTGAGTCCTCTTTATTTATTTTCCTTCACTCAGAAAACAAAACATTTGCAAAAGGGATGAGGGCAACTTCTGCCGTGCATGGTGCTCAAGTTCAGAACTGCTGTCAGTCAAAACCAATACTGCGCTGTGAAGCAGAGACCCTCAGCTCTGACATCTGAAACATAAAGGAGGGTGATTGTCTCATAGCAACTGCATTCCAATTTAGGTGCTTATAATAATAATAATAATCATGTATTTTGTAAAGTGCTTTTCATTATATGGAATAGTCTCAAAGTGCAAAAAATACAAGATAAAAAACAAATAGTTAAAAAATGTAATATTAATGGACATAACTAGACAGGGCAACTGTCCAAGGAGCACAGCTATCAACAGAAAGCCTTCCTAAAGAGAAAGGTCTAAGTCCTGTTTTAAAGGAACCCAGATTCTGGTGCCTTCAGGTGGGCAGGGAGGGCATTCCAGAGGCTGGGGGCAGTCGAGCTGAATGCCCGATCCCCTAAGGAGCACAGCTCAGCTATCGCTTGATAGGGGTTATGGTGGGAGAGCAGTTTTCGTGAATACACTGGAAAGTCAGCAGGAGTGTTTTGAATACAATCCAGAATGAGGCAGGGAGCTAGTGTAGAGATGCTAGGATGGGGGTCATGTGATGGTGTTTCTGCACTCTCATCAGGATCCTGGCAGCGCTGTTCAGGATGTATTGGAGCTTCTGGAGACTCCTGCCTGGGATCCCGATGAAGAGTGTGTTGCAGTAGTCCAGCCTTGAGGAAATAAAGGCATGGACGAGCTTCTCTGCATCAGACTGAGTGAGGGTGGGACGGAGTTTGGCAAAGTTCTTGAGGTGATAGAATGACGATTTACACAGTTGTTTGATGTGGCTGTCAAAGTTCAGGGAGGAATCAAGTTTTACATCCAGATTGGAAACTAAGGGTGAGAGAGTGATATTATGTCCTACAATGGTGAGGTCTGTTATTGGTGAGTGCTGGACCTGGTAGGGGGTGCCAACAAGTAGGGCCTCGGTTTTGCTGCTGTTCAGTTAAAGGATGTTTTGCATCGCCCATGCCTTTATCTCCTCAAGGAAGGTGTTCAGATGGGCACATGCATCAGAGGGACTTGGAGCAGTTTTTATATGCAGCTGGGTGTCAACAGCATAGCAGTGAGATTCCATGCCAGCTGATGAAGCGACCGATGGGCAGCACGTACAGGATAAACAAGATTATCATCTTATCAGTGTACAAATGTCATTTTCAACCTGTATATGGGTACGAGTGTAAAGAGCTAGCCAGGGAGGGTTACTGCTGAACCTGAAAGTGGTTCAGTCTAACGTGATGACTTACGTGATTACTGTAAGTCAATATATTAGAAACATGCATACTGTATGACAAAATGAATCCTGTAACAATGAAAATGTTGGAGTCTTTTAGAACAATCTTTTAAAGGTGCAATGCAACAGTTTTCATCTCAATATCAAATAATTTCTTGGTAACAATTAAGCACCTTACAGTGATTCTTTTCAATTAAAATGGTCAAAAATAGCAATTTCTCAAGCAATAATTTTGCTAGGACTGTCAGAGTGTTCTGAGTGGGGAGGGGAAACTGAAAACTAGCTGATATGGGCAAATAGGTTTGGAACTCTCTTTCTTATCGGTCTATTTTATAATTTACTGCCTACTGAAGTCACCAGGCTGGCCAAAACTCAATTGACTAATTTTACTACCTACTGATATCACCAGGCAGGCCAAAACTCCATCCCACCACAACAGTCTGTTCAAGTAGCTCTTACACTAAAAGGGCATTATGATCATTTTCACAATTTCACAGTATTATTCCAACCTCATTGTGTGGAAATATAAAACACAGAAAATCATGTTTTTGACTGCACTTGGCCTTTAACCCAGCTAAAGAATACAGTATACACAACATTGTGAGCAGGTGTATGTGGACACCTGCTCATCGAACATCTTATTCCAAAATCATGGGCATTAATATGGAGATGGTAACCCTTTTGCTGCTTTAAGAGCCTCCACTCTTCTGGGAAGGCTTTCCACTAGATGTTGGAACATTGCTGCAGGGACTTGCTTCCATTCAGCCACAAGAACATTAGTGAGGTCGGGCACTGATGTAGGGAAATTAGGTCTGTCTCACAGTCTGCGTTCCAATTCATCCTAAAGGTGTTTGATGGAGTTGAGGTCAGGGCACTGTGCAGGCCAGTCAAGTTCTTCCACACTGATCTCGACAAACTATTTCTGTATTGACCTCGCTTTGTGCATGGGGGCAATGTCATGCTGAAACAGGAAAGGGTCTTCCCCAAACTGTTGCCACAAAGTTGGAAGCACAGAATCTTCTAGAATTCCATTGTATGCTGTAGCGTTAAGATTTCCCTTCACTGGAACTAAGGGGCCTAGCCCGAACCATGGAAAACAGCCCAAGACCATTATTCCTCCTCCACCAAACTTTACAGTTGGCACTATGCATTGGGGCAGGTAACGTTCTCCTGGCATCCGCCAAACCCAGATTTGCCATTGGACTGCCACACGGTGAAGCATGATTCATCACTCCAGAGAAGCTTTACACCACTCCTTGCATATGGTGATCTTAGGCTTGTGTGTGGCTGCTTGGCTAGGGATACCCATTTCATGAAGCTCCCGACGAACAGTTCTTGTGCTGACGTCACTTCCAAAGGCAATTTGGAACTCAGTAGTGAGTGTTGCAACCGTGGGCAGATGATTTATACATGCTATGTGCTTCAGCACTCGGCGGTCCCATTCTGTAAGCTTGTGTGGTATACCAGTTCGCGGCTGAGCTGTTGTTGCTCCTAGAATTTTCCACTTCACAATAACAGTACTTACAGTCGACCGGTGCAGCTTTAGCAAGGCAGATATTTGACAAACTGACTTGTTGGAAAGGTTGCATGCTATAACGGTGCCACTTTGAAAGTCACCGAGCTCTTCAGTAAGGCCATTCTACAGGCAATGTTTGTCTATGGAGATTGCATGGCTGTGTGCTCGATTTTATACACCGGTCAGCTACGGGTGTGGCTGAAATAGCCAAATCGAATAATTTGAAGGGTTGTCCACATACATTTGTATATATATATATATATATATATATATATATATATATATATATATATATATATATATATATAAACTGCTCAAAAAAATAAAGGGAACACTAAAATAACACATCCTAGATCTGAATGAATGAAATATTCTTATTAAATACTTTTTTCTTTACATAGTTGAATGTGCTGACAACAAAATCACACAAAAATTATCAATGGAAATCAAATTTATCAACCCATGGAGGTCTGGATTTGGAGTCACACTCAAAATGAAAGTGGAAAACCACACTACAGGCTGATCCAACTTTGATGTAATGTCCTTAAAACAAGTCAAAATGAGGCTCAGTAGTGTGTGTGGCCTCCACGTGCCTGTATGACCTCCCTACAACGCCTGGGCATGCTCCTGATGAGGTGGCGGATGGTCTCCTGAGGGATCTCCTCCCAGACCTGGACTAAAGCATCCACCAACTCCTGGACAGTCTGTGGTGCAACGTGGCGTTGGTGGATGGAGCGAGACATGATGTCCCAGATGTGCTCAATTGGATTCAGGTCTGGGGAACGGGCGGGCCAGTCCATAGCATCAATGCCTTCCTCTTGCAGGAACTGCTGACACACTCCAGCCACATGAGGTCTAGCATTGTCTTGCATTAGGAGGAACCCAGGGCCAACCGCATCAGCATGCGGTCTCACAAGGGGTCTGAGGATCTCATCTCGCTACCTAATGGCAGTCAGGCTACCTCTGGTGAGCACATGGAGGGCTGTGCGGCCCCCCCAAAGAAATGCCACTCCACACCATGACTGACCCACCGCCAAACCGGTCATGCTGGAGGATGTTGCAGGCAGCAGAACGTTCTCCACAGCGTCTCCAGACTCTGTCACGTCTGTCACATGTGCTCAGTGTGAACCTGCTTTCATCTGTGAAGAGCACAGGGCGCCAGTGGTGAATTTGCCAATCTTGGTGTTCTCTGGCAAATGCCAAACGTCCTGCACGGTGTTGGGCTGTAACGTTGGGCCCTGTGGACATTGGGCCCTCATACCACCCTCATGGAGTCTGTTTCTGACCGTTTGAGCAGACATGCACATTTGTGGCCTGCTGGAGGTCATTTTGCAGGGCTCTGGCAGTTCACCTCCTGCTCCTCCTTGCACAAAGGCGGAGGTAGCAATCCTGCTGCTGGGTTGTTGCCCTCCTACGGCCTCCTCCACGTCTCCTGATGTACTGGCCTGTCTCCTGGTAGCGCCTCCATGCTCTGGACACTACGCTGACAGACACATCAAACGTTCTTGCCACAGCTCGCATTGATGTGCCATCCTGGATGAGTTGCACTACCTGAGCCACTTGTGTGGGTTGTAGACTCCGTCTCATGCTACCACTAGAGTGAAAGCACCGCCAGCATTCAAAAGTGACCAAAACATCAGCCAGGAAGCATAGGAACTGAGAAGTGGTCTGTGGTCACCACCTGCAGAACCACTCCTTTATTGGGGGTGTCTTGCTAATTGCCTATAATTTCCACCTGTTGTCTTTTCCATTTGCACAACAGCATGTGAAATGTATTGTCAATCAGTGTTGCTTCCTAAGTGGACAGTTTGATTTCACAGAAGTGTGATTGACTTGGAGTTACATTGTGTTGTTTAAGTGTTCCCTTTATTTTTTGGGGGAACACTTAAACAACACAATATATATATATATATATATATCTAAACTAGACCCTATTCGTCTGTCTTACCTGTGGCAGGTAAATTCTTGAGACCCGGCGGCCTGACAATTGTCCAGTTAACATCCTGTGTCTTCTTCAGAAAGTGCTCCATCTCAAACATATTGCTAAGGACACTTCGGATCATTGGCAGCAGTAGGAAGCGGATGAGGTAAGATGACTGTGTGCCAGAGTTAGCTATGGGGATGAAAATGAGAAGAAGATAAGGGAATGCTGTTTCACAATGATAAAAACACGCAACTGACTTTGTACATTAAAAAGGCAACATGATCACTAACGAAATAGAGTCATGGCATTGTTAATTTAACCCTTATTTTACCAGGTTAGAGAGGCTCTATTCATCCCTTGGTGGATTGAGGCCTAAGTAAGTAAGTTACCAGGTAAGTTGACTGAGAACACATTCTCAATTTGTTCTCAGTCATATTTTACTTTACTTACGGTCAGTGTACCATGAAGTCATGGTGATAATGCGGTTCACTTTGGCCTCTCTCATGGCGTTTACTGCGGCCCTCATAGACAAGGTGTATCCAGTGACTCCGGAGAGAAAGGATGCAGGGAACCCCAGGCAAGATATAACTGCATCTTGTCCTTGGAAGTGAGGTTTTAGGCTGTCTTCTGAGAAGATATTGCCCTCAACCACCTGACAGAACAGAGAAAATAGCAGTTTTATGGTATAGGCTCTCTCAGGCCTGGGGTAAGGTTCACACTTCATAAAGCCTCTATAAAAAACATTGCTGCTGCGTACATTACAGAGGAAATGTAAAAAGACATACAGTTGGAGCTCAGACAAGACATTACATTATTTACCTTTAATTTCTCATGTTGCACTGTCAATTTCCCTGGGTTCCTGACAATGGCAGTGACAGAGTGTCCCTGCTGAAGAGCTTGGTTCACCAGATACTGTCCCGTCTGTCCAGTGGCTCCAAGCACGGCTATCTTCATCTTGACACTCGGAAATACACTCTAAAATAAAATAAATATAATTTATGAAATATAATCATTCACAGTCAGAGAGTCAATCAAACCATAGCCCGACGGTGATAAGTTACAAAAGCATGAACTCACATTTACAACAGTGCAGGTTTAACAGGCAAGGGTGTGCAGTGGGCGTAGCACGACTTATCACGTGAATAGACTGTGTAGCAACACCCATATTTTTCATAACTGCTTGAAACATAACCAACTTAAAATGTATTAGTTCTTATTCTATTACAACAAATGTCCATTTGCATTTAAGTCATTTAGCAGACGCTCTTATCCAGAGCGACTTAACAGTAGTGAGTGCAGACATTTTCATAGTTTGGTACGTTTAACCCGTAGTAGCCTTTAGGATTTTGATTCATAAAGTGTTAATTGGATGGTTCACTTAAATGTTTCAGACACATACTAGAAAGGCCAAAAAAGGACATGACCTGTGTGCATTGAATGGACATTTACAAGAGGTCTATTTACACAGTAGATGGCAGTGTGTTCATTATCCCACTAACAAACCAACCCACCCCAATGTCACCACCTCTTTTCATAATGGGCATAACAAACAGCTTTATAGAGAGCCATAACAAAGCTGATCATAATGAAATATGATACATTTTCAGTGAGGAAAACCCCAGATTTGTTATCTGAAAAGTGAACTTGGATTTTGATTATGAACTGTTGAAATTCAAAAGGCAATAGTGAGAAAACATGAATTGATTGTTCATTACTTTTATAGACTGCCTCCTGCGTTTGCCTGTAAGGCCCTTCAGTAGACAGAATTAAACCAGGATTAATCTAGGGGGAAATTTGACTGTGTGGCACGAGGTCTGATCACACTGTCTGTGTTGTATCCATCTGAAAATGATTATTTCTGCAACTGTGAAATGATAACGGACAGTAAGCTAACGCAAGGAATATAAAAGGCAGTATTATGAAAATCAAACGAAGAATTTAAAAATGTCAGAAGATTTATTTTATTTTATCTGATAGGCACCACATGCACTGAAAAGAACCTACAGACTCTGGCTACACTGCATAGGAATAATCCTATATACAGATGTCATGTTTCATTTCATAACTCATGTTTTGCAGCAAACTTGATTGAATTTCCCATGTCCTATCCCTTGGTGATGACCAAATTACACAAGGTTTGTAAACTGTTAGGCTATACCTGCACAATCTACAATACTCAGAATGGTTCATGCGATCAAGCAATCCGTTTGCTCCAACAGTAATGTAAAAGCTTATGCATTAAAGGGCATCATACAACCAAGTTGTGTAATTATTTTCCCCAACTCAGTTAAGCCAAAACCACGCCCCGTTATTAAGAGGAGCGTTTTACAACGCTGAGCGCTCCAAGTCCGGAAGTGAATATCACGTAGGGCGAAATTTCAGTCACTCATTAATAACGTTTGCCCCTGTATTTCAAGATTGAAAAATAAAATAACATAATGTCGTGGACAGAGCTAGCCATTAACGTGCCTTGACGCTCAAAGACAGATTCAATGGCTGTAGCATAGCGTATTCGACTGAATTATTAGCTAATACATATTTGAGAAATGTTGAATAATAAGCATATGCTTTTACCTGATAGACTACTAATGATAATATACCAAATTAAAACACCGCGCTAGTAACGTTAAGTAGCCTAGCTAAACTTATCTGACCTTCAATTGAAGGAATTCAGCAGAGTTCTGAGACATTTTTACAACTCATTGAAACTCTTAAAATAAATATATGTGGAAATGTTACCAAACATGATAATAATAGGCCTGCATTACAGTTGGCAACTAATTGTTAAATTACACTTTCCATCTTTACCTTGGAAGGCCACTGTCTCTGCGCTGATCGCCTGTGAGTGAGACAACGCTAGCTAGCCAATGGGAGCGTAGTATAACGCCCCTCTGAATAACGGGGCGTGGTTTTGGCGCAACTGCGTTGGGAAAAAAAAAGACGCTTGCTTGTGACTTGGATGCATTCAAGATCTGCAATGTTTCACATTGTTTAGTTTTTTGATTGAGCACATCACGATATAAATAGTCAATGTAACTTTTTCTAATCACAGTCACAATGATTTATTTCTTATGAAGCATTGTTTTGCTGTAGGCTTAACGAAAAAGGCATTTTTATGAGAAAATTATAATGAAACTGTTTTGCTCTGAGACCGGATGTGCGTTCAGTTCGCTTGAACGTTTGCTACGTTGAAGAACGGTTTGTACTGAACGACACGTTACCCGCAAACGTTATTGTATGTTCTTGAACAGACTTCGAACTACGGTTTCTCTGGTTTGGTGGGTGTGGCTTTAAGCAATGAGTGACGTATTTAAAGGGGAGTGGCTATTCTAACAGCGTTCCCCAACTGGTTGTGCAGTATAGCACCGTTTCCGTTGAATTTAACGTAAAAACGTACTATACGCAGACCAGGCTTGGGATCCGCATATCTGCTGCAGTTGTCAGATGATATACTCTCACCTTGAAGCGGCAATCTGCAGTTTAAACAACAACAAAGGTTAACCCGCCACAGATTTGGCAAACGGCTGAGGCTGGAGAATTGTAACCACGGAATTCAAAGACAGAGCTATTGATTAAAGAACTGACCATCCATGAGATCATTAAACGTTTTAACCATGTTTTGAAACTATACAGAGTTTGTTTACAAAGGAGTAAAACAAGTGTATATTTTGGATTCTGATGGGGTTACACAGTTTAACTAAGTCCATGAACAATGTGTAAGATATACTCTACAATAATCAATTGCTATATATCATTCATTTAAATGTCCGAAAATGTTACAATCGCAGATTGCCCCTTAACCATGCTCACAGGCGCTACCCCAAAGAGTTAACCATGCTCACAGGCGCTACCCCAAAAGAGAAACAGGAAGTTATGGAGAAGTTGCAACGATGTTGCCTGTAAAGTTGCGCCCATTTGAATTGGAACGCACAAGTTCCTAGGCTACTGCCATATCCGCGAAAAGGGCACAATGTTGTCAACATTGCTCCTGCTTGGTCTGGTCGTTTCATGTGAGTCAGACTTCGCTCCAGCTGTGGTCAACGTCAGCTTGGATGATCCCCCAGAAGTGCGATGGGCGCCTCTATTTAAAGTTTTTGATGTCGACTACCTGGTGAAAGCAGGTGCTGAAGTGATTGAGTAAGTGCTTAATAATGCGGAATGCCTATTTACAGAAGTTCTAGTTGCCTCCAAAAGTTGGTTTAATAATGTTTGTCTCAAACGGTAAAATATAGATTTTTGCTTTAATGTCACATGATGGACAGGACTTTTGATTATGTAGCCTAAACCTGCATTGCAGAAGTTTTACGTCAACTTCAGTATATGGACATTGATCAGACTTAACCATTTATTTTCACTTACCATTCAATATGTCAAATATGACAAAATGTGCCATGATATGTTGTTTGCATAATATCTGTGCTTGCAGTTTAAATATGTATGAATATCTGCAGGCATACAGTATGTTGACCGACACAATGTGAGTAGCCTAAGCTTGCACATGGTGTTGATTAATATTAACACCCAAAACGTAATATTTTTTGTTGTTGCAGTGCCACTGTTCCAAAATGGGTGCATCATGCGGTAACTCCGATTGTGGAGGCCTTGGAGAAGTATGTACCTCCTCCATACGCAGGGGAGATCAGAGGAATGGCCTCATATTTTCGAGGGAGCCTTTCCGATGTCATCCTTCTCAACTTTGCCTATGAAATATCAGCGTATGTATGAACTGATCTGCTTTACATGTAGGCCTACTGATACAAATGCCATTCAACCAGTTGAAACAAGAATGTAGTCACAGCTTCTTGTTGTCAGAAGCACAAAGAAGAAGAATGAAAGTATGTGTTGTAAGAACCCCCCCCCCCCCCCCCCCCCCCCCCCCCTTCATGACTTAACACGCTCCTATTGCATCTGTAGGTTTTGCACTAGTATTGTAGCTCAGGACACAAGTGGACGTTTGTATCATGGCAGGAACCTTGACTACCCACATGATATACTCCGGAATCTCACCATCAATGTTCTCTTTCTCAAAAATGGAACGGTATGTTACACATGGTTACACAGCTCAACCTTTACATCTGCAGTTTCACTTCTGCAAGGCCAAGGTGTCAATCAGCCGATAATGCCAGATAACTTAGTTTGGGCACTGTGAAGTAAATCTGGAGTGTGATGTTAGGCTGAAAAAGGGTCAAGTAAAATCCCCTCCTAATTACTCAACTTTTCCAGGTGGCTTATCGTGGTACGTCTTTTGCTGGCTATGTCGGGCTGTGGACCGGACAGAGTCCAAATAAATTCACAGTCTCTGGTGACCAGCGTGGTAAGGATTCACTTTATCTAATGGTCCAGGACACATCCATAAAGGTGTGAGTCAGTCATTTAAGGCAGTGTGTTATCATCAGGTGAAGACCACTGGTGGAATTGGTGGAAGAACTGGGTCTCTGCTTTCCTGCTGAAAAGATCTCCAGTCAGCTGGCTGGTGAGAGAGGTACGTCAGGAAGTTTAACCATCAACATCCACAAAAATCAACACTTTGCTAACCACAAATTACTATTATGGCTTGTCTATTAACCTACTATTGTGGCTTGTCCTTTCTTGTTTTTCTTCAGACGTTGGAGGAAGCAGCAGACTTTCAGGATGCTGTGATGCGGCTGTCCAAAATCCCAATCATCACAAGTGTGTACTACATCATTGCCGGAGTAAAGCCTGGGGAAGGAGTGGTGGTTACCAGGGACAGGAAGGGCCCAGCTGATATCTGGCCTCTGGAACCCTTAAATGGAGGGTAGGAAATGAGGGGTCTCTTCCATAACACAAATTGTATTAGTTTGTTTTAAGAGCTGCTGAGATTTATAAAGCTGAGTTATGCTAACTGTTATCATTGAGTCTGACCCATATTTCCAACCTCCCATTTTTATATTAAGTCAATCAATCAATCAAATGTATTTATAAAGCCCTTTTTACATCAGCCGATGTCACAAAGTGCTATACAGAAATCCAGCATAAAACCCCAAACAGCAAGCAATGCAGATGTAGAAGCACGGTAGCTAGGAAAAACTACCTAGAAAGGCAGGAACCTAGAGAGGAACCAGGCTCTGAGGGGTGGCCAGTCCTCTTCTGGCTGTGCCGGGTGGAGATTATAACAGTACATGGCCAAGATGTTGAAACGTTCATAAATGACCAGCAGGGTCTAATAATAATAATAATAATAATAATAATCACAGTGGTTGTAGAGGGTGCAACAGGTCAGCACCTCAGGAGTAAATGTCAGTTGGCTTTTCATAACCGATCATTCAGAGTTAGAGACAGCAGGTCCAGGACAAGGTAGCACGTCCGGTGAACAGGTCAGGGTTCCATAGCCAGAACAGTTGAAACTGGAGCAGCAACACGACCGGGTGGACTGGGGACAGCAAAGAGTCATCAGGCCAGGTAGTCCTGAGGCATGGTCCTAGGGCTCAGGTCCTCCGAGAGCAAAATAATTAGATGGAGCATACTTAAATTCACACAGGACACCGGATAAGACAGGAGAAATACTCCAGATATACAGACTGACCCTAGCCCCCTGACACACAAACTATTGCAGCATAAATACTGGAGACTGAGACAGGAGGGGTCGGGAGACACTGTGGCCCCACCCGACAATATCCCCCGACAGGGCCAACCAGGCAGGATATAACCCCACCCACTTTGCCAAAGCACAGCCCCCACACCACTAGAGGGATATCTTCAAACCACCAACTTACTACCCTAAGACAAGGCCGAGTATAGCCCACGAAGATCTCCCCCACGGCACTAACCCGAGGGGGGCGCCAACCTGGACAGGAAGATCACGTCAGTGACTCAACCCACTCAAGTGACGCACCCCTCCTAGGGACGGCATGGAAGCGCACCAGTAAGCCAGTGGCTCAGCCCCTGTAATAGGGTTAGAGGCAGAGAATCCCAGTGGAGAGAGGGGAACGGGCCAGGCAGACAGCAAGGGCGATTCTACGCTCCAGTGTCTTTCCGTTCACCTTCACACCCCTAGGCCAGACTACACTCAATCATAGGACCTACTGAAGAGATGAGTCTTCAATAAAGACTTAAAGGTCGAGACCGAGTCTGCATCTCTCACATGGATAGGCAGACCATTCCATAAAAATTGAGTTCTATAGGCGAAAGCCCTGCCTCCAGCTGTTTGCTTAGAAATTCTAGGGACAAGGAGGCCTGCATCTTGTGACCGTAGTGTACATATAGGTATGTATGGCAGGACCAAATCGGAAAGATGGGTAGGAGCAAGCCCATGTAATGCTCTGAAAGTTCAGAGTAAAACCTTGAAATCAGCCCAAGCCTTAACAAAAAGCCAGTGTAGAGAGGCTAGCACTGGGGTAATATGATACAATTTTGGGGTTCTAGTCAAGATTCTAGTAGCCGTGTTTAGCACTAACTGAACTTGATTTAGTGCTTTATCCAGGTAGCCGGAAAGTAGAGCTTTGCAGTAGTCTAATCTAGAAGTGACAAAAGCGTGGATACATTTTTCTGCATCATTTTTGGACAGAAATGTTCAGATTTTTGTAATGTTATGTAGATGGAAAAAAGCTGCCCTTGAAATAGTCTTGATTTGTTAGTCAAAAGAGAGATTAGGGTCCAGAGTAACGCCTAGGTCCTTCACAGTTTAATTTGAGACGACTATACAATCATCAATATTAATTGTCAGATCCAACAGAAGATATATTTGTTTCTTGGGACTTAGAACTAGCAACTGTTTTGTCTGAGTTTTAAAAAAAGTCCTGGAGAAGATGTTGGCAACTCAACTTCACTCACACCTCAGCACTAACAAGCTTTATGAGGCGTTCCAGACCAGCTTCAGACCCATGCACAGTACTGAATGCTGTTAATGACCTGCTCGTGGCAGCAGATACAGTATCCCCCACCATCTTAATTCTTCTGGGCCTCAGTGCTGCTTTTGAAACAGTAGATCACATCATTCCACTGCAGTGCCTCACAGGGAACACTGCCATCTGTGGGACTGCCCTAAACTGGTTCACCTCTAACCACAAGCAGTGCGTAATCCTCAATGTCCACCATAACCTGCGGTGTCCCACAAGGGTCGACCCATTTTCTTCCTGCTCTACATGTGCCCACTTGGCCAGATCTTCAGACAGCACAGTGTCCAATTCCACTGCTACACAGATGACACACAGGTGTACATTAAAACCAAGCCTGACACATCTGCTTTGTCAACCTTGGATGAAGAACAACTTCCTCCAACTCAACAGCACCAAGACCGATGCAATGCTGATAAGCAACCCCCAGCAGATCACCAAATCCTGCAGCATCCACTCTGCCATAGAAGGCCACATCATTCCCCCCCTCTCCTCAGTCATAACCAACCTGGATTTGATATTTGACCCTGCTCTCTTCTTTAATGCCCACATTAGACTGTAAAACGCAATTCTTTCACCTGAAGAACATCTCCCTAAGAACCTCTCTCACCACTTCTGACACAGAAAAGCTTATCCATGCATTAGTTTTCTCCAGAATTGATTATGGGAATGCAGTACTTGGAGGGCCTGCCTGCGAACTCAATTCATAAATTACAGCTCATTCAGTGCTGCAAGGTTTCTGACACAAACAAAAAAGTCTGCTCACATCACCCCCATCCTTGCTGACCTCCATTGACTACCTGTCTTCTTCAAATAATTGACTTTAACATTCTCCTCTTGGTCTACAAAGCCCTTAATGGCATCGGCCCAGAACCCAGAGCAGAACCATGGGGGACCGTGCCTTTTCCTCCCACCCACCATGTCTTTGGAACTCCATCCTGACAATCTCAGGGCTGTTCAGACTGTTGGGGCTTTTCAAGCAGGCCTTAAGATTCCTCTTTATCGGCTGGTCTACCCTTCCTCCTAGACTTTGTTGCTTTTATGATATGGTTATATATACAGTGGGGGGAAAAGTATTTAGTCAGTTACCAATTGTGCAAGTTCTCCCACTTAAAAAGATGAGAGGCCTGTAATTTTCATCATAGGTACACTTCAACTATGACAGACAAAATGAGAAGAAAAATCCAGAAAATCACATCGTAGGATTTTTAATGAATTCATTTGCAAATTATGGTGGAAAATAAGTATTTGGTCAATAACAAAAGTTTATCTCAATACTTTGTTATATACCCTTTGTTGGCAATGACAGAGGTCAAACGTTTTCTGTAAGTCTTCACAAGGTTTTCACACACTGTTGCTGGTATTTTGGCCCATTCCTTCATGCAGATCTCCTCTAGAGCAGTGATGTTTTGGGGCTGTTGATGGGCAACACGGACTTTCAACTCCCTCCAAAGATTTTCTATGGGGTTGAGATCTGGAGACTGGCTAGGCCACTCCAGGACCTTGACATGCTTCTTACAAAGCCACTCCTTCAATGGCCGGGCGGTGTGTTTGGGATGATTGTCATGCTGAATGACCCAGCCATGTTTCATCTTCAATGCCCTTGCTGATGGAAGGAGGTTTTCACTCAAAATCTCACAATACATGGCCCCATTTATTCTTTCCTTTACACGGATCAGTCGTCCTGGTCCCTTTGCAGAAAAACAGCCAACAACATTCAGTCTTCCCAGCCTGGTGCAGTTCTACAATTTTGTTTCTGGTGTCCTTTGACAGCTCTTTGGTCTTGGCCATAGTGGAGTTTGGAGTGTGACTGTTTGAGGTTGTGGACCGGTGTCTTTTATACTGATAACAAGTTCAAACAGGTTCCATTAATAAAGGTAACTGTCCTCCGAGTGGAGGACAGAGGAGCCTCTTAAAGAAGAAGTTACAGGTCTGTGAGAGCCAGAAATCTTGCTTGTTTGTAGGTGACCAAATACTTATTTTCCACCATCATTTGCAAATGAATTCATAAAAAATCCTACAATGTGATTTTCTGGATTTTTTCTTCTTCTCATTTTGTCTGTCATAGTTGAAGTGTACCTATGATGAAAGTTACAGGCCTCTCATCTTTTTAAGTGGGAGAACTTGCACAATTGGTGGCTGACTAAATACTTTTTTGCCCCACTGTGTATATATTTTTTCTATTAACTTTTATTTTATGCACTAATTTGCTTTTCATTATACAAGAATAAACAAATGTTTTATAATACTATCAGCAGATATTGGGCTTTTAAAATAAGATGCCAAAACTTATCGGGGTGTTTACTCTTGAATGTGTAAATGAAGTGTAGTGTCCTTTCCTACTATAGGTGGTTCAGAGTAGAGACCAACTTCGATCACTGGCTGCCGCCTCCTGCAAAGGACCATCGCAGGTAAACATACTGCTCACTTTACATGACTCCATAATTATATTTTCATTGATTTCATGTGAATGGATGGCTTGTGTATCTTTCTTCCAGAGATGCAGCCAACAAAGCATTAAATGCAACTGGTCAAGATAATATCAATATGGATACAATGTATAAGGCAAGTGGATGGCTGTATGTTATTGCTGAATATTTGTTTAGATAGTATTACATTTGACAATGTTATACTGTATCATTGACTATTTTTTTGACTAAAGTTATCCTAATAGCAAATTCAGAAATACAGTGCATTTGGAAAGTATTCAGACCCCTTGACTTCCACATTTTGTGGAATAATAATGACAAAGCCAAATTTTTGTATTATATATATATATATATATATATATATGAAATCACGTTTACATAAGTATTCAGACCCTTTACTCAGTACTTTGTTGAAGCACCTTTGGCAGCGATTACAGCCTCGAGTCTTCTTGGGTAAGACACTAGCTTGGCACACCTGTATTTGGGGAGTTTCTCCCATTCTCTGCAGATCCTCTCAAGCCTTGTCAGGTTGTATGGGGAGCGTCACTGCACAGCTATTTTCAGGTCTCTCCAGAGATGTTAGATCGGATTCAAGTCCGGGCTGTGGCTGGGCCACTCACGGACATTCAGAGACTGGTTGGCTGTGTGCTTAGGGTAATTGTCCTGTTGGAAGGTGAACCTTGGCCCCAGTCAGGTCCTGAGCGCTCTGGAGCAGGTTTTCATCAAGGATCTCTGATTGGTGGAGTGCTGCAGAGATGGTTGTCCTTCTGGAAGGTTCTCCCATCTCTGCAGAGGAACTCTGGAGCTCTGTCAGAGTGACATTCAGGTTCTTGGTTACTTCCCTGACCAAGGCCCTTCTTCCCTGATTGCTCAGTTTGGCTGGGCGGCCAGCTCTAGGAAGTCTTGGTGGTTCCAAACTTCTTCCATTTAAGAATGATGGAGGCCACTGTGTTCTTGGGGACCTTTAATGCTGCAGACATTTTTTGGTACCCTTCCCTAGATCTCTGCCTCGACACAATTCTGTCTCAGAGCTCTACTGACAATTCCTTCGACTTCATAGCTTGTTGTTTTTCCTCTGACGTACTGTCAACTGTGGGACCTTTTTATATAGACAGGTGTGTGCCTTTCCAAATCATGTCCATTCAATTGAATTTACCACAGGTGGACTCTTTTGAGTCTCATAGCAAAGGGTCTGAATAATTATGTAAATAAGGTATTTATGTTTTTTAATTTTTTTTAAGAAAAGGCGCCTGAATGCACTGTATAAATGTATTTATTTTTAAATAAATGGTTTAAGCATCTTAAATCAGTAATTTTGTCTCCCAGGTCCTGTCAATGAACCCAGTATGTAACAGGTAAGGAAGAAAACGTTTGTTTATTATGTCCTCATTTCTCTCTGTGGCATTCCCCAGTTTGAATCACTGTGTGAGCAGCAGGAGGGAGGGTTCTTGTGCAACGAACATTGCTTTCACTTCCCTTTGCCTTACCACAGCAATAAAGTTAATAGGCCTCTGTTATGAAACTGTCTGAACAAATGGCTGTAGTATATTGTCACTGAAGATCTGAGTAGAATTGTCCCTGTTTTGAAGATTTTCATGTCACACTTGTATTTAAGTAGGTTTCCATTATACCCATACATGCACTAACTGGGATTTGTATGTTTCATATAACTTTCTGTGGGTAGATGGGTGTGTCTTATATTAAAAACATGTTCCTTCTTTCTCAGGATTACTGTTTTCACAACAACAATGAGTGCAGCCAGCCCTGAGAAATACAACACAGAGGTCAGACCAGAGGTAATGAAACTACTGACATGTCTAATCATTGGCTCTCAGTTGTGTCCCAATTAGGGCTGTCATAGTTCATCAGTTAACTTTTTGTAATATCAGTGTATCGTGATTAATGGCATTGTCGGAAAGCATTGAAAATCCTCTGAAAACAACCAAAATACATAATCTATACAGCTAAAACAATGCGATGTTAAAACAAGTTGACGTTGAGTATGGTTACATGCACACAATAATGTGATTAATGTGGATAGTCAGATTAATATAATTCAATTTAAACGTTTACATGCTTTGCAAGAAGAAAGATTTCCCTAATTATCCTGTTTGCACATCTGCAATCAGATCCTGTTTACACATCTGAAATCAGGCTACCTGATGGCACACTCTTAAAAGCAGAAAATCGTCAATCAAAATAAACGTTCTACCACAGCGACCATGTTATTTTTGAGAAGCATATTTGATTCTGAGTACGGACATATAAAGTTTGTATGTGAACTACTTTTAAGACTCATACATTCAGTTGTTCCCAACTCACTTCACTGAGCTAAAAAGGGAGGCTCGCTTGGCTGGTGCTAGCACATGTGCAGATCAGATACACCGCTGGAATGCAGATGAAGGTGTTTAGATGTCCTAATAATTAGAAAGTAAAAAAATAAATAATAATAATAATAATCAGCTTATGCCCACTTCGATTCTGACCTTACACCGATTTAAGATGAGCAGAGTAAGGTGTTTACATGACTATTGCATAATCAGTTGTATTAATGTCCATGTAAACATACTCATCGAGGTTAAAGAAAGTGTGCTTTATAAATTAACCTGATTTTGCTAACCGTTACGCTGGACAAAATCAAGACAGCATTACAAGAATATTGACATCTGTATAAAAAACAGATCTTAATTTACAGCTCCAATTTGAGCAAATTCTTAATTTGCGGCCTCCCGGGTGGCGCAGTGGTTAAGGGCGCTGTACTGCAGCGCCAGCTGTGCCACCAGAGACCCTGGGTTCGCGCCCAGGCTCTGTCGTAACCGGCCGCGACCGGGAGGTCCGTGGGGCGACGCACAATTGGCCTAGCGTCATCCGGGTTAGGGAGGGCTTGGCCGGTAGGGATATCCTTGTCTCATCGCACACCAGCGACTCCTGTGGCGGGTCGGGCGCAGTGTGTGCTAACCAAGGTTGCCAGGTGCACGGTGTTTCCTCCGACACATTGGTGCGGCTGGCTTCCGGGTTGGATGCGCTCTGTGTTAAGAAGCAGTGCGGCTTGGTTGGGTTGTGTATCGGAGGACGCATGACTTTCAACCTTCGTCTCTCCCGAGCCCGTACGGGAGTTGTAGCGATGAGACAAGATAGTAGCTACTACAACAATTGGATACCACGAAATTGGGGAGAAAAAGGGGTAAAAATAAATATAAATAATATATAAGCATATGTCCATTCTCAATGTTCTATACTATGGTGTAAAGTTCTGTAAATTAGACCTACTGCATTATGTATGGTCATGCGCACGTCACTGATGTTGCAGATCAAAACATTTGTTTGACAGGCAAAGCATCATTGTGGTTGTTGATTTAACCTTCTGTTTCCTGTGTTTCCAGGGCTGCCATAGCAATGAATAATGCTGAGTCGTGGACCAAAACCATGATTATGTTGTTGTCCAGAAAGGGCAGAGCAGAGATTTTCTGCATTAAAAGTGCCTTTTTTAAATGTTTTATTCCATGAGTTGTTTGTCATGTATTTTTTTAGGTGATAAAATTAATATATTTTTTACCCAAAATGTTATTTGGAAATATGAATTATGATTATGTCCACACACATTGAGTCTAGTGTTTTAGAGTGGTGAACATGATTATATTTAAATAAAGCTCATTTAATTTTGATTAATTCATGCAACATAAAATGCCTTATGTGAATTTATACAGATCATCCACTGTCAAAATGAGTAATAAAACTAGTAATACAAATCCAATGTTTCTACATTGTTGACCTAGCAGAGAGCTACTGTTACTGCCACAAAATGAATACATCAGTAATACAAACCTTTTGAATTTTAGAAATAATACAGAAACAATGTCTCTGGTGCCTGCATGTTTTAACATTCTTCTCTAAATAATGAATATTTCACAAGTGATACGTTCCCCAGTGTCTGTGTTGTGGGCTCGTGTATATGTATGTGTGTATTTCAGGAAAATGGCTTCCTGGATTCCCCCAAGCAGCTGATTGGTCGGCCCCATTGCGGATTGGAGCTCTGGTCCCGCCCTCTCGTCAGGAGACGCAGCTGTCTGCAATTACCCACTGCTTCTGCAGCTGGATAAAAGCCAGATAAAAGCCAGCGATGGGGGTTGATGGCTGGTGTGCAGCTGCAGTCACGGGTCAGATACACAGAGGAGATGATCAGTGTGTTGAATTCATCCAGGTAGAGCACTGGCACCAGGTGTTGGGATGCAGGTTTGCAGCAGGAAACCTAAAAAAGGGAAGGACACTGCACTTAATTTACACATCCAAGAGTGAACACCCTGATATGTTTTGGTATCTTATTTTAAAAGCCCAATATCTGATGATCATATTCTAATAATAATACATTACATTTGTAAAGCCATTTTCAATATACAAGAATAACCAAAAAGTGCATAAAATAAAAGTTAAAATAGAAAAATTGGTTTTAAAAAACAATGCAAATGTATATAACCATACCATAAAAGCAACAATCAAAGTCTAGGATAAAGGGTAGGCCAGCCGATAAAGAGGATTCTTAAAAAAAAAAAAAGTCTAAACAGCCCTTAGATGTCTTGGAGTTCCAAAGGTGTGGTGCATGGCAGGAAAAGGCACTGTCCCCGTTTGTTTGGAGCCGGGTCCTGGGTGCATGAAGCAGTTTGGCGTGACTTGACTGTAGGGTGCGTGGAGGTTTGTAAGTGGGGAGTAGACCTGACAGGTAGGCAGGCCCAATGTCATTTAGGGCTTTGTAGACAAGGAAGAGAATTTTAAAGTCAATTATTTGAGGGACAGGTAGCCAATGGCGGTCAGCAAGGATGGGGGTTAAGTGGACAGACTGGTGGAACCCACAGGCCAACAGTGTGGAGTGCACCTTCCCTCACAGGACTCCCCTCTAGAGTTAATGCATGCGCTCCTTGCACCACGACCACAACTTAAAATAACGTTTAAGCTACACTATAAAACATTGAAACTACACAAAGAGATTGCAGGTGCCACACTGCAAACACATTACTAAGCAGTAATGAGAAGAGTTGGCATGTGATTTTCAAGTTTTTAGTCAAACACACATTTTGCAAACACAATGCACATGTGCTGTTATTCCATCTAACTTCCATGGAAACATATATTGGTGCTTTGTCTGTACAAGGGATCAAATAGAATGTCTTGTTGATCTCAGTGAAAGGTAACAGGTTAAAGGTTAGTTCCTTGATGATATGTTTGTTTTTCAAACTAGTTCACCCAGGAAATGGTAGACTGAAACTGACAGAGCAGATATCTTAACAGCCAAATATGATTTAATGGTAAAATTCAGACACTATGTGACTACCATATGTCTTCTTTTTTTTTTTACCACAACACAGCTGTTGCACTTTCCTTATTTATTTGTTTTCCTACCTCTTTCAACCCCCTGAACAAATCTGCTACTGGACAGATCATACCTGATTACTTAATTGTTTTCCTATAGTCTTTCAGTTCAGATGATCAATCTCTCTAGGAAGCAACCTTGCTAAGAAACATAACTATATTAAAATACTGTAGCTTTTTAAACTGTTATCTGATGGCTACTTCCAGTACAGTGACCTTTCCTACTATAGGTGGTTCAGAGTAGAGACCAACTTCGATCACTGGCTGCCGCCTCCTGCAAAGGATCATCGCAGGTAAGCATACTGCTCACTTTACATGACTCCATGATTATATGTTCATTGATTTCATGTGAATGGATGGCTTGATGACATCCAGAGATGCAGCCAACAAAGCATTAAATGCTACTGGTCAAGATAATATCTATATGGATACAATGTATAAAGCAAGTATGTGTTTGGTGAATATTTGTTTAGATAGTATTACAGTTGACAATGTTATACTGTATCATTGACTATATTTGACTAAGAGTTATTCTCATAGAAAATCCAGAAATATAACTATTTTTATATATCAGTAATTTTGTCTCCCAGGTCCTGTCTCTATGTACACTCACTGTACCCTACATACTCACTGGGCCCTACACACTCACTGGGCCCTACACACTCACTGGGTCCTACACACTCACTGGGCCCTACACACTCACTGGGCCCTACACACTCACTGGGCCCTACACACTCACTGGGCCCTACACACTCACTGGGCCCTACACACTCACTGGGTCCTACACACTCACTGGGTCCTACACACTCACTGGGCCCTACACGCTCACTGTACCCTACACACTCACTGGGCCCTACACACTCACTGTGCCCTACACACTCTCTGGGCCTTACAAACTCACTCACACACATACTCCATCATCTGCTCACACACACATAATATGCACATACATTTATACTGACTCCACACACACACACACACACACCCACTCACATACAAGCTGCTGCTACTCTGACTATCTTATATCCTGTTGCCTAGTCACCTTACCTCTACACATATCTACCTCCATCAATCCAGTATCGAAATTGTAAATATGGTATTGGAACTGACCCTGTAATAGTATACTTACTTACTTATTGTGTTCTTCATATTTCTTCTTATTTGTTTTTTTTTTCTAGTATTACATTGTTATTGATTATTGCATTGTTGGGTTTTGAGTTTGCAAGGCATTTTACTGTACTTGTGTATGTGACATTGAATCTTGAAGGTATGTAACAGGTAAGGAAGAAGAAGTGTGTTTATTATGTCCTCATTTCTCTCTGTGGCATTCCCCAGTGTGAATCACTGTGTGAGCAGCAGGAGGGAGGGTTTTTGTGCAACGAACATTGCTTTCACTTCCCTTTGCCTTACCACAGCAATAAAGTTAATAGGCCTCTGTTATGAAACTGTCTGAACAAATGGCTGTAGTATATTGTCACTGAAGATTTGATTAGAATTGTCCCTGTTTTGAAGCTTTTCATGTTTTCATGTCACACTGGTATTTAAGTAGGTTTCCATCTTACCCATACATGCACTAACTGTGGTTTGTATGTTTCATATAACTTTCTGTGGGTAGATGGGTGTGTCTTATATTAAAACATTGTCCATTGTTTCCCAGAAGTACTGTTTACACAACAACAATGAGTGCAGCCAGCCCTGAGAAATACAACACAGAGGTCAGACCAGAGGTAATGGAACTACTAGCATGTCTAATCACTGACTCTCAGGTGTGTCTCAGTTGTGTCCCAAAACCCAATGTTTTGATCTGCAACAGCAGGGATGTGAGCGTGACCATTCAAATAGGTCTTATTTACAGAACTCTACACCATAGTATACCATAGTATAGAACAATTAGAATGGATATACAGTTGAAGATGGAAGTCTACATACATCTTAGCCAAATACATTTAAACTCAGTTTTTCACAATTCCTGACATTTAATCCTAGTAAAAATTCCCCGTCTTAGGTCAGTTAGGATCACCACTTTATTTTAAGAACGTGAAATGTCAGAATAATAGTAGAGAGAATTATTTCTTTCATTTTTTATTCCTTTCATCACATTCCCATTGGGTCAGAAGTTTACATACACTCAATTAGTATGTGGTAGCATTGCCTTTAAATTCTTTAACTTGGGTCAAATGTTTCGGGTAGCCTTCCACAAGCTTCCCACAATAAGTTTGGTGAATTTTGGCCCATTCTTCCTGACAGAGCTGGTTTAACAGAGTCAGGTTTGTAGGCCTCCTTGCTCGCAGACGCTTTTTCAGTTCTGCCCTCAAATTTTCTATGGGATTGAGGTCAGGGCTTTGTGATGGCCACTCCAATACCTTGACTTTGTTGACCTTAAGTCATTTTGCCACAACTTTGGAAGTATGCTTGGTGTCATTGTCCATTTGGAAGGCCCATTTGTGACCAAGCTTTAACTTCCTGACTGATGTCTTGACATTTTGCTTCAATATGTCCACATCATTTCCCTTCCTCATGATGCCATCTATTTTGTGAAGGGCACCAGTCCCTCCTGCAGCATAGCACCCCACAATAGTCATTATGGCCAAACAGTTCTATTTTTGTTTCATCAGACCAGAGGACATTTCTACAAAAAGTACGATCTTTGTCCCCATGTGCAGTTGCAAAGCGTAGTCTGGCTTTTTTTTATGGCGGTTTTGGAGCAGTGTCTTCTTCCTTGCCGAGCGGTCTTTCAGGTTATGTCAATATAGAATTCGTTTTACTGTGGATATAGATACTATTGTACCTGTTTCCTCCAGCATCTTCACAAGGTCCTTTACTGTTGTTTCTGGGATTGATTTTCACTTTTCGCACCGAAGTACATTCATCTCTAGGAGACAGAATGCGTCTCCTTCCTGAGCAGTATGACGGCTGCGTGGTCCTATGGTGTTTATACCTGCGTGCTATTGTATGTACAGATGAACGTGGTACCTATTTCGCAACAAAGCATCCTTCACTCATGCTGCCAAACATACCCTGGTAAAACTGATTATCATACCAATCCTTGACTTCAGCGATGTCATTTACACAATAGCCTCCAACACTCTACTAAGCAAATGGGATGCAGTCTATCACAGTGCCATACCAAAGCCCCATATACTACCCACCACTGCGACCTGTATGCTCTTGTTGGCTGGCCCTCGCTTCATATTCGGCGCCAAACCCACTGGCTCCAGGTCATCTATAAGTCTTTGCTAGGTAAAGCCCCGCCTTATCTCAGCTCACTGGTCACCATAGCAGCACCCACCCGTAGCACGCACTCCAGCAGGTATATTTCACTGGTCACCCCCAAAGCCAATTCCTCTTTGGCCACCTTTTTGGCCACCTTCCAGTTTTCTGCTGCCAATGACTGGAACGAATTGCAAAAATCACTGAAGCTGGAGACACATATCTCCCTCACTAACTTTAAGCATCAGCTGTCAGAGCAGCACCTGTACAATGCCCATCTGTAAATAGCCTATCCAACTACCTCATCCCCATATAGTTTTTTTTCTTCTCCTTTGCACCCCAGTATCTCTACTTGCACATTCACCTTCTGCACATCTATCTCTCCGGTGTTTATTACTATATTGTAATTACTTTGCCACTACGGCCTATTTATTGCCTTACCTCCCTAATCTTACCTCATTTGCACACACTGTATATAGATTTCTCTTTTGTGTTATTGATTGTACGTTTGTTTATTCTATGTGTAACTCTGTGTTGTTGTTTGTGTCGCACTGCTTTGCTTTATCTTGACCAGGTCGCAGTTGTAAATGAGAACTTGTTCTCAACTGGCCTACCTGGTTAAATAAAGGTGAAATAATTTAATTTTAAATCAGGCTTTTGGAAGCATCTTCAGGCGTTTGGAAATTGTTCCCAAGGATGAACCAGAGGTCTACAATAATTTCTCTGAGGTCTTGGCTGTTTCCTTTTGATTTCCCCATGATATAAAGCAAAGAGGCACTGAGTTTGAAGGGAGGCCTTGAAATACATCGACAGGTACACCTCCATTTGACTCAAATGATGACAATTAGCCTATCAGAAACTTCTAAATCCATGACATCATTTTTTGGAATTTTCCAAGCTGTTTAAAGGCACAGTCAACTTAGTGTATGTAAACTTCTGACTCATTGGAATTGTGATACAGTGAATTACAAGTGAAATAATCTATCTGTAAACAATTGTTGGAAAAATTACTTGTGCCATGCACAAAGTAGATGTCCTAACCGACTTGCCAAAACTCTAGATTATTAACAAGAAATTTGTGGAGTGGTTGAAAAATTTGATTTAAACTTCCGACTTCAACTGTATGTTTAGAGGGGGTTTATGTGAGTATGGGAACATGACCATGTACAGTATATAAAATGTAGAGTATGGATCTTATTTAGAGAGCTCTACACTCTCTACAATATAATATAAAACAGTTGGAGAATGGACAGGTCTATTAAGTATGGCGATCTGGGTTGATGGCTGGTGTGCAGCTGCAGTCCCGGGTCAGATACACAGAGGAGATGATCAGTGTGTTGAATTCATCCAGGTAGAGCACTGGCACCGGGTGTTGGGATGCAGGTTTGCAGCAGGAAACCTAAAAAAGGAAAGGTCATTGTACTGGAAGTAGCCATCAGATAACAGTTTAAAAAGCTACAGTGTATTTTAATATAGTTATGTTTCTTAGCAAGGTTGCTTCCTAGAGAGATTGATCATCTGAACTGAAAGACTTCAGAAATACAATTAAGTAATCAGGTATGATCTGTCCAGTGGCAGATTTGTTCAGGGGTTAGAAAGAGGTAAGGGCACATAGTGTCTGAATTTTACCCTTAAATCATTTTTGGCTGTTAAGATATCTGCTCTGTCAGTTTGAGTCTACCATTTCCTATTTGAACTAGTTTGAGAACCAATCAGATCATCCAGGAACTAACCTTTAAACCTATGACCTTGTACTGAGATCCACAAGGCATTCTATTTGATCCCTTTACAGACAAAGCACCAATAGACGCTTCAATGGAAGTCAGAGGGAATAACAGCACATGTGCATTGTGTTTTCAAAATGTGTGTTTGACTAAAAACTTGAAAATCACATGCCAATTTTTCTCATTACTTTTTAGTGATGCATTTGCAGTGTGGCACCTGTAATCTATCTTTGTGTAGTTTCAATGTTTTATAATGTAGCTTTAATGTTGTTTTAAGTTGTGGTGCAAGGTGCACATGCATTACCTCTGGAGTGGAGTCCTGTGAGGGAAGGTGTGCTCCACACTGTTGGCCAGCAGGGTTCAGCTGTGTGGTGCAGGCTGCACACTGGGTGAAGGTAAACCTCTCTGGGTAGATGATCCAGTTCTGCCAGCCCAGGTCTAGCAGAGACAGACAGACAACACACCACATGTCACTTCACATATTGGAAACCATACTGGCAAGGTTTTTCAGTGTTTGTCAAACCTTGTATGTAGATCTTAGAGACCAGTTGACAGCAGTGTGGCCCTGTTGTATTTCCAGGGAACTCTTGCTGGGAGTTTCCTGCTGAAATAGAGAATAACAGTCAGTGTTGGAAAAGTTACTCCGAAAATATAGTTTACCAAGCTACCAATTACTTCACACTGGAAGAAGTTAAACTAAACTAAAACTACTGCTAAGAAACATATAGTTTACTTAGCTAAAGTTACTTTGAAAAAGTAGTTCACTACATCCAAACTACTTTGTGAAAAATTAGTCTAAAATGTCATAGTCTACAAATTGCAAGAACAGTTTACTCAGGAGTCAGACGTTAACATAATGTGTAATTTAGCCTATTAAACACAAAAACAATGTTTCAAGTGAAAATTGGGAAGGTCTGATGCCGAAAAAGAAAGGAAATCTTGCCTACTTTACCCATATTTGTTGTTATTTTTGCAAAAAAAGTAGTGTGTAGTTCCAGTAGTCTATTTCTATTCTGTTCACACCCCTCTTGTTGGCTGAGAGAACATTTTGCAGGTTTAAAGCTTATTTCCTGCAATTCTTTACATATTACAAAGTTCAAGAGTAAGTTGAAAGCCAGACTGAGTTCCTTAAAAAATAGACTGAGCTACACCACTACATGGCAAACAAGTAATGAACTAGTGAAAACACTACCAATATTTGAATTTAGTTCAACTACCACCAAGCTACTGCAAAATGTAATTACATTACTAATTGAACAAACAAGAATAATGTCAGACTTCAACAAATCCGTGTAATAAGTGATTCAAATAAATGGTGGGAATCTCAGACTATTATCTAATGTAATAAAAGTGTTCACTATCAGTGATGCTCTTCTGAGTTACATTACACAGCTTTACCGTTGCTGTCCAGTGCTGTCTGAGAGTCACTGCGTTGGGTTGTGAACGCAGCCATCCACTGCTCCCTGAGTGAGGCCAGTCCAGTCCCCTCCGTCTGAGGCTCTCTCTGCAGGTTCAGACCCCTCAGAAGGAAATGTTTGATGTCTGAAAGGGGTTCCCCTTGGCAACTGCAACAAGTCAATAAGGGGACCATTACTCCCCAGATTTCTTCATACAGTAGCCTACTTGACGATCAACATCTCAATAAAATGCATTTCCTTCAGCCAAGAAAAAAGGCAACAATCTTCTTTCATATATTTATCTAAGACATAGTTTGACATTGAAACCATAATAAAGACATGATTATACACCAGGCTTTTTGACATCACAGTGTGTTCAGAGAACAGGATGACATTGATATGTCTTTAGAATGGGTAAATGTATGGTGTCTGAAGTTGAAATAACACTTATTTTCTCTGATCAAAACACCCCCTTTTACTGATTACATTAGCATGTCGGTTTTAAAGTACTTTGCAATGGAAACACACATTTATTTAAATTAACTTATGTCTAACTATAACATCATCGGAATAGGTTATACTTTAACCTATTAACTCCCAAAACTGATTGATGTCATCAACGATGTAGATCATTTCATCAATGAAAAGCATAACATGCATTCACTGTGAATTTAAAGGTCACATTGACTGATAACGCACAGTGATGTTCCATAATGTATTGCCTGCATAATTGTAATTATCATACTCTCAATAACAAATGACCCCCCAAAAAATGGAATGCAACATTTGCCCAACAGCCTGCTAAGAAAGAACGTCTATCATAATTTTCTTCAATCATATCTTTGATTATGACTTCCTTGAGAGTATCTACTCCAGGTGTGTCTCACCTGTTCAGGGTGATGACTGGAGCAATGTCTGTTGGAGTTGCTTTGGGTTTCTGCCCTGAGGATTTCAGAATAAAAGTTTCTCCCAGGGGCCAGCTAGAGAGCATAACCATCAGATATCGCAAGATAATCATCTTTCTCTGCAGACAGATTGACATCCAAGTCAGATTCCAATCAAATCATTGGTGTGGTTCTTGTAGTCCTATTCAGAGAGGAAAGGGGTCTGCTGACTGATTTGAGATGTGTTTGAGTGAAGTGATGCTCGATGGTCTGATGATCATTAATTGTGTAGATGAGGAGTGACCTTTTGCTCGTCGTTAGAAACATGGGAACATGAGTATTATCTATTCACACACCAGATTGACCTTGGGAGATTTCACTGTCCTTCTAGTGTGAGATGCCATGAGGGGAGAAAGGGAGAGAGAGAGAGAGAGAGATACATGCACGCGCACACACACACACACACACACACTCTCACTCACAGACAGAGTGAGAGAAAGGACACCTTGTTTTTCTTTGACTTGTCTTTATTGGCCATGGGGTGTACTACCGAGTCTATGTGGCAGTTTCCTCCAAGATGATAAGCCAGCAGGTGTTTTTTGGGAGTAAACATTGAACTGTTCATAACACTCTTGATGTAGGAAATGAGGTACATTCAAGATAACAAAACCACAGGAAAAAAGTATGATATGGAATGGAATAAATTCTAACACAATACTGTACACTTGAGCCATGCTCATTGTCATCTGCCATGTCTCTCCACACAACTTCATTTCTACACCCTTTCTCAACCCTAACAATAACCCTAACATCATGTCCACATCCTGGCTCAACCCTAACAATAACCCTAACCCTAGCTCCATGTCCACATCTTGGCTCAACAATAACAATAGCCATAACACTAACCCTAACATCATGTCCACATCCTGGCTCAACCCTAACAATAACCATAACCCTAACACTAACCCTAGCTCCATGTCCACATCCTGGGTCAACCCTAACAATAACCCTAACACTAACCCTAACTCCATGTCCACATCCTGGCTCAACCCTAACAATAACCATAACCCTAACACTAACCCTAGCTCCATGTCCACATCCTGGCTCAACCCTAACACTAACCCTAGCTCCATGTCCACATCCTGGCTCAACCCTAACAATAACCCTAACACTAACCCTAGCTCCATGTCCACATCCTGGCTCAACCCTAACAATAACCATAACCCTAACACTAACCCTAGCTCCATGTCCACACCCTGGCTCAACCCTAACAATAACCATAACCCTAGCTCCATGTCCACATCCTGGCTCAACCCTAACAATAACCATAACCCTAACACTAACCCTAGCTCCATGTCCACATCCTGGCTCAACCCTAACAATAACCATAACCCTAACACTAACCCTAGCTCCATGTCCACATCCTGGCTCAACCCTAACAATAACCATAACCCTAACACTAACCCTAGCTCCATGTCCACATCCTGGCTCAACCCTAACAATACCCCTAACACTAACCCTAGCTCCATGTCCACATCCTGGCTCAACCCTAACAATACCCCTAACACTAACCCTAGCTCCATGTCCACATCCTGGCTCAACCCTAACAATAACCATAACACTAACCCTAGCTCCATGTCCACATCCTGGCTTAACCCTAACAATACCCCTAACACTAACCCTAGCTCCATGTCCACATCCTGGCTCAACCCTAACAATACCCCTAACACTAACCCTAGCTCCATGTCCACATCCTGGCTCAACCCTAACAATAACCATAACCCTAACCTTAGCTCCATGTCCACAATTTGGCTCAACCCTAACAATAGCCATAACCCTAACCCTAGCTCCATGTCCACACTTTGGCTCAACCTGGCTCAAACCATCATGCTGCCCAAAGTTAAATAAGGTTGGAGTAATGGAGAGGACATTGTTTCACTATCACATATGCGTGATCTTTTAAATCAACAAAAATATGTCTACAAACAATCGTAACAGCAACAGAAAAATTGCTTCAATAGCTTTCTCCAAATACTGGTGGTCTCAACTAACAAAATAATAGATGATCTGACTAGAGAGGTCCAATACCTGAACAACAGTTTTCAGTTCTACCAGGGAGAGGTGGATGTCCTGAAAAAGATTTGCAGTAAGATGACAACAAACTCTAAGTCCACGCGAGATGACGTCAGCACTGTCTGTGAATCAGTGGTGGTCGTAAACCAGATGGAATGGCATATTGCTGCAGAATGCTGGGGTAGCCATGCTGGTTAAGTGTGCCTTGAATTCTAAATAAATCACCAAATGGGTTTGATGGATCGCGGAAAAAGAGCAGGAATAGGCTTTTGTAGGCTACAGTCCAAGCTATGTGTTCCGATGGTGCGACTGCTGTCAGCATCCAAAGTTTATCCAACTTGAATAAACTCTTGGAGGTAAGGATGACAGCAGTGGTGTGGTCTACGGTAATATGGACATCACTTATTATTGATATCTACATAGTGCATTGATGTGAATCACACTGCTGCTCTCTCAATTAGCTATTTGCGCCTTGTGGATTGTGGTTGTTGTGGACGGCTGTTCACAAATCTTAATGTGTATTTGAACCCAATAATGTTTGAATTCAAGAAGTTTAAGCTGCCTATCAATAATTGTTTTTGGAACCAGTGGACAGCCAGTGAAAAGTGCGCTCTTGCAACAGCTGCACAGTGTGGATCCCAGCCTATGGAATAATAGTGGGTATTTTATTGCTCATAGTTTTCTTTTATCCATAGGCCTAATGTTCAAACTCGCACACTTTTGATAGACTTAAAGGGGCAATCTGTAGTTGCTAAATCAATTTTTGGACTTATAAATGATGTATGTATGTATATATATATATATATGTATCCATTGATTCTTGAATAATATAACTTATAAATTCCTTATAAGCTTAGTTCAACTGTCACACTCAATGAGAACCCAAAATATAAGCTTGTTTTTCTCCAGTGTTTGTAAACATTGTAAATGTAGGCAAACACTGTATAGCCTCAGAACATTGTTAAAACAATAATTTTGATATCATGGATGGTCAGTCCTTGCATCCATAGCTCTGTCTAATAATCTGAGAGTGGTTACATTTCTCCAGGCCCATCCCTCAGCTTTTTACCAAAACAATTTTGTTATTTTTTCATTTGTGGATTTGTCCTTTAAACAGCTGCATATTATCAAGATATCAAAGTGTCACCAACAAAAATGTAAACAATAGGCCTATAGCAAATGCAGCATATGGCATTCACTTTTCACATGTAAATAGCACTTTTCAGTAGTGGTCAAAGCATGCCATTCCATGAGCGCAGCATTTATTTTTCAACTCGAATCAATGAGCCTGATCAATCCTCCATGACAACAAAATCATAAACAACAGGGCTGGCTAATAAATCCATATTAAGTTTCCATTAAGTCTTTGTCACTCTGTATTTAGAAACCAAGTGAGATCCCTCAAACAAACACACAAACCTCATACCTAGCAATCACTTCGATACAGACAGCTGTAATCAACGAGGAAGTCATGGTACGACCCCAAACAACACACGTTGCCCTTTAACAGGTACAGTATGCCATCCTTCTATATAAAGAACAGTCTACTCTAGCCGCATCAAGTCATTAGCAAGCCTAATCCACTCTAGGCTTGTTGCCTTGATTAAGCCATAATGCCAAACAAGCCACACCAGAGAACAAGAGAGCAACGAGAGCTGCCATATTGAATAGCAGCACATGATGTCAGTAGTGAAGTATAAGAATTAAGTGGAAAATATTATTGTCCACCTCACTAGTATGTATGATCTCAAACCTTGACTTGATGTGTGTGGATTGAAGAGAAATGCAAAGGTGCAAATGCTCCAAGAATACATACTGAGACCAACCATTCATGGCCAAAATACTTGGGAACTTGTTGACAGAGTAGCGCCGGTGACCAGGTAAGTTGTTTTTCTTTGAAAAAAGCATTTACATTTTCATATGGCTATGTTAAAGGGGCAATTTGCGATATTGCATACTCATTGAGCTTAGTTCAACTGTCATACCCCATCAGAACCCAAGATATATGCTTGTTTTAGCGAAACAGTGGCGGCGTGACCGCTTCTTATTGTTCGAACCGCAGATTGGCCCTTTAAGATGGTCTCTTACCATTTTAGTGTTTCCTGAATTAAAAAAGTGGAAGAGAAGAAAAAGAAGAAGCAGAAGCAGAATAAAATGAATGGCTCAAATTATTATGGGAAGTAAGATGTTTGATAACAGATGTGATTAATTCAACATTAATTCCATAATGTTCCTATTGTCAGCTCAATCAGAGAGACTGTGATTGTCAGATGGTATGTGATATACTTTTCATTTGTCTGTTTTTCCTTGATCTTATGTATATTAAATCCCCTAGTCCTTTAACAACAACACTGACTTTCCATTTCAGAAACACAATCAGCTTATGAAACACAGAAATCAATACTCACAATGTCATAGAAACAACAGTATTTCCCATAATGGTTTGTTACATGATAGCCACAGGTATATAATTACATTTCAGAAACTAAAAGTCACAATACATATTATAGGCCTTACCAAACTTGCCAAAGGGTCATGTAAAACTGTTTCAACATCTAATTTCATAGAAGTCATGGAATAAGTATGCCTTTATAGAATTACATATATAGTCTCTACTGTAGGATTGAGGTCAATCAATGAGGCCCGAGGTGAGCCAGAAGATAACAAGATTAAAATGTTGTCTCAGGGAACATTATCACCATGCTCTCATTGGTTTCTGTGTAGTGGACATGTTTGTCTGGGTCGGATCTATTTAGGTCTTTCAGTGTTTGGCAGTGTGACATGGCCCAGTTTCTATAAATTGTGATTCTTTATATGTTTGCCTGACAGGAATAACCATTCCTGACAGGAATAACCATGGGATGTGGCGTCGCAAAGTCGAACAAGTTCCATACAAAAAAGGGGGGAAAAGGTAGGCCTAACCTGACAGTTGGGAGTCTTGTTCACTGGCCTTTATGTTCTACAACAGTGGTATTCAAAGTCGGGGTCGCGGGGATACTGCAGTGGGGTCGCAAAAATATTTAAAAAAATAAAATACAAGAAATAAGGAGTACAGATGGGACAATATATAAACGTTTTTGAGAACGATCATTTGAAAAAATAAATGAGATTGAGTTAATGTAATTATTTGTTTTGTTTTGTTTAATTAGAATTGAGTGGGATGGGGTCATGAGAAATTCTTGGGAAAAAAATGGGGTCCCTAGAAATTCTTTTCAGTGGGGTCTCCACTGAAAAGGTTTGAATACCACTGTTCTACAAGCATGAATCATGTTTACATCTTACTTGTGTCATAGGCTAGCAGGTAGCTTAGCGGTTGAGTGTTTGGCCACTAACTGAAAGGTTGCTAGTTCAAATCCCTGAGCTGACTAGGTGAAAAATCTGTTGATATGCCCTTGGGCAAGACTTAACCCTAACTGTTCCTGTAAGTCCGACTGAATAAGATCAGCTGCTAAAATGTCATTGGTGTTGACATATGAAATGTATCATAACCACAATACATCAGGAAGGATAGAAAAAAGCATCCACTGATAATGATTTCCTGTAAATTCTTTTAAAATGTTGTATTCTGTTTATCAACTTCAGTAAGATAGATATTATAACCATACACCCCTCTATTTCTCTTCCATAAAATAATGGAAGTTGCAATCGTCGCAGGTAAACTCAGAGTCCAGTGCCATATCTATCAGTCTTTCTCAAACTATTTTTGTCCCAGGAACCATATGGTTCCTCCTAATCTGAGGACGGTTTACATCAAATCTATTAAGATGCAGTCTGTGATCGCCAGAGTTAAAGGGGCAGTTGCTACATAATTAGTTATTTTTTTACTTATAAATTAGTTATACAGTATGTATCCATTGATTCTTGAAGAGTATAACATATTAATGCCTCGTGAGCTTAGTTCAACTGTAGTACCCCATCAGAAAATATAAGCTTGTTTTACTCCAATGTTTGTAATAAAGTAAATGTAAACAAACACTATGTAACCGCAAAACATGATTAAAACTATCATTTTGATATCATGGATTGTTAGTCCTTGCATCCATAGCCCTGCCTATGTATTTGAGAGTGGTTACATTTCTCCAGTCCCATCTCTCAGCTTTTACCAAAATAGGGACTTCACTTTATTGTTTCAACTGCTGATTGCCGCATTAAGCAGCGTAAATGGAACGCAATTCCCCTTTATACACTTTTCTCTCTATGTGTATTCTGACATTGAATTTAAGCCTGAGAATATTATGCTATTCACCTGCTATTCGTTTTGGGTGGAGATTGAATAAATGAAGGTGAGGCAGATACCCCGTATTCTGACCTTGACTTCATTCCCTAATAATTCCACTACCTTTACATGTGAGGATTCCATGAATAAGGTCTAACGAACCGGTTACAAATTGATAAGAGCTATTGATGTGAGCTAGGTAAACGAGTAATCCGTTTGGATAAGGGGATTGTAAATACAAATGACATTTGTTTTAGACATATTTTTATCTTATAGACGCTGGAGACAAATGTGAAACCACTCATATACTGTAGCAGCAAACTGAAGCAACATATCAACTTTCCCACATTAAAGTTAATATGCTGTACCATTATGCAGAAGTAAAATTGTACAGTCTTTTAACTTGCATGGATGGGTACTCTCGAATGTCTTACTTATAGGCTATCTCAACTTTCTCTATTTCATATTTCTATCATGATAAATATTAGCCACTATCAGTGTCGACTGTCAGTAGGCCTAATAACCACACATATTCAACTGTCAATTTACTGTAAGGTCCTTTTAGTTGGTATAGCCTACATTTTTATTTCATACTTTGTTTTGTTTACTTTCATTTGCTTCCTCTGTAAATGTCGTCACGGCCATGTGGTTGTTGCTGAGGATCCTTAGCTACAGTTGATAACAAGGTTTGAGGTCGGACATATTAGTGAGGTGGACAAAAAAAACATGTAGGCTAATGAAATGGTTATGGAGCAGAACGCAGACCAAACTGTAACCGTTTGAAGCCGATGGTTAGTGCAGACAAGAGCAGGCAATAGACAAGGGTATATATAGCCTACTATTGTACACTATTCTCCCTACTATAATTCTATATAGACTTATCTTCCAACATTACCATGAGTTGAAGAACTGACTAAGGCAACTTTCAGGATAAGTCACTGTATTTTTGATTAATCCATATATTTTGTGCATAAAGGCTCTCTCTCTCTGATACAAAAATACTTTCCTAACATTAAATAATCTACAAGATCAGAGTATTTATTAATCTACCAATTTGTGGTCAAACGGAAACGAATGCGCATATATTTAGATGACTTTCTTTCATTGATTCCTGATATTCTGAACCCGCTCTCTCCATATATTCTAGAGTCTGTTGACAAAATTCTAACTAAAAGGGACACCGTATTTAAAGGGATGGCTCAAGATAAATGTACTGGAAACCTTATTGAATGAAAACTCTACGAGAAAATATGTTGGCTAGCAAGTAGGAGGGTTTTCAGCAGTTGAATTACATTTATTTCGATCGTGCAAGGTAACCACGCCCGCAGAGTGCTCTAAGTGACTGAATAAGGAAAGTCTGAAAACCAAATACTGAGAAGTGCATAAGAAAGGCGTGCATAGGAAAGGCCTACATTTTCTAAGTCTGAATCAGCCCCTTACAAATTAGTAACATATTGTATGAATTGGAATTCTTAACATATCATACGAATTGCAAAAACATTTCGTAACATATCATACGAAATGGATGATGTACTACACAATTTAGCAACATTTTCGGGGACCCATTTTGGCTCGTGAGCATTACTTTCAAAGCTACTGGCTGATATTATACAAATGCTTTGGATCATCACTTTAATGAGAGCTGACTAAATTTCTGTCTGGTAACCATTTCAGGGAACAATGCCGATCCACCTACTGGAGATTGAGAAACATTGATAATGTATCCATTTCTCCATGCTTTATAAAGACTTCAACACAATTGTCCAATTACAGCCAACTAAATATTGATGATGATCTATAGCCGGTTGGGTTGGCTGTAGTTGGATAGATGTGTAGGAGCCTTTAGAGGATGTGTGTGCTCTTTTTTTATTTTAGCGATGTTCAAGAAATTTCTACAAAGATAAAGCATTGCCCTCTAGAAAATGTAGACCAATTTGCAGTATACACAGAATAATGGTGACTTTATCGCCTTTACCTCAAATCCTAACCTATTTGTATGTGTGTGAAATAATGTCATGTATTTTCTCTTATTTTTCTGTATCTGCAATGCTACATGAAGCCATCACATGTAAGCCCAAATGCTTCCCTTCTATGTTGATGTTGTTTACTTGTAAGGTAGCAGGTAACAGGAAACAGATGGAATGTTTACTGCAGGGGCAGTCTGGGTCAAAGGTCAAGGCTGTAGTGGTCTGGCTTTTGTTGGACAGTATGTTGTTGTGTCCCATTAGCAAGGGTGGACTGGGACCAGAACAGTATTTGTTACACAATGTCCAGACCTGGCATTGATAAATCAGGGCAATCAATGATCTGTCCTTGTTATAATACTGTTGTGATTATATATCTAATACTCTACTGTTGTGACCCCCCTAGAGACATACAACCACATAATGCATGAACATACACAGGCATGTTCGTGGGTCTAGGTCTAGCACTGAATGGTCTCTCTCTATTCTGTCCAACAGCGATGAAGGCAGCTGTGTTGATCCAGCGCTGGTACCGTCAATATGTGGCTCGTATGGAGATGAGACGCAGATACACCTGGAACATCTTCCAGTCTATAGAATACTCTGGGGAGCAGGCCCAGATCAAAGTGAGACACTGTAGTCACCCTGTATATTAGTGTACAACTGCCAGAGACTTTATGGCACAGTTGGTAGTGCACTTGCCTTACAACTACATGATAGCTGGTTCATGCCCCTCCCCCCAGATGTTCCCCATGAATTGGTACACTACCTTCGAAGCAGTGGAGGCTGCTGAGGGGAGGATGGCTCATAATAATGGCTGGAACTGAACAAATGGAATGGCATCAAACCATGTGTTTGATGTATATGATACCATTCTGCTCCAGCCATTACCACGAGCCCGTTCTCCCCTATAATGGTGTAACCTCCAATTAGTATCCTCCTGTGCTTTGAAGGACATGGCATATGAAAGTAGAAAAAATAAGAAAGTAAAAGATTGATTAACATTAGATGTTTTTTTAAGAGAAAATGCAATATTGCAGGCTAATACACTTTCATTTACATAGCAAATAAATCATCCAAAAGTGCAATACTAGTATTTACTTTGTGTGAGGAAAGGTTTAATACATAGTAATTCAACACAATCATACAGTTCCCCTGGTGAATAACTACTTATAGAATACTTTGTGAAACTTTGCTAAAAAATGTCTATCTCTCTCTTTTCTATGCAGCTTTACAATTTCCTTGGCTACCTCATGGACAACTTCAACCCAACTAGCACTGAACGTAAGACTTTCCCTGCCCTTCTGTTGTGGCTTTTGTATACAATTGGGACCCTTATTTCTGTTTTCACGAAAGTTGTCATATTATACCTGTGGTTTCTCCACTACAGGCAACTTAATCTCCCACATATTCAGAGAGAATGAAGTGTGCCGCGATACAGAGTGGGAGAGGCACTTCTGCTATAAGAATATTGAGGTGCCAGAGATCTACTCAGGTCCCCGTCTCATCTTCCCTCTTACTGTGGAACAAGTGGCTTCCATGGTAGAGGCCTTCAGGAATAAAAGAGTAGGTGCATTTATGTACAGTTAGAATGAAATTGATTCTCTGTTCCTAACTATAGCGCTTTAGCTTTATCACAAATCCCCTTCACTACACAACTGTTTCTCCCAGTAGCAGCTCCACTCTCGGTACGTTCTCCAACTTCTCCTGGAAACATGGAAGTTACTCCGAAAGCTGCCAAATATCAGTCGAATCTCCACCTGTCACAGCAAAGAAATCACTGTTTGTGGTGAGTAATAAATCACCACAGTTTTTGTTGTTGTCTCGATTCACCTCATTGAGGAGAGCAACCCTTTTAAAATGTTTTTTTTTATATACCTTAAATTATACAAATATTGGTAAATGATAAACTGTAATGGTTATATCAGTGTATTGATACAGCATTGTTTCATCCAAGGTGATTTACATGGGCAGCTTGAAGACCTGCTGTTGATATTTTACAAGGTACTGTGTGTCACCTGCTACAATTTATCAGCTAAATACATATGAAATTAAATCATTATTTTTGTTGAAACTTTCCCCCATAACAGATATGAAGATATAAATTTAAGATATTCATAGTATGTTGTGTTTATTGTTTCCCCTGTAGAATGGCATGCCATCATTGGATCGGCCATATGTTTTCAATGGAGACTTTGTTGACCGAGGCAAAGATTCCATTGAGATTCTCCTCATCCTTTTTGCCTTCCTGCTCGTGTATCCAAACGATGTTCACCTCAACAGGGGAAACCATGAAGACCATATTGTCAACTTGAGGTGTACAGTCAAAACACTGATCATGTACCAATTCAATCTATTTAATCATTTAAACAATCATATATTTTCAACTCTGGTATCTCTTTGTTGTTTGTTTAGGTATGGCTTCACCAAGGAGGTGTTGGGGAAATACAAGGTAGGTTTCATTTTAGAAAAGTTAAATAAATAAATAACACATCCTGGTGAAGTGTTGACTAACACAAGATGAGGAGAGGGGGTGACCTTGATAATTTATTGTTAAAACGAGAGGCTGCCTGGATCTTTAATTTAAAGACCCTTGCGCCTTTCGGTCTCAACTTAGACTTTGATCTGAAGCCATTCTTGTGATTATTGTGACTTTGCCATTGTAATTGTGTGTAAACTTGTATAGTCAAATTAATCTATGATCGTATGCTATCCATTTGTTTGTATGCTGTTCTTTGTATGACATTTTAATATTTGATTATTAACCAATGATATTAGGCCACTCCTGGCCATGATTACAGACACCTGTGTCTTTTGACACTATATAAACGAGTCATCCCGCAGTGTTTGTGATTAGACCCTGATGAAGACAGCTTGGCTGTCGAAACGTTGGTATTACATTTTTGCATCTGAGCTCCTAGAGTGTGCGGCTCTCTTTTATTTTCAAGTTTCCACTCCGCTAGCCAGCACCTCGTCTTAATACGTGTGCGTTTCTTTTTCTTCTAGATCACTAACACAAGATAAACTTGTCGTGGGCAGAAATATTTGACATGTGCATATAATACATATAATATATTTTATAATAATATATAATATAATACAGTGCATATGATATTATAAATGCCTCACATGCGACTCGTAATAAGACCTAGCAATTAGCCTATTAAAATGTTTATCTGACTCCATAAATTCAATTAGCAATATGCAAGAGACTACAGTTGAACCATGCACAATAAAGTATTATGGATTCAATAATATAATAATACTTTTAGAAATAAATGTTATCTTTAATTTGCAATCAGTAGCAACTATGAGAATAGAAAGGTTCAGAACTTTTGTGAAACATAACACAGTTGAAAAATATATGCCTAATAAAAAAGTAAAATATATGGGGGAGGTCGAGTGGAGCTGAAGGGTGGGATTAAAAACAAGATAACTAATGTGAAATATACTGTGTCTGTAAATTGTATATAGGTTCAGAATTTTGTGACTCAGCACAGTTAAAAATATATGGCAAAATTGAACTGGATGGCCTTCAGAAATAGATAAAATGTATACAGTATGTATAAGCTGGAAGTAATTAGGGGAGGGGTGGTAGGGTTAGGATAAAATAATAAAGGAACAAATATTTAAAATAGATATGTATGTATACATGTGTACAGATATGTGTAACCACAGAGATCATACATACTGTACCAGTCAAACGTTTGGACACACCTACTCATTCAAGGGTTTTTCTTTAGTTGTATTATTTTCTACATTGTAAAATAATAGTGAAGACATCAGAACTATGAAATAACACATATGGAATCACATAGTAACCAAAAAAGTGTTAAACAAATCAAAATCTATATTATATTTGAGATTATATATATTTACAAAAAAATATATGGGGGATTGGAAATGATGCAGACAATTACATTGACGAAAGCTACAATCTATCTGCACTATTAAAGCTGATCCACCCCCGGAAGAAAATAAAAAACTATTATGGGTTTAGCTGACTAAGATCAATGAATGGTCATGAGAAGTGAATATCAAAGCAAGTATTATTTAATAACTTTATAAAAAATGAATGGGTTCTCATACAAGGCATAAAGCTTAATTTACAAGGCAATACTGAGATCAACAAAGCATTATTCTAGCATATAGATTCTAAGGTTAATTTATAAGGCAAAGCATGGACAAAGAGATGCTTACTAGGCCAGAGGCCTAGAAGCCTAGGAAATGAGAATTGATCATACAACCTTCCTCCATGGACTGGATACAGGATAAGAGAGAGAGAGCAAAGGCATTTAATTCAATGTATAACATCTGAAGGTTATGCATTGTAGAATAATAGTGAAGACATCAAAACCATGAAATAACACATACGGCATCATGTAGTAACCAAAACAGTGTTCATCAAATCAAAATATGTATTATATTTGAGATTCTTCAAAGTAGCCACCCTTTCCCTTGATTACAGCTTTGCACACACTTGGCATTCTCTCAACCTGTTTCATGAGGTAGTCACCTGGAATGCATTTCAATTAACAGGTGTGCCTTGTTAATTTGTGGAATTAGGGATCCTGATTGGGTAGTCTAAGGCACTGCATCGCAGTGTTAGAGGCAGTGCTAGAGGGTTCGATCCCGGGCTGTATCACAACTGGCCATGCTAGAGGGTTCGATCCCGGGGAGGGTTTGGCTGGGGTAGGCCGTTATTGTAAATAAGAATTTGTTCTTAACTGACTTGTCTAGTAAAATAAAGGTTAAATAAATAAAAATATGAGTTTCAGCCAATCAATTATGTTGTGACAAGGTAGGGGTGGTATACAGAAGGCAGCCCTATTTGGTAAAAGACATAGTCCAGAACAGCTCAAATAAGCAAAGAGAAACGACAGTCCATTATTACTTGAAGACAGGAAGGTCAGTCAATATTGAACATTTCAAGAACTTTGAACCTTTCTTCAAGTGCAGTCGCAAAACCATCAAGAGCTATGATGAAACTGGCTCTCATGAGGTCCGCCACAGGAGAGGAAGACCCAGAGTTACCTTTGCTGCAGGGGATAAGTTCATTAGAGTTAACTGCACCTCAGATTGCAGGCCAAATAAATGCTTCACAGAGTTCAAGTAACAGACACATCTCAACCTCAACTGTTCAGAGGAGACTGCGTGAATCAGGTCTTCATGGTCGAATTTCTGCAACAACAAAAAAAACACTACTAGAGGACACCAATAAGAAGAAGAGACTTGAGCCAAGAAACACTAGCAATGGACATTAGACCAGTGGACATCTGTCCTTTGGTCTGATGAGTCCAAATGTGAGATTTTTGGTTCCAACCGCCATGTCTTTATAGACGCAGAGTAAGTGAACAGATGATCTCCGCATGTGTGGTTCCCACCGAGAAAAGTGGAGGAGGAGTTGTGATGGTGTTGCGGTGCTTTACTTGTGACACTGTGAGTGATATATTAAGAATTCAAGGCACACTTAACCAGCATGGCTACCACAGCATTCTGCAGCGATATGCAATCCCATCTGGTTTGCGCTTAGTGGGACTATCATTTGTTTTCAACAGGACAATGACCCAAAACACACTTCCAGGCTGTGTAAGGTCTATTTGACCAAGAAGGAGAGTGATGGAGTGCTGCATCAGATGACCTGGTCTCTACAATCACCAGGACCTCAAGCCAATTGAGATGGTTTGGGATAAGTTGGATCAAAGAGTGAAGGAAAATCAGCCAAGTGCTCAGCATATGTGGGAACTCCTTCAAGACTGTTGGAAAAGCATTCCTCGTGAAGCTGGTTGAGAGAATGCCAAGAGTTTGCAAAGCTGTCATCAAGGCAAAAGGTGGCTACATTGAAACATCTAAAATCTATTTTGATTTGTTTAACTTGTTATGGCTGCAATCCCCCTATCGGGATAAGTGTCATCAACAACCGCTGAATAGCATAGCGCTACATACAATAAATATTACTATAAATATTTATATTCATGAAATCACAAGTGCGATATAGGAAAACACAGTTTAGCCTTTTGTTAATCCACCTGTCGTGTCAGATTTTGAAATGATGCTTTACAGCGAAAGCAATCCAAGCGTTTGTGTAAGTTTATCGATCGCACAATAAAACATTAAGTACACTTAGCATCAAGTAGCTTGGTCACGAAAATCAGAAAGGCAATCAAATTAATCGTTTACCTTTGATGATCTTCAGATGTTTTCACTCACGAGACTCCCAGTTACACAACAAATGTTCCGTTTGTTCCATAAAGATGATTTTTATATCCAAAATACCTCTGTTTGTTTGTCGCGTTATGTTCAGAAATCCACAGGAAAGAGCGGTAACGACAACGCAGACAAAAATTCCAAATAGTTTCCATAATGTCCACAGAAACATGTCAAACATTTTTTATAATCAATCCTCAGGTTGTTTTTAAAATATATAATCGATAATATATGAACCGCAAATGTCTTTCACAGTAGGAGAGGGGAAAACAATGGCTGTCCAAATTCTGTTGCGCAAGCAAAACTCATGTGACCACTTGACGCGATGTTATCGTTCTGGCTCATTTTTCAAAATAAAAGCCTGAAACTATGTCTGAAGACTGTTGACACCTTGAGGAAGCGATAGGAAAGGGAATCTGGTTCATATCCCTTTAAATCCAGCAAAGTGAGGCTATGGAACATGGAGTTTTCAAAATAGAAGCAACTTCCTGTTTTGATTTTCCTCAGGATTTCGCCTGCAATATCAGATCTGTTAAACTCACAAACAATATTTTGACAGTTTTGGAAACTTTAGAGTGTTTTCTATCCAATACTAATAATAATATGCATATATTAGCAACTGAGACTGAGGAGCTGGCCGTTTACAATGGGCACCTTTTCATCCAAGCTACTCAATACTGCCCCTGCAGCCATATGAAGTTAACACTTTTTTGGTTACTACATGATTCCATATGTGTAATTTCATAGTTTTGACTATTATTTTCACTATTTTCACTATATTTTCACTATTATTCTACAATGTAAAAAATAGTTAAAAAAAAAAAAAAAAAACTTGAATGAGTAGTTGTGTCCAACTTTTGACTGGTACTGTATATAGAGGTATCCTCAGTGAACAAGTTTCAGATAGAAACTATACATGGATACTACAGTATTATTCTATCACATTCAATATTCAATGTTCTGGATACTGTACCAGAGAGACACAGCTGAAGTCAGAAGTTTACTTACACCTTAGCCAAATACATTTAAACTCAGTTTTTCACAATTCCTGACATTTAATCCTAGTAAAAATTATTCCCTGTCTTAGGTCAGTTAGGATCACTACTTTATTTAAAAAATATGAAATGTCAGAATAATAGTAGATAGAATGATTTATTTCAGCTTTTATTTCTTTCATCACATTCCCAGTGGGTCAGAAGTTTACATACACTCAATTAGTATTTGGTAGCATTGCCTTTAAATTTTTTAACTTAGGTCAAACGTTTCGGGTAGCCTTCCACAAGCTTCCCACAATAAGTTGGGTGGATTTTGGCCCATTCCTCCTGACAGAGCTGGTTTAACAGAGTCAGGTTTGTAGGCCTCCTTGCTCGCAGACGCTTTTTCAGTTCTGCCCACACATAGTCTGGCTTTTTTATGGCAGTTTCGGAGCAGTGTCTTCTTCCTTGCTGAGCGGCCTTTCAGGTTATGTCGATATAGGACTCGTTTTACTGTGGATATAGATACTTTTGTACCTGTTTCCCCAGCATCTTCACAAGGTCCTTTGCTGTTGTTTCTGGGATTGACTTGCACTTTTCGCACCAAAGTACGTTAATCTCAAGGAGACAGAACGTGTCTCTTTCCTGAGCGGTATGACGGCTGCGTGGTCCCATGGTGTTTATACTTGCGTACTATTATTTGTACAGATGAACGTGGTACCTTCAGGCATTTGGAAATTTCTCCCAAGGATGAACCAGACTTGTGGAGGTCTACAATTTTTTTTCTGAGGTCTTGGCTGATTTCTTTTGATTTTCCCACAATGTCAAGTAAAGAGGCACTGAGTTCGAAGGTAGGCCTTGAAATACATCCACAGGTACACCTACAATTCACTCAAATTATGTTAATTAGCCTATCAGAAGCTTCAATATCCATGACATAATTTTCTGGAATTTTCCAAGCTGTTTAAAGGCACAGTCAACTTACTGTATGTAAACTTCTGACCCACTGGAATTGTGATATATTGAATTATAAGTGAAATTATCTGTCTGTAAACAATTGTTGGAAAAAGTACTTGTGTCATGCACAAAGTAGATGTCCTAACCGACTTGCCAAAAGTATAGTTTGTTAACAAGAAATTTGTGGAGTGGTTGAAAAACTTAATGACTCCAACGTAAGTGTATGTAAACTTCCAACTTCAACTGTTCATTTTGGCCCCCCAGAGGAGGAAGGGCTGACCAGTCTTTGGGCATTGTCCTATCCTTGTGTTCCTGAACCATTTGCCATGCAGCTCCAGGTGACAGAGAACTCACAAATTAGGGCCATGCCCACCAGCTCAATGAAGTCTGATGTCAGTCTCATGTAGGACTGTAAATACGTGCAGGATGTTCAGAATAGTTTGTTGACCATATGGCATTAAATCCTCTTTATCCTACTTATAAAACATCAGGAAAATATCTTTGCTATCTAAATAGTATCTTTATTTAATACTTCGATAACTTGGAATCACAACTATAAACTGCAATTGACTCGCTCAGAGTTTAAAAGGGGTGTATTTCCACATTCAATGTGGGTCACTCACTGACTCGTAACGTCCAGTAAAAGGATTAAGAGGTTGCTAAACAAGATGACTTAAGGTCATCAGTGTTCTCTCAATGTGCCGGTTACAGGTTACAGCGAGTCAGGATGATCAGTGGCTTTACTGTACTTACGCCCACGCAGCAATGCACTCTTGGATCTTTACCCAGATTCTAAACATGCATCAAAACAGTACAGCTAAAGTGATTAGTTGTTTACACTGGTTTAAAAGCCAGATCAGTTTGACATACATTTTTTAAACACAATTCCCAACTTTGCTGGCACATATAGGGACAAAATGTCACACTCGTCTCATCTATTCAACAATGCAGTGATGAATTATAATTGTAGTTCTTTTCCCTTGTCCTCAGATGCACGGCAAGAGGATCTTAAAGCTGCTTCAAAAGATCTTCAGCTGGTTGCCCCTGGCAACAGTCATCGATCAGAAAGTGTTGATCCTGCATGGGGGCATCTCCAACACCACGGACCTCTGCCTCATAGCCAGAGTGGACAGACACAAAGTAAGTGAGACTTTCTCTAGACAAATGTAGTTTCTATCAATCAATCAAAAATATGGTGGAACATACACTACAAACACATGAAGAAAAGGGAAAACGGTCAATTTCCACGGACTGACAAAGAGGACAGATGTAAATGTTAATAAATTATTTCATATAATTGAAATAATGCCTTTGTGTTCTCTCTCCCTCCCCGTTTCTCTATCTCTATTTCTCTGTCGTCTCCCAGTACGTGTCAGCCCTGAGGCCTCCTAAGAAGAGGACACAATACCCAGTGAGTCAGTCCTCTGTGGACTTGGACATGGAAGACGACCTGTCAGGCACCAAGAACAACCAGCGCCGGGTCTCCCTGATCAAGGCCAACTCCTTCGGACCCCGGGATGGCTTCCAGCGCCGCTCACTCCAGGACTTTTCCGGCAGGGTCCCCCGGACCGTTGACGAGGAGATAGAGGTGCGGCGGAGGCAGTCCGGCTTCATCAAGGGCGGCTTCAGCCACAGTCAGGGGGAACTCAATAACCTGGCCGTCTCCTCAGCATCGCAGGAATCCACCGACACAGCAGACACTACCGTAGAGGAGTGGAAACAGGTGAGGAATTCCGGCTGGGGATGTGTTGTAGACTAGAGAGGTGGTTTGGTGAGCTGTGCTGTGTGATGAGTAACAGTAAACCTTGTCTGAGACCTGGCGACTTTAGCCTTTAGCTCTATACAGGTTCGATACTCAGTCAGTTACTCATGATTGGTTGTTAAACACCACCTCAGCACTAGGAGTGCTCTATGCTCTGTTTGTGTATGTCGCAGATTGACATTTATTGTCATGATTCTTTCCCTTGAGCCGGAACAGAGAGGTTTCCACTAGATCAAAGGTAGGCAACCCTGGTCCTGGAGTGCCGCAGGCGCTAGATGGACCAGCTGCAAAATTGTCTATATAATACAAATTAATGAAAACAAAAATCTTAGTTTAAGGCATTAGGGTTTACAGTGTGGTTAAGGTTAGAGTTAAGGTTAGGGTTAGGTTTAAAATCAGGTTTTATGACTTTTTGGCTGTGCCAGTTAGTCACCACTCTGCAGAGCTGCCTCCAGGGCAAGACTCATGACAGTAAATGCCAACCTGCCTACAGTCACTTACTTAGTCACAGACAGACTAAAACAGAGGACCGTTAATCCGTCAACCTGAATAACAATCTTGTTTTCCAATTTGCCATCTGTTTTACAAGCAGACACTTTTCAGGACAAACCCTCATTTTACAAGAGGAGCCAACTACATTTTGTTTTCTTCACTTTAACTCAATGGTGAAGGTTAATGTGTCTTACAGTACAATAGTTATTCAACTGAATCCATCACAGTATTTTAAGAAAAATCTGTCTCCAAATGGTGAATGATTGTCAGCAGTATGTAGTATATACTCTGATATAATATAAGCGCTAGCTAAAAGTAGTGTACTGTTAAGGGAATAGAGTGTCATTTGAGATACAACCATGGTCTTCTCACCTCTATATCTACTTATAGCCCTATACCAGTCATTTATTTACTGTCATTTTTGTTTTCCTTATGATAGCCTATTGTAAAGTCCTTGGGTCTGACAAAAATGCTAATAATTTTACAATGTATTATTTATATGACTAGATTCTGGACCTACTGTGGAGTGACCCCATGTCTCAGAACGGCTGCATACCCAACGAAGTGCGGGGAGGAGGCTGCTACTGGGGGCCAGACGTCACCCAGGACTTCCTGGACAGACACAACATGCAGCTCATCATCCGCTCCCACGAGTGCAAGCAGGATGGCTACGAGTTTTGCCACAACCGCAGGGTGAGAACAGTCAGGCTAAAGGTGTCTAAGGGATTACATAAGATGGGTAAGACTAGGGCCTCTATCCAAACAGTGTCTCAGAGTAGGAGTGTGGATATATTACACTTCCACCTGTCCATATAACCATATTCATTATGATCTAAACGGCAAATCTGATGTCAGATCAGCAATACTCTGAGACGTGTCCTGATCATAAAACACTCTAGACCCTCCTTATACGCTATAACTAGGGCCACAAGTTTGTCCTAGTCAGGTCATGTGGCCAGGAACAACTCCTGGCCTTGGTAATGGCATATTTTGAATGCTAAGTCCCATTTATGCCCACTGCCCTGTCGTGACATAGGCCTACACTAAAGTCTTATCTCACTTGGCAGAGCAGAGCAGTTGCTCCACCATACTTTTGAGCTAATATTCTATAAGAGTAACAGGTGCCAGTAATCAGTTCCGGTGAGCCTACATTTGCTGCTCACTTGCTTTAGTCAGCCTACATTTGTGTGCTTTGAAAGTGCAGTACCAGAGGTTTTTGGAAACTAAAACACTGCTTTTCACTATTTGGTAATTCTGTATTGTTTACAATTTGTACAACAGGTCCTCACCCTGTTCTCTGCCTCCAACTACTATGAAGTGGGCAGCAACAGAGGGGCCTACGTGAAATTGGGACCAGACCTAGTGCCTTATTTGATTCAGTACCAGGCTAGCAGTATGACTCGAGAACTCACCCTCAGGAAAAAGTAAGCTACAACAGACAGTGGAAAATTATTTAGATTAATAAAATTAAGATTATTAAATTGATGTGCACAGAGTTTGATCTGTTCTCCCTGTCTGGACTACAGTGTGGGGAAGGTGGAACATTCAGCCCTCAAGGTCCTGCGGGAACAGCTGTTTGCACACAAGTCTGACCTCGTCAGTGCCTTCCAAGAGTTTGACAAAGACAAAACAGGTATCGTATCAATTGACATAGCCATGATCAAATATTCCCCCAAAGGATTAAGATTTATGTGATTTAATACAATGTACACCCTTTAATTGTTTATACTCATATTTCATGAGATATAATATCTCTTATTTTGTGGTTATTTTTTGGGGGGGGGGGGGGGGGGGGGTTAGATCAGCTATGAAATTAGCAGATACAATTTAAGTTTATCAAAATACATTACTTGAATCCTTTTGGATTGTTTTTTTTCTACCACCCCCTGCCCTGGTTGGAGAACTCGTTCTCGTTCTCTCAAAACCACATTAAAAAAAACAGACTACGGTTTGCAACTGCACATGAGGACAAAGATCGTACTTTTTAGAGAAATGTCCTGGGGTCTGATGAAACAAAAATATAACTGTTTGGCCATAATTACCGTTCTGTTTGGAGGAAAAAGGGGGAGGCTTGCAAGCCAAAGAACAACATCCCAACCGTGAAGCACCGGGGTGGCAGCATCATGTTGTGGGGGTGCTATGCTGCAGGAGGGACTGGTGCACTTCACGAAATTGATGGCATCATGAGAAGGACAGTTAAGTGGATATATTGAAGCAACATCTCAAGACATCAGTCAGGAAGTTAAAGCTTGGTCGCAAATGGGTCTTCCAAATGAACAATGACCCCAAGCATACTTCCAAAGTTGTGTCAAAATGGCTTAAGGACAACAAAGTCAAGGTATTGGAGTGGCCATCACAAAGCCCTGACCTCAATCCCATAGAAAATTTGAGGGCAGAACTGAAAAAGCGTCTGCGAGCAAGGAGGCCTACAAACCTGATTCTGTTACACCAGCTCTGTCAGGAGGAATGGGCCATAATTCACCCAACTTATTGTGGGAAGCTACCCAAAATGTTTGACCCATACTAATTGAGTGTATGTAAACTTCTGACTCACTGGGAATGTGATGAAAGAAATAAAAGCTGAAATAAATCATTCTCTCTACTATTATTCTGACATTTCACATTCTTAAAATAAAGTGGTGATCCTAACTGACCTAAGACAATTTTGATTAGGATTAAATGTCAGGAATTGTGAAAAACTGAGTTTACATCTATTTGGCTAAGGTGTAAGTAAATTTCCGACTTCAACTGTATATACATATACGTGTGTGTATGTGTGTGTGTGTGTATATATATATATATATATATATATATATATATATATATATATATATATATATATATATATATATATATATATATATATGTGTATATGTTAAGCAGTCCCCTCCTCCCTGTCTCCAACACAGGGCAGGTGTCTCTGAATGACTGGGCTACGGCGGTAGAGAGTGTGCTGCGTCTAGGCCTACCCTGGAGGATGCTGCGCTTTCAGCTGGCCACCTGCAAGACCCCGGGGGGCATGTTGGACTACCAGGAGTGGTTCCAGGAACTCTCCATAAAAGAGCCACAAATGGAGGTAATGACATGTTACGTCTGTCATTTAACTTCCATATTGACGATACTGATCAAATCCTTGTGGATGTACATACTTCTGTCCCAACAGGCTAATTGTGTTTGTTTGTCTTGTCCAAGCATACATGGCTATATAGCATTCTGTGGGAACACAGCTGTATGTCATGACACACCTCTTATTTCAAAATCTGATGCCATAGAAAACAATTGGTGTTCACAGACAACTCTCCCCTTGATTGCCTATATAGCACATCGATCAGGGTTTGCTGGAGACCCTGTACCGCCATCGCGCCACCTTGGAGACCATCTTCAGAATAGTGGATTTAGACAACTCAGGTAACAATACTCCTTTACTCCGCCTTCATTCCAAGTGTTGTTTCTTCAGGTGAACGTTTTGATCGCACAAGACGTGACGTCAACTACCGGTTGGTTACCTGTGTTATTTGTTTAGGGCGCATAGTTTACAAACGTACATATGTAAGTACACTCAGACACATGTCGTACTTATTGAGGCCAACCTCCCTGTAGTCTGTCTGTGGGGTGTTAACGCTAACGTCAGCAGTAGATTGATTTAGGATTAACCCACTGGTCTTCTAGTATCACACCCAGCCAACTGACGCCAGCCCTGCTACTTATCTCTCCCCTCATCCCACTGGCTCTCCATCTCTCCTCCCTTCCCCTCTCCTCCATCTTTCCTTCCCCTCTCTCCTCCATCTCCTCTCAACCATTCTTTCCTGTCTCTCCCTTCACTCTCTCTCCCCCTCCTCCCGCCTCCTTCCAGGGTTCATCACAATGGAGGACTTCCGTCAGACGTGGAAGCTGCTGAGTGCCTTCTTAAAGATGGAGATCACTGACGAGGCTATCTCGGACCTGGCCGTCACCATAGACACCAACCAGGACGGCAACATTGACATCGATGAGTTCATGGAGGCCTTCCGGCTGACAGACAAGAAAAGCCGGCTGGAGAGGGGAAAGAGCATGTTTATGGGGACCGCCACTGACCTGACCAAACTAGAGGGGGACCCCAATATATGAGGGATTAGTGGGACTGGAGGGGAAGCCCAACAATAATGTAGTAGTTTGAGTAAAAAAAACAAAAAAAACAGACACTATCCACTCAAGACCAACAAACTACTACTAGTGGGAGAAGTTCCGTATGGAGAGAGAGAATGACTGCTTGTTTATTACCTCAGGGGCTATGGAGGTAGCGCACATACAAACAAGCCAACAAGCTGCTTTGATCATTGACGCACATTGAGACACTGAGACTATGGAGTGTTACAGCAGTGTTGATTAGGCTAGAAGGTGGATAGCAGACAATCTCCTTGGTGATTAGAGCGTATGGCTGGATTTTATTTTCGTCATAGGTTGAAGTTCAATAAGACACCACAGAGTGATGTAGTTTTGGATTAATTCAGTATGTATGCAGATGCAGAGGCCAACAATAAATATACACAATGTTGTCATAGTTGATGTCCTTCCAAGCGGAGTGACTTGCACATCATTTGAAACGTTCAAATATGAAAAACATTATATTTTTGCCAGATTCATGTAAATAGATCCGGACTGTTATTGGTGCCTTAGTGATAGAATAGGGAAAGCATTCCATCATTTTAGTGAAACTCTTATTAATGTACTGATTGAATCGTGTCATTGCCAACCTGTCCACTGGATGTGGCAGTAAGGTTATATATCTCCAAGGGGACATTGGTCCTTTCCAGTGGTGACCCGTCATTCAGGGCAGGTGGGACAGAGACCCACCTGTTTTGAGCCCCAACTGTTAAAATATATATATATACAGTACCAGTCAAAGGTTTGGACACACCTACTCATTCCAGGGTTTTTCTTTATTTTTGGACTATTTTCTACATTGTGGAATAATAGAGAAGACATCAAAACTATAAAATAACACATACGGAATCATGTAGTAACCAATAAAGAGTTAAACAAATCAAAATACATTATATATATTAGATTCTTCAAAAAGTAGCAACCCTTTGCCTTGATGACAGCTTTGCACATGCTTGGTATTCTCTCATCCAGATTCACCTGGAATGCAGTCTTGCAGGAGTTCCCACATATGCTGAGCACTTGTTGGCTGATTTTCCTTCACTCTGTGGTCCAACTCACCCCAAACCATCTCAGTTGGGTTGAGGTCGGGTGATTGTGGAGGCCAGGTCATCTGATGCGGTACTCCATCACTCTCCTCCTTGGTCAGATATCCCTTACACAGCCTGGAGGTGTGTTGGTTCATTGTCCTGTTGAAAACAAATGATAGTCCCACTAAACCAGATGGGATGGCGTATTGCTGCAGAATTCTGTCGTAGCCATGCTGGTTAGGTGTGCCTTAAATTCTAAATAAATCACTGACAGTGTCATCAGCAAAGCACCCCCACACCATCACACCTCCTCCTCCATGCTTCACGGTGGGAACCACACATGCAGAGATTGTCCATTTACCTACTCATCAGACCAAAGGACACATTTTCACCGGTCTAATGTCCATTGCTCGTGATTCTTGGCCCAAGCAAGTCTCTTCTTCTTCTTGGTGTCCTTTAGTAGTGGTTGCTTTGCAGCAATTCGACCATGAAGGCCTGATTCATGCAGTGAACAGTTGATGTTGAAATGTGCCTGTTACTTGAACTCTGTGAAGCATTTATTTCAACTGTAATTTGAGGTGCAGTTAACTCTAATGAACTTATCCTCTGCAGCATAGGTAACTTTGGGTCTTCCTTTCCAGTGCTGGTCCTCATGAGAGCCAGCTTAACATAGCACTTGATGGTTTTTGCTAATGCAATTGAAGAAACGTTCAAAGTTCTTGAAATGTTCCTCATTGACTGACTTTCATGTCTTCAAGTAATGATGGACTGTCATTTCTCTTTTCTTATTTGAGCTGTTCCTGCCATAATATGGACTTGGCCTTTTACCAAATAGGGCTATCTTCTGTATACCACCCCTACCACCCCTACACAACTGATTGGCTGAAACGCATTAAGAAGGAAAGAAATTCCCCACAAATTTACTTTTAACAAGGCACATCTGTTAATTGAAATGCATTCCAGGTGACTATCTCATGAAGCTGGTTGAGAGAATGCCAAGAGTTTGTAAAGCTGTCGTCAAGGCAAAGGGTGGCTACTTTGAAGAATCTCAAATATAAAATTACTACATGATTCCATATATGTTATTTCATAGTTTTGATGTCTTCACTATTATTCTACAATGTAGAAAATAGTACAAATAAAGAAAAACCCTTGAATGAGTAGGTGTGTCCAAACCATTGACCTGTACTGTCTATATTTTGTTGTTTTGCATGTTATGTTGGAATGAATATGCGTCACAGTTCGCAAACAATGTAACAAAAATATATACTTGAGTTAATAAAGCCGCATACAAACATGGTCTCTTTTTTGCTTTATTGAGTATTGGACATAAACATTGGACATAAACATTACACAACAAGTTGGAAATCACTAATTCAACAATGAGTGGTGTGGAAGGAATCAGTGGCTAACTGCAAGAGTCGCAGAGCAATCCCTAGCCTGCTATTCTGTGGAGTGGGTGTGTGGTTCAAGTCTGGGTTTAAGGGTCTCTTTTCCAAGTTTAAAAGGAAAGACATTCACATTCCATGGTCCAGAAAAGTTTGAATACATTGGCCATTCTGTCCATCCAGCATGACTTCTGCCGCATTCAAAACAACTGTAAACTCAGAACGTCAGATGTCCGTGAGTTCAAGACAACTGGGAGCTCTGGGAAAATATGTTTTGAACGGTCATCCAACTCGGAATTCCAGGTCGGGAACTCGGGCCTCTTTCTAGAGCTCTGACCTGAAGATTGCTGACATCATAATTCAACCTTGTTCCCAGTTGTCTTTAAAGCACCATACATCCAGAGAATGCCAGACTTTGATGGCAAAAAATGGACAGCCGCGCCACCTTCCTGTTCAAGTGAGCACAGCACAACAAGGTGAGTTCAAAAATGTATTGTATGCTGCTGCATAAATGATGTAATATGACAGGGATATATGTATACTTTAGCTAAGAAAGTAATCCTAAGTGAATGTTGTGTAGTAAACTGTTAGTAGCCCATGTGCCTCACCCTAATAATTTGGTCCCTTTTCCCTTCATAACTTAGCCCACTGTTCTGACTTGGTGGTGCACATGTACCCTATAGCCTGTTTTAGAGAAATGCAATCATCGAATATTGTAAGAGCTTTCATTGTCTGCTTAAATGCACCCTTTATTTATCCTTTGGTTCTGACTTGGTGTACAGGAAGAATACTGTAAGAACGGCCCAAGTTCTGAATTATGTCGCTGTACATTTAAAAAGTGCTGAACAAATATTTATATTGACTACGTCCATCCTCGCTCGCTCATTAACGTCTTAATCTAAATTACGAATGGCCTCTTATCCACTTGTCATCCCCTTATGCAATCAATACTTTATACATCTCAATTGTCAGTTGCAACCACATTTGTTTAAGCAAGTCAGCCTTGTCATCTATGTTTTTTTAAAGGCAGTAAATGAGTCTGAATGAACTGTTTGAGCTGCCAGACACGGCTAGGTGTAGCAGGGATAAGGATTCACTCCATGGTGCTGAAAAGAAAGCTCTGCTGTTGGGACAGCTTTATGTAGGCCCTAACAGTTTGTGGGCACCATTTGTAACTGTTATAGTGCAATCAATGTATTGTTTAGTGTTGTGTTGTGGCTTTGCTGGCATGCATCCCAATTTTTGCTCACCAAGATTTACATGTTAATATCGCCACTGGTCCTTTCTCAAAAGAGCAGACCTCAAACTCAGTGGCACATTCTGGTTTACTGTACAAACACCAATATAGAAGAGGAGATGGCACCAATTACCTCTCCAGCTCTTTTTTGCCTGTCTTGGACCAATTCTTTCCATAATTCCTTCTATTTAAAAATTTTTCAAAAACATCTAATTTTTGGGCAAGCTATGACTTGCCAGATGTTTTGTTCACTTTTGAGTATTACTTTTAATTAAGTTGCGGTTGATGCTGTAACGTTATTGAACATATTTAAAGAAGTCAGGAATAATTGGTTTGCTCAAGGTGTGAAAAATGCTGAACCCAAAGATAAGGCAAACGACTTCTATATTTAAGGTTTAATAGACAAACAATAGACAGGCATATGTATATGGGGAGTCAGACACGTTCCTCTGAGAGATTCGTAGCAATCTGCGAACCTCCTCAAGGGCAGGCAGGCATAAATACTGTTTCTTATCTGTTTGTTCTCCGAGTGTTAACCGGCTCCTGGTCAAAACATTAGTCAAGGTTATCTACACTGGGTCAGAGTATACTGTATATTAGACATACTTAAGCGTGCCTATAGCTGGGTTACAGCTATCGACCTTCGCCTCAGGAGGGTCACCTAGAGTGGTGACTAGTGTTGCAAAGGGGAGGATATATTACTGGAAACTTTCTAAGTTTACCAGTAAACTACCAGAATTTTGGTATCTTTCAAGGATTTTATGTAATCTATCACAAGACATCTAGTGGCCCTTGTGGGTACTTCAGATAACTCTGGCCCTCTGTGTGGCCTTATCACATGTAAATATACAAAATAATAAAATAAGATGCTAAAAAATAAATGGAATGACAAAGCTGTAAATCATTATTCTAAATATAAACCATAAAATGTAATATCATTGGTGTTTAATATGAGGGGTTTCAGCATGAAATATGCTTTATATTATTTTTCAAATAATTTTTTAGATACTTTTATGTATCAATGTGTATTTGTTGTCAATGTTTTGGTGTCAAACTAGTGAAAAAAGTAAATAGTTGAAAATAATGCCATTGTTAATTAGATGCCTTTTTTAAATGCTTTTTAAATGTATTAATTAGGTCATTTTTTCTGAAACCATATGGTCTATCTACTAACAATTGAAGTACAATATGGACACAGAATACAAAATGAATACTATATATCAATAAAAAAAATGAAGTTCTTCAAATATAAATGACCACATTTACGATAGATTGACATTGATTTTCTGTTAATTACCTAAATCACTGAAGATTCCAGTGACGTTCATAAATGACGGGTAGTTTTGCAGCCCGAATGCTGACCCATAACCTCAGACAGGGGTCACCCAGAGGCTAATAGCTGATATAACAGCAGATGACTACGAACCACCAGATGGCGCACAAACACCACTTGTTGTTCACTTGCATATATCCAATCTGATATAAGGCTGTCTCAGTATTCTATTGCTGTCTCTTTCCTTGATCGTTTTTACCGATAGTTGAAAAATTATTCCTTTCAGCCACATCTCTTTCACATGTCAAGACTATGATACAGCCATGGGTAGAAGTGTTCCATTTACCCTAAACTCTTCCTGCATGAGCTTTTGTTGATGAATCAATATTGTTTTATGGAGAGGAAGACCATCCATTCGGGATGTTATTTCTGAAGGTTATAAAACATTTTGGGGGATTTTCAGAATTGATTGAGAACGTAATTGCTCTGTTGCCGATCCACGAAAAAAACGAAGCCCAATAAATATAAAAGTGTGAACCACAAGGAAGAACCACACCTTTTATGACATGGAAATATTAGTTGAACAAAGCAGTGGCTTGAAGCAGTACTTTCTTGGCTTACCCTTCTGTGACCTAGACTCCACAAAGAATTATCATAAGCATCAGCGAACCCATTTTCTAAAGGATTTTGAAATGAATGACCATTAAGTCATGTCTCAACAGAAAGAATAAAAGGACCAGATAGAGAACACGATCTGGTTACACCCACACTGCAGACAGTGCCCAAACACGCCTCAAACATGCACTGTTGGAGTTAGGAACACAAGCATTTCGCTACACTTGCAATAACATCTGCTAAAGATGTGTATGTGACCAATACATTTGATTTGGTTTTTATTTCAAAATAACTATGGTAGAAGATATGGAGAACCATGCCACAATTGTCCATTTCAAATGTATATAGGACAAATAGAATGGCTTATAGGAATTCTGAGCCTGAGGTCATGTTAGAAGAAGGACAAACACCGCTATTATCTGCAAGGTAAGGTTTTCAATGTTTTGAAACTACTGTGTTCCTTAGTTTCCCAGGAGCCATATAGGGCCTGTGGGGTGGTTGCTAGCTGGCCAATAAGGTGAATGACCCGGCCCTCCTCTCAGTCACAACCCCCACATCACACATTGGTGACTAATGACTGCAAAGACAGGCTGAGAGCGCATCAGGGGACATGCATTGTTACTGGTCACCCTAGGAGATCTGGGATACTATTTGCTTTGGCCTCTTTTAAACCAAGTTAAAAACCTGCTGTTGGAACAGAACCTAGGGCTGGAACTCCGAGGCTAGCCCAAAAGTTATAAGTAGGCCTAAGCTTGATGGTCAAGATGAGATCATCACTAGGGGTATTGCTAAGAAGGAAAATATGAGTATTTTGTTCAGTTAAAGTTGTAGTTTCTGACCATTTATTGTATAGTTAAGCTGCACAAAGCTCTCATCCTGAATGGTACATTACAGCATTTCACATGCGATCTGGAGGAACATGCCATCTATTCGATGACAAGAGGAACCACAGACTATGAAACCTGATCAGTGAATCTGGCCAACACAAACCTCCTTTGTATAGTAGTCTAAATGATCTATATAGTAGTCTAAATGATCTTAGGGCAGTCATGACTATTCAGATCTGCTGTGTCATGGTTCTGTTGCCTTTTCTGACAAAGCTTGTTAAAATGCGAGTCGTGTTTTTTTCACAAAACTCACAAAACTGATTTGTGTGAGTGATTTCCCTCAGTTCTCAAAACTAAATGCATATATTCTAACATACTACACTTTACAGTGCACTTGGAAAGTATTCAGATCCCTTTCAAAGCGAAAACAGGTTTTTAAGAAATGTTTTCAAATGTGTAAAAAAAACAACAACAGATACCCTATTTACCTAAGTATTCAGACCCTTTGCTATGAGACTCGAAATTGAGCTCAGGTGCATCCTGTTTCCATTGATCATCCTTGACATATTTCTACAACTTGATTAGAGTCCACCTGTGGTGAATTCAATTGATTGGACATGATTTGGAAAGGCATACACCTGTCTATATAAAGGTCCCACAGTTGACAGTGCATGTCAGAGCAAAAACCCAGCCAATTCGAAAGAATTGTCTATAGAGCTCCGAGAGAAGATTGTGTTGAGGCACAAATCTGGGGAAGGGTACCAAAACATTTCTGCGGCATTGAAGGTCCCCAAGAACAGAGTGGCTTCCATCATTGGAAGAAGAAGTTTGGAACCACGAAGACTCTTCCTAGAGCTGGCCACCCGGCCAAACTGAGCAATCGGTGGAGAAGGGTCTTGGTCAGGGAGGTGACCAAGAACCCGATGGTCACTCTGACAGAGTTCCAGAGTTCCTCTGTGGAGATGGGAGAACCTTCCAGAAGGACAACCATCTCTGCAGCACTCTACCAATCAGGCCTTTATGGTAGAGTGGCCAGAAGGAAACCCCTTCTCAGTAAAAAGGCACATGACAGCCTGCTTGGAGTTGGCCAAAATGCACCTAAAGACTCTCAGACCGTGAGAAACAAGATTCTCTGGTCTGATGAAACCAAGATTGAACTCTTCGCACCTGAATGCCAAGCGTCACCTCTGGTGGAAACCTGGCACCATCCCTACGGTGAAGCATGGTGGTGGCAGCATCATGCTGTGGGGATGTTTTTCAGCGGGGACTGGGAGACTAGTTAGGATTGAGGCAAAGATGAACAGAGCAAAGTTCAGAGAGATCCTTGATGAAAACCTGCTCCAGAGCGCTCAGGACTTCAGTCTGTGGCGAAGGTTCACCTCCCAACAGGACAATGACCCTAAGCACACAGCCAAGACAACGCAGAAGTGGCTTCGGGACAAGTCTCTGAATGTCTTTGAGGGGCCCAGCCAGAGCCCAAACTTGAACCCTATTGAATATCTCTGGAGAGACCCGAAAATAACTGTGCAGCAACGTTCCCCACCCAACCTGACAGAGCTTGGGAGGATCTGCAGAGAAGAATGGGAGAAACCCCCCAAATACAGGTGTGCCAAGCTTGTAGCGTCATACCCAAGAAGACTCGATGCTGTAATAGCTGCAAAAGGTGCTTCAACATAGTATTGAGTAAAGGGTCTGAATATGTATGTACATTTCATATCTGTTTTTCATGTTTAATAAATTAGCAAAAAAAAAAATTTTAACTGTTTTTGCTTTGTCATTATGGGGTATTGTGTGTAGAATGAGGGGGGGGACAATACATTTTAGAATAAGGCTGTAAAAAAAATGGAAAAAGTCAAGGGGTCTGAATACTTTCCGGAGGCGCTGTATATATACAAAAATATGTGGACACCCCTACAACAGTGGATTCGGTTATATCAGCCACACCCGTTGGTGAAAGGTATATAAAATCAAGCACACAGCCGTGCAATCTCCAGAAACAAAGTGTCAGTAGAATGGCCTTACTGAAGAGCTGTGACTGTCAACCTGACACCGTCATACTGTAGGATGCCACTGTCCCGCCCTGACCTGAGTATTCTTTGTTTTCTTTATATATTTTGGTTAGGTCAGGGTGTGACATGGGTGATGTATGTGTTTTTGTACTGTCTAGGGGTTTTGTCAGTTTATGGGGTTGGTTACCATCTAGGTGTTTATGTATGTCTATGGTTGCCTAGATTGGTTCTCAATTAGAGGCAGCTGTTTATCGTTGTCTCTGATTGGGAACCATATTTAGGCAGCCATCTTCTTTGGGTATTTCGTGGGTTATTGTCTATGTGATGTTGCATGTTTGCACTAAGTATTTATAGCGGTCACAGTCGTTTTGATATTTTGTTTGTTTTGTCTACTTCGTGTTTGTTTTCATCTATCATTAAAAGGATGTATTCACATCATGCTGCGCTTTGGTCTCCTCAATCTGACGATCGTGACAGCCACCTTTCCAACAAATCAGTTTGTCAAATTTCTGCCCTGATAGAGCTGCTCCTGTCATCTGTAAGTGCTATTATTGTGAAGTGGAAAAGTCTAGGAGCAACAACGGCTCAGTCGCAAAGTGGTAGACCACACAAGCTCACAGAACAGGACCACAGAGTGCTGAAGAGCATAAAAATCATCTGTCCTCAGTTGCATCACTTACTACCGAGTTCCAAGCTGCCTCTGGAAGCAACGTCAGCACAATAAGTTTGTTTGGAGCTTCATGAAATGAGTTTCCATGGCCGAGCAGCCACACACAAGCCTAAGGTCACCATGTGCAATGCCAAGCATCAGCTGGAGTGGTGTAAAGCCATTGGACTCTGGAGCAGTGGAAACGCGTTCCCTGGAGTGATGAATCACACTTCACCATCTGGCAGTCAGACAGACAAATCTAGGTTTGGCGGATGCCAGGAGAACGCTACCTTCCCCAATGCATAGTGTCAACAGTAAAGGTTTTCTTCATCTTTATGGGGTAGATCAGCTTTAATATTGCAAATAGATTATAGCTTCCATCAATGTAATTGTCTGCATCATTTCCAATCCCCCATAGATTTTTTTGCAAACGTGTGTGTATATACACTGCTCAAAAAAATAAAGGGAACACTTAAACAACACAATGTAACTCCAATTCAATCACACTTCTGTGAAATCAAACTGTCCACTTAGGAAGCAACACTGATTGACAATAAATGTCACATGCTGTTGTGCAAATGGAATAGACAACAGGTGGAAATTATAGGCAATTAGCAAGACACCCCCAATAAAGGAGTGGTTCTGCAGATGGGGACCACAGACCACTTCTCAGTTCCTATGCTTCCTGGCTGATGTTTTTGGTCACTTTTGAATGCTGGCGGTGCTTTCACTCTAGTGGTAGCATGATACGGAGTCTACAACCCACACAAGTGGCTCAGGTAGTGCAGCTCATCCAGGATGGCACATCAATGCGAGCTGTGGCAAGAACGTTTGCTGTGTCTGTCAGCGTAGTGTCCAGAGCATGGAGGCGCTACCAGGAGACAGGCCAGTACATCAGGAGACGTAGAGGAGGCCGTAGGAGGGCAACAACCCAGCAGCAGGACCGCTACCTCCGCCTTTGTGCAAGGAGTAGCAGGAGGAGCACTGCCAGAGCACTGCAAAATTACCTCCAGCAGGCCACAAATGTGCACGTGTCTGCTCAAACGGTCAGAAACAGACTCCATGAGGGTGGTATGAGGGCCCGACGTCCACAGGTGGGGGTTGTGCTTACAGCCCAACACCGTGCAGGACGTTTTTCATTTGCCAGAGAACACCAAGATTGGCAAATTCGCCACTGGCGCTCTGTGCTCTTCACAGATGAAAGCAGGTTCACACTGAGCACATGTGACAGACGTGACAGTCTGGAGACGCCGTGGAGAACGTTCTGCTGCCTGCAACATCCTCCAGCATGACCGGTTTGGCGGAGGGTCAGTTATGGTGTGGGGTGGCATTTCTTTGGGGGGGCCGCACAGCCCTCCATGTGCTCGCCAGAGATAGCCTGACTGCCATTAGGTACCGAGATGAGATCCTCAGACCCCTTGTGAGACCATATGCTGGTGCGGTTGGCCCTGGGTTCCTCCTAATGCAAGACCTCATGTGGCTGGAGTGTGTCAGCAGTTCCTGCAAGAGGAAGGCATTGATGCTATGGACTGGCCCGCCCGTTCCCCAGACCTGAATCCAATTGAGCACATCTGGGACATCATGTCTCGCTCCATCCACCAACGCCACGTTGCACCACAGACTGTCCAGGAGTTGGCGGATGCTTTAGTCAAGGTCTGGGAGGAGATCCCTCAGGAGACCATCCGCCACCTCATCAGGAGCATGCCCAGGCGTTGTAGGGAGGTCATACAGGCACGTGGAGGCCACACACACTACTGAGCCTCATTTTGACTTGTTTTAAGGACATGACATCAAAGTTGGATCAGCCTGTAGTGTGGATTTCCACTTTAATTTTGAGTGTGACTCCAAATCCAGACCTCCATGGGTTGATACATTTGATTTCCATTGATAATTTGTGTGATTTTGTTGTCAGCACATTCAACTATGTAAAGAAAAAAGTATTTAATAAGAATATTTCATTCATTAAGATCTAGGATGTGTTTTTTTAGTGTTCCCTTTATTTTTTTGAGCAGTGTGTATATATATATATATATATATATATATATATATATATATATACACACACATACATACATATACACACACACATACATACATACACACACACACAGTTTTCACTAACCCTACCACCCCTCCCCTAATTGAGTAAACTAATGAACAACACTTAGGCTTCTACTTCCAGCTTTTACATACTTGTACATGTTACAGACACAATCTATTTTACAATAATAATCTGTAAAGTTTGGTGGAGGAGGAATAATGGTCTAGGGCTGTTTTTCATGGTTCGGCTTAGGCCCCTTAGTTCCAGTTAAGGGACATTTTAACGCTACAGCATACAATGACATTCTAGACTATTCTGTGTTTCCTACTTTGTGGCAACAGTTTGGGGAAGGCCCTTTCCTGTTTCAGCATGACAAATACCCTGTGCACAAAACAAGGTCCATACAGAAATGGGTTGTCGAGATCGGCGTGGAAGAACTTGACTGGCCTGCACAGAGCCCTGACCTCAACCCCATTGAACACCTTTTGGATGAATTGGAACGCAGAATGCGAACCAGGCCTAATTGTCCAACATCAGTCCTCGACCTCACTGGAAGTAGAAGCCTAAGTGTTGTTCATTAGTTTACTCCAATTAGGGGAGGTCATGGCTGAATGGAAGGAAGCAAGTCACCGCAGCACTGAGCCAACATCTAGTGGAACTCCTTCCCAGAAGAGTGGAGGCTGTTGTAGTAGCAAAGTGGGGACCAACTCCATATTAATGCCCATGATTTTGGAATGAGAGGTTCGACATGCAGGGTCCACATACTTTTGGTCGTGTGTGAAGGCACCAACAAATACCACAAGCAGAGAAAATGTTAAACTACTACGGTCTCAATGTATTAAAAAGTAAAACTTTAGTATTTATCAGTAGTGTATTAAAAGCAAGCAAGACTGAAAAAATGAAGTCATCAACTGTATTCTTTGCATTCATTGCAAATGTATTTATTTTCGCAAATACACAAAATGTTTACAAAAGCATTGTATAAACATTTGTGCAGTGTAAATTAACTAAAAGTTATGGATTACTTTTGAAATAGTTTTGCACCAAACATGACGATTGTCACTTTCAGCAGCAAAAAAATATATATCTCAGAAGTAACATGAAATGTCTGTTAGTCGGTGACTGAGAAACTTACACGCAATGACATGTGAACAGTATACAGTTGCTACACTGCTTAAAACAAAAATCCGTAACGTGAAAGTACATTTATGAAATAAAAGGATGTATGGCACCAGCGTTCTTCTTCCCTGAAGGAGGGCTTCATTCATCTATGGGTTAGATTGAGAGTACACTTCCCTTGTTCCTGTTCTGGCACCAAGGCAATCTCCCTACACATGTACACAGATAGTCAGCCTTCCAATTAATCACTCCAGTTTGACAAAACTGTGCATTAGCTGCACAAAAATAGGTCTACATTAGCTTATTATCCTACACACACACATTCACAACCATGAAGGAATTCTCTCAGAACATTTGGGGACTTTGCTACCCTCACTGATGGATCAATATCTCACATTATGAACCAGCTTTACAAGATGTATTTTTCTGTGAGACAAACATTTCATGATACAAACTGAACATGTGTGCGATAACCCCCGTTGAATATTAAAAAATAAACTGTACTTAGAAATGAAACACGACCACAAAAAACGTACACTCGGGACAAATATAACAATGAACATATGGATACATATATATTGTGTCAGATTAAAAAACTTTTATATAAAATTTTACATAACCTTGTATTGCTGCGTCAATACATAACTCAGTTTTTCCCCTTCACATTAGATGCATTTTAACCCTTTGAAGTTCGCTTAATATTAATAATCCTTATCAAATTGTAAAAACTACATGTTTTGGCCTTGATGGGAGAAGCACATGACTCAAACACTGTTGTAAATACACTGCATTTGGAATGCATTCGAAACAGCAACTTATTCCCTATACAGTGCAATACCTTTGACCAGTGGGCAATACCTTTGACCAGGGGGCACTACCTTTGACCAGGGGGCACTACCTTTGACCAGGGGGCACTACCTTTGACCAGGGGGCACTACCTTTGACCAGAGCCTGTGGGCCCTGGTCAAAAGTAATGCACTGTAAATGATATAGGGTGCAATTCCAGACGCAGCCATAGTGTAGAAGGTAGGCAGACGGTGGTGGCGGCACAACCGTTATCTCTAAATAGAGTAAACACGAGCTGGAACCGATCTACGTAGGTTATCTTTGGTCAAGCACAGGGGAGCGAATGGACTTGAATGATTGGGTACAAAAGGTGAATGGGACTAGTCAGTCAGACAGTGGTAAGTATTGGCTCAGGTGTATGCGTGTGTGCACGCACACACACAACACAGTTCAGGTTTAAGGTCTTATAGATTCAAGTCAATAAGGATGGTAAGATATACTGTGATGATTAAACAAGTAAGCAATACATGCACAAGGCCATGATTGCTTGTATATAGATTGAGCTGAAAAGGCCTACTGTTTATTGGTCCTTGACATATAATATAACCAGGACCAAAGTTTGAGTAGATGCCCAAAGCCATGTCTGACAAATGTCCTTAATTGCACAACCAAACTCATGCTTGAAAAAAAATATATATATAAAACATTTGTTTACTAGGGCATCCCATCTAGAACTCCAGAGTTTCCAGTTGAACAAACCCTATAAATCACCCACAGAAACAAGTATTACAAATATCAAAATGATCTCAATATGGACAATTCCTCATGTTACAATGTGTTGCTATCTATAGTTATGTGCTAATCACAGTAAATGACAGCAAGCTTCGGGCATTGTATCCTGCTCAAATATTCTTCAATATTTAAAGAGTTGCTTCACAGAGACCAGACATAGCAATTCAGAAGTTGATACTGGTTTCTGTTGGAACAAGCTTAAAACAGAATATGAGCATGGATGACTCATCCATAGAAAAAATACAAGTCCATAGGTTATGGCAATTAATAGCAGCAATAATAGATACAAATAAAAAAATCATATTCAATGTACTGAAAAGCAAGTAACAAAGGCAAAGTGTCCATCTAGAATAACACCTCAGGAACCACATCGAAAAACAACCCTGGGGCAAACTACTGAAATACACAGAAGGACCCTTGCATTTTATATAACAACCCAAAAAATACAGGGCACGTTCTTTTTTTGGGGAAAGTGCAGGAATTTTCAAGTTGACAGTATTATGGCCTTAGTCCATTTTTTCCAGAAGCAACTGCCAAAAGGCTTGACACAACACAGAGACTAGTGACCAAAATGGCAAAAAAACACATCAAAACATCAGACAAAGAGTGATTCAAGTGCCATGTTCGTCTGAATATCTACAGCTCCTTGGCAAGCCAGTTGACTCTGACATAACATGCACAGCAGAAGCGGTGTGCATGGCCCGATTGTTTATTCTACAATTCACCTGCGTTTTTTTTGCGGCGCACCAGTCGATGTTTCTAACAGTGTTTCGTCTTTATGTGAAAACCTGGTCACCTTGTTATGAGGACTGTACTATCAATCCAAATTGTGCTTTCTCCAAGTATTGATGCAGACACACAAAGTGGGTCCACACTGATGTTAAAAAAATGGTGTCTTCGGCACACCTGTGACTACTTGCTGGATTAGGTCAGAGGTAGCCAGACATTTCCCCCTTGCATATGTACAACTATTAAGATATCCAGCTTTTTACCATATCAACAAAGAAACACAGAAAATTGTAAGGCAGAAAGTAGGTTCAAGTCTCCCTTATAAGTTTTGTGGGTATGTTTCTTTTCTTACAATTTCAATATGAGATGAAAGTTAAGGCCTTTCCTGAATGGGAAAGCAGCTATTTACTAATGCCTTATCTGAGGAAATGTCTAAGGTTTAGAAAAAAAATCTGTCTCAAACTAGTGTTGGGGAAAAAGGTGAAGGGAAAGAGCTAAATGTCTAGTTTCTCAGTTGTCATACTGCATGGTAAGACATGCACACACAAACTCACAAATTCTATTTGATAACAACTTGGGTGTGTGCACTGACGGATTCATCCCTGGAAAATAAAATATATTATAAGTAGTCCATTTCTTTTTTCTTCAAAAAGGATATGCTAAGTACAGTTTTACTAGCAAAACCACTTATATTCTGAGTCAGTGAATACTCAGTTACAGGGAGAGAAGAATACCAGATGTTTTAATCTGGTGGCTGTTTGAAGTGACCTCACAAACACTGATACAAAGAAATGTTTCAGGACCCTCTAGTCTTCATTAAATCAGGTGAAGACTACCCATCAGTCAGTAGAACGCTGATAGTGACTGCTCAGTGGTTGTTATTAATTAGTGAGAATACTGCCTAATTTGATACTTATTCCCTCGCAGAAAATACTCAAAAAAGCTTTGTCCTGGCTGTCCAAGTGTTCCTTCATGAACCCAGCACTGAGCCCAACAGAACAGAAGTGACAGTAGGAGTAGTAGTAGTAGTAGTAGTAGTAGACAGGAGTTGTTGTTTTGCACTATGGCAGGCAGAAAGACCATGCTCAGCAGGATAGTCAAGAGCATCATTGAGATGAGCAGCATCTTGATTGACATGGACATTTATTGGGGTGGTTGCCCAAAAGTGAAAACCCCTGTCCGCACTGAAAAACCCTGCCTTGGTTATAATGCTCCGCCTGCCCCGCCACACAATGCAGCCTGCATCAACACTTCTGAGCCTCCACGGGAGACATGGCGATGTAGGAGCCGTTCCTCATTGGCTGGTTGGTATAGTTGTTTTCTGATGGTTCAACCTCTGGTTTGTCGCTGACTTGAGTGTAGGCCGTTTCATCTTTTGCCGTCTGAAAAGGGGAGGACATTTTGTAAACAACAAAGCAGAATTCAACCATGAAAACAACAAACAAATGTTATTTGTTTACAACTAAATCGGAAATGTATTGCAATGGTATATAATAAACTAATTGTGGATAATCATTCATTAATGTCACTGTACAAAACCAACAAACTCAAAATACTTTCAACTTAATGAAGAAATACCACTATGAAGCAGGAATGTAAAATAAATGTATATATAATATACCTAAAGATATTAAAATAAGCAAGAATTGCTAATAACGGAACGAAAATGACAAATGAGGCAAATTAAGACTTACAGTAAAAGAATGAAAAGCTTCAGTAAAATCAATACGTTTTACTTCATTCTAAAACAGAAAGGAAACAGGGGGGTTACAGAACATGTTAATCATAGCACGGTAACTATACAGTTCTTCAAAGCTGGAATCCTTAGTTGATACATTAATCTTATAAATGAATGATATAAACCCATTGATTTTGGAAAATATAAGTTATGACTCATCAGCTTATTTCAACTGTCGTACCCCATCAGAACCCAAAATACAAGCTTGCTTTACTCCAATGTTTGTAAGCGGTGTAAATGTAAACAAACACTGAAGCGTTAAAACTCTATTTTATATTGTCAATGGTCAGTCCATGCATCCATGTCTGGTGGTTCTGTCAGTGGTTACATTTCTCCAGACTCATTCCTCAGCTTTTTAACAAAGCTGTGTTTTGGTATTGTTTGAATTAAGGATTATAGCTTTATTTGATATGCCAAGCTATGACATGTGAACTTCTACTAAGATAACCCCCATCTATCCGAGTCACAACTGATGGGTGGGAAATGGGGTCGTGCAAATGGGGTCAGATGGACTAACCTAGACAAACACAGATAAGTGTTGAAAGTACCCTGGCTATCCTACAGAACTATTGTTACTAGAGTTCAGAGCACTCTTTGGCCTGTACGGTAGTGTAGCCTATACACGGTCATCATTGTGACTGTCTATCTGCCAACAGGGACTGCTAAATTAAGATCTATACTTCCTGTTTTGACCTCAGTTATTTAAAATTGTTAGAAAGGCCAGCAGCACTATAATTTCATACAGAGATTACAGAAGGCAGCACATGTTGACTATGTGAGGTTCCTCATGCACGGTGTTAACATGCAAGGAGATGGAGAACTCAGACACCAGACCACTGATGTTAATATAGAAGAATAAATTGTATATAAAAACAGATCAAACATGCAAAGAGCACAGTCAAAGCTAACATAAAACCTGTTGTATCAATGCACCATTCAATTCTAATCACTTAGAACATTCCTGGACAACAACTGACATAGTGTAAGTGACGTGCACAATTTACACTATATTTTAGAGAAGCTTATGAATATTATTGCTACAAAAAAAACAGTTTGGGGTCTCCCGGTAATAAGCGCAGGGGTAGAGGACAGGTCTTACCTTCTTCTGGCGAGACCTGCAGACCAGGACGACTAGGACAATGAGCAGGATGGCTCCCATGCCCACGATGAGCAGAGGGAAGTTGGACACCAAGGTCACGATGAGCAACAGGGTTCTCATCTGGGCAGCAGAGTCATCGTCAATAGTGGCCGTCTGGGGGAAGGTGGGGAGGAGGTTCACTAAGGTTATTAACCTGTCTTTACTATGTTGTTATTAACTGATCTTAATAATAGACTAGAGGGTTCTCTCTAGCTAAATATCTGGATTTCTGTCTAATACAACTTAATTTGACATGTCTTGGCTGCACGTGAGGATGACTGAATTTCACAACATAAATTGGAGAGAGAGAAAGGGAGGAGATAAGTCTTACCTCATTGACAAACATGATGGGAAAAATGATCTCGTTTAGATGTTTGGTTTTGCTGTGGAAGAGAAAATGAAGTGAGGACTTGAGGTTCAACAAAAGGCCTTTTCACTCAATTTGTACGAGGGATGAGAAGGGTGAGTGTGGCAAACTGTTCAGATTGCTATACTTACGGGAAGCCTGGAACTCTGTTCAAAATTATATTGAGCTGGGCTCTCTTGCAAGCACGGATGGGAACCCCAGTGGTCTAAAAAACAAAATAAGGCTTTAAAATTAAGTAATAGAAACGTATTCAGTTAGAACATGCCCTTTCCAACATGGAGGAAGCAAAATGTTTATATTCCACTGGTACTGCATTAATTGACACATACAACATGTAATAGAGCTATTAAATACAGTATACACACAATGAGTATGCAAGTGTATAGGCCCCATAACTGATCCTGCATATTGGCCTCATCACTATACAGTGGGGCAAAAAAGTATTTAGTCAGCCACCAATTGTGCAAGTTCTCCCACTTAAAAAGATGAGGCCTGTAATTTTCATCATAGGTACACTTCAACTATGACAGACAAAATGAGGGGGAAAAAAATCCAGAAAATCACATTGTAGAATTTTTTATGAATTTATTTGCAAATTATGGTGGAAAATAAGTATTTGGTCAATAACAAAAGTTTCTCAATACTTTGTTATATACCCTTTGTTTGCAATGACAGAGGTCAAACGTTTTCTGTAACTCTTCACAAGGTTTTCACACACTGTTGCTGGTATTTTGGCCCATTCCTCCATGCAGATCTCCTCTAGAGCAGTGATGTTTTGGGGCTGTTGCTGGGCAACACTGACTTTCAACTCCCTCCAAAGATTTTCTATGGGGTTGAGATCTGGAGACTGGCTAGGCCACTCCAGGACCTTGAAATGCTTCTTACGAAGCCACTCCTTCGTTGCCCGGGCGGTGTGTTTGGGATCATTGTCATGCTGAAAGACCCAGCCACGTTTCATCGTCAATGCCCTTGCTGATGGAAGGAGGTTTTCACTCAAAATCTCACGATACATGGCCCCATTCATTCTTTCCTTTACACGGATCAGTAGTCCTGGTCCCTTTGCAGAAAAACAGCCCCAAAGCATGATGTTTCCACCCCCATGCTTCACAGTAGGTATGGTGTTCTTTGGATGCAACTCAGCATTCTTTGTCCTCCAAACACGACAAGTTGAGTTTTTACCAAAAAGTTATATTTTGGTTTCATCAGACCATATGACATTCTCCCAATCTTCTTCTGGATCATCCAAATGCTCTCTAGCAAACTTCAGACGGGCCTGGACATGTACTGTCTTAAGCAGGGGGACACATCTGGCACTGCAGGATTTGAGTCCCTGGCGGCATAGTGTGTTACTGATGGTAAGCTTTGTTACTTTGGTCCCAGCTCTCTGCAGGTCATTCACTAGTTCCCCCCATGTGGTTCTGGGATTTTTGCTCACCGTTCTTGTGATCATTTTGACCCCACAGGGTGAGATCTTGTGTGGAGCCCCAGATCGAGGGAGATTATCAGTGGTCTTGTATGTCTTCCATTTCCTAATAATTGCTCCCACAGTTGATTTCTTCAAACCAAGCTGCTTACCTATTGCAGATTCAGTCTTCCCAGCCTGGTGCAGGTCCTCAATTTTGTTTCTGGTGTCCTTTGACAGCTCTTTGGTCTTGGCCATAGTGGAGTTTGGAGTGTGACTGTTTGAGGTTGTGGACCGGTGTCTTTTATACTGATAACAAGTTCAAACAGGTGCCATTAATACAGGTAACGAGTGGAGGACAGAGGAGTCTCTTAAAGAAGAAGTTACAGGTCTGTGAGAGCCAGACATCTTGCTTGTTTGTAGGTGACCAAATACTTATTTTCCACCATAATTTGCAAATAAATTCATTAAATATCCTACAATGTGATTTTCTGGATTTTTTTTCTTCTCATTTTGTCTGTCATAGTTGAAGTGTACCTATGATGAAAATTACAGGCCTCATCTTTTTAAGTGGGAGAACTTGCACAATTGGTGGCCAACTAAATACTTTTTTGCCCCACTGTATATGGTAGATAAAATGTTTGTTCATACCGGGTTAAGGTCAAGGTAAGTTTCATGCTCCTCCTTGTTGGGGTGCAGTCCATCAACAGCATTTATGTACTTGTCATCTGCCTGATAAAAGTGGGGGAATGACACCACGATAGGTGCACCTATGGACAAGATGAGGGAGATGGGAAAGAAACGCAATTTAAGAGAAAACACCACAAGCAACCTATATTACATCAAATAGCCCATGTCCTTATCTTAGACTGCCATAAGAGAGGATTAGGCAAAACAAATTCCAATGTTTTAATATTGGGGCTCTAAAAGGGAAACATCAGATTGATAACGTGTGCTATCTGGTATTATTACCCAGGCATGGAGATAACGGAACAAATAGCAAAAATGTGTGTCAAGTTCCTTCCTTGCCATTGGAAAGTCGGCCTGTACCGGACATGTTCTGATACAGTGAAATTATTTGTTTTTTTCAACCCATGACAAAGCGTTTCCTTTGAGGTCAGAATGACCATTACGAAGTTCCACAAGGTACTACTCATAGAGACACCATGTAATGTGTTCCAGTGTGGGAGCCAATAACCCTCACTAAGGAATATGAAAACTATTCAAACTGCTATATCTGACAAATGGAATTCAAACCACCACAAGGAATTAATAAAGGTTCCTATTCACCTATATTAATAAAGGTTCCTATTCACCTATATTAATAAAGGTTCCTATTCGCCTATATTAATAAAGGTTCCTATTCGCCTATATTAATAAAGGTTCCTATTCACCTATATTAATAAAGGTTCCTATTCGCCTATATTAATAAAGGCTCCTATTCACCTATATTAATAAAGGTTCCTATTCGCCTATATTAATAAAGGCTTCTATTCACCTATATTAATAAAGGCTTCTATTCACCTATATTAATAAAGGGTCCTAATCATCTATATTATTAAAGGGTCCTATTCACCTATACTGCAGCCCCAAGAGGATGCGGTTAGAACAGCCTCAAATCAATAGAACCATGATTTCAGCATTACGAACAATGAGGAATAACTTTGCCCCGATTGTTGAACTATCTCTGCACCACACTACGAAAGCGGATGTCTCTTAACAATATATCTACTTCCCTCACGAGACTTAAGGGTTAAACGTAGTGCATTTATATGCCATGTGATTGTTTTATGAGGGGAAAGCCTTGAGATTATCTTTATCCTCAAATTCAAGTGTTTTATAGCCCTCATCCAGAGTTAATCATTCACCGTCTACACTACTATGAAATCTGGATCTGGATCCTCAAACATGGACATTTCTGATATCTATTGGAGCTTGGATTGCAGCTAGAACTAGATTGATTAGGTTATTATTATTTTATTTAAATCGGTCAAAAAACTAGGTTATGGGGTTAGTCAAAAACAAACAGTGGGTATGTGGGGCACATATGTTATGACAACCAGGGTTGTGACAGTAATTAACCATCTCTTTCTTACCTTCTCTGCAAACACTGACTTTTAGCACCCCGGTGCCGAGGCAGTCGCCAGCTGGCACACAGAAGCCGGCGTTAGTGGGGTTCTCCTCAGGACTCTGCAGGACGTCGTGGGGCGGGGCAAAACGGTAGGCTGGGATGCCCTTCACGTCCACGTCCTCAACATAACCCAGATGGATAGACCTAAACCCCAGAGGCAGGTAAGAACAAGGAGAAGGACACATAAGCTGTGTGGAACATTGGGTGAATATGAGAAGACAAAGTACAACGTTCTCGATTGAGTCAAAGCTCCATTTTATACTATGTGCCTCTTCTCCAGATTCTCCTCACGCATTATGGTGTTGGTTGGATCATGCCCAACTCACACCTGTTTACCATGGCCAGGGTGTGGCGTCTTCTACAGAAGTTTACCAGTCCGATATGAATACGAGTCAGTCGTTTCTCGATAATTCTTGGCTGTCACCTAAACCACCGTCCCTCTCTCTACTGGCTGCTTTGACTGTAAACAAATAATACAACTACAGACAATACAGATTTGGAGATATGACTGACGTACCTGCAGAGGTCAGCCGCAAAGATGTACAGCAGCTCTTTCCTAGACAACAGAGGGTGGAACACACTGCCGTCCGTCCCGTTGATCATGTTGCTCTGGTTAGAGGACCACCATGACATTTCACTGTTGATAGGGGAAAGGTACGGGATATGTTAGACATCAAGAAGCTTTCATTTACACAAGGTTGTTATAAAACAACATGGCGGGGCCAAATACGGATTTCATTTAAAATGCCTGGAAGCGGTTTTCTATTTCTGATATTTAAATATACGAATTTGCAATCTGCTCTGTCATGACAGGGAGCAAATGAGTTTATCCTTGGACTTTGAATACTTGATTTGGACAGATCCCAATTCATTCCCGTTCAATGAGTAAACCCAACGTCGCAGGGTAAGGACCAAAAAGAAAACTGCTGACAAATGTTTTTTGACAACCATTAACTACAACAACATGAAGGTGGAAAACAGAGGGAAATAAAGGACCTTACGTCAACCCGTTCCATGTGTCTATTCTGCCATATTCCATGTAGTCACGTTCGCCAGTCAGGAACACAAACTCTCCTTCATGAGTTCCATTTTTCTAGGAGGAGAGAGAAAGACAATAGTTCAGTCAGACTGTCATATCAAAAGGAATACATCCAACATCCAGGAGAACAGTGGACAGGTACAGAATTAGAAACAGCCACAGACTCTTGATAAGCAGAGGAAAAATAAGAACACCTTCCTCCAATGCTGTTAAAACAGTCATTTGGGAAGGAATTTCAGTGTTTAAAGTGTCTGGTTGTCATTGTTGGAACTGTACTGACGGGGGATATTGTGCTATAGAGTGAATAAAAATGCCACTGCACTACTGTAGCCTGCCTATCCCAGTCTGTTTTGCCTTCTCATACAATTTTATAGGCAGCGGTAAGAGACTGTAGTTGACCAAAACGGTTGACACAAATGCTTTGACAGTTGAGATTTTACAATTTAGGTCAAATTCTACCCAACGTCTAGTTCTTTCAGAGGATTTCCAATTAATGCAGCATTATCTGGTTTGTGGAACCTGAGAAAACTATTCACATTGTTATTGCGGTAGGTGGAATAGCAGATGTGAGTCTCCAAAGTAGACACGAGTCTCCCAGAAAAAGGGAAAGTAAAGCAGCTTCATCAGCATTTTGTCATTTTCACTCATCACGTGATGACTCCACGAGACATCCTCCGGGGCCCTACCAACAGAGACATCCTCCGGGGCCCTACCAACAGAGACATCCTCCCGGGCCCTACCAACAGAGACATCCTCCCGGGCCCTACCAACAGAGACATCCTCCCGGGCCCTACCAACAGAGACATCCTCCGGGGCCCTACCAACAGAGACATCCTCCGGGGCCCTACCAACAGAGACATCCTCCGGGGCCCTACCAACAGAGACATCCTCCCGGGCCCTACCAACAGAGACATCCTCCCGGGCCCTACCAACAGAAACATCCTCCCGGGCCCTACCAACAGAGACATCCTCCCGGGCCCTACCAACAGAGACATCCTCCCGGGCCCTACCAACAGAAACATCCTCCCGGGCCCTACCAACAGAAACATCCTCCCGGGCCCTACCAACAGAAACATCCTCCCGGGCCCTACCAACAGAAACATCCTCCCGGGCCCTACCAACAGAAACATCCTCCCGGGCCCTACCAACAGAAACATCCTCCCGGGCCCTACCAACAGAGACATCCTCCCAGGCCCTACCAACCACCTACTGGTTCAATGACTAAAGGATTTCTAGTGTAATTTCACAACTTTCGGTTAAATCACAAATTTCAAGACTGGCCATTAGCTAAGGTTATAACTTTAGTGAATGACTGTATTCAGAAGTGTAATCTGATTAAACATATTTCAAGGTTTTACTAAACACAAACAGTGCCTACCTTCCACATCAGCCCAAACATCTCATCCACCTCTGGCCTAATGCTGTGGATTTTGGTGAGCAAAGGGTCCTTGAAGCCCCACAGCACCTCGTGGACGGTGCGGGTCATGAAGATCTCCACGCCGATGGACTTCATATATATGGAGACGAAGGTACGCAGCAGGAAGGAGTAGGAGTTCAGCTCACTCATCACCGCCTGTAGAGGGAGAGGAAACAGAGATAGAAGGGGATAGAGCTCACATTCTATCATACCACTAGTAACAAAATTATAAACAACGTTTCTAAGTCTATAGCTTTGGTTGCTGTCTAGACTCTGGTCTGGTTCTCATTAATGGAAATTTGATTACGTCCATGAAAGTGTCTGCTATAAAGTAAAAGGTTGGTAGGAACAAGACCCCAAGATGTCATAATACAGCATTTAGCATAATGCTGGAAAAGTCTACTGGAATGATGCAGTAAAGGAATGTCAATATAGGGTTACAGCGGTTATACTGGGAATCTTGAAAGGTTAAACTTAACCAAAATAGAAGGACACACTTGTGGAATAATTCACACCCTCATGTTTCTAAGTACTCAAACTGTGTTGCACCACAGTTTATAACACACTATATTGCAGATACAACGTGTCCATGGCAGCTAAGATACACTGCATAAGCGAAGACTGCACAAGCATACCAAATGTAGAGGTAACAAACAAGCAGAGGCCGAGAGGGACACATACTAACTCACCACAGCTGGGATGTTGACTGTCCTCAGAATGTCGACCTCTGGATTACCTCTGGACTTCTCTGGGACGAAGACAAAGCTTTTGGGATTCAGGGCATAAACCTTGGTTCCATTTTCAAGGAAAGTCACATTTTCCCTAGGTCTGTATTCCCTGTTATGGAAAGATGTGGATATGAGGATTAAGTCGGTCCATACAGATGTTCACATGGGGGTGAAAGACAAGTTCAAACAAGTCCACCAGCAGGTTCAGCAGCATGGAACCGCTTTCATTCAATAGGACTTTCCCAGGACCTGAATCACCAGCTTCCCATGATCAAACGAACAGATAATAAAACAAATACATTGTAAGCCGAATCTTAACTTGAGATGAGCACATGCAAAAACCTTCCATTGGCATCGATACATGATTTCCAATTAAGTCAAAGTTATGACTCTGGATATCAAGATACGATTCATTCCTGTGTGAACTGAGCCCTGTGTGAACTGAGCCCTACTAATTTCAAAGGACAACAGTGAGTGTGTTGTCAACCCACCTGTAAGTGTAAGGTCCAATCTGGGTGACCACTGCCTTTCCCCCTGCTAAGAACACTTCTGGATTGGTCACGTTGAAGAAGTAATACTCCATGTAGACTGGAGGTGGCGGGTTCTTCCATGACTCAAATACTCGGCTTGCCTCTGTCAAAGTCAATTCCTAAAAAAAAATATTGTTAGAGAAATACAGTTATTTAAGGACGGTCCAAAACAACAATGATCTCTCCAAGTGTAATCTGTTTAGGGTAGTACGTTTGAGGGATAGAAGGAGCGCTGACCTAAAAAGCTATTTGAAACAGTAACCCCATTAATCTCTAAACTAAAGATATTTTGGCTTTCAAAAGCTATTTAATTTTTTATTTTAGCTGCACCACCCATCAACAACCCTTCCAGGTTATACCAGAAGAGAGCACACACACTGCAAATAATGTAGCGAAGACACAATGCCAGCACACCAAAACCCCAGGGGAAAACATAGGTGAATAACTGTCAGAAGAAAACCTGAGTGAAAACAGCAAAGGAGGTTTGGGTGAACCCCAGCAGGCTGATCAAGGGATGTTTGCATTTTTCCTTAAATGACCACTCACCAAATTGGCAGCATGACAGTTTGAATAAACAATACGGAGTAGTAGCACTGTCCTATTGGTCATCATATGAATAGAGGGAAGTGGTTAAATGTGTTCAGATAAGTCCCTCAGGCGACAGTAATCCATGTGGGACTAAATTTGTCCTGTTTTTGAAATGCGGCAATGATTAGGTAAAAAAAAAGTGTACAGGTAAATTCTAGAGCTGCGAGGATACCAGTATCGCAATACTCATTAGTATCGTGGCAAGGAAACAAAATGGGTTTAACTTCCTTAGGTAAACAACCCTAATATTGCAAATGTAACAGTTTAACTTTAGTCCGTCACCTCGCCCCTATCCGGGCTCAAACCGGGGACCCTCTGCACACAGATAACAGTCACCCTCGAATCATCGTTACCTATCGCTCCACAAAAACCGCAGCCCCTTTTGCAAGGGGAACAACTACTTCAAGGTATCAGAGCAAGTGACGTCACCGATTGAAACGCTATTAGCGCGCACCACCGCTAACTAGCTAGATTCACCACCGCTAACTAGCTAAATTCGGAAGATAACATACAAATTGTCATTTAACATAAGAAATGGATGATGGACATCCACAAGTTAATACACACCATATGAAACGTAACATTTCATACTAAATGGAGCGTCTCGGATTTAGGTACAAAATAACACGAAATGCTCTGAGACCGGAGTAATTCAACTGTAATTAAAACAGATGCAGTGACATTCAACACTTTGATAAAATGAAGCGTGCTGGAACATGGTTGTCAAATCTAAAAAGAGAATGCTGGTTGATCCATAAAATACTGGTAAGTAATGTATGCCTACTGTATAGAGAAATCTGTAACAACAAACTTTACCATTCAAGGAGGGTATTTCTAACTTCAAGTGCCTTGTCCCTTGAGTAAAGTGAGGTGTACATGAGAAAGGCCTTTACCATTCAAACAGCTCACTCTCATCTTGAGGTCTCAGAGAAGCTCAGTTGTCGCTTTTAAAGGTGTGGCTCAACACGGCTGCACAAACTCGTTTCCCGTTCAGACTTGATCTTTCAGTGTTTTCCAGTCATTGGGCCAATGGACTATCCATTTAAAAGTGTGTCCCGGAAGAACTATATATTTTATATCATATTTGGTGGCAAGAATTAAGCAGCGGTGGGCCACCGCTACTAAATGAATATAGGGGAAACTGGGTACATACTTCCTACAGAGTCCTAAATGATCTGATCATTTTGCCTCATACACACATTCTGACAAACACACTACACAACACAACTGTACAGAAGGTCACCACTCACTAGCTAGAGCATTGAACTGGGGTCATGCTCCTCGGGGAAAGCAGAAGCCTGTTGCTTCACTTAGACTAGTCAGTTTTAAACATATCTGAAATAGGCTGTTTCCAGCACAAGACATGAATCAACTCATTCAATAGCCCATTTCATGATGTACAGCAAAGTATGAAGGCTGTGGAGTCAAATATCGCTTCGCATGGAATAAAGATATCCCTGAGAACTCCTGAAATATATAACAAAATAGCATATTTGATGCCGAGAAGCCATTTCCCTTTCAATTTTATTAGATCATTTGAGTCACCTGAAAGTTGTGACAAGTCAAGCCATACTATACCAGCTACTCCAATCATGCGTGTTATATTGGCTGCATTTAAAGTTAGAATCCGCAGTTGAAACAATTAAAGCAGTCACTCCGCCTGTTTTTGTAAAAAGCTGAGGGGTGGGCCTGTAGAAATGTAACCATTCTCAAAATCATGGACAGAGCTATGGATGCAAGGACTGACCATCCATGGCCTTACAATTATACTTTTACCCATGTGTTTTTAGTTTCCTGAGGGGGAATAGGCTTTGTCGTGCCCTCTTCACGACTGTCTTGGGGTGTTTGGACCATTCTAGTTTGTTGTTGATGTGGACACCAAGGAATTTGAATCTCTCAACCTGCTCCACTACAGCCCCGTCGATGAGAATGGGGACGTGCTCGGTGCTCCTTTTCCTGTAGTCCACAATCATCTCCTTAGTCTCAATGTAACCAAGACTAACCAAATGGTTACCCGGACTATTTGCATTGTGTGCCCCCCCCAACCCCTCTTTTGCGCTGCTGCTACTCTGTTTATCTTATATGCATAGTCACTTTAACCATACCCACATGTATATACTACCTCAATAAGACTGACTAACCGGTGTCTGTATATAGCCTTGCTACTCATATTTTCAAGAGGTCTTTTTTACTGTTTTATTTCTTTACTTACACACACACACACACTTTTTTTTCTCCGCACCATTGGTTAGAGCCTGTAAGTAAACATTTCACTGTAAGGTCTACACCTGTTGTATTCGGCACACGTGACAAATAAACTTTGATTTGATGGTGTACAGTGTTTGTTTACAGACAACGGATTAAAATAAGCTTATATTTTTAGGTTGATGGGGTATGACAGTTGAACTAAAATCATGAGGCATTTATAAGTTACAGTACATTCGGAAAGTATTCAGATCCCTTGACTTTATCCACATTTTGTTACCTCGCAGCCTTAAAATTGATTAAATTGCTCCCCCACTCAATCTGCACACAATACCCCATAATGACAATGCAAAAACAGGTTGAGAATGTTATGCAAACATATTAGAATTAAGAAACTGAAAGTCACATTTACACATTTACATAAGCATTCAGACACTTTACTCAGTACTTTGTTGAAGAACCTTTGGCAGCAATTACCCAAGAATACTCGCTGCAGGCTTGGCACACCTGTATTTCCTCTCATTCCTCTCTGTAGATCCTCTCAAGCTCTGTTGGGTTAGATTGGGAGCGTCGCTGCACAGCTATTTTCAGGTCTCTCCAGAGATGTTCGATCAGGTTCAAGTCCGGGTTCTGGCTGGGCCTCAAGGACATTCAGAGACTTGTCCCGAAGCCACTCCTGTGTTGTCTTGGCTGTAAGCCTAGGGTCATTGTCATGTTGGAATGTGAAACTTCACCCCAGTCTGAGGTGCTGAGCGCTCTGGAGCAGGTTTTCATCAAGGATCTCACTGCACTTTGCTCAGTTCATATTTCCTCAATCCTGACTAATCTCCCAGTCCCTGCCGCTGAAAAACCTCCCCACAGCATAATGCTGCCACCACCATGCCGTAGGGATGGGGCCAGGTTTCCTCCAGATGTGACACTTGGCATTCAGGCCAAATAGTTAAATCTTTGTTTCATCAGACCAGAGAATTTTGTTTCTCACGGTCAGAGTCTTTAAGGTGCCTTTTGTGACCTTCTCCCCCGGCCAGCTCTAGGAAGAGTCTTGGTGATTCCAAACTGTTGGAGGCCACTGTTTTTGGGGACCTTCAATGCTGCAGAATTTTTTTGGTAGCCTTCACCAGATCTGTGCCTCGACACGTGTGTAGATTGATGAGTAAAGTTTATTTTATCCATTTTAGAATAAGGCTGTAACGTAACAAAATGTGGAAAACGTGATAGTCTGAATACTTTCCGACTGCACTGTATATTCTTCAGGAATCAATTGGTAGGCTATAATTAGTACAAATGGATGTAGCAACTATGGATTCTAGTTTTAAAGCCAAACACTGACTACATACACGAAAGGTGAGTGTGAGAAAACCACCACCAACATGTGATTCAGACTCATCTTCAGCAGTATGGTACCAAGTTTCACATTCAGTGATGTCTTTTGTTTTTATAAATCAAATAGAGCCCCTCTCAAAACGGATACAATTCCCAAGAGAGACCGTTTCTGTGCAACACTAACTTTTAGTAAAGTCAAGGCCTAGATTAGAAGAATTCCTGTGTTTAACACCCTTGAAAAAAGTCTCTCAAAGGCTTCCATAGCTTTCACGTTTACATAAATTCACTCGTAGAAATGCTTCAAACCTTGATCTCACAAGCACAGGCAAGCAGGGACAAAGGGTTGAGGGCTTATCAATCTTATCTAAAATATATATTTTTAAACTCACTATTTTTGTAGCTGGTGGTTGGGTCACATGAAGAGTGGTAAGGATATTAAAACATAACCATCAGGTTCACTCAAAAATAAATGAAAACCTGACCTGTAACATCTGTGGGAGTTGTGGTTTGATAACCTTTCTCAAGACAATAATACATGTTATTCAGTGTCATGTTTTGGGGCGGTTTTCCAGTCTATAGGATGACAAACTGTTTGAATGAAAGTTGACAATAATTTAAACTTATGACATATGTTAACTTTTTTGGCAGGGGACAGCGGTTGTTTTCCAGGCTGAGCAGTCCTCTAGACCTAGATCAGGCCAGGGCTGAAACAATGAAACAGATGAATGCTCACTGTTGTTTTATGATCCAGGAAAGTCGTTCTAAGAGCCGTTTTAGATATAGAAGTGGTACAGTTGTGGGTGGACATTCGTTCTTAATTTATCTATCATCTTTTCAGTCACTGGCAATATGTCCACATAAGACTCCTGCACTTTATTGAACTTAAAATACAGGTAGGCCGATTGACAACATCAGCAATATTTGTTTCATTTCATGTTATGTATTCTAGGTCTAGGGTGACACCATATCCCAAATAAACCCAGACCCAAGTAATTTAACAGCGGCCACGAAACGAATGTTTATGTGTCTATCCTATGACTGAGTCTGACATTTTTGCTGAGGTGGGCATGGCACTTGAAGAAAGAGAGCTGTTCAGATGCGAGAGACGTTCAACCAGGTAAGCAAGAAGGATGAAAAGTGAAATGAGGGAGCGGGACTTAGCCTTCATGGTCTCTCTCCCTTCCCCCATCCATGCGCACGCACCTCCCCAACCCCTTACTGATAAACCACGAGGAAAGCTCTTAAAATTTTAAATCCCATTCCCCAAAAAATTAGATTGTGACAGACAGGTAAATGAGATGAATACACCACAAATAAAGATGCAGCAGTACACTTGTATTTCAACTCATCTGTCAACCATTATGTATAATAAAGCAAATGAAGTGTGGGCTTTATTTTATTGTTGGAATAAAACAGGCTGCTTGCCTACAGTGCACCAATCCTTGGTGATGATGATGTTACCGCAACGCGCTGTGACAGGAACATACCTGGCATTGTAAATCAGCCGGTGAGATTCAATCAGGCTATACATTGAGTTTAAATGCTGAACGCCTTGCAGAGCTGTTCAAGAGGGTTGAATCAATATTGCTGATTTATGAATGATAATGTTGCTTTCCTACCACAAAAAAAACATAATTGGTTGGTGGTAAAGCATGCAGCACTTGTAAATTGTCGACCTTGGAACGCATGCTGCACTGACCCATGTTGGGTAGGCGAATAACCGGAGATGCGGATAGAGCAAACAAATGCTGTAACGTTTTCTATCGAACATCACCTAATAACAAGGAATGGGAATGTGACTCACCGTCTGCTGTTTAGTGCAAATACAACTAACACATTAAAGCAACCAGCATATAAAACTATCAAATGTATGTTTGAAGTGGGAAAAAGTTGCAACTCACCTTTTTTAGCCGGTTGTGAATCATTGTTTGAAAGACTTGAGCCACCACCAAGGCGATCCCCACTATCAGTAGGTGGGCGCAGACAATTCCAGTAGCGTAAATTACACAGGATCTCCGAGTCATGATTCCAGCCAACTGTCAAACTAATCTGGCAAATGTGAAATTACTTACCAAATGACACTAACGATAATACTGTAGGTTCTGATTTTTTAGGGGTTATTTTACTCAAAAGGTGGCCGCTACTTCTCACTTTGCCTCTTACACTACAGCGAACCTCACTATACGAATTTGAAAATTGCTCGTTGATATGCAGCTACTTGCAAACTGTCTTCGAAAATAAGAAATTCTGGTAGTTTCCTTAGTGCTGTCATAGAACAATGTTCTTCTCTCCATTCAGCCGTTTTCCTAAGGAGAATCGACTGTGTTGTTCGAAGGCAGCGGGAGAAATAACAGTGCTAAGGACGGGCGCCAGACCTCCACTCCCTCCCTCACCAGATTCAAATGAAGTCGGTCATGCGAAGAGGTTCGTTTTGGTGTCTGCTGGGCGGTGGGTGTGTTAAAATGTAGCGTGCTTTCTGTGGCTGAGGTCACTGTTTTACTTTATAGCACCATAAACATAAGACGGCACAAACTACGATTTGCCCTTGATTTGATCTACCTTCATAGCGCTGTTTTATATTAGGATACATTCAACCAAGCAAAGATTTGAAAGTAAACTTGAGGTTCTGACGTAATTTGAGACCAATTCACTTTCATGTGTAACTATGCAAGTAATATTCTTTCAAGAGATAGCAGTGTATTTATTTGTTTTTATTTATATATAGATCAACAATTTACATTGTTACATCACACAAAACAGAACGCAGGTAAAAAACTCAAGCATACTAAAAATATCAATGATATTATTTAAAAATATATAATTCTAGTGCAATTGTAATCACTCTGAAAAAATCTTATTATAATGATTCAGGAAAATTTTATTCTTGTTGTTTGTTATTCACTAGGGTTAATGGTTTTAATAAGATAGTTCAATTCAATCAAAAATATGTGTAATTTTGGTATAGAATTTTGGAGTTGTTGTTTGTGAAGAGATAGCAGTGTAGTAAAGTGAAGCTAACAACGTCTGACAAAGAGCTTGTGAATGAATTAGCAAGGCATGCTCGTTCACATGTGATGTCACACTAGGATTGCTACTAGTTAGTTAGTAACTTTCTAGACTGAGAGAGTGGGGCGTGTAGCCTAGCCCTGCTATACTACTGCCACTTATTCTTAGCAGGATGCTGTATACTATTGGATAACTATAAAACATTAAAAAGCACAGTGCATCTGATGTGGTGAGTTAACTAAATGAATGTACACATTATTCTGCCTTCTTACATGTTTGGGAGTCATCGACCGTTACTTCTCAACATGAAATACCGCTATCTCGCCGCCTCATCATCATCATCACCATCAGGTCTCCCTTAAATAACCTGCATGAACATGAATAATGTGTTATTCAGAGAACCAACGATAGTTGACGTGAAGCTTTTGTTCACTGAGCAGTAAACTTGATTGGCTAACAGCTTCCCGGACCACCATCCTAAGACCACCCCTGGTGGGTTATGATTGGACGGACGAGGTTGAGCGTGATGCAGAATTTGATCGACTGATTTTGGGGCGGGGCTCGTTTAAAGGGGGACTGTCAGGGTGATTCGCTTGCACTGCATCAGATGTACTCACAGAGCTAACTGGAAATCTCCCCTACTACCCAGTCCAGCCAAGGTCGAGGGAAATAGAGAAAATAACAAATAAGTACAGACATACTACTTGAAATAAATTATAATTTCAACAAATAGTTCTCTGTTTTTCCCTTCTTTTTAAATGTTGTTACATTTCCCTCCATTTGCACAATAATAGGCTACTATTGCAATGCTTAGTAAAAACACCATGACAAAATGCCAAAACTTTATGCATTTTTTATTTAACCTTTTATTTTATCAGGGAGTCATACTGAGACCAAGGGTCTATTTTACAGATGAGCTCTGAATTACATAAATTACAGAAAATACACACATCAATATAAATGCAAAATGCAAGCAGAAAGAAAAACATGATCATAAAAAACAAACACATTCATCAGTAATAAGGTCCTCATGCAGCTTTATGAATTGCCCAAGATACATATACAGTATGTCTATATTGTATAGTGTCTATTATTTAAATGAATGCAGTAAATTAAATAAGGCAAGTCAAAACATTTTTTTTAAGAACACAGAGGATCTAAAACAAGGATGGGCAGCTGGTGGCCGGCGCCCACAGGTCAATTTCCAAGGACAAAAAAACATTTTTTGGGGGGGCTTAGAACCCCCAAAATACTTAATGTGTGGGTATGGATGTGGGTACACAGATCCATTGCGACCCCACCGCCCTCAAAGTTGCCCAACCCTGATGTAAAATATGTGTGGGTATATAAAGGGTGTGCAGCATTCTTATGGCACCAGGAAGATACAGTTCCATCAATGTGCACACTGGACCGTTTCAGTATAGGCCATTCTAGACCAGAGGCTATTTACAGTAAGCTATAGAGTTCTGCACACAAAACAGAAGATGTTTGTTAGAATAGGAAAATTCATGAATAGATTTTATAGCCTAATTGTGATATCAGTGGCAGGTAAATATAGGATTAGACTACAGAAGCAATGCTTGCTGCATGGGGCCTTGACATAGCTGAGAACCAGTCTTTTGTAAACTGACAATTGCCAGGGGACAGTTATAAAGTTTTTAGTTTAATTTGTTTCACAGTCACACAAGTTAACCTTCAGAGACAGATCACGCCATGTTTCAACTAGATGTCCGGATGAGACGTCTTCCTGTTTCATGCTCAAGCTCATTGCTACCATTAAGGGGGTTTCAGGACCTTTTCAGGACCTATTTTCAAAGGACATTTTTGCCTTTTGGATGCTGTGGCATTCACAACTTGAGATGAACAGTTGGGTGTAATGGGATACTTCAAAGCTGCATTTAGAGCAAATTGAGAGCAACCATCCTTATTTACAGACAACACCTTCTGCTTGACTCAAGGACATGTATTTACACATAACTTCTGTGGGGTGAATTAGTGGTCAGATAAAAGGCATAGGCAAATGTCTGTTGTGTTCTGACTTTGAAAATTAGGCAAATATTTATAAGGAACAGAAGACTGCCAATGCTGTGCATATCTGCTATAGATCTGCCCTGAAATCGCTTGTTTACAAAACAGTTAGCCTCTACTTTAATTTGAGGTTTAATCCAGCACCAAATTAATATACGTTTCACAAGTAGGCATAGGATCGTGACTGCTGAATCAAATCCAAGGGGATGCTTTACCGGCGTCTAAAATGTAATCTGTTTCCCACTGACTATCACCATCTCTTAATTGTAGTTTAGTTGGCCAATGGATTCATTTTCTATTATTTCTGTATTTCTTTCTCTCTGCATTGTTGGGAAGGGCCTGTCAGTAAGCATTTCACTATTAGTCTACACCTGTTGTTTATGAAGCATGTGACAAATACAATTTGATTTAATATCCTGCAAAAAATGCTGTTTGGACAGTAATGGAGGCTACAGAGTGAGCTGTTGGGTGCGTTCATGCAACAACACGTTTACCTCAGACAACCTTTTGCATGCCATTCACTGGAATCAAACAAAAGAGGCCCATGGTTTATAAACCATAGGAAATGTTATACATCAAATCGTTTGATGTCGCTATCTGGAAAGGGAACTTACTTGGGTGTGCTCTAACATTAATATAATTGCGCGTTACTTCATTGTACTAAGTACTATAACAATCCCGGGGGGGCGGTTCATGCTGGAGGGGGGCGGCATCTGTTCAAACAAGAGAAGTGAAAAATGCTGAAGCAAATCATCAGGGGGGAAGGTTAACAGTCAAGTAATGCAGCAACATTGTTTCTGGCCAAAAAGAAAAAGACAAAAAGAGAGAAAAAAAACAGGTCAACCTTTGTAATACTCTTTTTTAGTTTGGTCAGTGAAGCGAAGACTGGTTTGTTTGGTAGTTGCACCTAAGATGGTTTACTTTGAAGACCTACACATTGATATTTGATCATATTGTGAACAAAAACTTTTGGGTGCAAGGGACATATCCTTGGTGCACTCTAAAAGGGTCCAGTGTGCGAATAAGGCAACCATTCATGCATCCCAGAACAGGGAGACTTTTATTTAGAGGGTAAATACTTTTTCTTCTAACCCATCTGAGTATCTGATGTCCCAACAGATCATTCATTGTTTTCTCACACGTTCCTGCCCTATAAGCAAGAAACTGTAACCATAGCGCTTGGTTTGCACTTTGTAGGCAGGACCTGTAGCACAACAGTGAGGCATTTGTTGGACAAAACATGAATTGTCAAATGCAATTAAATGACAATGTCCCATCATTTCTGTAAATGCAGCAGTTTTGCATTCCCTGAAATAGTGCTAAATGGATTCAGTCAAAGAGCCAATGTGTATTTGCCTTTCACATGTAAGCACACTTAAAGGACAAGCAGATTTGTGTATTGTTCAGTCAACAAGCACTCTGAATTCAATGCTTGGCTGCCCATGCCCTCACAGTGGTGAGTGGTGGACATGTAAGTCTAGTTTCTGCTTGTCTGACCTAAGATAGTAGAACTTTCATTTTGAGTGAGTTTACAGAGAGGATTCAACCCATCTCTAAATACAGTGCCTTGCGAAAGTATTCGGCCCCCTTGAACTTTGCAACCTTTTGCCACATTTCAGGCTTCAAACATAAAGATATAAAACTGTATTTTGTTGTGAAGAATCAACAACAAGTGGGACACAATCATGAAGTGGAACGACATTTATTGGATATTTCAAACTTTTTTAACAAATCAAAAACTGAAAAATTGGGCGTGCAAAATTATTCAGCCCCTTTACTTTCAGTGCAGCAAACTCTCTCCAGAAGTTCAGTGAGGATCTCTGAATGATCCAATGTTGACCTAAATGACTAATGATGATAAATACAATCCACCTGTGTGTAATCAAGTCTCCGTATAAATGCACCTGCACTGTGATAGTCTCAGAGGTCCGTTAAAAGCGCAGAGAGCATCATGAAGAACAAGGAACACACCAGGCAGGTCCGAGATACTGTTGTGAAGAAGTTTAAAGCCGGATTTGGATACAAAAAGATTTCCCAAGCTTTAAACATCCCAAGGAGCACTGTGCAAGCGATAATATTGAAATGGAAGGAGTATCAGACCACTGCAAATCTACCAAGACCTGGCCGTCCCTCTAAACTTTCAGCTCATACAAGGAGAAGACTGATCAGAGATGCAGCCAAGAGGCCCATGATCACTCTGGATGAACTGCAGAGATCTACAGCTGAGGTGGGAGACTCTGTCCATAGGACAACAATCAGTCGTATATTGCACAAATCTGGCCTTTATGGAAGAGTGGCAAGAAGAAAGCCATTTCTTAAAGATATCCTTAAAAAGTGTCGTTTAAAGTTTGCCACAAGCCACCTGGGAGACACACCAAACATGTGGAAGAAGGTGCTCTGGTCAGATGAAACCAAAATTGAACTTTTTGGCAACAATGCAAAACGTTATGTTTGGCGTAAAAGCAACACAGCTCATCACCCTGAACACACCATCCCCACTGTCAAACATGGTGGTGGCAGCATCATGGTTTGGGCCTGCTTTTCTTCAGCAGGGACAGGGAAGATGGTTAAAATTGATGGGAAGATGGATGGAGCCAAATACAGGACCATTCTGGAAGAAAACCTGATGGAGTCTGCAAAGGACCTGAGACTGGGACGGAGATTTGTCTTCCAACAAGACAATGATCCAAAACATAAAGCAAAATCTACAATGGAATAGTTCAAAAATAAACATATCCAGGTGTTAGAATGGACAAGTCAAAGTCCAGACCTGAATCCAATCGAGAATCTGTGGAAAGAACTGAAAACTGCTGTTCACAAATGCTCTCCATCCAACCTCACTGAGCTCGAGCTGTTTTGCAAGGAGGAATGGGAAAACATTTCAGTCTCTCGATGTGCAAAACTGATAGACATACCCCAAGCGACTTACAGCTGTAATCGCAGCAAAAGGTGGCGCTACAAAGTATTAACTTAAGGGGGCTGAATAATTTTGCACGCCCAATTTTTCAGGTTTTGATTTGTTAAAAAAGTTTGAAATATCCAATACTCATCATGGGAACCAATTTGTGGGTCCAATACTTTGCATTGAGTGTGGGATATAAGCTCTACAAATTAAATATTGTTATTTTGTTGCTAATGTGAATATACTGCTGTCGTGTTTGTGTGCATTTAAGCAGAGAAGTGCAATTTCCACTTCATGATTGTGTCCCACTTGTTGTTGATTCTTCACAAAAAAATACAGTTTTATATCTTTATGTTTGAAGCCTGAAATGTGGCAAAAGGTCGCAAAGTTCAAGGGGGCCGAATACTTTCGCAAGGCACTGTAACTTCCTAGATTATGTTCCTAGAATCGCTCATATATTACAGTTCTTTACAGTAGATGTAAACTGATCCAATAGGTCGGCGATAACATCCTTTACTAGATCATTCACTGACCTAAAGCCTTTAAAGAGCAACTACTTAATAAAGCCCCATGTATTTGAATAGTAAATGAACTGTCAATGTAAAACAGAAGAAAACAAAAACATTAACATTACTATGGTCACTTTGCATCACTCCCTGGCTTGCAGAACATTCTGAATCATGCAAAAATCTATGTGCACTTCAGGCCCAGTCAAGCCCAACTTACAAAACATTTAACATGTCTCCTCATCGAACTCTTAGATATTTCTCATCATCTAACTCTTAGACAAGAGGAGAGAATTCCTTGTTGGACATCCAATTCACCAAACAATTTATGAATGCCCTCCAAAATGCCCTCCTTAAATCAACACAATTGGAATAATATTAATACTTTCAGCAAACAGAGCTTAACATAAGGGAAAAGTTCATGGAGGCTAATCGCAGTGCACCCTGGTACTGCCTGTTTGTCACGCCACTTTCAGGCACCAGACAGTCTTTGTAGACCAGAGACTGATATACAGGCATGGCTGTGGGAGTGGAGACTTGTGAGGAGTGCTAGACCTTTTCAGGAGACGTGATTGATGCAGCCAGAGCCATTAAGTACCATGGGAGGGTACACTATACTGAATTTATATTTGTGTTATTCCATTCCAAGCTCTCCTTGGAGATATCGTGGTGTTAAGAGAGAACGTGCGGTGCCAGGGTGAAAAGAAAGGACAATAAATGTTAAGTAGTAGAAATTGTTGAGTGCCATAAGTAGAAATCTATTGCAAAAAAGTTAACTAAATCTATTACGTTAAAACAATTAAAGACAATGTCTTTGATGCATTGTTTAATTCATTCATTGGTCAAGGTAAAAGAGCCTATCACACATTTTTCATGGTATTGAAGTTATATACTTAACTATAAAGCTTTGCACTGGCCATTCAAATGCCAATGGCCACCTGGGTGTGGTCCAGTTCCCACCATTGAGTGGGAAGTTTTGTACCTAGTTGTTTCAGGATGGAGCAGTGATTAGTGTAAGGAAGAAGGGCAAAGCCATCTCATGACAGAAAACAGAGCAATGTCTCTGTTATAGCAGATCCTAAAATATTTCTTATAATACAAACATTATAAGCTTCGTTTTGCACTGGTCATTCAAATTCCAGTGGTAACCTAGATGTGGTCCTCCTGTTCTCAATATTGAGAGGAAAACTTTGCTACAAGACTAAGAGGATGCAATGCTAATTTTTGAAGTGGAAGCAGAAATCCAATAATTGCAGAGGATTTAAATTTAAACAAGACATACATTAAATCAAATCAAATGTATTTATATAGCCCTTCGTACATCAGCTGATATCTCAAAGTGCTGTACAGAAACCCAGCCTAAAACCCCAAACAGCAAGCAATGCAGGTGTAGAAGCACGGTGGCTAGGAAAAACTCCCTAGAAAGGCCAAAACCTAGGAAGAAACCTAGAGAGGAACCAGGCTATGTGGGGTGGCCAGTCCTCTTCTGGCTGTGCCGGGTGGAGATTATAACAGAACATGGCCAAGATGTTCAAATGTTCATAAATGACCAGCATGGTCGAATAATAATAAGGCAGAACAGTTGAAACTGGAGCAGCAGCACGGCCAGGTGGACTGGGGACAGCAAGGAGTCATCATGTCAGGTAGTCCTGGGGCATGGTCCTACGGCTCAGGTCCTCCGAGAGAGAGAAAGAAAGAGGGAAGGAGAGAATTAGAGAACGCACACTTAGATTCACACAGGACACCGAATAGGACAGGAGAAGTACTCCAGATATAACAAACTGACCCTAGCCCCCCGACACATAAACTACTGCAGCATAAATACTGGAGGCTGAGACAGGAGGGGTCAGGAGACACTGTGGCCCCATCCGAGGACACCCCCGGACAGGGCCAAACAGGAAGGATATAGGAAGGAAGGAAGGAAGGAAGGATACCCCACCCACTTTGCCAAAGCACAGCCCCCACACCACTAGAGGGATATGTTCAACCACCAACTTACCATCCTGAGACAAGGCTGAGTATAGCCCACAAAGACCTCCGCCACGGGGGGGGGGGGGGGGGGGGGGGGGGGGGGGGGGGCAACCCAGACGAGATGACCACATCAGTGAATCAACCCACTCAGGTGACGCACCCCCTCCAGGGACAGCATGAGAGAGCCCCAGTAAGCCAGTGACTCAGCCCCTGTAATAGGGTTAGAGGCAGAGAATCCCAATGGAAAGAGGGGAACCGGCCAGGCAGAGACAGCAAGGGCGGTTCGTTGCTCCAGAGCCTTTCCATTCACCTTCCCACTCCTGGGCCAGACTACACTCAATCATATGACCCACTGAAGAGATGAGTCTTCAGTAGAGACTTAAAGGTTGAGACCGAGTTTGCGTCTCTGACATGGGTAGGCAGACCGTTCCATAAAAATGGAGCTCTATAGGAGAAAGCCCTGCCTCCAGCTGTTTGCTTAGAAATTCTAGGGACAATTAGGAGGCCTGCGTCTTGTGACCGTAGCGTACGTGTAGGTATGTACGGCAGGACCAAATCAGAGAGATAGGTAGGAGCAAGCCCATGTAATGCTTTGTAGGTTAGCAGTAAAACCTTGAAATCAGACCTTGCTTTGACAGGAAGCCAGTGTAGAGAGGCTAGCACTGGAGTAATATGATCAATTTTTTTTGGTTCTAGTCAGGATTCTAGCAGCCGTATTTAGCACTAACTGAAGTTTATTTAGTGCTTTATCCGGGTAGCCGGAAAGTAGAGCATTGCAGTAGTCTAACCTAGAAGTGACAAAAGCATGCATTAATTTTTCTGCATCATTTTTGGACAGAAAGTTTCTGATTTTTGCCATGTTACGTAGATGGAAAAAAGCTGTCCTTGAAATGGTCTTGATATGTTCTTCAAAAGAGAGATCAGGGTCCAGAGTAACGCCGAGGTCCTTCACAGTTTTATTTGAGATGACTGTACAACCATTAAGATTAATTGTCAGATTCAACAGAAGATCTCTTTGTTTCTTGGGACCTAGAACAAGCATTACCAGTCAAAAGTTTGGACACACCTACTCATTCAAGGGTTTTTCTTTATTTTTTACTATTTTCTACATTGTAGAATAATAGTGAAGACATCAAAACTATAAAACGACACATATGGAATTATGTAGTAACCAAAAAAAGTGTTAAACAAATCAAAATATATTTGAGATTTTAGATTATTCAAAGTAGCCACCCTTTGCCTTGACAGCTTTGCACACTCTCAACCAGCTTCATGAGGTAGTCACCTCAATGTAGAAATTAGTAAAATAAAGAAAAACCATGGAATGAGTAGGTGTGTCCAAACTTTTGACTGGTACTGTCAACGTTTTACACATTTATCTTATGGCACACAATTTTAGGAAAAGCTTGACAGTTTGCCACCTTTTTTAAAAACTTCTGTGCATAATTCTAAAAGTGAACAGAAACTCACAAATTGCAGAGGTTTGAAAAACAATACATGAAAGATACATATTTCACACCTTTACCCATTTATTTTATGGAACACAATCTGAGGAAAAGCTTGACAGTTCCCCACCATTTTTACTTTCTATGCAGATTCCTCACCCCGTGAGAACATCGTCTATGGTTGATTGTTTTCTACAGATAATACCTCAACATGTGTTTGGATGTAAAAGGTTGCTAAAACTGGGCAGAAACACCCTGGCTACTGAAAACTACAGGGCAGCAAAACCAGCCTCTGATTATTGTAAACAAAAACATTTCCTGTATATTAAGCTGGTTTCCCCCAATTGTATGTGTGCTGTCAATGACAGGTAAACACCCCCCTGAGAAAAATATGGTGTCCTGTTGCTTTGGTTCTATAGCTGTTTGTACATTTTTGGAAATGTGCACATTATTGTCAACACAACATCATGTGGAACAAAATATACAATGGAATATATTTATGATTACAAAATATGATTAGCAATAGAATAATAATAGTTCCACACACATCCACCTAAATTAGTTAGAAAGTTTCCATCACGCAAGGAATACTAATGGTAAATTACACTGACAACATCCGCCTTGACAATCAGAATTTGAAGTCCAAGTATGTGATGCGTCACAATGTCTTAAAGTTTGTACATATCAATAGTGTTTGTGTTCTGGGAGTATGCCGGACAAATAATCCCGAGATCCTTTTCGAATCCTAATATTTACTCCCCTATGAATATGCCAAAGGGTACGGCTCCAGGGAGAGTTGGACCAGGGCCAACACAACCATTTGAGAGCATTGGCCAAGTGATCACAACTGTCAAGGGTGTCATATTTCAGTCAATTAAAATCCATGGCACAAGTGATGGAATTGTTTCCCAACCAGAAATGCTTGATATTAGAACAGAGGCAGAACTTCTTTTGCACCTCTTCAAGTCATTCAAACCTTACAGTGGCGGTTTACAAACCTTTTAGTAAATGATTCCAAATTCTTTCAGATACTTTAAATAGTAATGTCTTGGTATGATCTGTTTCTTATCAAGTGTTCTGAACCATAAACCAGAAGACAGTAACAAGTATGATGGAAAATGGTACAGTAACCTAAACATGTCAAAACTAGACAAGGAAAGTAGGCTTAACCTGTCAAAGGGACAACAATTCCCTGTGAGATGGTCCTGGAGCCAAAAGGATACATTTGCCAAAGAAGTTACAATATGTTCTGGTGGTCTGGCTAAAACAATGTAATGTCTAGGGTTGCAAAACTTTCTAAGTTTACCAGTAAACTACCAGAATGTTGGTATCTTTCAAGAATTGTATGTAATCTATCACAAGACGTCTAGTGGCCATTTTTGGGTAGTTCAGATTATCATAGGTGTCTGTAATTATCTCTGGCCTTATCATGTAAAATATACACCGAGTGTACAAAACATTAAAAATACCTTCCTAATATTGGAGGTGCACCCCCCCCCCCTTTGTCCTCAGAACAGCCTCAATTTGTCAGGCATGGACTCCACATGGATGCAGGCCCATGTTGACTCCAATGCTTCCCACAGTTGTGTCAAGTTGGGTCGATATACTTTGGGAGGTGGACCATTCTTGATACACACAGGAAACTGTTGAGTGTGAAAAACAGAGCAGCACTGCAGTTCTTGACACAAACCTGCTTGCCTTGCAAATACTACCATACCCCCTTCAAAGGCACTTCAATATTTTGTTTTGCCCACTCACCGTCTTAATGGCACATATTCCCAATCCATGTCTCAATTTTCTCAAGGATTAAAATCCTTCTTTAACATGTCTTCTCCCCTTCATCCACACTGATTGAAGTGGATTTAACATGTGACATCAATAAGGGATCATAGCTTACACCTGGTCAGTCTGTCATGGAAAGAGCAGGTGCTCATGTTTTGTACACTCAATGTAATTCAAAAAAAATATTTAAAAAATGTAAATAAATATGACTGTTGTAAAACATTATCCTAAACATAAACCATCAACTTAGTGAATACCATTGGTGTTTAATATGAGGGGTTTAAGCATGAATTATTATTTATATTCTTTACACATTGATTTTACTATACCAATATGTATTTGTGGTCAATGTTTTGGCATCAAACTAGTGGCAGTTGTGAAAAACTTCAATATTTGGAGTTGCAGAGATAATTAATAAATAATAACATTGTTGATTAGATGCTTTTGTCATTAATTAGGATACTCTCTGTTGAACCATATGGTCTATCTACTAGAAACTCATAGACAATATGGATACTGATATAAAAAAATATATAAACTATCAAACTTACGATAGATTGATATAGATATTCTGTTAATTACCAAAATTACTGAAGATTCCGGTAAATTTGGTAAATTATCGGTACCTTTTCAACCCTAGTCATGGCCTTTCTGTGTCCAGCTCCAACAGGCCCAGGCTGTTTCACAGTGTGCCGAAGAGGTCAAAGCAGCGGTCAGCTGGTCACCCAGCCAAGCAGGTCACAATATGGTGCCTAGTCAAGCTGAGGCATGTGGGTGAAAGCTGTCAGAGGCACTAACTAAAAGCTGTGACTTCTACAGTCCACAAATCCGTGAAGTGGAATTTCCCTGGCCTAACAAATGGTGCAATGTTGATGGAATTGGATGATGATGATGACAAGGATAATGATTAGTCATTTAAGAGGCTGTGCTGTTGTTCAACAGCGTTGACTGACCTCAGTCCTGTGACAGCACAAGTAATACATAGGGCAAGAAGGAATGCAAGCTCTGAATCAAATCAAATCAAATGTATTTATATAGCCCTTCGTACATTAGCTGATATCTCAAAGTGCTGTACAAACCTGAAGACCTCAAAGGAGCCGTACATTACAATTATTTCTGTTAGCACTCTTTTCTCTGTCTACACAACCACAGGCTGGAAATCAGTTTTACTTAACTTACTGTGGGATAATGTATGACTATGACGTGATCATCTGTTGTCATAATAACCACTTCTACAACTTTAAGAGGTATTTATTTCAGATTTATCCTTATTAGTAGTGGTAGTGATAAAAAGTAGCAGGTTTTAATTAATTTTTTGCTATAAATTGAGTTTGACAATGCATAAACAGGGGAACAGTAGCAACTCTCTCATTTTCACAAGACATGAGGGCCTATGGCCTATGGACATATTATCTAATTCCTGAGCCCTGACCAGAACCGCATGTAGAGGGGCACATGGTCAACATACACATGCATTCTACATTCAAATGATGTAAACAGCATCATACAATAATCCCAATACATGTTGAATTAGAGAAATATTGATTTAAATTACACAATAACTAGTTTACTAATGCATGACGGCCCGAAAAACAAGAGCAACCAACCCGACACCAAAAGGGCTCTGCTCTGTACTTTCAGCTATAGTTTTCAGATTTGTCAAAGTATTTCTTTTTTAAAATCTAGCAGTAACGTTAACAATTTTTAGGATCACCCAAAACAAGAGGAACTCATCAGTTCCCTCTGATCACATACCACCATCTAGTGGTCAAAATCATAGCAAGGCTATATTGTCTTCAGTGAAAACTGCATTAAGTTGATTTTGCTCTTATTATTTTTTTTACGTGTTGATTTGTGACTGTCAAGTAAGTTCATAATCGTAATTACAGCAAAGGCTCTCTGGAACGCAAACTACATTTATATTTTGTGACATCCCATAAGAACTACAATTTATCGCGAAACACTGTTACCATAGTAACCATCTAACAAACGTTGTATTAGGAGCAGGGAGCTAGCCAGATCGCTTTAAGTAATACCGGAATTACGAAAGGGTCGATAGCTTTTTGACGTGCTCCGGGGGCAACACTCGTTTGCCTTTTTTTTTACGTGGAAATTGATGAGAAAACAAGGACACATAATGACTGATAAAACGTTTCAAATTGGACCACCGGAGACTAGAACGACGCTTCCTGCCTACCATTGGTAATGTGGATGTCACATCACACTAAAGACAACATTGGGTAGCCTCTTTTGTAACAATATAGTCATAACTGTATGTGGTTGACAACATAATTATATGTACACTGAACAAAAATATAAAACGCAACATGCAACAATTTCACGATTGTACTGAGTTGCAGTTCATATAAGGAAATCAATCGATTTAAATAAATAAATTAGGCCCTAATCTATGGATTTCACATGAATGGGAATACAGATATGCATCTGTTGGTCACATATACATTATATACAGTGCCTTCGGAAAGTATTCAGACCCATTGACCTTTTCCACATGTTGGTACATTACAGCCTTATTCTAAAATGGATTATATCTACACACAATACCCCATAGTGACAAAGCAAAAAAACAGAAATACCTTATTTGCATAACTATTCAGACCCTTCGCTATGAGCCTCGAAATTGAGCTCAGGTGCATCCTGTTTCCATTGATCATCCTTGAGATGTTTCTACAACTTGATTGGAGTCCACCTGTGGTAAACTCAATTGATTGGACATGATTTGGAAAGGCACACACCTGTCTTTATAAGGTCCCACAGTTGACAGTGCATGTCAGAGCAAAAACCAAGCCATGAGGTCAAAGGAATTGTCCGTAGACTTTCCCAAGATAGGATTGTGTCGAGGTCAGTGGTGGAAAAAGTACCTATTTGTCATACTTGAGTAAAAGTAAAGATACCTTAATAGAAAACAACTCAAGTAAAAGTGAAAGTCATCCAGTAAAATACTACTTGAGTAAAAATGTAAAAGTATTTGGTTTTAAATATAATTAAGTATCAAAAGTAAAAGTATTAATAGTTTCAAATTCCTTACATTATGCAAACCAGATGGCACAATTCTTTTTAAAAATATATTTACAGATAGCCAAGGGAACACTACAACACCCAGGCATTAATTTACAAACAAAGCATTTGTGTTGAGTGAGTCCGCCAGATCACGGGCAGTAGGGATGACCAGGGATGTTCCCTTGATAAGTGTGTGAATTGGATAATTTTCTTGTCAAAATGTAACGAGAACTTTTGGGTGTCAGGGAAAATGTATAGAGTAAAAAGTACATTACTTTCTTTAGGAATGTTATTAAGTAAAAGTTAAAAAAAAAGTTGGAGTTAATCTTAACACTACAGCATAGAATGACATTCTAGACGATTCTGTGCTTCCAACTTTGCGGCAACAGTTTGGGGAAGGCCCTTTCCTGTTTTAGCATGACAATGCCCCCATGCACAAATGAGGTCCATACAGAAATGGTTTGTCGAAATCGGTTTGGAAGAACTTGACTGGCCTGCACAGTCCTGACCTCAACCCCATCGAACACCTTTGGAATTAATTGAAATGCAGACTGCAAGCCAGGCCTAATCCCACAACATCAGTGCCCAACCTCACTAATGCTCTAGTGGCTGAATGGAAGCAAGTCCCTACAACAATGTTCCAACATCTAGTGAAAAGCCTTCCCAAAACAGTGGAGGCTGTTATAGCAGCACAGAGGGGACCAACTCCATATTAATGCCCATTATTTTGGAATGAGATGTTTGACGAGCAGGTGTCCATATACTTTTGGTCATGTAGTGTACCTTAAAAAAGGTAGGGGCATGGATCAGAAAATCAGTCAGTATCTGGTGTGACCACCATTTTCCTCATGCAGCTCGACACATCTCCTTCGCATAGAGTTGATCAGTCTGTTGATTGTGGCCTGTGGAATGTTGTCCCATTCCTCTTCAACGGCTGTGTGAAGTTGCTGGATATTGGTGGAAACTGCAACACGCTGTAATACACGGCGAGCCAGAGCATCCCAAACATGCTCAATGGGTGACATGTCTAATGAGTATGCAGGCCATGGAAAAACTGGAACATTTTCAGCTTCCAGGAATTGTGTACAGATCCTTGCGACATGGGGCCATGCATTATCATGCTGAAACATGAGGTGATGGCTGCGGATGAATGGCACGACAATGGGCCTCAGGATCTCGTCACGGTATCTCTGTGCATTCAAATTGCCATTGACAAAATGCAATTGTGTTCGTTGTTCTTAGCTTATGCCTGCCCATACCATAACCCCACCGACACCATGGGGCACTCCGTTCACAACGTTGACATCCGCAAACCGCTCACCCACACAACGCCATCTGCCCGGTACAGTTGAAACCGGGATTCATCCGTGAATAGCACACTTCTCCAGAGTGCGAGTGGCCATCGAAGGTGAGCATTTGCCCACTGAAGTTGGTTACGACACCAAATTGCAGTCAGGTCAAGACCCTGGTGAGGACTATGAGCATGCAGATGAGCTTCCCTGAGACGGTTTCTGATAATTTGGGCAGAAATTATTCAGTTGTGCAAACCCACAGTTTCATCAGCTGTCCGGGTGGCTTGTGTCAGACGCTCCCGCAGGTGACGAAGCCGGATGTCGAGGTACTGGGCTGGCGTGGTTACATGTGGCCTGCGGTTGTGAGGCCGGTTGGACGTACTGCATATTTTAGAGTGACCTTTGTTTTGTTCCCAGCACAAGGTGCATCTGTGTAATGATCATACTGTTTAAATCAGCTTCTATATATGCCACACTTGTCAGGTGGATGGATTCTTTTGACAAAGGAAAAATGCTAATTAACAGGGATGTAAACAAATTTGTGCACAAAACCTGGGAGAAATAAGCTTTTTGTGCATATGGAACATTTCTGGGATCCTTTATTTCAGCTCATGAAACCTGGGATGAACACTTTACATGTTGCGGTTATATTTTTGTTCAGTATACATAACATTGACACATAACCTTCCATCCAGTCTCTCTGGACTGGAAGCTTCCAAATGTTAATGAGGGCAATGTGAAAGTAGAAGGATTTAATTTAGCTTTGACCCACAGGTACAAGGAAAAGTTGATGACCAAATGCCTGAAAGATGCAAAGAACAAACATCATCTCTCAGGTGCTTTGGATGGCCGTCGTTGGCGTTTTCTAAATGTGGGACTTGATGACTTCAGAGATGGGTATCCTAGTGCTGGGACAGCGGTTCTCTCTCAGGCCCAGAGGGGCATGTCCCCTTCCATTTTTGGGATGCCAAGTACTACATCTTTCTCTGATAAAACACAATGGAAGCGCTTCTCGAAAGAGCAGGCTTGCTTCTCTAAGAAGAACCCTCAGCAGCAGGTACACCGGGAGCATGTGTCTACAGTGGAGCACAAACTCAAACAGCATCCTCTGGCTCTGTACCCACATTTAGAGCATGGCATGCCCCCAGAGGTGAGTGGCAGGTAGATAAGACTAAAGGAAAGTTACCTCTCCATCCTTTTTGCAATAAGGCATAAAGGGCTGGTTTCCCAGACACCGAATAAGCCTAGTCCTGGACTAAAATTCAATAAGCATGTTGAATGGAGATCCTCCATTGTAAAGGCTTCAGTCCAGGGTAAGGTTTAATCTGTGTGTGGTAAACCAGTCCCTAAAGTATACATCAGATGGCCCATGCACATACAATTCTGAATTACAGTAATCAACTCTTACGCTGTTTTTACAGTAGGACTTTGTTTTGCTTACTTGTAACACAATATGTCCTACTGATTGTCTTTTATCCCGTAGTTGTTTGATCAGGTGATATGTGTCCTGGACCCAGATATGTGTGTGAACAGAGCTTCTGCAGTGACTTCACCAGAAAAAGAGGAGCAGGCAGACGACTGCACTGAGCCGTGGGAAACGATCATGCGGGAATCGGAGTCAGAGGAGGAAGTGAGAGAGGGACCACCTGTCAGTGCAATAATGTAAGTAGATTTCTGGAGAAGTCTGTTTTGGGGCAAACTCTTCATTACTAGGGTATAAACTGTTCATCTAGTGGTATAACTACTGTTGTTAACCCTTTATTATTTGGCTGAAGGACGGACGATTTATGCGCAAAGAACCCTTACAAAGGGCTGCAAAGAAAGCAGAGCAGTGCCAAGGAAGACCAGATAGTAAACGTCAAACGACTGCGCTCCCCATCTCAAGACGAGGACATCAAGAAAGTCACTAAGCTTTTCTGTGACTGGGTCGCCTCATTGGTAAGCACAGCTAACAGAAACCGGCCAAGGTGAGGAATACACACCCCAATAAAAGGTCAAGTAAAGATCAGAATGATGAATCATCATCATATTCTAAATGACCTTGTAGAAGCAGGAACAGATCATTTAGAATGATCTTAACATTTAACCTCCCTGGTAAATGAATGGTTGACTCTCGCAGGGAGGAGAGAAGAACAACCTGACTGAATCCACCCTACTGGGCCTGTTTGTCAGTGGGTATGAGAAGAAGCCGTCCCTGACCTTCCCTATCCAGGTGGTTGAGCTTAAGAACGTGCCAGAGGACCTACGTAACTCTTTGGAGGATCTGCGCAGAGCCCACACCTGTGAAGACCCCTTAAAGGACTCAGAACCATACAAGGTATTGAGTGTCTCAGCTTGAGGCCCACAGACCTCACAAGACAGATGGATGAAAATGTATCAATTGCTTGTACAGTTCTTCACTTTCTAAACAGCATTACCCACAACTATGTCCACATCCGGCCTATGGAAAAAATATAAAACGCACATGTTCAACAGAGCAAACCAGGAACTAAAAGGCCCAAATATGGAGCATGGTACCTGGATACTAAAACATGGAAGAAAAGAGATGCTGATGAACCATTAAGAGACCCCAATGTCATCCCTGAGGACTTTGAGTTTCCTGCACAACCAAGTGAAATGGTGGGTCTTTGGTATAACTATTACACTTGTCCTTGTTCTTTGTGGGTAAAAAACGAGACAACTGTCTTTGACTATTAAATCAGAATATCAATCCCCATTGACAGTTCAGGTAAAATTGTCTGATATAATTTGTCTTCTCAATAGGATGATGAACTGAAACAGATGCATGGGACTCAAGCGTTCAAGCAGTTCATCATCAGAAAAGGGCTGAGGGTGCCTAGGGTAAGACAACATTGCTTCACATTTTTACACAGGTCATGCTTCACAGCACAGGTGTTTGAATTTTAATGTCAGTTAATATATACAGTACCAGTCAAAGGTTTGGGCACACCTATTCATTGCAGGGTTTTTCTTATATTTTTATTATTTTCTACATTGTAGAATAATAGTGAAGACATCAACATTTGAGATTCTTCAAAGTAGCCACCCTTTGCCTTGATGACAGCTTTACATTCTTGGAATTATCTCAACCAGCTTCATGAGGTAGTCGCCTGGAATGCATTCAATTAACAGGTGTTCCTTGTTAAAAAGTTAATTTGTGGAATTCATTTCCTTAATGCATGAGCCAATCAGTGTTGTGACAGGGTAGGGGTGGTGTACAGAAGATACTCCTATTTGGTAAAAGACCAAGTCCATATTATGGCAAGAACAGCTCAAATAAGCAAAGAGAAATGACAGTCCATCATTACTTTAAGACATGAAGGTCATTCAATCCGGAACATTTCAAGAACTTTGAAAGTTTCAGTCGTAAAAACATTAAAGCACTATGATGAAACTGGCTCTCATGAGGACCGCCACAGGAAAGGAAGACCCAGAGTTACCTCTGCTGAATAGGATAAGTTCATTAGAGTTAACTGCATTTCAGATTGCAGCTCAAATAAATGCTTCAGAGTTCAAGTAACATACACATCTCAACATCAACTGTTCAAAGGAGACTGCGTGAATCAGGCCTTCATGGTTGAATTGCTCCAAAGAAACAACTACTAAAAGGACACCAATAAGAAGAGACTTGTTTGGGCCAAGAAACACGAGCAATGGACATTAGACCTGTGGAAATCTGTCCTTTGGTCTGATGAGTCCAAATTTGAGATTTTTGATACCAACTACCATGTCTTTGTGAGACAGAGTAGGTGAACGTATTGTCTGCATGTGTGGTTCCCACCGTGAAGCATGGAGAAGGTGTGATAGTGCTTTGCTGGTGACACTGATTTAGAAATCAAGGCACACTTAACCAGCATGGCTACCACAGCATTCTGCGGCAATACGCCATCCCATCTGGTTTGCGCTTAGTGGGACTATCATTTGTTTTTCAACAGGACAATGACCCAACAACTCCAGGCTGTGTAAGGGCTATTTGACCAAGGAGGAAAGTGATGGAGTGCTGCAACAGATGACCCGGCCTCCACAATCACCCGACTTGAGATGGTTTGGGATGAGTTGGACCGCCGAGTGAAGGAAAAGCAGCCAACAAGTGCTCAGCATATGTGGGAACTCCTTCAAGACGGTTGGAAAAGCATTACAGGTGTAGCTGGTTGAGAGAATGCCAAGTGTGCAAAGCTGTCATCAAGCCAAAGGGTGGCTACTTTGAAGAATCTAAAATATATTTTGATTTGTTCAACAGTTTTTTGGTTAGTACAGGATTCCATGTGTTATTTTATAGTTTTGATGTCTTCACAATGACTTTTCAATGTAGAAAATAGTAAAAAATAAAGAACAACTAGTAGGTGTAGGTGTCCAAACTTTTGACTGGTACTGTAAATATTTTATCTGAAATTGGTTGGCTTTTAAACTTGGGTTTCTTTTTAGTTTCTGAGTACTCTCTTTGAAGAAGAGGAGGGAGACAACCGATCAAAGCCAGATGGAGCAGGCTCTGCTTCAACACGGAAGGGGACAGTGGTACTTTAGGCAGGTTTCAATAGGCAATATGTTGGGCAGTTACACAGTAGTATACTCAATTTGTCAAAACAAACTGACATAAAACATTTGACGCTACGCTGCTACAAAGGTTCTCCTAATTTTTCATGAGTTTCCAAATCACTGACTGGCTGTCAATGCATGTACATCAAAGATCATCCTCAGTTACCTTGACTAATGACATCTTTCATGAATAACAAGAATATCCTGCTAGCCTGTTGTTTATCCTCCTGTCATCAAATTTGGTGCCAATCCTCTATATTTGGTTTCATTTTTGCCATGTTGATAGTAACATGCCATGGACAAATTGTATTCATAATAAAAGACAATTCACCATAATGATCATAGTGCCTTTACTTTTAAATACAAGTTTATTTTTGTACACAAGTACACATTCACTCAGAGCCTTGATTGTTCTAAAGCTTCCTTTTGTCTTTGACATTTCTCATCCTCTTCTCCTGACCCTTTATCATAGAGGACATTTCTGAAGAAAAAAAATGGGAAGAAAATTACTTAAAATGCATTTAGTATTTTCTTTACAGAAACTGTGTTTTCAAGATAAACTGTATTGTCCCAAAGGTGGCAGTTATCTTATCGGACATAAACAGCAATGGAATTTTTCTGGATTAATCAGGAATTTGTTTTCATGAACTTGACCTATCCCCAAACTAATATAATCATTGTCCTGATTCTCTGTGTCCTGATGACATTCCTATCAAACAATTTGGTCTGGTACGTGAGGCAGGGAGGGGCAGACATAACAAGGATGTCTGGATTCACACAACTGTTAAATTTGGACAACATTGGGCAAATTCAAAACTCCTAATACAGATGCAGATCTTTAGCACTGATGTTAGTCACTAACCACTGTGCTGCACAGCAGTCAGATGAACCAAATAAACTCTGTTCAACAAACCTTGGTTCTTCATCTGCAAGTCCTCCACTATGTTTTGGAGGCTGTCCAGTTTTCCTTGCAAGTGCTTGCATGTGTGTCCTGTAAACTCAGCCTGCGGATTGGCCACTGGACAAACATTTCAAGTGAAACCACAAGTTACTCACTCAGAAGTCATCAAATTAGAGTTCTGAAATTCAAACATTATTATGATGCCATACTGTAAAGTAACCAAGGTTCTCCAAGGCCATTTCATTGGGGACATTGTCTCCCGCATTGGTTACACAACTGAGTTGTAATAATGCTGAAGGCATTGGGACTTACAGGTGTGTGTGTCTGTGAGAGGGCTTTCTGCCTGAGGCCTGCTCTGTGGTGGAGGTGTGGGGTTGTGGTCAGAGGTCAGAAGTGAGTGTACAGGGGACCTGCGGCCCAGTGCCATGGCTCGAGGGGACGATGTGTAGGAAGGCAGAGATGCAGCAAAAGAGAAGTCATGGCCTGTAGAAATAGCAAACAATGTCTCAAGTGGAGGAATGGTTAACTGCTGAAAAACTGTATACCTTTATCATAACATGTTTGAAGGGGGACCACAGGGATGATAATGGGTCTAGTAGAGTGATTTGGAAGGTGAAATTAGGAAAATAAAGCACATGATCGGTTGAGTGTGTTAAAATGGTTGATTGTACTAACAGAGAAACTCACTGGCGCTTGAGAAGGTGCTGTTTAAATTCCGCTCATCCAGATCAGTTGTCCTAAGGAGGTGAGCCACACCACTGCACATATTGCATACACAAACATGCATTAGAACGAAGCCACAGGCAGACACTGCACATTCATGTGGCCTGAGGATTAGTGAAGCCAATATACAGAGGTAGGGAACGGTTGCCAACAGCCATGCTCAGGCAGCCAGAAACAAGAGGTTCAAGGATACATGCTCTTACCTGCTGTTGGTCCCTTTTATCGTTTTGGCATTGCTTGTAACATTTTTGGTCACTTCGTTGCTGTAAGAGACATTTTTATTGCATGAAATTTGAATTAAAGAAGCTCCACATGATTGTAGTTGATGGGTTGATTGAGAACCAAAGAGAACACAAGCTCTGCATACATTGAGAAACATGTCACATGGCTGTGAAACATTTGTGAAATAAACCACGGTGGTTTCAGAAACCAAGTGAATGACGCACAACAACAAAAATGTGTGGGGGGAAAAAACTAGTAGCATCGTGATCTTTAACGTCACACTCAGAGACTTACAGTGTGGTCCTGTGATCTCTCTCTGGAACAGAGCTCCTTCTGAGGGTGCTTTTGTTGGTGTGTGGTCCAGGATTTTCAGAAATCACACCTCGTAGCTCTTTGACTAGGGACCGCAGCTCCGTGGTGGGGCTTTCCAGCAGCTGCTGGGGTTTCAACTGTAAGAGGGGTGAAGAGATGCTGAGTAAAATACCATTATGGGTTACACTATATTCAACACAGAAATCTATTGTTGACCATCTGGGATACTTCCATGCTTTCAGTAAATTGGCTTAGATCCGACTGTTCTGGAGTCAAGTCAAACAGTTGATGAACGAGTCTGTCATGCTGCCACAGGAATGCAATCAGGGTGTGTTTTTAATTTGGGGGGAGTCAGATGTGCTGAGCTTGTGTCTTTCTTTTCCACCACTGAAAAACAGCAACAAAGCCAGGCCCTGGAAGGATTGGGGCCACAAGGCATTTTGTAGGAAGTTTCTGTATTGATCTACCTCTAGCAGGCACTTTGAGCCGTACTGGCTGGAGGGCAGAGCAGTCAGGGCTGTTGGGCTGGAGAGGGAAGCACGCTGAGCATTCCCTGTGGCTCGCAGGTTTTGGCCCTGCAGCTCATGCAGAAAAGACACAGCACTTGAAAAAGCATATATACAGCATAGAAGGCTATAGACAGTTTAGAGGAGAAAGGATATTCAGAGTACAATGCAAATCAAACAAAAAACAGCATATGCATTAGACCTCTATAGAGGCAGATGGACACCCATCCTAGTGTGCTGTACCGTCACATCCAGAGCATGCTGCAGCTTCAGCCGTACAAACTCCTGCTCTTGCAACTGGATGAAGTCTTGACAGTGGACAAAGCTCTCGGACATCTGAAGAACATCGTAGGTGTAAATGGGGGTCAGTCAGAGCGAGACGTATATTTCATACTGTGTGATAAAGTGAGTAAATACAAGGTAGTGCCACACCACCTTGTGTAGGGCCGTCTCCAGTTTGGCCACTTTCTCCCTGAGCCGTCTCTCCAGGGAGCGGACGGTCTCCACCTCCGCTGCCACCTGCCTCTTCTCCTCAGTGACTGAAGCCAGCAGCTGGATCTGACGCTTACTTTCTTGACTCTGGTAACGCTTCTCCTGGGAAGGGAAAGACCATATTGAAGGCAGATTATTATACATTTAAGTGAACACCAGAATATCTTGCGGTTTCAAATCCCTCCTTAAGGACACAGGGCTTTTATCTGTGTGGAAGCCAGGGCATGTGTAATTACGATAGACACGATGTGGAGCATTAAAAGTAGACATTGAGGTGTTGCTACCTCGGTCAGTTTGTCCATGGTCTCCTCCAGGAGCTGGATTCGGCCATGGAGAGTGTCAATCTGTTCCCGCTTGGCTGTTATCTGCTTCTGCATCCCCATGGCAACCTTCAGGCCTGGACAGAGAAAGGGGAGACAGACCTTGATTGACTCGATCCTCTCTGCCCTATCTACTCTCATCTCTTTCTGTCGATTCAATGGAGGAAGAAATGAATCAACTAAATCCAAGGTGAAGTGTCACAATGAGTGACACAGAGCATGAAAGATAACAGAATGGCCCGCACACTGAATAAGCTCCCAATTACCACATTTATCAACCACGTTTCAATCCAACATGGATCTCCGCTATAATATAATGTTCTCAGTGATGTGCAGTGCTGACCGTGTCCGTCCGCTCCCTCCAGGGTCCTCAGGGTGCTCCTGGCCTGGTCCAGCTCAGCCCGGGTGGTCTTCAGCTGGGCCTTCAGACCCACCACCACGCCCTCCTGCTCTTCACTCTTACTGCTGTGGAGCCTCTTCAACTCCTCATGCTCCTCTGGGGGACAGACAGACGGTCAACAAGAAAAACAGACGCTACATGCTGTACTGGTTTTCCAACACAGTCTAGCAACATGATCATTGTTCTTGCCGTTTGTCACTGAAGACCTGTATTTTCCCCTAAAGACTTGATAAATGGAGGCCGTTAAATCAAATCACTGAAAGGTCGTTATTTTTGAAGAATTAATAAAGTTCAGAATTCATACAAAAACGTTAGCAGATAAGTGTTTGAATGAACAGAGTCGATGCATCATTTTATCTGTGAGGGGAATACTCTCATATGAAAGCCATCTAAATTCAGCAAAAAAAAGAAACATCCTCACTGTCAAACTCATTTACTTTCAGCAAACTTAAAATGTGTAAATATGTGTATGAACATAACAAGATTCAACAACTGAGACAAACTGAACAAGTTCCACAGACATTATTCCATTTCTGTTAGTCACGTGTCCCTGAACAAAGGGGGGGATCAAAATCAAAAAAGTAACAGTCAGTATCTGGTGTGGCCTCCAGTTGCTTTAAGTATTGCAGTGCATCTCCTCCTCATGGCCTGCACCAGATTTGCCAGTTCTTGCTGTGAGATGTTACCCCACTCTTCCACCAAGGCACCTGCAAGTTCCCGGACATTTCTGGGGGGGAATAGCCCTACCCCTCACACTCCGATCCAACAGGTCCCAGACGTGCTCAATGGGATTGAGATCCGGGCTCGTCGCTGGCCATGGCAGAACACTGACATTCCTGTCTTGCAGGAAATCACACACAGAATGAGCAGTGTGGCTGGTGGCATTGTCATGCTGGAGGGTCATGTCAGGATGAGCCTGCAGGAAGGGTACCACATGAGGGAGGATAATGTCTTCCCTATAACTCACAGCGTTGAGATTGTCTGCAATGACAACAAGCTCAGTCCGATAATGCTGTGACACACTGCCCCAGACCATGATGGACTCTCCACCTCCACATCGATCCCGCTCCAGAATACAGGCCTCGGTGTAACGCTCATTCCTTCAACGATAAACGCGAATCCGACCATCACTCCTGGTGAGACAAAACCTCGACTCATTAGTGAAGAGCACTTTTTGCCAGTCCTGTCTGGTCCAGCGACGGTGGGTTCTTACCCATAGATGACATTGTTGCCGGTGATGTCTGGTGAGGACCTGCCTTACAACAGGCCTATAAGCCCTCAGTCCAGCCTCTCTCAGCCTATTGTGGACAGTCTGAGCACTGATGGAGGGATTATGCGTTCCTGGTGTAACTCAGGCACTTGATGTTGCCATCCTGTACCTGTCTCGCAGGTGTGATGTTCGGATGTACTGATCCTGTGCAGGTGTTGTTACATGTGGTCTGCCACTGCGAGGACGATCAACTGTCCGTCCTGTAGCGCTGTCTTAGGCGTCTCACAGTACGGACATTGCAATTTATTGCCCTGGCCACATCTGCAGTCCTCATGCCTTCTTGCAGCATGCCTAAGGCACATTCACGCAGATGAGCAGGGATCCTGGGCATCTTTCTTTTGGTATTTTTCAGAGTCAGTAAAAAGGCCTCTTTAGTGTCCTAAGTTGTCATAGCTGTGACCTGAATTGCCTACCGTCTGTAAGCTGTTTGTGTCTTAAAGACCGTTCCACAGGTGCATGTTAATGAATTGTTTATGGTTCATTGAACAAGCATGGGAAACGGTGTTTAAACCCTTCACAATGAAGATCTGTGAAGTTTTGATTTGAATTTTTACTAATTATCTTTGAAAGACAGGGTCCTGAAAAAGGGACGTTTCTTTTTTAACTGAGTTTATGACAGCCAGTGTACCTGTGAGGCTGACCAGTTGCATGTGTTGCACCTCTAGCTCAGCGGTAAGCTGCTGTTTCTCCAGCGTCAGCTCCTTGACACAGCAGCTCTGTTTGGACAGACCAGCCTGCTGTACTCGCCTCTCCTGCTCCAGCACCGCCAAACACTCCTCACGCTGCTCTAAGCATGTCTGTAAAGGGAGGGACTCAGCAGGGTTGGAACGGTATATAGTAGGATACCTTTGAAAACACACCCAAAAAGAAAAATATGGAGTATTATACAATCCAAGACAATGAACAAGCCTGAGGACTCCCCTTAGCAGCCTGAATGACCTCAAAATCTGGTCTTGATTTAGAAGCATGCCAAGTTTCCCCACCCGAGGGGTAGGAGACAACCAACCTTGAAACTAAAGTAGATGATCAAAACTAACTAACTAGCCAACTAACTAACCCTTAACTGTTGGATCTCCAGCTTGTGCTCATTGAGCTGGTTGCTGAGGCGGCTCTTCTCATTGTGCAGGGAGTCAATGCTACGTCCATGCTGCACCGTCATCTGGGTGGTGCTCTCCATCTGCAGCCGCAGCAGGTCCACCATCTTCTCCCGGTCCTCCAGCTTGAGTCTCAGCACCTCAGTCTCTGCCCTGAGGGCCTGGCAGATGCCCTGGGCTTCCTCCAGCCTGGCCCGTCCCTGCTGCGCCTCCTGCAGCCTCAGCTGCAGCTCCCTGTCCCTCTCCTCCAGCAGCGCCTGGACCTTCTTCAGCTCCTCGTCCCGGTCACCCTTCAGGGCTTGCAGCCGCAGCTCCTCGTCCCTGGCCTTGTACAGCTGGTCTGTGGTCAATTCCAGCTCCCGTCGCACCACAACCAGCTCCTTCTGCTGCTCCCGCTGATGCTTCTTGCCCAACAACTGGCAGAGGAGACAAAAAATAAAGAGTGTTTGGCAACTAAAGCCTTGGTGTCATCTTCCATTTAAAAAAAAAAATGGTGCTTGGTCTGCTCCTTCTCCAGGGCCAGCTGCTCACGGGCCTGCCGCAGCTCTGACTGACCCCACACACGTAATACACTACTGACTCTTATTCAAACATCTCTGTTTGATTTCATGGGTTTTATTTTTTTAAATGTTTAAAACATATCAAAGCCAGATTCATATTTATATATCAAACACAATGATAGACAGACTGAGTTTCTGGAATCAAAGAATGTGAAATGTTAAGATAGTGTATCTCTTTCTACAGCAGCAGGGAGCTAAGGACGTACAGTATCCTTGCTGTTTGTGTCTGAGGCTGGGCTGTATTACCGTGAGCTGGCAGAGCCGAGAGTCCAGCTCCTCTGTCTGCTGGAGGGATCTGTCTCTCCCTCTCTGGGCCTCCCCCGCCTGAGACTGGGCCTCGGCCAACAGCATCTCCAGAGCACCCACCTGGTACACAACATCATGACAACCCAAAGCATCAGAACCTCCTAAACCTTTGTTTGAAAAGACTAAGGCCACTCTATTATTCTACATCACAACCGGCATGTGTGTGTTAGCTGTAACCTTGTCTTCATGGCCCTGCTGGGTGTCCAGTAGTTCGGAGCGCAGGACGGAGAGAGCTGACTCCAAGTCATTGACCTGACACTGGTGCACTGAAGCCTGGCTTTCACCTTGTTTTCTGGTGAAAGGAAATAATGCATTAATTTGGACACTTTCTGAAAGATTTGACAGGTGTCTTACAACTGAATGAAAAGATGATGATTATACATTTTTTGTATTTGACCCAGTTTTTCTCCCCAATTTCGATCTTGTCTCATCGCTGCAGAAGTGAAGGTTGGGTCATGCGTCCTCTGAAACATGACCCGCCAAACCGCGCTTCTTAACACCTGATTAACCCGGAAGCCAGCTATACCAATACGTCGGAGGAAACACTGTTCAACTGACGACTGCTGTCAGCCTGCAGGCACCCAGCCCACCACAGGGAGTCGCAAGACTGCGATAAAGCCCCCAGGCCAAACCCTCCCCTAACCCGGACGACGCTGGGCCAATTGGGTGCCTCCCTATGGGACTCACGGTCACAGCCGGTTGTGACAGAGACTGGGATCGAACCCGGGTCTGTAGTGACGCCTCAAGCACTGCGATGCAGTGCCTTCGACCGCTGCGCCACTCGAGAGGCCCGAAAATAGAGCTCTTTGAATTTAATTAAACTCAGGAAATATGTAGATATAGTATTGCTAGTTAATTCATGTCTCTCACTGTAACAACTCCACCTGGACATGCAAGCTGGAGGCTCTGCCTCTGGAGCTGCTCAATTTCTCAGTCAATATCGCCACCTCCTGGTCATGACTGGTAGTGAGCTGCTTCATTCTGGAAAAGAGTAAAGCAACTCAAGCAAGGCAACTTTACATGTCACCTCTAGGAACCTGCCTCGTACATACATGCGGTTTTAGGGTTACAACAAATTCTATACCAGACAGTCTTATATGCAGGTAATGTGTGGGCTATCAGATTAGTGAATGACTGTAATCCCAAGTCACTGAGACAAGAATTGTGGAAAGTTAATGAAAATGTACCTTTCCCTTTGCTCATTCAACATGATCTCTGCTTTCTCTTGGCATTTCTGTTCTTGAGTCTCCATCTGCTCCTTCAGCTGGCACAATGAGTTAGGAATGGAAAATACAATGTCAAGAACAACATTTCAAACCCTTGATAAAAGTGTTGTGTGAAATAAAACAAAACACACTGTCTTACCAGCAGAAGGCTTTCTCTCAGATTGTGATTTGCATGCTCCAAGTTGTGTAATACTTTCTCCACTGCAACACCCAGTGCGTCCTGGCTAGTGTACAAATTGTTTCCACAACGTTTTTCGTAAGCCAACAGCGTGGAGTACACCTCCTGTAGTGTCCGCTCCCTTGACTCTGTTCTCCTGCTCTGTGACTTTGCTTCATCCTCAGCCTCCAGTAGCCTCTGGTCCCCGGTCTGTTTAGCGGCTTGCAGCTCCCTGATCATTGCTTGCATTTTCCCCATTACATCTGCCTGTTTTCTGCTCTCTTTCGTTCTGAGGGACAAAACAATTAACACCCAATTGACACTTACTGGTTGAATTAACGTTGTTTCCATGTAATTTCAATTAAAATAGGTGGAACCAACGTGAAATAGATGTTGAATTGACGTCTGTGCCCAGTGGGCATTGAAGGGACTGTAAAACATGTCCTATACTCCCGTTGCAAAAAACCTGTATGTGTTCAAAGGTATACAGTAAAAATGGCCTACAGTGCAACAGTTTCAGCTTCAATTACCTTAGATCAGTCAGGGCATCTTTCTCAATCTGGAACTCCTGCAATTTTGTCTGCAGCTTGATGATGGACTGACGGAAGTAAAACTTCTGCTGTTCATGAAGCTCATGTGTCTGAAAAAGTATTAGCAAAGGTTGCAATCAATGGCACCTCACGTGGCAAAGAACTGCATGGATTTTGATAATAGAATCATTGAGTTCAAGAGGCCTTCCACAATAATATATAACTCTCACCAGGAAAGAAGAAAGAAATAGGACTGTATCTCACACTAACCTCACTCAGCTGCTTTTGGAGCTCCGACACCTGTTGAGAGTAGTCCCCTATTGCATTTTCCAAAACATCTTTCCCAGGGAAAGTTATGCCACTTCTGACCAGCTCCAGGCCATATGTAAGAGGCTGGATCACAGACAGCACTTCTGAGTTCTCCTCCGATGAACCATCTGTAAAATAAAAATGTAAAGCAGCAATAAGGAACACTTATCACAGCAAACTACTACAGGTAGTTTCATAATTCAAAATAGAGTAGTGACATATTTGGTTGTGACAATAGCTCCGATGTGTAACTGTATAGCTAGTACTGGCTATATTTTTCTTCATGACACAAGAAAACCACATACTCACCCATAAAGATGGGAAAGTAATTCATTTGTGAAGGTGAGCTGCTGGGACATGTGCGTCCCATTTTCTCTATGGTCATTTTAGTTGCATGTTCCACTTCTTCTTGCAGCATTTGAGTCTCCTTGGTTCGTCTGTCAAGCTCCTCACTGTAAAGAAAGAACGTAACAAACTTGCTTCCAAATGGATGATGGTTCATGGTGCAAAAGGCAGACAATCTGTTTTCAAATACAGGTAGCTAGTGTTATGAAAAAGGATGTGGGGGAGTTAGCTAACTAGAGTAATTTAAAGAAAATGGCAAAATTACCTCAACTCATCCAGATTGTTGTACCTTCTAGGGACAGTGCTGGTGTCATTTGTACCTGTAAGGTAGAGAGAGGTAGCTTGCTAAATTAGAAAGCCAAAGAGGGATTGCTCAGTGCTGCCACTGATGCCAAGAATCAGCACAGCGATGTGATAAGACCGGGAACTTTGCTAGAAGGTTAGTAGTTAGCAATGTTATACACTATATATATACACACAAAAGTATGTAGACACCCCTTCAAATTAGTGGATTTAGCAATTTCAGCCGCACACGTTGCTGACACGTGCATAAAATTGAGCATTTTAATGTTACAGCATACAATAACATTCTAGACGATTCTGTGCTTCCAACTTTGTGGCAACAGTTTGGGGAAGCCCCTTCCTGTTTCAGCATGGCATTGCCCCCATGCACAAAGCAAGGTCCATACAGAAATGGTTTGTTGAGATCGGGGAGCGACCAACTCCATATTAATGCCCATGATTTTGGAATGAGATGTTCGACAAGCAGGTGTCGACATACTTATGTAGTGTAGCTAGCTAACGTTAGTCAGGTTAATTTACTTACTTGTTGTTGGAATCTCGTGCAATAAACCATCAAACAATTCAGAGGATTTGTAAATAGATAAATTACTATCTTTGGATATGGAATTTTGAAATCCAGATGACATTATCAGTTGGTTAGCTAGCTAGCCGTATGGGATAACATGTGGAAATCAATCAGCGCCTGCAAACAACAAGTAGTAGCGAAGCTTCATCGCCATGGAAACTGTTGATTTCGCGCTTTCTTCACTCAGATTCGGTGTATTTTAGAAACAGGAACTCCCCAAAGTTGTTGCTAAATCTGGAATTTTGTAGATACCATCTCAAGAACAAACAGAAATATGGTTACTTTTCCGTTAAAACAAAATATTGAAGGGTAGTAAAACAAAAGTCCGTCGGTTGTCACTAGTTACCACAGCCATTAAGCCATATGCCGCGTTCAACACAACTGGGAACTCGGAAAAATACAAAGTCAAATCATAACGTCAGTGATCTTCAGGCCGAAACTCGGCGCTCTAGAAAGAGTCGCGAGTTCCCGAGTTGGATGACCGTTCAAATCGATATTTTTTCCAATCGGATCATTCCGAGTTCCCATTGTTTTGAACGTTCTGAAGTCGGAGATTCCCAAGAACCTAGTTGTTTTGAACACGTCATGGTAATTCGGAAATCTTCAACGTCCAACTTCAGTGCGTTCAAAATATCTGGGAACTCGGAAAAGCACTAGCTCCGAATGGGAACAATCGATTTGAACGGACTTCCGAGGTGGACCTCTTTCTCGACCTGAAGATTCCTGACGTCCATTATGTATTTTCCCGAGTACCCAGTTGTATTGAATGCAGCATATGACGCCGCAAACCCTATCCATCTTTAGCCTACAACGTGTCGTCATCCACTGGTGCAAGATGGATGTTGTAGTCTCGCAGTTTGTTGAGACAACGACCGTTCGATCCTTCCGCATTTCAGATGGAAATTATTAACACCAACATCAGATGACAATTTAGGAACTATCTTGTTAATTTACGTTGTAGCTAACTAATTGATTACACTTTGTTGTAAACGAAATGGAAATTTGAATACTGAGTTGCTATATTTTCATAAAATCGTCTTGTTTCAAGCGTTTGGCAAAGTAAGACATGTCTCTGTCTTGTTAACTAACGTTAATTAGCTGGTACTAGCTTGTTGACCCAGTGTTTTGCAGATGGTAACTACTGTAGCTATATAACGTTACTCTTTGCATGTCATTTGAGATACATGGGATAGTTTATATGATTAATGTGAATAATTGCGTCAGAAATCATTTTCCACATACGGCTACAAATATGAGCTTGATAGCTAACTAACATACCCATATCGATTTCTCACGTAGATAACTTAAAACACCTCCCTTCAAGTAAAGCATTAGAATAGACTGGTTGCTTTTCAACAAGGTTCCGTCCATCCATTCTACTATCGAAAATTTTCCTGGACACTTTATATAAGAAGTAATGTAAATGATTGAAAATGCTAGCCTTTTTGTGTTTAAGATGACTGTATTGGGCATATATTGTTATGTCATAGCTAGCTATCTAGCGGGGTGATGTGCATATTGGTGGCTGACCGATGATACTTGACACCCTGTGGGTGGGGTAAAGACAGTCTACATTTATTGGCTCTTTCTCGGAGGGAAACATTTTTGTTATTTCTTTCGGATCTAGCTAATCACGTGTTTTTTCAGGATGCGGGATCTTCAATATCTTGACAATGAAACATGTTGGCTTGTCAAAGAGCTGAAGTCAAACATTTCTCAAATCATACTTTTTACCTAGGAAAACTGGCCTGAATATAATGGAGTCTGCAGCAGAGGTAGGTATTGCTGACCCAGTTACATATACTCACCTTCTGTACTTACCTTTCAGTTTCTTGATGTTCTATTTTGAAGTTTTGTTATTTACCATTCATTTTCAGAATCACAATGGAGTCTCTGCAAAATGCAGAAATGCCAAAGTTGAAGACTTGTGGAGCCTGACCAGTTTCTTTGGTTTCAGCACCCAGACATTTGTTCTGGCTGTCAATCTACTGGATAGGTTCTTAGCCATTATGAAGGTCTGTATTTTAACCTATTACAGGCTGAGCCCTGTCTAAGCTTGGGGGGGGGGGGGGGGGGTGTTCTACTAAGCTATATGGAATTGTTTTAAGAAGGTCATACCAAGGACCATTTTTAGCTATTTGATTTAGAATTGTAAGACCCCTTGAAGTATTATTTGTTATTACCTTACTGCTATTCACCCATACAAATGCATTGAAAACAGATTCAACATGGAACAACAGATAGTCCCCCCCAAAAAGTCAAAAGGAGATATAAGAAAGATCATGATTTTTAATTACATTTATACATGTATTTAACCCCTTATTTTTGGCTCTAAACAGTCTCCATATATACTTCCATTCATTTTTTTCAAGTAGTACTGGGGGACCTTCAGATGAGTCTTGTGAGGCCTTTGGGTGTCATAGAGCAAAACATGTATGAGAGTCTCACCTTTCCACAGAGGGGTCATATTAGTGTGTAGCCCAAACTGTTTGGACGCTACAGACAGAAGTTGGCAGATCGGCTGTACCGACTTCAGACGAGTCCCAAGACAGTGGTGGGAGTCGCCAAACCGCTTGGACGCTACAGACGATTTTGTGAGATGACGGATTTTCGGGATGTCTCATGGTCTAACAAACACTGCTCTAGCTCTGTCACTTTTCACAGAGGCGGAAGTGCGACATCGGTGGATGCGGTGGATTGAGACGCATCCAATGCAAAAAACATATCTATATCTCTATCTTAAACTGACAGATTTTTATTGGGAATTTTGTATTATGCTAATTAATATTTCAGTGGGGAAGCGGACATCGACTTAAAGATATGCTTGTTGTGTTGAGATATGGTAATTCTGGATATTCTACGGAATTAGCGTTTTGTATGCATTTTGTTTATTGTTTAATACCTGTGTTTGTTGTTTAACTTATGTCAATTTGTGTGCACTTTACTTTGTTTAATTTTACTGAACAAAAATATAAACGCAATATGCAACAATTTCAAAGATTTTACTGAGTTACGGAAAGCAGTCAATTAAAATAAATAAATTAGGCAACTATTTTCTATGGATTTCACATGACTGGGAATACAGATATGTTGGTCACAGATACCTTTAAAAAATATATTTAAAAAAAGTAGGGGTGTGGATCAGAAAACCAGTCAGTATCTGGTGTGACCACCATTTGCCTCATGCAGCTCGACACACCTCGTTCGCATAGAGTTGATCAGTCTGTTAATTGTGGCCTGTGGAATGTTGTCCCATTCCTCTTCAATGGCTGTGTGAAGTTGCTGGATATTGGCGGGAACTGGAACATACTGTTGTACACGTCAATCCAGAGCATCCCAAACATGCTTAATGTGTGACATCTCTGGTGAGTATGCAGGCCATGGAAGAACTGGGACATTTTCAGATTCCAGGATTTGTGTACAGATCCTTGCGACATGGGGACATGCAGTATCATGCTGAAACAGGAGGTGATGGCGGCGAATGAATGTATCTCTGTGAATTCAAATTGCCATCCATAAAATGCAATTGTGTTCGTTGTCCATAGCTTATGCCTACCCATACCATACCCTGCCGCCACCATGGGGCACTCTGTTCACAACGCTGACATCAGCAAACCTGGTCGCTCACACAACGCCATACATGTGGTCTGCGGTTGTGAGGCTATTTGGACGTACTGCCAAATTCTCCAAAATGACGTTGGAGATGGCTTATGGTAGAAAAATAACATTCAATTATCTGGGAACAGCTCTGGTGGACATTCCTGCAATCAGCATGCTCAGTCTGGGGGGCTCCCAGGTGGCGCAGTGGTCTAAGGCACTGCATCTCAGTGCTAGAGGCATCACTACAGATCCTGGTTTGTTCCTGGGCTTTATCACAACCGGCCATGATCGAGAGTCCCATAGGGCAGCACACAATTGGCCCAGCGTCATCTTGGTTAGGGGAGGGTTTGGCCGGGGAAGGCCGTTCATTGTAAAATAATAATTTGTTCTTAACTGACTTGCCTAGTTAAATAAAGGTTAAATAATTTCACGCTCCCTTTGTGTTGAGTAACAAAACAAAACATTTTAGAGTGGCCTTTCATTGTCCCCACACAAGGTACACCTGTGTAATTATCATGGTGTTTGATCAGTTTCTTGATATGCTGTCAGATGGATGGATTATCTTGGCAAAAGATAAATGCTCACTAACAGGGATGCAAACAAATTTGTGCACCAAATCTGAGTGAAATAAGCTTTTTGTGAGTATGGAAAACTATTTCAGCTCCTGAAACATGGGACTTTATATGTTGCGTTTATATTTTTGTTCAGTATATAATAAAATTTAGCAGAAGTAGCCCATTTATGCTGACTTATGTATCACTATAATGGTATGTTCACAGGTCCAACCTAAGCATCTGCCTTGCATTGGAGTCTCCTGCCTCCATATTGCTGCCAAAATGGTTGAGGATGAGTGTAACATCTCACCCACCCATGAACTCATCCGCATCAGCCAAAGCAAGTTCACTGTTTCTGACCTCAGCCGCACGGAGAAGATAATCTCTGAAAAACTAAATTTGGAGCTCAAAGCCGTCACAGCCTTAACCTTTTTACACTTATACCATGCTGTCATCGTATCACTTACATCAGAAAGGTGAGTGCTTTGTTTCTTAATTGATAACTTTTTGCATTATGTCATCAGTGAGTATTTTTCCAATTGCTAGAAGCTGTAAAGTTGATCTTCTGATGATCAATTGACATGAGGCTCACATGAGGGTTGCCTTTATTTTAAGGGAGGGAGATCCCAAGCATTGGGAGACTGGAAGCCCAGCTATAGGCCTGCTTATGTCAGCTTGTTTTCTCTAAAGCAAAAGTAAGAATTATTCTCAGGCCAACACAATTGTTAAATTATAAGAATGTTTACTTTGAGTTGCAGGACCGATATGTTTATTTATTTTTTCAGCCATCGGTGCTGGCACTGTCTGTCGTTTGTCAGGAGTTTGAAGCCCTCCAGTCTCTTGCCATGTTGGAAATTGTCCAAGATGTCCAAAGGCACCTAAAGGTATTATACAGTTTAATTACAGACCTCAGGATCTATGACATGATGGTGTCATGACCAGTGACAGGTATCATATTTTTATAATACGAAGACCCACTGAGACTGACATTATACAGTAGCTTGACCCTGCCACTAAACAAGTGACATCAAATTAAAACATGCTACATGAAAACTAGCACCTTCTGACTTGATTGAGACAACATTTTCCAAGACTATTCTATTTATGTCTTCTGTCAGCATCCTCAGATGTTTCTTATTTCTTTCACAGATTGTTGACAGTGAGTTACTCTACTGGAGGGGACTTGTGGCCAAATGCATGACTGAGTACCGCTCAAGTGAATGTAACAAACCAGACAACAAAAAACTGGTGTGGATCGTGTCCAGACGAACTGCCCAAAATTTGCACGCTAATAACTTCAGTGTCCGTGAACTGCAGACCATTCCAGAGGGGAGCTGGGGTGAAAGTGAGAGGTAAACAAACAGCCCCTTTAATGCACTTTACTGTATAATAATATTTCATATCACTAGAGCTACTGTGTGTGTATTATTATTATTATTATTAGTATTATTATTAGGTCGTTATTGACCTGTAACATAATGCACCACATTACTTCTACATTGTACAGCAATGCTGTGATGTTTCAGGGAAGAAGAGAAACATAACATTAGATCAGTGGAACAGTGGCTTGAAGACAGTAATGATGACATGTGTTCTCCCCTGTGTATATTTAGTGAGGATTCCTGTGAGGACATGAGCTGTGAAGAGGACAGCCCGTGCAGCTCTCCTGGCAGCGACGAAAAGGGAGAGTTTCGCAACCAGGGCAGAAAATGATACTCCCTCTTTTTTGATGAGCTCAAACTTGTGATTGAGATTATGTGTAACCAGGGTGCTAAATGTAACTTTCCCTAAATGTACTGTTTCCCCTTCCTTGTAGTCATGGTTCAGGACAAAATAGTTTATTTCACTTGGCATACTGTATGTGTGACAGACTGGTATCAAACTCGGGTTGCCTGCGAGCCTGGATAGCCCTCTCCACTAAAGCCTCGGTGTGGACATAAGTCTTCCTGTCTAAAGCTAGGTTACTGATCACGGGAGCGTAGTCCAACAAACCACCTCTGCTACATACATATGTATTCTGGAAATACTGAACAACAGGCCCTATCAAGTGCCTGTGTTAGTCCATGTGCTGTTTTTAAACTTTTGTTATGATTTTAGATCTGAGTGAGATTTAAATTGCAATATCTTGGCAGCTGACTGGCAATAAGATCTTTGAAAGCCTTTTTAAAGATGTTGCTGGTGTCAATCTATGTCCAAATTTGACACATTCCAGGTGACATTAAGCACAATGGTGTAATGATTTTCTTCCTAGGATGTCAAACCTGTGCACTGACTGTTTAAATCAATGGGAAATACCCAACATATTGGTACATTTGTGCAAAACTTTACCTGTTTTATAGAATAATATTCATGTAAAAGTGTCCTATACACCATGCTATTGTAATGTGTTTGTAAGATTATATGCAGGATGATACTGTATTCTATGAATGGTGACTTGTATGTAAATGTGATTGTGTTAGAGAATGATGGTGATTGTTGTCTATTGAGATTCAGTACATGTGCAAAATATTTATATTTAAACAAATAACAATGTACATAAAATTAAGAAAGTTGTATCATGCTTTGTGAATAGGCCATCTTATGTTACTGTATATCAACATATTGTTAGAAATGAACCAATAACCCCCCCAAAAAATAGTATTTTTAAACCTGTTGTGTATTCCCTATTATTGTTAATTTTGTTTAACGAATTAATCATATACAAAAGTATGCGAACACCCCTTCAAATTAGTGTATTTGGCTATTACAGCCACACCTGTTGCTGACAGGTGTATAAAATTGTGCACACAGCCATGCAATCTCCATAATCTCCAGAGCTGCCCCAGTCAACTGTAAGTGCTGCTATTGTGAAGTGGAAATGTCTAGGAGCATCAACGGCTCAGCCACAATGTGGTTGGTCCTACAAGCTCACAGAACAGGACCGCCGAATGCTGAAAAGATCGTCTGTCCTCGGTTGCAACACTCACTCCAGAGTTCCAAACTGCCTCTGGAAGCAACGTAAGCACAATAACTTCCTCTGGAGCTTCATGAAAGCAAGCCTTAGATCACCATGAGCAATGCCAAGTGTCAGCTGAAGTGATGTAAAGCTTGACGCCATTGGACTCTGGAGCAGTGGATACGCATTCTCTGGAGTGATGCCCCATCTGGCAGTCTGACAGACTAATCTGATTTTGGCAGATGCCAGGAGCACGCTACCTGCCCAAATGCATAGTGCCAACTGTGAAGTTTGGTGGTGGAAGGGCTGTTTTTCATGGTTTGAGCAATGCCCCTTAGTTCCAGTGAAGGGAAATCTTAACACTACAGCATGCAATGACATTCTATATGATTCTGTGCTTCCAACTGTGTGGAAACAGTTTGGGGAAGGCCCTTTCCTCTTTCAGCATGACAATGCGCCCGTACACAAAGCTTGGTCAATACAGAAATGTTTTGTCGAGATCGGCGTGGAAGAACTTGACTGGCCTGCACAGAGCCGTGACCTCAACCTCATCGAACACATTTGGGATGAATTGGAACTCTGACTGGAAGCCAGGACTACTTGCGATGCTGATCAGGCTTCCACATTTGCTTAATATTTTGTGCTGCAGTATTCTATACAGTCAGCAAGTAATCTTGGATGGTATGCATACCACTAAATTAATTGCTCCCATCTGTAAACCCCAGAGAGTTATAATACAGCCATGACACTTTTAGGGTCTTCTTTTCATCTGGGCTCAACAAACACATCGAAATATGTGAAATTATTTCCTGAGGAAAGGGTGCGTAACAGAGCAGTGAGATGTTTGCTGGTTTGATGCGTTGACGTGAATTTCAGATGCATCGCCCTAATGGAATTAATCTGGCTGGAGAGAAATTGCATTTCAGCGCTAAACCAAGGCAGGGATGATGAGAATGCACGAAGACGGATCGCCAAGGCAGCCGACTGCCATTCAATGACTATCCTGCCCTCTCAACCGCAGTGCACATTTGCCGTCCGTTTTACATGAGAAAACATGTTTATTTTTTATCATAATACCAATACGTATAGCCAAAATCAGCATCTCGAATCGAGGTGATGAAGGCTCGCACATTTTAATCGCTTTTCTTCAAGGACTGAAAACGCTCCAAGATGGTCCGCATCTCAAACGCCCTGGGTTTGGTCATATTGATGGTCGCTCTTCTCATTTTATCCTTAATAAGTTATGTGTCCATTAGAAAGGACAGCATCTTATCTTCCACAAAATATGACAACATGGGAGGACCACCACGGATAATGTTCCACGCAGGATTTCGGTGAGTAGGCTAAATCAAGACCTTGAAACTCCTAATTTTTTATTTTGACATGACTCAAACCACCTGAAATTGTCAAATAAGATGTGATTTATGTCACCGACAAGGCGCATGCGTGACAATTTTGTTCCTAACAATCTTTATGATTGTTTATGTCCACATTGTTCTGTAGGCTATGGCATAATATGGCTAACTGCATCAGGGCCTTAATAAATAATCAAAATAAATAATATTCTGCTGCACGCTACAGTAGCCTAATCTAATGCAAATCCCTGCATCAATTACATTTCATTTTTAAAATGAAAATTCGACTGTAGAATCATTGAATGTTAAAAAATGCCATATGTGACAACAAATCGTTGCTCGACAAGGAGCCGGATTTCAAACAAGAGAACTGTCCAAGGTGCTGAGGGAACGAATCTTGCCTATTGTGACAACCCCACGCCTGAATGCGTGGGGCTTTGGTCAGTGCTATCTGGAATCCTTGGGACGTCCATACCTTAAACCCTTAACCCCTACCCTAACCTTAACCCTTAACTTAACCAGTTTAAAGTCAACTTCAATGGGGTAGGGACGTCCCACTGATCCCGGATAGCACGGACTGAATGGGCTTGGACAAATAATCGAAATAAAGAATATTTCTCTGCACGCGGCTGTTGCCTAATCTAATGCAAATCCAGCATCAATTACATTTTTTTTTAATGAAAATTCAACGGTGGAATCATTGAATGTCCATAAGTATTCACCCGCCTTAGATTTTTTTACTTCATATTTCGTTGCCTTACGAAGTGGGATTGAAATGGATAATATTTTAATGGTTTGTAATTGATCTACACAAAAGACTCCATATTGTCCAAGTGAAAATAAAATTATACAAATGTTTCCAAATTAATACAAAATCATTAACTAATATAGGCTAATGTTAGTCGTTGCTTAAGTATTCACCCCCTTTTTTTAGGTATGCCTAAATGAGTTCAGGAGTAAAACGTGGCTTAACAAATAAATTACATGGACTCACTCTGTGTGAAATAACATGATGTTTGAATGACTACTCTGTCCCCCATACATGCAACCTCTCTAAGGTCCCTCAGTCAGGTATTGCATTTCGAGCACAGATTCAACTACAAAGACAAGGGAGCATGGTCAAGGAGCATGGTTAAGTTAATAATTAAGCTGTGTATTAAACCACTCAGATACAACAAACATACGTCATCATTCTGAACTGAGCTGCAGGACAGGAAGGAAACTGCTCTGGGATGTCACCATGAAAAACAGCTACAGAGCTACAGACTGATGGGAGAAAACTGAGGATGGATCAACAACATTGTAGCAACTCCAAAATAATGACCTAAATGTATGAATGATTGAAAATAACAATATACAGTAAATATAACTAATACAAATATAAAAAACATGCATTCTGTATGCAACAAAGCACTAAAGTTATACTGCAAGAAAACACAGCAAAGGAATAACATTTTTGGCCTAAATGCAAATGGTTATGTTTGGGGCAAATCTACCTCCTTACCTTCATAAAAAGAAACGGGATTGGGCAAAGCACGTCTCCTACTGCAAAACCTGCTTCAGTCTGCTTTACACCAGACACTAGGAGAGGAATGAACCTTTCAGCAGGACATTGACCAGGCCAAATCTACACTGGAGTTGCTTACTAAGAAGACAGTGACTGTTCCTGAGTGGCCAAGTTACAGTTTTGACTGAAATCTGCTTGAAAATCTATGGCAAGACTTGAAAATTGCTGTCTAGTCATGACCCCCAACACCTTGAAAGAGCTTGAAGAATATAAAAAGAATAAGGGGCAAATATTGCACAATCCAGGTGTGCAAAGCTCTTAGAGATCTACCCAAGAAGCCTCACAGCTGTAATCAGTGCCAAAGGTGTTTCTAACATATATTGGTTTGGTGGGGGGTGAATGCTTTTCTAATCAAGGTTTCATTTTTCATAACATTTTCAAATTGAAGACATTTTTATTTTTTTGTCATTTTGATATTACAGTGTATTTTGTGTAGATCGTTCACAAAAAAATCAAATTAAATCCATTAGAAATTCCCTAGAATTTCTAAGCAAACAGCTGGAGGCAGGGCTTTCTCCTATAGAGCTCCATTTTTATGGAACGGTCTGCCTACCCATGTCAGAGACGCAAACTCGGTCTCAACCTTTAAGTCCTAGGACCATGCCCCAGGACTACCTGACATGATGACTCCTTGCTGTCCCCAGTCCACCTGGCCGTGCTGCTGCTCCAGTTTCAACTGTTCTGCCTTATTATTATTCGACCATGCTGGTCATTTATGAACATTTGAACATCTTGGCCATGTTCTGTTATAATCTCCACCCGGCACAGCCAGAAGAGAACTGGCCACCCCACATAGCCTGGTTCCTCTCTAGGTTTCTTCCTAGGTTTTGGCCTTTCTAGGGAGTTTTTCCTAGCCACCGTGCTTCTACACCTGCATTGCTTGCTGTTTGGGGTTTTAGGCTGGGTTTCTGTACAGCACTTTGAGATATCAGCTGATGTACGAAGGGCTATATAAATAAATGTGATTTGATTTGAATCCCACTTTGTAACACAATAAAATGTGAATAAATCCAAGGGGGTGAATACTTATGACACTCAATGTAATGCTTACAGTACATGCTGACAATATCAACAGTGTCTTTACTAAGTGAAACTCTCTTCCTCTCAGGTCCCAGTTTGCCCTGAATTTCCTGGACCCATCCTTCATCCCATTAACCCATGCTCTGAATGAGGAGCTGCAAGGGAAACCATCCAAATGGAAATTTAATAGGACCGCCTTTTATCAGCAAAGGTATTATGATTATGTGGGATTTCTGTAATAATCTGTAGAAACCTTTATATTGTTTGTAAAGCAGTTTAACGGAATACTGTTTGTGTTTAGTAAAACATTACAGTTTATTTGCCATTTGCAGTTGGCTACATAACTAAATTTGGTAGAAACAGCAGCTATGAGCTGATATTTTTATCTGTTAACTACCTTTCAGGAAAGAGATCTTCCATTACATTGATGTGGCCAACAACTTCTCCCTCACCAAGAACGGTGTACGCGTCGGCCAGCTGATGCACTTCGACTTCTCCAGTCACAAGTATGTCTTCTCCATAAACAACAACCTGAAGTCACTGCTTCCTGATGCTTCGCCAATCCAGAACAAACACTACAACGTGTGTGCCGTGGTGGGTAACAGTGGGATCCTGACAGGCAGTCACTGTGGGCCAGAGATCGACAGCGCCGACTTTATCTTCCGCTGCAACTTTGCCCCTACCGACTCCTACTACAAGGATGTGGGCCGGAAGACCAACCTCACCACTTTTAACCCCAGCATCCTGGAGAGATACTACAACAATCTGCTGACCATCCAGGACCGCAACAACTTCTTTCTCAACCTGAAGAAGCTGGAGGGGGCCATTTTGTGGATCCCTGCATTTTTCCTCCACACCTCGGCCACCGTCACACGGACCCTGGTGGACTTCTTTGTTGAGCACAAGGGGCAGCTGAAGATCAAGCTGGCCTGGCCAGGAAACATCATGCAGGATGTCAACAGGTATGGAGAAGGAAGGGACTGAGTTTTGTGCCAGAGTTCTGGGCATCAGAGCAGTCATGGGTGGTTTTGTTCTCACTTTCAGACACCATTGTTACTACAAACTGTACATTTTTTTTAAAATGCTGGATTGCAGGCATTGGGTCACTTAGTTGTGTTCTTTAAAAAGAGCAAGGTTGGGTTGTTGATGCTGGGTTATTGAGATATAACCCAACAGAGGTATGGATTAATAGGGGCGTGGCTTTTCGGTAGGGTTTTTTGGCCACCGGTGATAGTAAATGTCATCCCTGTTCATTTGTTCTATACCGGATGTTACGGTTAAACACTTTTCAAGCTTTTATGAGGCTTACAGAAGGCTTACAGGAAAACATATTTTGGTATTTGTTTCATTAGTCCATTGTTGATATAGTCCCAAAATGTGTTGTATGTCAGCAATCAAGTTAAGATATATAACTTTCAAAATAAAAAAATACAGCCGGTATGATGCATTTAGCATCATATGTTGCTACGCCTCTAATAAGCCACTTTTATGTTCCCCAGCAAGAAAACCAAATAATGTCACTCAAAGAGGAGTACTAACAAAGAGTCACTGACCACAACCAAAATGAAACAGGTGGGGTTTTAGGAGGGGTTCCGAAAGACACTCATGGGGGTGTCCACTGAAAGTTGACAAGCAACAACAACTGGGACCTAAAAGACACCCACCATGACCGCCCACTAAATTTGGCCAAGAAGAGGCAAACAACAAAAAAAAACACACCAAACAGTACGACAGTAAGCAAAACAAAAATGGGAGCGAAACGAAAACTAGGAAGATCAGATTAAGGATTGTTTTAACTCTCTACATCTCTCAAGACAACTGGAGCACTGGGCCAGCCACTCGTAAATATCACCTGGGTCAGCACAGGTGAAACACCTCCCACTAACGAGATGACAATAAGGTGGCACCAATTGGTGCACCCCATGTGCTAGCATGCATCCTCAAAATATAAATGGAAAAACCAAAGCCTGTAACACCTTCCCCCTTAAGACAACAAATATATCCTATATGTTTGTTGGACAAGTTTGCTCTCAACCAACAGAAAATAACTACCATCTCACAACATGATCAACTTAAATGCGTCACCTTCTCCAATATAAACATTGTGTCTACTGGCTGTCAATAATTCAATGCCAGACAGAACAGCCACTTTTTTGGGGTAAATATACAGTGAAACAGAAAGTATTCAGACCCCTTCATTTTTTCCACATTTTGTTAAGTTACTGCCTTATTGTAAAATTTATTAAATAGATTTTTTCCCCCATCAATCTACCTACACACAATACCCCAAAATAATAAAGCAAAAACAGGTTTTTAGAAAAAAAATATCACATTTATATAAGTATTCAGACCCTTTACTCAGTACTTTGTTGAAGCACCTTTAACAGTCAGAGACTTGTCCTGAAGCCACTCCTGCATTGTCTTGGCTGTGTGGGTTAGGGTCGTTGTCCTGTTGGAAGGTGAACCGTTGCCCCAGTCTGAGGTCCTGAGCGCTCAGGAGCAGGTTTTCATCAAGGATCTCTCTGTACTTTGCTCTGTTCACTATTGCCCTCAATCCTGACTAGTCTCCCAGTCCCTGCCTCTGAATAAAATCCCCACACTATGATGCTGCCACCACCATGCTTCACCGTAGGGATGGTGTCAGGTTTCTTCCAGATGTAATGCTTGGCATTCAGGTCAAAGAGTTCAATCTTGGTTTCATAATTTTTTTTCATGGTCGGAGAGTCCTTTAGGTGCCTTTTGACAAACTCCAAGCGAGCTGTCATGTGCCTTACTGAGGAGTGGCTTCCAACTGCCACTCTACCATAAAGGCCTGATCGGTGGAGTGCTGCAGAGATGGTTGTCCTTCTGGAAGGTTCTCCCATCTCCACAGAGGAACTCTGGATCTCTATCAGAGTGACCTTGGGTTCTTGGTCACCTCCCGACCAAGGTCCTTCTCTCCGATAGCTCAGTTTGCCCAGGCAGCCAGCTCTAGGAAGAGTCTTGGTGGTTCCAAACTTCTTCCATTTTAGAATGATGGAGGCCACTGCGTTCTTGGTACCCTTCCCCAGATCTGTGTATCGACACAATCCTGTCTCAGAGTTCTACTGACAATTCCTTCAACCTCATGGGTTGGTATTTACTCTGCCATGCACTGTCAACATTGGGACCTTATAGAAAAATAGTGAAGACATCAAAACTATGAAATAACACATAAGGAATCATGTAATAACCTAAAAAGAGTTAAACAAATCAAAATATTTTCGATTTTAGATTCTTCAAAAAGTAGACACCCTTTACCTTGATGACATTTTTGCACACTCTTGGCATTCTCTCAACCAGCTTTACCTGGAATGCTTTTCCAACAGTCTTGAAGGAGTTCCCTCATATGCTGAGCACATGCTGGCTGCTTTTCCTTCACTCTGCGGTCCAACTCATCCCAAACTATCTCAATTGGTTTGATGTCGGGTGATTGTGGAGGTCAGATTATCTGATGCAGTACTCCATCACTCTCCTTCTTGGTCAAATAGCCCAAAAAACTTTGAATGAGTAGATGTGTCCAAACCTTTGACTGGTAATGTAACAGTTGCTGACATGTCAGACAAAGGCATAACACCCTCCAAAATGAAGAACTGGGCTGCCCCAGTATCTCGCAGTATCTTCACTGGCTGCTTAACAGCATCTGCAAAGACACAAACCCGTCTGAAACAAAGGGCTCATACACATCTGATACAAAATCTTGTTTAGGAGATACACCAGTTCCAACCAGAGACTTAATGGGACCTTTTGGGCTAGGTGTGCCGCTAGCGTTCCACCACGACAACATCCAGTGAAATTGCAGAGTGCGAAATTCAAAATACAAAAATCGTAATATTAAACATTCATGCAAATACAAGTGTAGGTAGCAACCCTTTCGTGAAGCCAATTCTTGAATTGCTCGAGAAGTATGAGTTTCTTTAAATCCTCAAGGTCCCTGACATCTTGAGAACCACAACACTGATCAAAAAGACATGCTTGTTCCCTTGCTAACTCAACATGGCTTTGTGATTCTGTCTTTTGTAATTTACGGAACTGTTGTCTGTATGCCTCTGGGACCAACTCGTAAGCCTGAAGGATAGCAGCTTTAAAAGTTTCATAATCTAAACTCTGCCCAAGAGATAAAGCGGAATACACTTTCTGACTTTACCCACAAGAACACTTTGGAGGAGCAGTGACTAAATGTCTCGCGACAATTTTAGGGATGTTGCAATCCGCTCAAACAGAGTAAAATATACATCCACCTCCTTTTCATTGAAAGGCGATACAAGTTGGCTGTTCCGACAAAGATCAAACTCTGTTGAGTGTGCAGGATAGCCTGATTGGATTCGGAGCACTTCCAGATCCATCTCTCTTAATCACTTAATTGAATGGCATTCTTGTTCTAGTCTGGTGTCGTGACTTTACCTTCATTAATCTGATTACTTATTTATCTAATCAACTAACTATGTTTAATGGTTATCATGTAACAATAAACTAATTAGGAATTTGGGGCACCACGAGAGCAGTTGTTTAAAGAGTTACCATCTCCAGAATTAAACTCTAAAAGGTCTTTACCGATCACATCCATAAAACAGTCAACCTATTAATCATAACCTCATATCATATCGTCATTCTGAACAGTCATAACCTCCTGCATCTGCAAAAACCCCAGCCTTACTTATGATTCATTACTACACAAAGTGGTTTAATTATTTATTTACTAGCTAACTAAATGGTAACACAGGATAAACATGCACACTTAAACACATTACAAACAGGTCCCGAGCGTACTGACACAACATATGGTGGCTTGACACAAAGGAAATGGAGAGGAAGCGAGAGAGAGAGTCACTTCTCTCACAGTAATCATATACTTTGCACATGAACCGCCGCCCATTTGGAGAAAGAAATCATGAATGTATTTACGTGTGAATGCCTTCGTTTGCCATTTATCTCAGTCAGAACCAGGCCTTCTTACTGCGGCACGCTTGTAAGGCTCTGATTGTCCAAAAGATGTCGTTCACTCATCTCTTCTACTGTCGCTCTCCTCTGCTGTCGCCCGGAATCCGGCGACGCGTCGGGTAGTCCTGAACAGAGCGACCGAGCTCACTCTGCTTCCACTTGCTCTGGAAGATAGGCTAGCCAGCCGTGTAGATGGTTCTCATTGGGGGATCAGAGTAGCGTACTACAGTGATTTGAGAAGAGTAGTGGAATGGTCCCACTTAAATTCGCTTTTCTAGATACTTTACTTAGGACAGCAAATCAGCTGTACCAGTGATTGTCCGGGAGGTGAGCTTCTCCCCTCTACTTTGTGCTGATATTCAGAGTTTGAACCACTTTGGACGTGAGCTGCAGCTACACGCCTCTCTGGTCTGAATATTAACTTCTTTCCCAATCCTTTTATGCACTCTGGTCGAAAGGGCCTACAATACTCAAGGGAAAGAAGATCCTGGACAAGCCCCCATTTTGTTATGTTCCCCAGCAAGAAAACCAAATAATGTCACCCAAACAGAAGGGGGAACTATCAAATAGTCACTGACCACAACAAAACAGGTGGGGTTTTAGGAGGGGTTCTGAAAGACCCTCATGGAGGTGTCCACTGAAAGTTGACTAGCAACAACAACTGGGACCTAAAAGACACCCACCATGAGCGTCCACTAAATTTGATTAAGAACAGGTGAACCAAATAAAAACCCACACCAAACTTAAAGGTAGGAAGTAGACCAAGAAGAAAACAGGGAGAGCCAACAAAAAGTGTTAATCCTCCACATCTCTCAAGACAACTGGAGCACTGGGCCAGCTACTCTAAAATATCACCTGGACCAGCACAGGTGAATCACCTTCTCACTAACAAGATGACAAACCAGCACAGGTGTAATGCATACTATACTGACTAACAAAATATTAATGGGAAAACTAAAGCCTGTAACAGCCACACCTCCTGAAAATAACCTGGATCAACCCAGCATGAAAGTGAATAAAACCCAATTGATGGTTACATTAACCCATGTTTTAGTTAATCCCAACATGTTGGGTTATTCATGCAACCCAACTGTCTGGATCAAAATAACCCAGAGTGTGTTCTGTCCATTATTTACCCAGCACTGGGTTACAAAAACCCCCAAATTGGGTTGTTTTTAACCCCGCATCTTTTAGAGTGTAGATGTTCTGTCGAACAATTCATTTTCCATAGCTTACACATAATTGTTTTTATTGTGTTTACTTTTTTCCCACAGATATTGGAAGACCAAGAACCTGTCTCTCAAGCGACTGAGCACTGGTATCCTCATGTACACTCTGGCCTCGGCCATGTGTGAGGAGATCCATCTGTATGGCTTCTGGCCCTTCGGCTGGGATCCCAACACAGGCAAGGAGCTGCCCTACCACTACTACGACAAGAAAGGAACCAAGTTCACCACCAAGTGGCAGGAGACCCACCAGCTGCCCAGTGAGTTTAAGCTGCTCTACAAGATGCATGGAGAAGGTGTGACCAAGCTGAGCCTTTCACACTGTTCTTAGACATCCCATCCTGGGTGACTGGGCTTAAGAGATTCATTTGGTGACTCTCCTATACAGCAGCTGACCTTGCACTCGCGTAATATATTTTGCGACTCAAAGCAGACAATGCATGATTTAGAATTAATACTTTTATATTACACTTTCACTCTAGAAACACACTATCATATCACCATTGCATCTTGCCTCAGCTTTGTCCAATGTATGTAATTCACACTAACATGTTGGGTTGCGAGGAACATGGCAGAATATTCACATCACAATATTTCACATCACTTTATTTGCATTGCTACCATAATTGTGTGGATACATTGATCAATAAAACACACATAACCTATTTCAACAAGAAAACACAAGGGAATACATTTAATGCAAAATAATCACTATTTCCAAACAGTGTTTTTTATAGTGTAGGGGTCTGTAATTGTTATTTAGCTGTAGCCTTACTTCAAAGGGATTTGATTGTTCTTCTGCTTAGTCTCAGGGATGGAGTTGAGATCAGTGTTTTTTTTCTAATCAGATTCAAATGCCTCCACTGAGGTGCAAACAGACACACTGTCTATTTTCCAGCCCTTTTGAGCATACAGTGAACCGCCACAGGTGCCAGTAGATAGACAATGGGCTCAGCCAGCACACTGCACTGTTTTCAGATTTGTTTACAAGGCCTCTTTATGTATGTAAATTGCTGCCCTATATAGATAAAGATACTGCAGTGATAGCCCTAGTCCCACTATTTTATTGGGATTCTGGTGATAGCTCTGGTAATATTTCAGTTTGAAGATGAATAATCTGCATTCCAACACCAAGCCATAGACTGAATTTAATTACAGTAAACTTTAAAGTACATGTATATTGTTGTTATCATCATCATTAAGATTAAGAATTAAAGATGCACTATGCAGAAATGGCTCTGTCATTTCCTGGTTCAAAAAATTTGAATAGTTTGCCTAACTTCAGTTTATGTGATAACAAGCAAGTATAGTGTAGATAATTATTGTAATATCCAAACCTCTGTGAAATATATTTTCCATAACCAAACATGTTGTATTTTTAGCTGTTTGAAGCTGGTGTAAAAAAACGAAAGTAATAGAGGCAAAAACAAAATTTAAGAACGGGAAGCATAGAAATAACGCACCTAGAACAGATCTACAGCTTCTTAGACTTGCTTTTCAATGTGAATTTGGTCGGGTCCCCAAAAAGTTACATATTGCAGCTTTTATTTTTAAAGTGCCTGTGTTCTGTTTAAATTTCAAATGACTTCAAATCTTATATTTTCAAAATACGATAGAAAATCATAGTGATAAAAGTTAAAGGGATTTCACACTGGGATGCATACAGTAATATATATATATATATATATATATATATATATATATATATTATGTATTGAACCACCTCAAATGAACATTACTTCCTATCTTTAATCAATAACACATCACTATTGTTATGATGTAGCAACACAGGGAAACATTTTGCATTCTACCACATAGACATTACTTTGACTTTTTAACCAGATATTGTTTTGATTAATAATTATAGCATCTTGTACAAAGAGCATGATACACTATTGAATGACATTGCATGTAAGAGACTAGCAAATGTTCAAGGCTAGTTTTATACAACATTTTTGAAGGAGATTATGTTTCGAGGGGATACGGTGTTTTTTGTTATTATTTGTGCTGATATTTTAATTGAAATATCATCAGAAACTTTATATGAAAGTTGTTTTAAGCATAAATTCCTATCAAACCACTGGGACCAAAATGATTAGTTTTCCCTTTCTGAATGAAAGAACTAATGTAACTTTATTTTTTATATCTCTAGATTATCTTTACTTTTCTCAGCAAAATGTTATATGAAAAATATCAAGTCAAGCTCCACTATGTTAGAGGATTGGGTATGGATTGGACATTTTTTAGTACTTAACCATTGATGTCAGTACAACGACTTTGCTCAAATGGTACAACATGATATCCACATGACTCACAGCACATGCACTCATTGGGAAGGTGGTGACCCTGCTTATGAGTTCAGATTTACTATGCTCATGAACCAGATCATTGGTTCTTTTCAAGTTCTTCAGTCTTAAATGGATGGTGTATGCCCACAGAAGTATTTTAGAACATACCAATTTGTTTTCCCATCATAGGACTGTCTGTCATCATTATTATAATACAAATATATGATACTAATATGCCATTAGTTTGCTAGGTAGTACTTTACTCTTAGTCCATACCCTGATTATGTAGATTAGATTTGAAATGTAATTAGATCTTTCCCTCTTAGAATGTTTCATATAAGTAAATATACCAACGAATGCCCATTAAAACTAGACATGTTAATTTATCTGAATGTAACATGATTTGAAATGTTGGCTTAAGTATGGCAATGATGTACAACAATATCTTTCATTCGATGGAGGTTTTTTATTTGATGATGTGTCGACAAATGATTTCCTGAGATAGAAAACACTTGGATTGTTGTGTGGTATATTTGTCTTTTCAGTCTCATCTAATAGGTTCTGTTGGTGATTTATACTATTTGTGCCGCCATGAATGTCTTCCTTTGACTGCTTCCATGTACTGATCATCACCAAAGAAGACTATTGTACTGCTCACATGAAGGGAATTTATTCTCCCCACATTTCCTTAGAGAAAAATGTCCAATGTGTGTGTTAGTGTGTGCCAACACTTTTGTTTTCAAAAGGAATGGTACCAACAGAACCCAGTGGCATAGCACAGTTTTGCAGTCCCCCCAGGTCTAAGTTTTATAGCTAATTTCATGCTATTTTACAAATTTTTCCATGAGGCTGTGTGAAAATGTTGCTATTTTAAAGCTCAGGGATTCTTGAAAGATGGGACAATCTCAACTTTTTCCCACAATTATTTGTCTTACTATTAATAACATTTGAAATATACATTTTGATAGACCAAAGTAGCAGCTAGCGTACCATATAAAGGAAATAGTTTTTTTTCCATAAAATAAAACTAGCTGGATTTAACTCCATCTGACACCATAAAAGGCATTTAATTTGTACAATTATTGACCAACAAGTGTTTAACACTACAGTTTTTTTTTTTTTTTTTTTTTTGCAAGGGCTGTCTCAATCCACCACATCGGAGATGTCGCCGTGTTTGAGCTGTGTTTGTCAGTCCATGAGATATCCCGATAATTGATATTCTCAGAAAAACCTCTGTAACGTTCGAAAGGATTGGCTATTATTATGACCCCTCTATGGAAAGATGAGTCACAAACACAATGGTGTTCTCTGTTTTGTTCTAACCCCGACAAGTATCACAGGACTCGTCTGAAATCGGTACAGCCGATCTGCCAACTTCTGTCTGTAGCGTCCAAACAGTTTGGGCTACACACTAATATGACCCCTCTGTGGAAAGGTGAATCTCTCACAAACACATACATGTTGGTTTGCTCTAGGATGCCCACAAGCCTCACAAGACTCGTCTGAAAGTAGCAGGTACCAGTTATTTTTTTTATGGAAGAACTGTATATATGGAGATAGTTTAGTGGCTAAAATAAGGGGTTAAATAAAAATAGTTTCCTGATCTTTCTTATATCTACAGTGGGGCAAAAAAGTATTTAGTCAGCCACCAATTGCGCATGTTCTCACACTTAAAAAGATGAGAGAGGCCTGTAATTTTCATCAGAGGTACGCTTCAACTATGACAGACAAAATGAGAAAATAAAATCCAGAAAATCACATTGTAGGATTTTTAATGAATTTATTTGCAAATTATGGTGGAAAATAAGTATTTGGTCAATAACAAAAGTTTATCTCAATACTTTGTTATATACCCTTTGTTGGCAATGACAGAGGTCAAACGTTTTCTGTAAGTCTCCACAAGGTTTTCACACACTGTTGCTGGTATATTGGCCCATTCCTACATGCAGATCTCCTCTAGAGCAGTGATGTTTTGGGGCTGTTGCTAGGCAACACGGACTTTCAACTCCCTCCAAAGATTTTCTATGGGGTTGAGATCTGGAGACTGGCAAGGCCACTCCAGGACCTTGAAATGCTTCTTATGAAGCCACTGCTTCGTTGCCCGGGTGGTGTGTTTGGGATCATTGTCATGCTGAAAGACCCAGCCACGTTTAATCTTCAATGCCCTTGCTGATGGAAGGAGGTTTTCACTCAAAATCTCACAATACATGGCCCCATTCATTCTTTCCTTTACACGGATCAGTCGTCCTGGTCCCTTTGCAGAAAAACAGCCCCAAAGCATGATGTTTCCACCCCCATGCTTCACAGTAGGTATGGTGTTCTTTGGATGCAACTCAGCATTCTTTGTCCTCTAAACACGACGAGTTGAGTTTTTACCAAAAAGTTATATTTTGGTTTCATCTGACCATATGACATTCTCCCAATCTTCTTTTGGATCATCCAAATGCTCTCTAGCAAACTTCAGACGGGCCTGGACATGTACTGGCGTAAGCAAGGGGACACGTCTGGCACTGCAGGATTTGAGTCCCTGGCGGCATAGTGTGTTACTGATGGTAAGCTTTGTTACTTTGGTCCCAGCTCTCTGCAGGTCATTCACTAGTTCCCCCCATGTGGTTCTGGGATTTTTGCTCACCGTTCTTGTGATCATTTTGACCCCACAGGGTGAGATCTTGTGTGGAGCCCCAGATCGAGGGAGATTATCAGTGGTCTTGTATGCCTTCCATTTCCTAATAATTGCTCCCACAGTTGATTTCTTCAAACCAAGCTGCTTACCTATTGCAGATTCAGTCTTCCCAGCCTGGTGCAGGTCTACAATTTTGTTTCTGGTGTCCTTTGACAGCTCTTTGGTCTTGGCCGTAGTGGAGTTTGGAGTGTGACTGTTTGAGGTTGTGGACAGGTGTCTTTTATACTGATAACAAGTTCAAACAGGTGCCATTAATACAGGTAACGAGTGGAGAACAGAGGAGCCTCTTAAAGAAGAAGTTACAGGTCTGTGAGAGCCAGAAATCTTGCTTGTTTGTAGGTGACCAAATACTTATTTTCCACCATAGTTGGCAAATAAATTCATTAAAAAATCCTACAATGTGATTTTCTCCAGATTTCTTTTTTTTTTTTCCTCATTTTGTCTGTCATAGTTGAAGTGTACCTATGATGAAAATGACAGGCCTCTCTCATCTTTTTAAGTGGGAGAACTTGCACAATTGGTGGCTGACTAAATACTTTTTTGCCCCACTGTATCTCTCAGATATAGGAGAGACACTTCAGAACAATCGTCCTATTAATTATTTTGACTGTTTATTCATGTTTCATCATATATATATATATATATATATATACACACATACATACACACACACTACCAGTCAAGAGTTTTAGAACACCTACTCATTCAAGGGTTTTTATTTTTACTGTTTTCTACATTGTAGAATAATAGTGAAGACATCAAAACTATGAAATAACACATATGGAATCATGTAATAACCATAAAAGTGTTAAATAAATCAAAATCTGTTATATTTGTAGTATGTACTGTAGTACGCTACTTATATACTTCAAATAGCCACCCTTTGCCTTGATGACAGCTTAGCACACTCGTGCCTTAAGGGGTCCTAAAATTCAAAATCAAATAGTTAAATTATCCTTGGTATGACCATCTTAAAACAAGGGGTCTTTATGGTATAGCTGGCCCTGCTCATTCCTAATTAATTTAGCATTTTAGACAAATCTGACAAAGTTGACCAAATCTCCAGACACAAGTTTTGAGATAAATATTAAAGTCACAGAGGGCTATTGAAAGACACATATGTTTTCAATTAATATCCATTATTTTTTAAAGTACTTTTTGGGAGAGTTTGAAATGGGGATCCTTTGCTCCGGGACAAAGGCATTTCCAGGCATAGAGCCGACATGGAAACAAATAATATTGAAAGTATATTGAATATTACCCCACAAAAAGGTTTTCCTTACATAATTTCGCTAAATATACATTTTAGATCAAAGAATGCAACAAAATCACTTTTTCAACTATAAAAAAAAAAGTTTCCTGCTGGACAAGGATTGCCCCGACTTTCAAGAATTCATGACCCAATTTCCTGCTATTTGACACATTCTGCCATGAGGCTGAGAGAAAATTTAGCAGTACTAATTTAATGTAACAAAAAAATGATGAATGGCTTATGTTTTCAGTACCATCTGCGTGGCCCGACCAACCTCCGGGAGTTTGGGGCCCCCCAAAGCTCAGGGGTGTGTGTGGCGTTTTTCTTGTTGCTATGCCAGTGATAGAACCCCGGAATTCCTATAGGATTGCAAATCACCAAAAGTTTGCGCTTGTATGCATTTCTTTGATAAAGATAAAGCAACCAGACATTTTCCTGTCAAAAGGCAATCATTGGTAAAACGGACATTAACTTTATTTAAAGTGACTGCATTTACTCCGAAGACTTTGTATTAAAACATATTCAACTAATTTTTGTCTGGGTTGACAGTATTTATGGGCTCTAAACATGTTCTATACTTTATTCAATGTGCATGACAATTTTGTTCCACTAATAATCAAGCTAAACACCAAATGTGCTCCATGTCATATAGAACTCATGGATCCTGTAATGCACTTTGCTATCTCGGTTTGTGAAACAGAATAATAAATTTTCTCATTCACATTTAAGGAAATAACCATGATTGTTAATGAGTTGTTGCATAATCTGTTAGGATTATATATTGTCAATGATAAATGTATGTACCTGTATTTTCCTTCCATCAATGCTTCAATCTGTCAAATAAAATACATAAAAAAAATCTCTGATATACAACTTTTCTTCAAACACTTCCCATTAGTATTTACCTATTTAGAATCACACAAAGCTTAGTCAAATTGCAAATATCAGTTTGAGATGTACATACACATGGTGCTCTCATTTACTTTGAATCATTTTACAGTATTAGATTGTGTGTTCTTTTGCTCGTTTCATATCATTAACATACAGTACATGTACAGACTCAGCAGGTAATGATGACCAGGTTGGGAATATATAGCTTGAGTGTGACAGTTATCAATCCAGACAAACACACATTAATGCATAAGAGGATAATACACTTCCTATAAATACTGTATGGGATAATTGAACTTTCTAATGTAATAATACTCCCCAGATGCAATAGTTACACATTTGAATGGATGGACATCCCTACATCCTAACAGGCACACCTCCTGCTGGTGGACGTTTCAGCCGTGTCGTTAGTGGCAGCACTCCCATTGGCAGCCTCTGACCCAGGCCCCTCTGTGCTCTGCTCCATGCGTCTCATCACCAGGTCCAGCAGAGTGGTCACTGCCTGGTCCACCTCAGCCCCTGTGGCACTACTCGTCTCAAAGTAGGGGATACTAAGCAGGAAGGGAGGAACTTATTATACTGAACACTATACTGAATAATGAATGGATAAAGAACAGTTAACTTTCGGTTTATGTATTATTAAGGTCAGTTAACTTGTGGTTTATTTCTAATAGGGTCATTTCTAGTTTAAAGATGCTTAAGAAGATCCATAGACCTTGGCTTGTAGTAGATCACGGATTCCTTCCTTGTAAATTAGAGGTATTAAAATAGTGAGCCTGTTTCCAGCATTGGATCTGGATCGGTATAAATGCTTTACAGTGGTGCTGAAGGTATGAACTCAAACAACCTCAGTTCATGTTAAGGCACTGGAGAAGTTAGCAGTGCCAATGGTAAAAGGACTAGCCAGTCATTTTATTGCATTGTACGGTCAGATCAGATTTCAGAGGCAGCAGAATTTTGTCCTGAGCAAGCAAGTATTGATCTCACTTACCCATATCTGTCCGCCAGGTCTCTGGCTTGTTTTCCTTGTACATCTCTCAGGTTTTTAAGGTCTGCTTTGGTGCCAACTAAGACTATGTCTGGACTGTCACAATAGGCATTTGCCTGCAGCTGACCTGAACAATCATAACAAGACATAATACAATTTCAGTTATTTATGGATATGTCAATTCATATTTGAATCACAGCAAGCTACCAAGATAATTTACTATAATGCCCAGTGGTGAAAAAGTACCCAATTGTCATACTTGAGTAACAGTAAAGATCTCAATAGAAAATGATTCAAGCAAAAGTGAAATTTACCCAGTAAAAAACCTACTTGAGCAAAAAGTCTAAAAGTATTTGGTTTTAAATATACTTAAGTATCAAAAGTAAAAGTATAAATAATGTAATATTCCTTATAGTAAGCAAACCAGAAGGCACCATTAAAAAAAAATGTATATAATTACGGATAGCCAGGGGCACGCGCCAACACAGATATCATTTACAAGCGAAGCATGTGTTTAGTGAGTCTGCCAGATCAGAGGCAGTAGAGATGACCAAGGATGTCATTTTGATAAGTGTGTGAATTGGACAATTTTCCTATCATTTTGGGTGTCAGGGAAAATGTATGGAGTAAGAAAAGTAAATCGTTTTCTTTAGGAATGTTGTGAAGTAAAAGTTGTCAAAATATGAATAGTAAAGTAAAGTACAGATACCCCCAAAAAACTATTTTTACTTAAGTACTTTACACCACTGATAATGCCAAATACAAAACTGAAATACCCGATCAATGTGGTAAGTCTGGTTCTTAAAGGATGTACTAAATGGATGATTCACAGACATACTCATCCAGTTCCTGACATTCAGAAAACTCTGCTGATTGGTTAGATCAAACATGAGCAGGAAGCCCATGGCATCTCTGAAGAAGGCTGTGGTGAGACTTCTGAACCTGGAATTTATACAATTACAACAATGTTCAAATGCTGGTAAAGTGATGGATGTGGACTATCATTGAAAATCCTTATCTTACAAAATTATACAAAATGTACTGTCTGCTTGTTTACGTGGCCTACCTCTCCTGCCCTGCTGTGTCCCAGAGCTGTAGGTGCACTTTAAAAGTCTTCTCTGTCGTTCCATCAGAGCCAGTCCCCAAATACGTCTGAAGACATAAGATGTCAAATAAGTGTCATATCAAGAGCTAGGACCAAAGACATACTCTTTGGCTCTAGAATTTGTTTTACCAATCCAACATACTGTTATAATTAGCGGTCCAAGTCCCGGAGTGGCTTGAAATTACAATTGTTAGGATTATTATTATCCTATTTTTGGAGCACTATAGCGCTTAAAATGGTAAGACCTATAGAGACCAAACTTGGTGGGATGGTGTACGTTGGTGGACAAATACATCTGGTTAATACGGGTGCAATTCAGCCAAATGGTGCAACTCAGGCTCCCGAGTACCACAGCGGTCTAAAGCACTGCATCTCAGTGCAAGAGGTATCATTAAAGTACCTGGTTCAAATCCAGGCTGCAGCACATCCAGCCGTGATTGGGAGTCCCATAGGGCGGTACAGAATTTTCCCAGCTTTGTCCGGGGTAGGCCGTCATTGTAAACAAAAATTTGTTCTAAACTGACTTGCCTAGTTCAATAAAAACTACTTTTTAATTTTAAAAAAATGGTGGCACTATAAACAACTTTTGACTTCAAAAGGTCAGCCCCGCCTCCCCATTTGACCTAGTCACAGAATTAGGTACAAAGGTTTCTCTTTACCCAATAAACACATTTTCCTATAGGACCAATGACATCACCATGACGGATCATCTGACATTTCCAAAATGTTCAACTTTTTCTCAGACACCGCTAAACCGATTTCCCAGAAACTTGGTGTACAGCATCTATAGACCAATATCGTTATATGCTCCATAAATTAAGTTGATTTCTTAAAAGTAAAGTGAGCCCCGGCCTGACAATTCAAGTCAATCTTGGAGGAAACAGAGACCCCTCCTGGCCATTCATCTCAATACTCTACAATGTTACCCGAAGTGTGCACTTGTCCACTACCAACATGGAGTACGTTTACACGCACACTAATAAATCGATATTAAAGTGATTATGGCAGTATGCAGATTATGAAAAAGTAATGTAAACACCTTACTCTGTTTATCTTAAATCGGCATGAGGTCAAAATCGAAGTTAGCGTCAGCCGATTAAAACACCTGGTTTTCTGAGGATTCTTTCTTATTATTAGGACATGTAAACGTCTTAATCCGCATTCCAGCGGTGTCTGAGATATGCGCAGATCGGCGAGTTAGGAAACAACTGAATGTATGCGTCTTAGACGTAGTTTTCACATTCAAACTTTACATGATCGAACTCAGAATCAAATATGCTTCCCAAAAATAACATGGTCGCTGTAGTAGAATGTTAACTTTGAATGTTGATTTTCTGCATTAGAGTGCATTATATAAACAGCATTATTAGGGAAATAGTTCTTCTTGCAAAGCTTGTTTACGTTTCAATCAAACTATTATATTAATCTGACTATCCACAACCACAATAAATCACATTATTGTTTACATGTAACCATACGTATGGATTCAAGAGTATAAAATTGGTGCGAGTACCAGGGATGAAGTCAGGACCGGAGCCCTTTAGATTCAGACTAGACTTTCTAACACCCAGACCGAAGACCAGTGGATCGAGACCATGACCAAAACAAGACCAGTTTAAATGGGTAAAAATAAGATCCAATAGAGTAAACATGAGTAGTTTATAGTTCTGTTAAGTTCAGTACATTTTAGTCATTTAGCAGACACTCTATTTCAGAGCAATTTAAAGTAGTGAGCGCATACATTTTCATACTTTTTCGTATTGGTACCCCGTGGGAATCTAACCCACAACCCTGGCATTGCAAGCGCTTTGCTCTACCAACTGAGCCCCACAGTTCACCATAGTTTAGCACAGTACAGTATGTTTTATTTGAAACTTTAACTAGGCAAGTCAGTTAAGAGCAAATTCTTATTTACAATGACAGCCTAGGAACATTGTGTTAACTGCCTTGTTCAGGGGCAGAACGACAGATGTTTACATTGTCAGCACGCTACCCACATGGTGGTCCTCTGTAGCTCAGTTGGTAGGGCATGGCGCTCCGCAAGTTGCTTTGGATAAAAGTGACCTGCTAAATGGCAAATATTACAGTGTTACAAGATTGAGTCAAGACTGGAACCTGCAATTCATACATACACGCATGCTCTTCCACAGTGTTCAACCCATTTTTTTCTGTGACCATAGGCCTTCGTCTTGTAATACATGACAGCCCAGGTTCAAATCCCACCACTGCCGGTTTCAGATAGACATCCCTAGACAGTGAGGGATTGTTGGTGTTGTACCTGAACTGAAATCTATGACTTGTAAAATAAGGCAGAATATTTGATAAGGCGAGAAAGGCTTGGACCCCAGGTCATCGCTGCTTGCAGCTATATTTGAGTTGATACCCTACTATTTCTTGTAAAAAACAAATCAACTGTTCAACCTTTTGGATTTGCAGAACCACATTATCATAAATTGGAAGCTGTGGAGCAATGATGACTGAAAATGAATTTTCTCTTTGAAATGAATGTCATAAGCTACACACTGGAGTAAAGCATCACGACTCACCACTCTCTTTTCCCTGAAGTCTATTCCCACTGTGGTGGTGAACTTGTGGTTGAACTTGTTGTCTGTGTACCTGTAGAGGAATGTGGTCTTCCCTACTCCAGAATCCCCTACCGACAGGAGCTTGATCAGAAAGTCATAATCCCAGTCAGTCATTGTGCAGCCTCGTACTGAACCTGCCCTAAAATATTAAACAAAAGTACCATATTATGGTCATATTCTTACTTGCATGTAACATGCTTTTGCATAGAGAACACAACTACATTACATACATTACTGTAAATAGTGGTACATTCACCATTATTATAGTAACAATAAATACAGTTGAGTCACTATTACATTGCAAGGACTTCAGAAGATTCTATACAGGTCTTCCAGAGGACATTACAGGCTTAACTAATTATATAATTGGAAACGGTCATAATATACAATGTAATTACAGTACTGTTAATATAGCCAATATACTGCAAATTGCCTTAACATTTAGAAACAGGCAAACACAGGTCTAACAGAACACATAGCTGAAATTCCCAATGAGTTGCTTCATGATCACAGGGGCATAAGGTTCCGCCCCTTTTTTCTCCCAATTTTCACCTAAAAGGACATACCCAAATCTAACTGCCTGTAGCCCCTGCCTGAAGCAAGGATATGCATATTCTTGGTTACATTTGAAAGGATAACACTGAGGTTTGTGGAAATGTGAAAGGAATGTAGGTGAATATAACAATAGATCTGGTAAAAGATAATACAAAGAAAAAAAAGTTATTTAAAAAAAAAAAAAAATTGTACCATCATCGTTGAAATGCAAGAGAAAGACCATAATGTATTATTACAGCCCAAGTGCAATTTAGAATTTGACCACTAGATGGCAGCAGTGCATGTACAAAGTTTTAGACTAAATGAATTAACCATTGCATTAACCATTGCATTTATGTTCAAAATGTTGTATCAAGACTGCCCAAATGTGCCTAATTTGTTTATTAATAACTTTGTTAAAAATTGTGCACTCTCCTCAAACAATAGCATGACATTCTTTCACTGTAATAGCTACTGTAAAATGGACAGTGTAGTTAGATTAACAAGAATAAGCTTTCTGACAATATTAGATATGACTATGTCCTGGGAAATGTTCTTGTTACTTACAACCTCATGCTAATCGCATTAGCCTACTTTAGCTCAAACGTCCCATGGACAGGACGTTTTAAAAGCTGATCAGAGAGGAGCTAGCACATGACTTGACCCAGCTTTCACATGATCAGTCAAGTGGCTGTCCTGTGTGAGCTGTAGGAAAACTCAACTGTGGCTTCTATTGATGCGAGGAAATTCTTTCATTGTCCACATACAGTATAATCTCAGAACTTGTGCTCCTCTTACTTATTCAGTTACACCGGTAAATTTTTATTTGAGAAATGAAATGACAAAGTATAGTGTAGTCTGATGGATAGAAAGGTCAAGTGGAAGAAAATATCAAAAAGGATGTTTACATTTTTATATCATTACCATCATGGACATCAATTGACCCATTACGAGTTGAGAAGTCTAAAAAGCACAACCTTCTTGATTATTTCAAATGTTTTGTTTATTTGCAATCTGTGTCATTCTTAAGAGGCCTGTCATGAGACTCCTTAAACACTGAAAAAGGGATGAGATGCCCTCATTAAATACGGACTCATTACCCGTGTAGATTATATAAAAGATCCTTGCTCCGTTCATCTTTCCCTCAATTATGAGTAGTCTCCAAGTCCCTGCCGCTGGAAAACATGCTACCACCATCATTATTCACCGAAGGGATGGTGCCAGGTTTCCTCCAAACATGACGCTTGGCATTCAGGCCAGAGTTGGATGTTGGTTTCATCAGACCAGATAATCTTGTTTCTCATGGTCTAATAGTCCTTTAGGTGCTTTTTGACAAACTCCTAGCGAGCTGTCATGTGGCTTTTACTAAGGAGTGGCTTCCGCCTGATTAGAGTGCTGCAGAGATGGTTGTCCTTCTGGAAGGTTCTCCCATCTCCACATATGAACTCTGGAGCTCTGTCAGAGTGACCATAGGGTTCTTGGTCACCTCCCTGACCAAGGCCCTTCTCCTCCCTCAGTTTGGCCAGGCGGCAAGCTCTAGGAAGATTCTTGGTGGTTCCAAACTTCTTCCATTTAAGAATGATGGAGGCCACTGTGTTCTTGGGGACCGTCAATGCTGCAGAAATATTTTGGTACCCTTCCCCAGATCTGTGCCATGACACAATCCTGTCTCGGAGATCTACGGACAATTGCTTCGACCTCATGGCTTGGTTTTTGCTCTGACATGCAGTGCCAACTGTGGGACCTTATATAGACAGGTGTGTGACTTTCCAAATCATGTCCAATCAATTGAATTCACCTTCCGACAGGACAACAAACCTAAGCACAGTAAGACAACGCAGGAATGGCTTCAGGACAAGTCTCTGAATGTCCTTGAGTGCCCAGCCAGAGGCCGAATTTTAATCCGATCGAACATCACTGGAGAGACCTGAAAATAGCTGTGCAGCAACGCTCCCCATCCAACCTGAGAGCTTGAGAGGATCTACAGAGAATTGGAGAAACTCCAAATACTGGCGTGCCAAGCCTACAAGCTTGGCACGCCAGTATTTGGAGTTTCTCCCATGTCATACCCAAGAAGACTCGAGGCTGTAATCGCTGCCAAAAGTGCTTCAACAAAGTACTGAATAAAAAGGTCTGAATACTTATGTAAATGTATTATCAGTTTCTGAAAAACAGTTTTTGCTTTGTCATTATGGGGTATTGTGTATGTGAAAACCCCCCAATTTAGTCCATTTTAGAATAAGGCTGTAACGTAACAGAATTGGTAAAAGTCAATGGGTCTGAATACACTATATATTGTTTTATAATATAATAACTGAGAACTAACAATCACCAAAATAAAAGCTAAACAGTCAGGGGAATTGAAAATGAATAAAACATTGAATTTAAGAGTATTGATTTAGTTATTGAGTTTGACAAAAATAACACAGCATTAGCCATGGCAAAATGCATATAATTGCAGGAAATTATCCTTAAAAACTGCAAAATTTGCTCTCAGCTCCATGGCAAAATATGTTGAATTGCAGGAAATTAACTTTAAAACTGTAAAAATATATCTCGGCTCAGAGGAGGATTTCTGAGAATTGCAGGAAATTGGCTTAAAAATGCAACAACAAAAACCACCAAGATGGGGGCCTCTAAAGTGTTCTGCTAAATGCAGCCAACCTTGCCCAATACCACGTGCTCTGCCACGCCCACCACCACAGCCCCTTTTTGATCCAGAAAAAAACCCAGAATTCTGTCAGTGGCATAGGTTTGTGATGCCAGAAATATTTGAGCCATAGAACAAAATCAAATCAATCAATATGCAAATTCTAATGATGATAAATGGCCATTATGCACATAAGGAAAGTCTCACGTAGCCTTTTCAGAAAATGTAGGCCAATGATAAAGCCCCCAAACAATATAGTGTGACAGACAACACAATCAATGCCTGAAAGACTAAGCCAATATGCCACACACTGATGCCGCTGAATAATTAGATGAACTTTACCAAGATTTGACAAAAACAAATAAATTCAGTCTTACCGATTTAGCCGGAGGTACTGCCAACTTCCATTCAGGGAGCTCAACCCGTGCTTGGTAAACACATAGTGGGGGGAGACATGCTGTTGATTGAACCTTTTCCCCTCTCACATGCTATAAGGGAGGAGTTTCCAGCTAAAAAAAACAACCACAGAGTGCGGTGTTCACAGACCTTGTGCTTTCTGGTATTTCTCAGGAGAAAAAAAAAGAAAAACTGGATTGAGGCCCTGTCCACAAATAATGTCCTGCTGTGGATTTCAGTGGAACTCAGCCAACTGTAAGCTTTGTAAACCCCTTAAAAGGCCCCTTTTCCCACTTATTCTTCTGGAAGCTCAACAAGTAGGCTAATCGTTGGCTAATAAAAAATAAAAAGTATCTATTAGGAAAAATGATGAAGTCAACTTGTGGGGGGAACATGTATTGTGTCATCCACTGTATGTAGATAATTTTTATAGAAGGTCTACACTAGATAAACTGTATATTAACCATATGACACAGAATTGTGCACCTGGGAGCATAATCATCTACGTTTTAAGGCTCTGGCTTAAACATCACATGTAATGCAAACTAATTACAATGTTTATCAATTTAAAACTGTACAATAAAATAAGGAAATGATCTTTATTTACATATTTCTTGGAACATTACCATGTTTACAAATGTAAAACACAGTTAGATTTTTAAAAATATTTTAACATTCAATTCCTTATATTTGCATTGACTAAAATAACTGTATGAATCTCACTTGCTGAACATCCTAAAAATAAGAGAATGATTTTAATATTTGTCCAAATTCTTAATCACCACATAGTGACCTTTGATATAACGGACACATTCTAACCTGAGCTGGGTTTGAAATAGTTCAATAATTTATTAGCCTGACTGCTTTTAGCTGGAGCCTTCTTCTCTCTGGCCAGGGGGCTTTTGCCCTGTTTTTTCAAAGAGGAAGAAATCTTAAGGACAGGTATCTGTTGTCTCCACTCAGACAGTAGCTCTCTCTGAACCTCTGGAGGTAGTTCTGAGAACACCTTGGGGTCCACACTTCCTGGGAAACCACAGTCAGCCGACTGCCTCTGTGACACGAGGCCTGTAGAGGAGTTTCCCTCCTCCAAGAGGTCTGTGAGTGAATAGTGCAGGGAGGAGACTGTGTGTTCTTGTTGGTTGTTGGTTGTCGGTGCATTGGGCTGTCTGTCAAAGCCCTTCACAGTTTCTCTTAGGTCTATGGGAGTGCTGTGAAATGAGTCATTAAGTTTGCATGCAGCAGGCTGAGAGGAAGAGACAGGCTGTTCTGAATGGTTGTGGTGAAATGAGTGGGCTCTGTCTGCTGGATCAGATACTGTGGGTCTGACGGACTGAGTGCCATGGCTGTGGAGGCCATGGGTGGTCTCTGGGTAGGCAGCTGATAACAGTTCCTTCTGGATGTCCTCAGGCAGGAGTCTGAACACCTCAGGGTCAATGTTGGGGGGCAATGGATGAACATCTGTCATCCCTGGACTGTTGGTCATTTTATCATCTACTGTTCCACCTATGCAGCACTCTCCCACCATAGGCCGCTGCTGGGAGGCCTCAGGGCTATGCATTGTTGACTGTGTGTAAGACTTGATCTTAAGGTTGCTAGGTATGTCTGGTATCCAGTGTGATGCATCCTGACCAGTCAACTCCTCTGTCTTACCTTCAACATCAGATCCAGCCTGTCCACATAGGTTACTAAGCACACTTTGAGACAGATCCTCCTAGAGGGGAAGAAGAGAGAAAGAGAAAGGATGCACATTTTCAGAATTCTAAAGATGACACATAAGGAGTACACATGGCAGGGTAAAGCCTGAGACAGAGATACTAGTTTACTTCTAATGGGTGACATCCACCGGTCTTCTTACCTGGCACCGAGAGGAGGCCTGTGTTTTCTCAGGAGATCTGTGTGTGAAGAAGGAGGCGATGGATCCCTTGCTGACAGCAGCACACTTGGCCTGCAGGTTACTGAAGCACACGTTGAGGAGGGTGAGGTGGAAGGGTGTGTTGGTGTCCACCATCTTGTGGAAGAGCTTCATGGCCATGTTGACCAGCTGGGCCAAGGCATCACAGTTGCCTGAAAAATAACACAGCAGATTTAAGTGGTGTTAGCTGCTAAATGCACAGTAACTGATCTACCATTCAAGATCTGTGAAATCCATACTTAGAAATTAATGTACAGTTAAAATGTAGATACACAGTACAGTAGGTACTAAACAATAGCTACTGTATATTTGCTAAAGCCATTGGCAGTACATTGGCCGTTTCAATTCCTAATGACTTGCAGACAAAATATACTCCATATGTGTGAGAGAATTATTTAACAGGTACCAGAGGTTATCTTTTGCCCAATGTGGTTGGGGATGGGACACTGCCTGCTCTCCCGGCTGAACCACTTGTTGGTTGCAGAGTAACGCCTGATGGTCAGTCGAAGGGTCAAAGGCTGCCTGCCATCTTTATGCATCCTAAAACCAAGACAGCTTAGTTAAACTTAAGAGCAGAAACACTACTTGGAAATTCCACCATTTCTGCACCTTGCAATTCAAACCTTATGCTTACCTGTCTAAAATGCTACTCAACAAATCTTTAACCTTCTGCCAAACTTCATTGGTTGAGGACATTTTCTTGAAGGAGTCTTCATTGCTAAGAGACTTGGTATGTTATGAAGACAGGGAGAAAAAAATACAGAAAGACATATCAATATGTGCACTGTAACAGTATTAGCTGAAAATTGATTATTGTATTGATCAGTTATCATCTCACACCTGTGGAGCACCAGTGGGGGTGACTGGAGTGTCATCAATGCCCAAAGCCAGGTTCTGGAGATGCTGAGCAGTGGAAACTCCAAACTCCCTCACCAGGTCAGCCAATGGGAAGAGCTGCAGGTCCTGCACACAAACCAATCCCAGGGCCTGAAGCCTCTTAGCAGTCTGGTGGCCTACTCCTGAAATGGGCCATAATGGGTAAAGAAAGGTAAAGCACTGAATGGCATGACAACAGATACAGAGGTGATTACAACTAGGGCTACATGGATCAACAACAGGTTGGATAATCTATCACTATACTCTACTTCATGTAGTGACTTGGATAACTTGCTGAGTGTCAAATTAGGAATAAAGCGCAAATCTATACCTGGTACTTTACGTAAACCATTTAGACTGCCCATAATGTCTTTCACACTCTCTGGCAAAAGTGTGGTTTGTTGATTTGGCTTGAAGGCACCCGCCACCAGTTTGGCCAGCAGCTTACTGGTAGCAATGCCCGCACAGCCAGTGAGGCCCAGCTTGCTGTGGATCTCTGCTCTCAGTTCAGCTGCGATATGTGAGCCTACCGCTAGTCTAGGGTGTACCATGACTTTGGCATCCGAGGCTGAGTAGACAAAACAAAACCATACACAATTCACAGTTAAATTTCACATCATCTCAACCTGATTGCTAGTATGTAGACATGGAATTTCTAATAACTAAAGGCTAAGGTTAAGAATCCAAACCCACAGTGGCTCTAAATGTAGGAAACTGAAAGTGCAATGCAAATGTTTATACATTTAGCTTCACAGGTTGTTTCACAACCCATATCTTGGTTTCATAAGTCCCCCGTCTGAATGCTGCTAGACCTTATGCTACTCACTGTCAAGATTGTAAACGTGGCCTTCGTATGAATAGTGAGCAGACTCTGGGGTCTGTTCCATCCTCCTCTCCACCATCTCTGTGATGTCCATGAAGTTCTCATCAAACCCTAGCCGTTCTACTAATGGACAGAACGACATCAGCAACTCTAAATGGAGGAAAGCACAGAGACAGGTGAGAGTTTTTCCATAACAAAAAACTGATAGTAAGGTAGAATTCATTAGAGCGTAACACTGTGGCTATAAACATTATAAATCTGATGTTTGTGAGATCATCACAGTTCTAGCTGTTTGTGGTGGTTAACTCCTTTCAAGAGTTACTGAGTTGATTACCTGTGACTTTGTACGATGTCTCTCTGTAGTGTGTCAGGTCCTCTCCCTTGACCAGCACGAGCTGAGGACACTTCTCTTTGGCATCCGTCACTAACATCAGCTTTGTCACACCAAGGTCCCTGGCCACGTAGTTACAGGTGACGATGATGTACTTTTGCTGAATACCTACAAGGAGTCCAGAGGGAAGTTGTTATGCAACCAGTGCTTCCATTAACATGTTGAAAAACAATACTATAGAAATAGTATGTAAATAAATCACCTAAAGGCACCATCCGCAGTGCTGGGTTGCGGATCATTTCAACCTGGGCATAGAAACAGTCCAGGTCAAAATGCAGGATGACTCTCTGTACTGGTGGTGCAGGTACCTTACTGCAATATTTGCCCCCATGGATCACTGAAATAGAGAAGGGCAGTTTCATAGTGAGAACAATTACAGGTGAAAGAGCTACTACACCAGTGGTTCCCAACCAGGGGTCCTCGGCCTATCCACAGGGGGTACTTGAGAAGACTCATGAGACCATAGACCTACTGGTAAAATGCACGAGGGGGTACTTCAGGGGTACTCCTAGCCCTTGATCACAACTCCCAGTTCTATTACATTACACATAAGTCATTGGACGAATGAGTCTTCTGTATGGGGAAGTTTTGATAAGAGCCCAGAAGCCATGTCTGAGCATTAACACGCACTGCTTGCGGTACAGTTTTGGAAGCATAAGAACCTCATCTTTCATATCAGGAAGAAAAAACAAAAGGTTAAATTGATACACATCTTTAGAGGCGCTAGCGGACTTACCATTTGGCAGAAGAGGCAATTGCCTCAGGCCTCACATCATCAAGGGGCCTCATGAGTTGAGCATAAAAAATATATAATAATAATAATAATAATAATACTCCACTTGAGGCATAACAAAAATGTATACATTTTTATTGTATACCTATAGGGGTCCTTATTTATATACCTACAAGGGTCCTAAAATAAAATAGCTAAAATGTCCTTGCTATGACCATCTTAAAACAATTCCATATGTTAGCTTAGTAGTAGTCATCTCGCTTTGCCATACCTCCAATATTGCATCGCTGTCACACCTCCTTTGGAGGTCTGGATCATTTTTTCTTGCAAAAACAGTTTGAATGGTTTAATGGCTCCCAGCGGCAAGATTTTTGATAGGACTTTACGGTTCAAGAACCCTCTCTCCCCATGCCCATTGGTGCTACGTGTAATATTTGCCACTGTTTTTCGACAGGGAAGGTCATATTTTGCAGAGAGTTGTTCTGTATGCTAGTTTGCAACATTGCAGAAAATGGATGAAAGCCTGGAAGAAAAACATAATTCTGTTTTGTTAGAATTTGTTACATTTATTTTTACTTTATTTAGCCAAGTAGGCAAGTTGAGAACAAGTTCTCATTTACAACTGCGACCTGGCCAAGAATAAAGCAAAGCAGTTCGACACATACAACCTCACAGAGTTACACATGGAATAAACAAACATACAGTCATTAATACAGTTGAAGAAAATCTATATACAGTGTGTGCAAATGAGGTAAGAAAAGGACGGTAGGCAATAAATAGACCATGGTGGCGAAGTAATTACAATATACCAATTAGACACTAGAGTGATGTGCTCTATACATAAAATTGCATACATCAACATATTTTGATGGGGTTTTAAAATCAGCGATTTCCTGGCCATCCTCACCAAAGAATCGTCAGGCACTGTTGCACCTACAACATTCATCTAGTGAGCACTATTGGAGCTCCGTCCAAGCAAGGCATTTGACTGGTTTGATGTGTACCGAGGCGTCACCGTATTACACCGGGTCTCCACCCCTATTTAGCCATTTTTCAACAATGAACTTCCCCAGGCTTGCCCGTATTAGGGAACCCTGGTTCTCGACCAGGTTAGTTTAGTAGAAACCCAGCCTCGGGCCCTTAGACTCTATGGGGATACAATACACACTTCTTTAGAAGAAAGACAGGTGCTGATGATAATACTGACATCATCATCGAGGCAGAGGACATAATTTTTTATTTTTATTATTGAACCTTTATTTAACTAGGCAAGTCAGTTAAGAACAACGTATGTGTAGCACATGTATCTGATGCTGTCTGGCCAAAAAGAGTATGGCATATAATACAATTATTTTGGCCAGACAGCATCAGATACATTTAGTAAGGCAGAGGGGCACTGTTTCCCTTGCTTGGATGCTTTCTCCGGTGAGATAGTTTCAACCACTCACATGAGTGAAGGAGCGTTGGCGGGTGCACAGTGCACTGTTCGCATCCTGGAATCATTTTGGATGAACGTACGAAGGTAAACTGCTTTGTGAAGTGATTTGTTTGACAATCAGATGAAAACATCCCAACTGGTTGTGTTCATGGCACATTTAAAGGTAATATATTTTTACTATAAGGGGGTCTGGAGGGGCTAAACGTGTGTTTATGGAAGACAGACAGAAGACAAAGGGACCACCTGTGCTAATTCGCTATCTCGCATGCTCTGAAAACCTGTGTGTAACGGAAGAAGGCCTCCAGAAACGTGTTGTCACTGAAAAATACTTTTGGCTGCAACTGGTTAAAACAGTGACAGTAGGTGTGAAATTATTTTTTTTATGTGATATGAAAGTAAAGGGCTTTATATTTCTAGAACCACTGGACTAGGGTACTCTAGCCAGATCAACATTCAGTTGGTTGTACAGTAAGGAAAAAGGTTGGGAACCACTGGACTAGGGTACTCTAGCCAGATCAACATTCAGTTGGTTGTACAGTAAGGAAAAAGGTTGGGGACCACTGGACTAGGGTACTCTAGCCAGATCAACATTCAGTTGGTTGTACAGTAAGGAAAAAGGTTGGGAACCACTGGACTAGGGTACTCTAGCCAGATCAACATTCAGTTGGTTGTACAGTAAGGAAAAAGGTTGGGAACCACTGGACTAGGGTACTCTAGCCAGATCAACATTCAGTTGGTTGTACAGTAAGGAAAAAGGTTGGGAACCACTGGACTAGGGTAGTCTGGGCAGAGCAACATTCAGTTGGTGGTACAGTAGCTCTCAAACTCTAGGCGACAGTCTGCCTTCTCCCTATTGTTCTCAGCCATTAGCTTCACCCACGACTGCCTCATGTGAATTACAATATTGACGTTGTGTTTTAATGTTTAGAAACGTAAATAATTTCTTGCAATATGGCTTTCGAAGCATATGCCTTTATCTTTCATCAGCGAGAAAAAAATATTCACACAGAAAACATACACTTACTGTAGCGGTTTTGCACAGATCCATATAGCTATGGGTGCCCCATACGAGGAAACTACACTTCCCGAGTTACACTTACACACAGGTGTTCAGAGCATGCTAGATAGTTAATTGCTAGATAGCCTCGTCTTCCGTAAACAAGCGCTGTAACATGGATATATTGCCGTGTGGGAACACTAACAAGGTGTGTATTAATTTAACCTTTTGTTTTTTGAAAAATATTTCTCGCTGATATGAAATAAGGTCCGTTATGCTTCCAAAACCGTAGTGCAAGCGATGCATGTTAATGTTCAAACCGAGAATCAGGGCTCTTAACAAAACTTTCCCCTACACAACACGCCTTCGTCCAATGACTCTTGTGTAACATTAATGCAATGGAACAGAGTCATGAGTGGTACAGTAACCGAAAAGGGTAGGCAAACACTGTTTACACACGGAGTATAGCATTACACACTTATTATTCACTACACTTAACATGCAATGTAAGCAAAGGAATATGCTTCCGTCATTTGGTGTCATTTGTGTTGTTTTCTTACCAACATGGGGGGGTTGAACAAAGTCCGAGCAAATGCTGTTCCAGTCAGTTTCATCCTCATCAATGTCCTCAACACCCACGTCCATTTCTAAACAACAAGAACATTCTGATGTACTCAAACATCTAATATGAATATGTTTGAGTGTTGTTTCGATTTTTCACGCAACACACGAACGTCTCTTGGATGTCTTCTTCTGATTCTGGGTTCGACGGCTTGAGCAGCAACAAGCGCATTTGCACCACCTACAGTTCTGAAGTACTTCCAGAGTAGCAGAGAGGCACAGCCACTTGGTGGCACCAGCCACTAGACATATTTGTATTTTAGGCCTGGGGAAAGTTTTATCAATTTCAGGTGGATTCCCTGTCAATTAATTTCAAATATGCTAGCTTGACTCTTTACCAAAGCGAACTTATTTCACATGATCATCATCATCATTAATTTAAATGATTGCGCATGGCAGTCCACTATAATTTTTTTGACCGAATGTCCCGCGCCACGACTGATGCTATAAAACTCACGTAACACTGACGTCATGACAGGTGCATAGTGTTGTGAGTGGACAATTGATGGAAAGCGCCCACGCGTGAATAAATGTTATTAAATATAGCCGGAGTACAGATACATTATAAGTAGTCGATGTTGTCTTCCATTGGGTTCTTCGCTGAAATAGACTGTCCATTTTTCAGACGTGACCACTGTAAGCGGCCCCACTGTCTGTACAAGCATGACAAAGACGAGCGAGGAATGTTTGACAACACCCTGTATGGGTCACCGGTAACAGCAGCAGGTCAGTCTGGTTTTATTGTAATTCATTTAATACAAATTCCCCGAAGTATTTTTTTATTCAGCTTGCCTTTAGTTTTGCCATAGTTTTCCAAAAAGGCATACTTGTTAATTGCCACATTACATCCTCAAGTGGAAATGGGCAGTAGCCCATCAATTTGAAATCGGATTACTTCTTTTCAAGTCTGCCTATAACCTAATTGCAGCGCATCAACCTGCCCTGACCATGTTGTAAGGAATTATGCGAGGTGGCTGCATTTTATTTATTTATTTTCACTTTGGAAAAATAGTATGGCATGTGTGTAGTAATTTACGTCGTTTGATCTTCTTAATGACATCAGATTTCTATTTACTTTTTCTCCATGAACAGGTGTTTGGAAAACTCATTCCACTTCCATTAATGGAGTCCCACAGGTCAATGAAGCCAAAGACCCTTGCCTTTTGGAGTTGGAGAGGATCAACAAAGAAATTGAGACTGTTAAGAATGAGGTTGAGAAGGAGCAAAGGAGATTATCTCGTTACCAAACTGTGCAGGTGGACAGTGAAAGAACAGGGTCCAATAAAGTCTTGATTGTCAAATCTGAAACCCCAGGTAAAGATCTGAATGGAAATAGTGTCAAGTCTAAACACAGGCAGTCAACTACAGTCTATTCTCCTGCCCGGAGGAAGTATGTGGTTGACAACTCCAAACCCAGGACTGATTTGGAATACGACCCCTTGTCCAACTTCTCAGCTTCTTTGCGATCTAGTGGTTGTTCTGAGTACAAACCAGGTAATGAGCAGAAAGTGAGAAGTGGGCAAGGTGTGAAGAGGACTAGAGAGAATGTTTGTAAGGAGGACCAAACTAAGCCACCTTCTCAAGAGTTCACTGCCTCACCAGCTAGTAGTAACAAGCTAGTTGATGACTCTGAAGAAGAAGGGGTCCTCATCATTGATATTCCACCTCTGGAGAGCGATAGAAAGAAGTGTCGGGCTCAGAAGCCCTGTAAGATCAACACAAACCAATCACAGGAAATCAAAGAGGAAGTCCACCCTGTTTTTGTTCCTACTGTGGCTCATGCTCCACTTAGTATTCCACTTCCTGTGTCCACTCCTGGTCCTGAAGTAGTCGAAGTCCTATCCCCACCTGCAGTGTCTGAGATTGTGAAAGATGATGATAACCTCAACACTTATGGCCTATCTAGTGTTTCCGTTAGTCGGGGAAATGATGGTGAACCCAGTGCTGAGAGTGTATTTGATGACTTGTCCAAATGCTTGGAAAACCTGAGGAGTGAAAGTGAGAGAATAGTTTGTTACCAAGAGGCTGAAGTCACTGCGGAAAGCAACTGTGTCCCAGAACCTGTGACTCTCAAAATGAGTCTATCATCCTTACAGACACGCCACCATAATGAGCCAGTTAAGACTGATGTCAACTTACTGATGGCAGAGCCTGGATTGCTTGAACGTGAGCTTGCCTACAACTGTGTTGAGAACAGTAACCATCTTCAACCCAATGAAGTCTCATATGGACATGTATCTTCACTACCTCATAATGTTTTAGTCCCTCCCTCTGTCTACTCCCCCCATAAACTCCCCATTGAGACCCAGAGAAGTGAGCAGCCAGTAGCACAGAGCTCTGCTCAGAGTTACTGGTCACCTGTACAAAGTGTATCATCAGTGCCATGTCTGCAGAAAATACCAGGCCAAACGCCAGCGTTTGATTTCTCCCTGCCTAGTCCAGTTCCGGGAGCAAACTTTGTAGAGCAAGCGGCCACTACTGTGGGTTTCACCCAATGCCAGCTGTCATATGGGCCAACTGCGTCAGGGACTAATGGAGTAGAATTACAATCTGCTCCTTTAGAGCAGCCTACTGTGGAAGCAATGAATGAACACATTGTTATTGATTCAAATTCTGAGGAGCTCGAGTATTCAGAGTTATCTGATAGTGACACAATGGAGGAATGCTATCGTATCTTCATGGAGGAAGCCAACAAGGGTGAAGAGGGATCGACAGACCAGGCTTGTACACCTGTAAGTGCATGCAAACAGACATTGGGTGGGCTAATTGTACAGTTCAATGGAGATAGGAAAATGTTGTCATTGTGTGTTTTAGGTAGGCGCTGTGGATGTGGAGACACCAGGGTTAGCAGTGAAACCCAAACCGTTGCCAGGACCCAGGAAGAGGGTGGCCCATGTGTCCAGATATACTGAGGTACACTATTGAAGGCTACAACTCAAGCATATGAATTACTTTATTAACTGTGATTCATGAAACTTTACTTATTGTAATTGACTGCCTTCCTGTCCTACAGCCACCGGTGGGCAAAAGCAAAGCCCAGGTGATCGTTCCTTTCCGTGGAGGAGCCCCCCAGTTGTCCAACCCCTCTAAGATCCAGCAGCTGCAGCAGAGGGCCTCCGTTTTGTCCGCTGCTCTGAAAGGAGGCCAGGCGTTCATCTCCAACTCACAGAGAAAAATGGTGATGCTGCCTTCTCCTGCTCATCAGGCCAGTCATCAGGCCACCCACCATCCAGTTCAATACCTTATTCACCAGCCAACTCACCAAACTACTATGCAAAACTGTAAGAGTCCATATCTTTAATGTGTAAACTATACTTTTGTATGTGTGAGGAATGTACCAACCACTGCAATTTGACGTTGTAAATGATAAAGTACAACAGGGTGATGTTGAGGTGAAAATGCACTCCTCCAGTCAGTTGGCATGTATGTCCTATTGTACATATTTTTTTTGTCTATGTTATGCATCAGAAGATTTCATCTATATTATTTCCATCTGTACATGATACTAAGTTATTGGTTATATATTTTCCCTGCTAGCATGTGTGAACGTCATACCTGTGGGAACAGCCATCCAGGTGGGCAACAACCTGCACTTCATCCTCCCAGAGGGAAGCTACACTCTGCCCATCACTCCAGCTAATTCTCCAGTCACCCCGGTCCATACCCCGGTCCATACCCCAGTCCATACTCCAGTTACACCTGTTCCTGTACAACCTCAGCCTACTGCCTATATCCCTGCTAAGGTGAGTACCAACATAATGTAGAGGTGGAATGAAATGGCTTTAGTGGTTTTCTTTGTATTGACACAGTAGCACATTACTGAGCAGATTATTTTCATTAGCGCTTGCATACATATCTTTTCTAAAAAACTGTGCATGGCAAGGTCATTTTTGTTTTGTTTCTCAAGTAAAAAATCATTACTTTGCTTTTGTCCTCCCAGCCCATTCCTACCAAACGTAAGGCCAAGATGCGTCTTGAGGTCAGCGCCAAAGTCCCACATGACGTACGGCAGCGCTATGTAAACCTGTTTGTAGAGGAATTCCTCAAAACGTCCGTCACTGTACAAGATGCTTTTGAAAAGGTTTGACCCAGGGCAGTCAACATTTCTACTAGCCATGATTATATTAAATGGGAATTGTCATACATGTTGTTGCCATGACCTATTGTTTTATGTTGGAAGCTGTGACAGTGTGATTTATACTTTAGGCTCTTGCTGAGGAGAAGACTGTGTATGATCGCAGCATCAACAAACTCAAGTATCTGAGTGTTGCAGTGAATGCACTGAAGAGGCTGAAGAACCAGAGTTCCGTCTCTGTCAAAGGTGGGAATCTACAGCAACTGAGTGAATGTATTCTAAATTGCTTTTTGATTACTTGCAATAGTATTATATTGTTAAATATGTTGTGGTGGGACAGATGTAAACAAAGGACATTTTGGGCTTCGCAACTCAAGTTGAATTGTTTCTTGTCTGTTCATTTGCAGCTGGAAATGAAACCAATGTCCAGTTGTCCAAAGGAAATATTCCACTCAATGAAAAAGCACTTTGGGGAAATGGTATCATGCATTCCTCAACACACATTTTCATTAAAGGATAAGATTTTTTTCTAAGTTATGCTATGCGTCATATCAAAATCTTGACTGCCGTTCTGACACTTCCATGACTCATTTAGCTTTCCTATTCATTTTCTGCTGAAGGAGATGTTGCATTGTATGACAGTTTGAAGGAGCACATTCTGTCAGAGGAGATATTGACGGAGAATAACTATCCTCTTCAGCACCCAGAGAAATCTGGCAGTGCCATATTGTACCGTGAAGACTATAAAAAGGGAATCACTGATCGTGAGTACAGTATGACGCACTGCATTGTTCAGGTCTATATTGCTGAGTAATGACCAAATGTAAAAATGTACCTCTTGGAATGTGACATTTGGTCATAAGCATGTATTGCCTGTAGCAAGCATGTAAAATACATCAATAGGCCAGGGGTATTCAAATCCAACCCTGGAGGTACTGAGAGTACTGTTTCTCTGTTGCTGATAATTAATTGCTCCCACCTGGTGTCCCAGTTCTGAATTAGTCCCTGATTAGAGGGGAACAATGAAAGAAAGCAGTGGAACTGGCTTCAACGGTTCATATTTAAATTTTAGGCCTGTGGTATGAGTCATTTCCCTTGGACTGGTCTACCTTGGGTATTGTAGTCAACATGGACCTGTTCTTCATGTTCTTTTCACCATTCCCCATTCCAGAAGAGGGCATACTCCAGCTTTATAATGTCTTTGCTTTCAGGGCTCTGTTTAACTCCTGAATTGGCAACTTGTGTTTTTGTTTGTTTCTGGGGGAAAAGCTTTGAAGAGGATTTGCTGTCGGTGTGGGGCCACTTATTCTGTGAACCAAGTGGGAAAGCACACTCGCAAGGAGGAGTGCAACTACCACTATGGGAAAGGAGTTGAGAAGAAGGGTGAGAGGACGTTATGGAATGTTCTAAATGTCTGAATACAGATATTTAATAACTTGCTATTACTGTACAGTTCCAGGTGGAGTGGAAACACGCTACAGCTGCTGTGAAGGTGTGGCTGGGTGCCCTGGATGCCAAGTCTTCAAGGTAAGAAGATGACTGGTGCATTACACTTATTTTCCTTAAGACCCTTCAAAGCTGTCAGGGAACATTTTGTATTGCTCACATATGTCTCCCCCCTCAGCTGCATGTCCATGATGCAGTTAGCCTGGATGGCTTTGTCAGTACCCTTCCAAGGCCTGCCTCTGACAAGGGATGCCCGGGTGTGTTCTCAGTCGACTGTGAAATGGTGAGATTGAATTATGGAATTCATAGGCAACATTTTGCATGACATGCCAATTAAGGTTGGGTCAGTGTGTTTTGAATATCAATTTCCACACTGCCACACGTGATCTGGTGAAGTTTTATTGTATGACTAATACATTTATTTTTCTTCAGTGCTATACCACTCAAGGTCTGGAGCTGGCCAGAGTGACTGTTGTCAACTCCAGTTTGCAGGTCATCTATGACACCTTTGTGAAACCTGATAATGATGTCATTGACTACAACACCAGGTAAGGCCACATAACACTTCATAATTAATATTGAATCTTGACAGGCTGCTTTTATTTAATCCAGTATTTTTGACAAGGATGGCATGGAAGTCATTATTGCTCTCTTTTCCTCAGGTTTTCAGGCATCAATGAAGCTGATGTGAAAGGAACAAGCTCGTCCATCCGAGACGTTCAGGAGACTCTACTGAGCTTTGTCAGTGCTGAGACTATACTGATCGGCTACGGCTTGGAATCTGACCTCTGTGCACTGAAGGTGAGTTGTGCTGCATTTAACTATTTATTAGTGAATGGACACTGATATGGAAAGTCAATATCACTCTTTTTTTCGATACATCAAATAAAACATTACTACGATCCTCTTAGAGCATGTTTTTTTAGTCCTGACTAGGCCTAATCTGTGTCTGGGAAACTGGCCCATAAAGTTTGTCACCTTACCTGTCTCAGCTGCTCCATGGCACCGTGGTGGACACCTCTGTGTCGTTCCCCCACCGCCTGGGCCTGCCTCATAAGATGACCCTCCACAACCTGACAGCAGACTACCTCAGGAGGATCATCCAGGAGAGTGGTGGGTCAAACACAAACAAGTCTGGCAGTGGGGAGGATGTCCAACTACTGTGTGTCATTAAAGTTTTTTTTATACCGTCAAACTGATCATGGTGAAATCAGGGAGATATGTTGCATGAATGTTCTCAATGAAAAATATTTCACAATCCCAATTCTGTCCATTCACGACATTTAAAAAAATGTTCTTAGAACACTAAGAAAAAGGAACGTCACAGGTGAGAAGGAAACTCTGAGAGAGAATATTTTGTGTTGCGTAGGAGGCTAAAGTCCTAAAACATGTATCCACTAATGTGAGAATCATTCCTAATCCAAGGCTTTCCGATACATGTAAGATATATCCAGGCCTACATTAGTCTTGCAGTAACAGTGTGTATGGCATTGTTCCTGTCTCTTCCAGTGGGTGGCCATGACTCAGCAGAAGATGCTGCTGCCTGTATGGAGCTCATGCTGTGGAAGGTCAAAGAAGATGGCAAAACTAAACGATGGTGATCTGAATAAAACTGGCATCGCCCACCTTCGTTATTCATGAAATCACAGAGATGTATGTTAAAATGTCACTTATTTGTATAAAGGGGAAGTGTTGTTGGCTCATTTCTTCAAATGGTCTGGGTAGGCTTGGAGAGGGAAATTATATTTGTTATGTACATTTTGTTTTTTGATGGAATTCATTTTTGTTTAATCTTTGTTCAATTATGTTATGCTTCTCAGTCTCTTATGCCAATGTAGTTATTATTTGGGGATGCACTCAACACTGGGAAAGAATAATATATATTGAAAGTAAAAGCACAGTAAAGAAATCTGTTGTGGGGTATTATTGTTATTATGATCATGGTTGATGGAAATTGCAGCATTATGCTTTTATAGCTGTGTGTGACACCTGAGGAGATTAGAGTCAAGTCCAACATCCAATAAACTCAATGTGAGCAAGAAACAGGCCCCTCCCCAGTCTATCTACAGTCCTCAACACTTTCAGATGTTATGTGATGATACATAAAACCTCAGTGTCACTGAGGATAAACTATTTCAATAATTATTTAACACCATTCTTTTGAAAGAACAGGTCCAACTTGTGTAAAGCCTGTAATTTCCTCTACAACCAGGCAATGAACGCAAACGTTAACTAAAATAAATGGAACGTACAATACGATACAAAAAACATTCTGATTCTGTTTGGTGGCTATCACTTCTCCGTGATGAGGAAGAAAGTCAAGTAATAGTATTGAAATAATATTGCCTGGTGCTGAACCCATAAAAAATTGAATGAACAGAACGGGCAAGGAACCTCTAACCCTGGCAATTTGACTGATAAACTCATGGATACACTCAATTGCTGCCTGGTATTACGATGCAATCATTTCCATGGTAATATAGAATGTTCATTCAAATGATGTTAACTGATGGGGCTCATGCAATGGAATGTATTTTTGTAATGTCAGTTGAGTTGATTTAACAAATCACAACACATGTTGATGTTTTTACTTACTGCTTTTATTTCCTGCTCTTACGTGTACACTCAAAGGCTTCCAGTCCACCCATTATGCCATAATTGACGTGAATAGAGATGTCTATTGTATTTATATGGCTGAAGCTGTCACTCTGCCTTGCTTTTAAACTTGGTTCCATAACAGCAACTCCTGATGCAGAAGAAGCCTGTTTTGATGAAGAGGAGGGTTAGGAGCAGCAGGACAGCCAGAAGCAGAGTCAGCACATCCAGGCTGTGGTACTGGTAACAGGTGAGCTGGTGGGCCTGGAACCTCAGGAGCCTGTCCCCTCTGTTTCTCATAGTGAACTCCAGCCAGAACAATGCCTCATCCTTAGGACTGAGCGGTCTGTGATAATGGATTCTGGACAGCCTCATGGCGTTCTCCCTATACCTGTTGATCAATTCTCAGATGACCTAGAATACGTAGGGCCTTCTATTTATTTAATAAAGATGTGTATTCATGTGATAGCAAACTAGTTGCTCATTTACTCTGTACTCTGTAGCAAAATAAATGTTTGTGAAAATGAGGACAACTTACGACGGGTTATTGATCACAGCATTGAGTCCATCCACAAGGTCCCAGGTTTGCATGGAGTTGAAGTCCATGATGACAGCAGCTCCCTTGGCCTTCATATGGATCATATTGTCTGGCTGGTCAGCAAACATAGGAATACCCACCATGGGAACCCCATTGTAAATATCCTCATAGATTCCATTGGTTCCACCATGGGTGATCAAGGCTCTAGTTTTAGATTGGTTTATGCACTATACCAAACAGGCATAATAATGAATTATTGTCTTTGTTATAAAAAACCTATAGCTACCTAGCAGGTCGTTCTGTGGGATCCAGTTGTACACTCTGGTGTTGGGAGCCAGAGTCTCAGGCTTCTCCTCACTGTGCCTCCACAGAATCTGGCCATGACAGGGACATATTTATATGTTATTATTTATACTTTATTATATTTTATATTGAACTGTTTAAGTATGTTACACAGGCTGCACAAGACAGATGCAACACGTCTACTTGGTTTGCTGTAAATAAGAACCAGTAATAGAACAAATATGCTTAGGGAATGTTCTACTGTAGGTCTATAGGTTCTCTCTGACCTTCTGTGGTATCTATCCCAGGGCTGAGGCAATCATATCCGCCTGCTCTGTGGTATCTGTCCCAGGGCTGAGGCGATCATATCCGCCTGCTCTGTGGTATCTGTCCCAGGGCTGAGGTGATCATATCCGCCTGCTCTGTAGTATCTGTCCCAGGGCTGAGGTGATCATATCCACCTGCTCTGTGGTATCTGTCCCAGGGCTGAGGTGATCATATCCGCCTGCTCTGTGGTATCTGTCCCAGGGCTGAGGTGATCATATCCACCTGCTCTGTGGTATCTATCCCAGGGCTGAGGTGATCATATCCACCTGCTCTGTGGTATCTGTCCCAGGGCTGAGGTGATCATATCTGCCTGCTCTGTGGTATCTGTCCCAGGGCTGAGGCGATCATATCCGCCTGCTCTGTGGTATCTGTCCCAGGGCTGAGGTGATCATATCCGCCTGCTCTGTGGTACCTGTCCCAGGGCTGAGGCGATCATATCCGCCTGCTCTGTGGTATCTGTCCCAGGGCTAAGGTGATCATATCCGCCTGCTCTGTGGTCATGTTCCTGATCATGGACCCCAGAGTGAACACAACAATGGCGTGATCTCCAGAGCTCTGCACAAACTCCTCCAGGGCCTGATGGGACAGTAGTCCTCTCACTTCACCACAGAGCCATAAATATAACTCTACTGTATATCTAGCTCTTTGTATTGTTCTGTTTCAAACATTTACATTTGAATAATTTAGCAGACGCTCTTATCCAGAGCGTAATGACATTGACCTGACTATGACATGACATGGCTAAAACATGACCATAATGTACTTTGTAGGCTTAGTTAGAATGACATTGTGTATGCAACGGATGCTGCGGAGAAGACAAACGGATATCTGTGAGGACAGATTGATGTTGATATACTTAATATGTTTTGTAGTGATGCTGATTTAAGGTAAGTGTGCTTTTGCCATAGCCTACCTCTGGTAAGAGCTTGGCGGTCTTGCAGTGGATTCCTCCAACAAATTTTAAGTTTGGGAGGAAAGGTCGGGGGTACTCAAAGTCCCAGTATGTACGGACCAGCCAGAGATCAGCGTTTCCTATCATCGCACAAGTTGTTGTTGGCTACAAATCAGTAGAATTAAGTGGTATTTGCATTAGAACTGACATTTAAGTATAAATAAATACACTATGCTACGTTATTCTGTAGTTATCATCAAATGTGGCTACCTCATCCAATGATACTGTAACAGCTCACCTATAGCATCACTGTAGTAGTCATCTATATCACGCCAAAGACTGTATATTGTCATGTCCTGCGACGTATAGAACAGGAAATTCATCAGTCTCAGCAAAATTCATTTTGTCCGTTCATTTTACCATGGCACTAGGGACGTAGAATGGTAGGCCGGAAGCTGCCCACAGAGCCTCTCCCTGGTGTGGGCGATAGAGAAACGTGTACACCAGAGGAAGTCCCAGCATCTCTACCACCAGCTTACTGCCAGGCCAAATGGGATCAGCTAATAGAAGTTCATACTTGGCCTCTCTCAGTCTCTCCATGACGCTCTCTGACTTTAACAGTCCATCCACAATCTGCATGTTTAGCTGAATTTGTCTTTGTACGAGTTCATCAAGTCTCCAGTGGATCTGCCAGTAGTACAGGTGGTCCATCTCGTACATGGAAAAGTGTATGAACTCCTCAAGGCAATCCTCCACAGAGACTGAGCCATTGAAGGGTTGGTAGCTGAAGCGAGAGCATTCCGTGGGGTCTATGTACAGAGAAGCACTGTTTACCAGCACTGTAACATTGTGTCCTCTGTCTATCAGAGTCTCCAATACAGGCTTGAGGTTGATCCAGTGACTGACTTCAGTGTGCCAAACTAATATGTTTCCACAGTCTATGCACCCTATGATATATAACTGTATGATTATTTAAGCCGGTATGCTCTGCCTGCCAGCCTCATGGTAAGTGTGTAGACAGGGTCTATAATCAATCCTTTTTAAACTAGTCATTTAAGTCAAGCAATCATTAACTGAAGAACTTGAACTCTGAATCATAGTGGTACTCATCTTATCTCATGCCACCGGGTAGAAGAGCAAACCGGTGGACTTTGGGGGTGAAAGGTAAAAGCCTACATTGTAAATCTGAAAATAGTCAACACACAGAGAAAGTCAACAAAGTAAAACAAATATAAAAGTGTATAGAAGTCATCATTCAAAATGTTTGTGTTACTACTACGTGTGACAAACTATTACATTTGGTAATAGATATTTCTAAACTTCCTCGCTAACGACAGTATAGTTTATTTTATAGGCCCCTATCTCTGTTTAGCAAGTGAGATGTAGAAGCATAGTTGTCAGGTAAATTCGGCAGCTAGTTTAAGTGTGGAGCCACAGAGTTTTCCCAGGGTCAGGGTTGGGTGAATAGACAGTGTATACCAGCCTTCAGAAAGCTGTGGTATTGTGGAAGTTTTTCTCTGGGAAATAACGGTCCTCGGCTACTGTTGTTGTGAAGGATGTAGGTGTATACAGTACATGTGGTCAGTAGAGCTTTTAGTGCGTAGTGTTTGATATATACATGTGAACAAGATTTATTGGAAGTTGTTATTCTCGAAATGGTTTCTCTCTCTAACCATCCCTGGTACTTCCCTCCCAACTCCCTCCCTCTGGCCCCTCCCCCTGGCCCCTCTCTCTCTCTCTCTCTCTCTCTCTCTCTCTCTCTCTCTCTCTCTCTCTCTCTCTCTCTCTCTCTCTCTCTCTCTCTCTCTCAGTGCCTGGGTTTGGGTTACAGTGTGTTGCTTTTTGAAGTCTACATTTGCATAATCTGATTAGAATGTGGGATTGTCAGTGGTGGGCCCTATAAGAAAGTGCTCCAGAGGAGAGGGTGCTGTCCAGCCAAGAATGGGGTCCCCATTCCGCCGATGAGCCTGAACCTGCATCCATCCCTCATTGGGCTGCCCTCTTCTACCTGTCCTCGCTGGGGAAGACCAGAGCAATGGAGAGGAGGGAAAAAGGGGGAGGAAAGGAAGTGATGGGGAAGGAGGAGGGGGAGGATGAAAAATTTAAACATGCAGTGTGAATTGGTTTAAGGGGATAAAGAGCTCAGGGCCTATCGGTTGGCACCCAGCTCCAGAAAATATTTTTCATGGCACCTCAGCCAGGAGAGAGGGCTTGCCTGCACTGATCTGGTCCATTGTGATAACAGATTCAGACAGTGTGTTAGACGTAGATAAGGAAATGTGCTCTCAATAGACCATTACCACTGTACTTGGGAGAGAATAGTCAATCAGGCAAATATCCTTGGATGAGGAGATGAGCAGAATACAGATTTGATTTTCAGTAGCTAGTGAGTTTGACATTATCCTGCTGAAAGGTTGTCAGGGCAGCATCTACTGTGATTGGATGTTTTCTGCCAAGAATGTACATAAATGTCTGTAAATAAGACAATGATTCAATATGACTACACTGAAGGCCTATGTGTTGTGTTGAACATTTTACATTTGTTTGGCCTTAAAAGAGTGCTATAGTTTGCTGAGCAACAACAAATTGATTTATTGCATCATGTGTGCATTCTCTCTACCATATACACTGAGTGAACGAAACATTAGGAACACCTTCCTAATATTGAGTTGCACCCCCTTTTGCCCTCAGAACACCCTCAGAACACTGGCCCATGTTGACTCCAATGCTTCCCACAGTTGTGTCAAGTTGGCTGGATGTCCTTTGCTCATATCAGTACCCTGACTTGAAGGGAATTTGTGTCACAAATGCAAAAATTGTAGCATTTGTAAACAGTGCCAAGGAAACTAAACCAAAGCATGGATTGCTGTCATACATTGTCCAAAGACTGCTTACAGGGTAGGAAACCAATATGTAATGTTGTAATTTGGGGGAACTATCCCTTTAAGAGCAGTCACCTGTCCATTCCCACGGGCTGTATGCCTGTGTTCAGCAGCTGCACATTGCTCCGTTTACACACCATTAGCAGGTTTAATGTTGGTGGAGAAAAGGCCTTACACCAACTCACTGTTTACCCTTCAGCTCAGTAGTTGCAGCCTGTTGGCACAGAAAGGACATGGGGCAGATTTAAACAGTGACAATAGGTGATTAGTAGCCTGGTTAAATGTTAAACAATGGTGATCTCAGCATTCAGGCTGGTTTAAGCAGGCTAGGTGATTAGGGCTCTAGATGTGTGACCTTGGGGTATAATCATCTTCTTAGTTGATGACATCAGGGCCAATGCAAGGGTGAAACGAGGAAACTGTTTTGTTTTTGTTTACATTTGTTCACCAATCGGTGACACTTTAATTTACATGACTGTTTTCACTGATATTTTCTTTGTATTTAATAGGAAAATATGTGGAGGTAACAATGGGCACTTACTTTATTTTTTATTTGAACTTTATTTAACTAGGCAAGTCAGTTAAGAACAAATTCTTATTTACAATGACGGCCTACCAAAAGGCCTCCAGTAGGGACGGGGGCCTGGGATTAAAAAAAAAATATATATATACAATATAAATATAGGACAAAACACACATCACAGCAAGAGAGACAACACAACACTACATAAAGAGAGGCCTAAAGACAACAACATAGCAAGGCAGCAACACATGACAACACAGCATGGTAGCAACACAACAGAACAACAACATGGTAGCAACACAACATGGTAGCAGCACAAAACATGGTACAAACATTATTGGGCACAGTCAACAGCACAAAGAAATTAGTCAACAGTCAACAGTCAAGAAATTAGAGACAACAATACATCACACAAAGCAGCCACAACTGTCAGTATGAGTGTCCATGATTGAGTCTTTGAATGAATAGACAGAGATAAAACTGTCCAGGGTTTTATAAATAAGCATCAACCAGTGGGTCTTGAGATGACCAGTTTACAGGTATACAGAGATGACCAGTTTACAGAGGAGTATAGAGTGCAGTGATGTGTCCTATAAGGAGCATTGGTGGCAAATCTGATGGCCGAATGGTAAAGAACATCTAGCCTCTCGAGAACACCCTTACCTGCCGATCTATAAATTATGTCTCCTTAATCTAGCATGGGTAGGATGGTCATCTGAATTAGGGTTAGTTTGGCAGCTGGGGTGAAAGAGGAGCGATTACGATAGAAGAAACCAAGTCTAGATGTTACTTAAGCCTGCAGCTTTGATATGTGCTGAGAGAAGGACAGCGCACCGTCTCGCCATACTTCCAAGTACTTGTATGAGGTGATTACCTCAAGTTCTAAACCCTCAGAGGTAGTAATCACACCTGTGGGAAGAGGGGCATTCTTCTTACCAAACCACATGACCTTTGTTTTGGAGTTGTTCAGAGCAAGGTTAAGGGGAGAGAAAGCTTGTTGTACACTAAGAAAGTTTTGTTGTAGAGCATTTAACACAAAATCCGAGGGGCCAGCTGAGTATAAGACTGTACCATCTGCATATAAATGGATGAGAGAGCTTCTGTTATGGATCCCCCCGATACTGATGCTCGTTCTGTTCACCAGTTCCTGAGGTTTACTTCACCGGCTTTCTAGGCTTCACTGAACGGGATTCATTATCATCAACCCCGGACTGTCTTGTCTGCTTACACACTCCTGGTTCCCATTTCCCCTGATTAGTATGTTATATATGTGCCCTCTGTCTTTGCCGGTTATTGTTCCATGTCTGTTGGTGGTGTGAGTACCTATGCGTTGGTCCAGCTGTTATGCTGCGTGCTATATATATTGTGTATTACGGGTATCGTCCCGTATCGGTCAATGAGGTTTACCCTCGCCTTTTTGTTTGGGTACAGCCCAGTGTTTTTGTATACGTGTTTGTTTTGAGTGTATTAAAAACCCCTATTGTGTATTCCTGCGCCTGTCTCCAAAATCCTTTTTACCAGCGTGACAGCTTCCTACTGCCTGAGCTATGTTGTTGATGTAAATTGAGAAGAGCGTGGGGCCTAGGATCGAACCTTGCTGGTACTTATTGGTACTGGTACTTACTGGTACTTGACAAAATGGATCTGTTAATTTGTGTATTTTTATTTTATTATTTTCTCAAAACATGTTTATTGTGTTGTAAGGTTATGCATTTCTCTAAATCTAATTTCACAGTTCTTACATAATAATCCATGATTAGAGCCTAGAGGCAAATTCAGTAATTCAAGTTTAATCTAATATGTGCATATCCATACCTAGGGCAAATATCCAAATAATGACATATTCCAATTCAAATGTTATTGGACACAGAAATGGCCTGTGTAAACTACACTGGCATCTGACTTCATTGACATTTTGACACAGAAAGGGGATAAAAACACTCCATTCAAGAGCCCATAGGAGCCCCTCAGGACTAGCAGCGCTGTATCTGCCTGTTGGGTCAGTGATCAGGGTTTGACTACATGTTGACCTGTGTGATTGCAGGTCACAAGTTAAGTTGTCCTTTTTCTCTTCCCCTCTCTCTGCCCTCGGACACTAGATAAGGGTTTAGAGGTTAGGGGTTGTCTCCGTGTCCACACAGTGGTCAGAGGGTTTGTAGAGGACAATCAGAGGCGTGGCCATCACTGGCCCCATTGAGAGGAAACAAGGGCATTAGTAGACCAGAGGGTCCAGAATGGACCAGTACAAACACATAGGGAGCAGCTGCACTGTTGAATTCCTGGCTCGGCACTTTGAGGTGTTTGTTAAATTAGTACAAATGGTTGCATGGTGTCAATGGAATACCAGGGTTATTTACAATAAGAGGATGGTACTTAATGTGTACTTACTTTTGATAAATATTTTTTATTAACAAACCATTATTAAATAGTTATAATAAATAACATATTCACAACTTAATATTAACCAACATAGTTTACAAAAAATAAATAATCACAATAGCCTTGACAAATGATGGTTAAATAATAATCTTTGGTTACATGACATGCTTATTGTACAAAAAGAGCAAGATTAATGAACACTTGAATGGACAGACAACAAAAACTATTCCTGTTATCTGTTCACACAATACAGTCCTACAATTGGAACATATTTCAGAGGATTGTCAGTTGTGTTATCATGCAGCTCAATCCTGTCGTCCCAATAAATAGTCAATTAATGTCACGTTCTGACCTTTATTTCCTTTGTTTTGTATTTATTTAGTATGGTCAGGGTGTGAGTTGGGTGGGCAGTCTATGTTTGTTTTTCTATGTTTTGGGGTATTTCTATGTTTCGGCCTAGTATGGTTCTCAATCAGAGGCAGGTGTCATTAGTTGTCTCTGATTGAGAATCATACTTAGGTAGCCTGGGTTTCACTGTGTGTTTGTGGGTGATTGTTCCTGTCTCTGTGTTTTGCACAAGATAGGGCTGTTTTTGGTTTTCCACTTTTATTGTTTTGTAGTGTTCGTGTTTATCTTTTTGCTATTAAACATGAATCAAAGAAACCACGCTGCATTTTGGTCCGCCTCTCCTTCACCACTAGAGAACCGTTACAATTAATGCGTATAACAGCAATGTGTCAATCAATGAATGTGGTCATATTGCAGGATTTTGATAATAATGATTGATTTGCAAATAAGCAAGGTCATAATCAGTCTCGTCATAAAATCGTCATTTGAACAAAAGAAAGTGCCCTTTGCATTTTGTAATTAGATTGCAGTCCTTGGTGAATTGGACAAGACTTTATCTTTCCTGAAATGTCTTTCCCAAATAAATTCCCTTAAATTATAATTTATGGCCTTAATGCATCCTTATTTCTTATTTCAAAACATTCTTTGTTGTTGATGTGGACATCTTTCCCCACCGACAAGATAAAAATACATGTCTGACATGAAGGGGGGAATACATCCAAGCTACATCCATGCAGATTACAGATTACATTTCACAAGGCTCCCATCCTCCCGTGTCATAATGTCAACATCAAGAGTGTAGCTAAATAAATTCATCTCAATCTATTTAATTCAGCAGGAAGGGCATCATCCACAAATATCGTCTGCTTGCCATCACAACCAACACTGTACTCCTCAAGTGCCACAGAACCCAAATGGAGTCTATGAATGGGGGCCTTGTGACAGACCGTTTCACCCAGGGAGTTGTAGATGATCACCCTTCAGAGGAAACTGCAGCAGGAACACTACCAGGCCTCGGTGCTGTCACAGCTTGATCCAGGGGAGAGGGCGTCAGTGTCGCTGGCCAGGCCCCAGGTCTGGGAGGAGGAGTGGAGACGTTCCACGTTGCCCCTGAGGAAGGTGAGCAGGGCTGTGGGGGAGTGTGAGGCAGGCTGTCCACTCTGGCTCTCCAGCAGCTGCACCAGGAAGTTGATGTAACGCATTGCCAGCCGCAGGATCTCGTTCTTGCTCAGCTTCTTCTCTGGTGGGTGGGTGGGGATGAGCTTGCGGAGCTCAGCGAAGGCAGTGTTGACGTTGTGCTGCCGCCAGCGCTCCCGTGTGTTGGTGAACACCTTTCTGGTCATGGTGCGGCTCTCCTGGAGGGAGGAGAAGAGGAGAGTGTTTTAGAGAGAAATGTACACACAATTCAAACTCCCATGGGGCTGTTCTAATAGAAGGCAGGTGTTGTTCAGTAGGGTGCCATTTCTGGCGCAGACCCTAGACAGAAACACTATATGGTGGTATCACATAAAATGTGGCACCAGAGAATCTAAATCTCAACGATAACTGAAATATGACGCATTAACACTGTAATGGAAAGTAATAGATGTAAAATATAGTTTAAGTATGACAAATACAATGCATTTGACATTGGAATTCAGTTTCATCTTTAGAAGATGAAAAATACCATAATGAAAATAGATGTTTGTGGAAAATGTCTGACCTTCAGTCAATGCATAGAGGATGCTTGTGCTATTGTGTTACGGCATTATTAGCGTACATACAAGTAATTACACTTTGGCTGTATTGAAGAACTATCTATTTCTAATATGGTACACTCATGAATACAAACTGATAATCATTTATTTTATCTTAACAACAATTAGGTTTCTTAACATTTCATGAGAATTGTAATTCCACCAGTTCCTTACTCCAACAATTCCACAACATGAAATTCAACAGAGGAAAAAAACCGAATCCACTTATTGTCCGTGATCTCACCTGTTAAGTGCTTTAGCGTGCAGACAGAGGTATCAGGTAGTAGAAGTGTGTACTCCTGCTGCAGTAACCCAGTCCTGTGTATAGTCCGTCCAGTCAGTCCAGCCTTCTCATACACTCTGATGACTGTGTGTGAGAGGGAGGGATGGAGAGAGGGGAAAGGCTAGCGCACGCTTCTCACATTTTATAGCAGAGTGAGCCCCTATTGTGTGACGTGTGCTGTCGTTGAGCCTCTCCTTCAGTCTGCTGCATTGTGTGAGGTGTTCAACTCAAGAGAGATGTTTCCAGTCACAGACCGCTGTGTTGGATGTTCTATTCTGTCTGTAAACAAATAGATGACCAATGGGTTAGAAAAATGAGGTTAGGGGTAAACAAACAAATACATAATATCATACAATAATGTTTAACAATTTGAAAGAGTATTTGGAAACTTTGCTTTCATATCATCCACAACTTTTTGTTGAGTCATTTCTAGGGTTGCAAAGCTACCGGTAATTTACCAAAGCTACCAGAATCTTCAGTAATTTTGGTAATCAACAGAAAATCTATGGCAATCAATCGTAACTTTGGTAATTTGTACTTGAATCATTTAAAAAAAAAGATATCGATATATAGTATTAATTTTTTATATGAGTTTCTATTAGATAGACCATATGGTTCAAGAGAAAATAGCCTAATTAATGACAAAGCATCAAATCAACAATGCCATTTAAAAAAAAAAAACTCTTCCAACGATTTACATTTTTCACAACTGCCACCAGTCCTACACCAAAACATTGACAACAAACACATATTGATATAGTAAAATTAATAAAACGGTGTAAAAAAAATGGAAAGCATATTTCATGCTGAAAACTTAGCATTCACTAAATTGATGGTTTATATTTAGGATGTTCACAGCTTTCTCATTCTATTTTCTATTTTAAAATCATCTTATTCAATTATTTCATATATTTTACATGTGATAAGGCCACACAGAGGACAATAGATAATTACAGACACCTGTGATAATCTGAGGTACCCAAAAGTGCCATTAGATGTCTTGTGATAGATTATATAAAATCCTTGAAAGATACCAACATTCTGGTAGTTAACTGGTAAACTCTGAAAGTTTCCAATAATATAACCTAACTTTGCAACCCTGGTCATTTCATTAAATTATTAATAATTTTAACACATAACGTGACTATTAAAGGTTACATTTACACTTACAAATAAATTCCTATTGAGATGAAACTGAGATGTTTCCCTGCCTGATCCTACCCTTACAATTCTCGACACTTGTTACGGTTGGTTAAGCATCAACCATGGGTAGCCAGTTCAGTAAAACTTTGATATCGCCAGTCCTGCTGCCATTTAATTCACTCTGATTGGGCCAGAAATACCATATCCAGATTGACAGTTTAACAATGTGGGTTTTGTTATGACTATGGTAATCTTGTTGATCCATTCCAGGGGCCACACATAAATTACAAAAGGGAGCATGGGGAACGAGCCAGGCGGGTGAAAGTAGAGTCCTTCCCTGGGTCACAAGCATGAGCGCATGCCAAACCATCTCTCTAAAACCATTCTTCCTCGCCACTCCTCTTCCATATCCCCTCTCTCTGCCTCCCACTTTCAACCTCAGTTTCAGATGTTTTTTTATTTAACGATGTCTAGTTTAACCAATTGCTGCTGTTCTTTTTACATCCTTCAAGTGTTTTTTCAAAGATGCAGCTTTCCATAAAAGTATCTCTGTGTGGAGTAGAAATTTACATAATCCGATTAGGGCCTGGGATTAGCGCTGGGTCCTGGAGAACAGGCCCAATGGGGCTGGCCCTGAATTGCTGCCATTCATGGGCCTTGCTGCACTTCCAAGGGGCTGCACCTGCAGTGGTGGGTCCCCACTCCCCTGCTCTCTGCACTCTACTTGGCCTCAGGTCTGCAGACACACTCACAGCAGGCAGCAGGCCCCTTCAGCCAGCCCCTTCCCTCCATCCCCTTCTCATACACACACCAGGGCCGCATTCAGCAGGGCCAGATCGTTTTGAACTTGTTTTTTCCTGTCACAGAGGGTAGTGTGTGGGGGCATAGAGCCGAGCAGCTTGACAACCCTGACGAAAACAACAACATAAAGAACCTATGGAGAAGCGAGGAAAAATACCTTAGTCAGTACAGCAAATGAAGTAAGAGAGCCATACTGTAGTGCTGTCAACATTATAAAAACATCTGTGTAGCTAAAGAAACAACTATGCAGAGACTACAATTACAAAGGTACATTTTAACGTCTCTTTTCAACTGATGTCCCCATCGAGAGCTTGTCCAATCAAAGTATTGAATCTTGTTGAACAGAGTGATATAAAAAATAACAGTAGTAGCCTGACCTTTGAAGCAGTGGTAAGGAAATAATTCTGCTCTAAAGGTTGGGTTTGAACAGCCTGTTAATTTTCACAATATGTCTGCTATTCACTCAAGGGCTAAAGTATGGCAGGCAGGACCAATTACTGGACCATTACACAGATGTTGATTTAGCCACCACGTGTTGGACTTTTTTAACAATTTTCTCACTCAGCTTTTGTTTCGCCTGCCATTAAAAACACACCCTTTTGGCTCTTTTGTTAGGCTTGTTGTTAAGGCAATGTGGCAGGAGACATATAACCGAAACAAAAGGTTAGCTAGGTGGTTATTTATGGTGTGTGTGCGTGTGTGTCATTGTGTTAGCTTATGGACATAGTAGGTTTGCTGCTGGCAGGAACCTATGCCCTGGGGGGCTCCTTGTCTGAGGCTAATTCCTGCGGGAGAAAGCTTCAGACTGCTGGCTCGTGAAGATAGGCACTCTCTCCACACTCTGAGAGACTGTGATAAGGGGATTGCTGCGCTAAATGAAAAACAACCTTTTGAGCTCTGAAATGGAGGGAGACTATCCGTTTTAGCTGGAAAAATAAAACCTCCATAAATTTTTTACAGTTTGATTATGAAATATTGAGAGTGTTCTATGTAAAATGTTGTATTCGTTAATAATAATGTATCTGGGTTTTTCCATCTACCCTTGCTCGTAAACAGACACATTTTAGACTGTAAAATTATTGATGTATCAAGGACTAAATTGCAGGTCAATTACAGAGTAAAGGGTATACTTTTTTTCATTGCAGGGACAATCCAAATCAACCTGAATTCCCAGCAAAAGCAAAAACAAAGCATGTTTTGCTTTACCATTGGTTACTTCACTCACATCTTCCAAATGTTTAAGATATCAAAACCAAATGTTATTTTTTAAGTCTAAATATTTATTTGTATGTAATATTTATTTTCGGCATTCTCGCTCTAACCCTGCGAAACGTTTCTCTCAGCACCCATTCTGCATTGGAATGCAGTGTCGGTAGGACTACGTAATAGAGCCTTTTTAGAAGTTGTAACTGAGGTATTTGGGACCACTATAGTCTTAGGGAAATGTCCCTCATTGTTGGTAAACACAGTGGCCATGATTGTGAATGGAGCTTTTACTGCAGTCCTGATGTTCAGTCTACCTGCTGTTTCTCACACAGCACAGACACACTAACATGGAGACACAGGACTGCTAGGTCACAGGATGATAGCATTAGACTAGACCAGGGGGTGTTAAACGTACCGCCAGGGTCCAATAGGGCCAGCGTGAGGTTTGAGTAAAAAAAAAAATATACATTTAAAACTCAATATACTTAATATGACTAACACCAAATCGAAACTGTGTATAAATGACAATGGAACTACATTAATACAGTTCCTACACCTGGCTTCACCAGCATTGCAGTCCGCAGGTGGTTTTATTTGTTTATTTAAAATGTTAATTGTTGTATATAAGATCGTTTAAACACCAGGAAATCAGATCCAATTGGAAATCTGTTACCAAGTTTTCCCACGCATAAATATTATATCTGTTTGGGATTCTTGTGGTCAATTTGCAGTCTACAAATGATTTGAAATGATGTTCCGCCCCCGACCATCCACTCAAGAAAATAAATTGTCCCGTGGCTGAATAGTTGCTGATCCCTGTTCTAGACTGTGTCTGACTCTCTAATGATCACCGAAATGAAAGTTAGACAGTCAGCGAGGATCATAATTTCAAAAAAATATTTTTTTGATAGGCGGGAATTATAACACAGTTTAAGTGTGGCCCTCTGGACCTCTTTGAAGACCGAATGTGGCCCCCGGGGAAAAAGGAATGAGTTTGACACCGCTGGACTAGTCGGAAGAAGATATGCACTAAGTGAACATTTGAATTCATGGAAATTACTGTCATTCATTCATTTGAGTTCAGAAATATGAATCCTGTCTGATACAATTCCTAACACATTCTGGCAAAAGCTACAAAAGATGGACAACATTTCAGATTGGCTTTAATTTAAAAAGTATTTGTCCTAGCATAACTTACAATTATTTATCTTTAGAATTATGTGTTTTATATGAAGTCAAAACCGTCTATTTAGTCTTATCCTTCCTGGAAAAATATTAACAAAAATAATTATTTTAAAAAACCTTAACACACATAAATTGACAAATATTTTCCCAACAACAGTTAAACATTAATAGTGTCTTTCAAACACTCAATAACCTATGGCATACTGCATGTATTTCTTACATACCAAATATCTGTAGTTGTTGACAGGGCAAGGGACTGACAGGATACTGTTCACTTTTCAGGCAAATCTTAATATCTCAGTATTTCACAGATATGAGACATTTTAGAAAAAGGTTAGTCTCATCTGTCCATCCCTTCAGCCTAACACCTTCTCATAACTAAGCTTTCCCCTCTTCAATGGCCTTTAAAACTGAAAAGAATACATGAAAACAGAACAATATAATCTCGTAATTGCTCACATTTACCTCAATAATGATATAATTTCCACACTAGAAGCTATACTGGAACTTTCCCAAACCACTAAAGGAGATCTCTAAAAAATATATTTAAATGAAAACTTGCTTCATCAGCAGTCTAACATGTTACTCTCATTGTTCATCTTTGGGGCCTCTGCTCTCCTCTTTCTCTCTATGCCCGTCGTGTAACTGGTCCCATAGTCCGGTGTCTCACTCATGTCACCCCTCCCCTGAGTTGTGCTGTAGGGGCCACTGCCACTGCTACTGCCCCCCATGGCAGAGCTCCTCTAGGCGAGGCCCGGCTGCCATCAGGGTACTGCTGCTGTTTACTGTAGCCTACTGTAGAGAACGAGTACATCTGGTTGTCGGAGTACGCTGGTCTCTGTGTGTTGGTGCTGTAGCTGAATGATAACAAGGGGTCTGTCTGAACAGGGTTCTCTGGCGTGTAGTCTCTGGGGGAGCCACGGGGCTCCTGGTGTAGGGATGATCTGGATGTCCACTCCTCTCCTCGTCCTCCTCTATTCCAGCCTACAAATTTCACCTCATCTGTCTCCCATGGGTTGTGGCTCCAGGTGTGCTGGAAAGGGGCCTGACTCAAGTCTACCTGGAAGTCTGCACTGTCCTCATTGGTAATGAGAGAGCTCTCTACATATAAACTCCTAGCGAAAAAACTCTCAGCACTGGGGGAGCCAGCGAGGCAGCTGTTGGGGATAGGCTTGAATGGTTCTCATCGCAGTGTGTGTGTGGGTCGCGGTGTGTGGGTGTTGGTTGTCTCTGCTGTGGCACAAGGGTCGGTGGAGCTACTGTGGTCTTTCTGATGAGTGGACTCAGTGTGAGACTCTGGAGAGTAGGCTGCTGCAGTCAGCTTGTACAGAGACCTGGTGTCACTGAAGAGCTGGAATAAAAACAAGATATTGTATTACTGCAAGTATTATCAATATAGCACCACCAGAGTTTGACTGATAAACAAAGTTGGCAAATTTCGTAATGAAGAGGATGCAGCTGCTCTAGTGTATATGGAAACACAACACAATATACAACCCCATATTGTCTTCCCAGTGAAGGCAAGGTGTATGACAAGACCAGGACACTAAATTGAGAAGAGGTGACTGGCCAGGTCACCTTGATGACTTTGTGAGGGACCTCAGAGAGCAGCTCCTGCAGCTGGGAGAGGGAGGTCCCCAGGAGCCAGTCGCGAGAGGGGCCCCTCCTCAACATCAGCTGAGCCGCTAGAGGGTTCATGGGGGGAAGACAGGGGGAGAGCAAGGGGTGAAACCTAACAAACAAACATATACACACATGTATGCACATACACACTCACATATACAAATATACATTTGCAAATACACATGCAAACACACACGCACATACACACGCACAAACCATCCACTGGGACAACTCATTCTCTCTGTGTAACCTGTATCCTTCCATCAGTAATGAATTTAATGATGACACTGCTACTATTACACAATAGATAATGAAATTAAAGGGAAGGTTCACCCATTTTGAATGTTTTTGTGCATCTCTGAGTGATGTTCTATCGATTCCCTGGGTAATTTCATGTTTATCTGAGTTATTGGCATTCCAGCAGGCAGAAATCCGTCTGGTATTACGTAGCACCGTGATAAAGTCACTCACTACACCGGAAGCTAATAGGAATATGATTTTAAGATTGCCGAAAACATCTATCATACATGTCAGTTTTAAAATCTGGCCGATGTCATAACTCGGGAGGATGTCTTCTCTCGAATGAGCCATTGATCATATTTTTTGCTGTATTCCTACCTCGAGAAATGCGTAATTTAACGGAGGGTCTAGCACACAAATCAAATCAAATTGTATTAGTCACATGCGTCGAAACCAACAATAGCGAGACTATACACAGGAGGCTACCGGTATTTAGACCTTACAGTGAAATGCTAACGAGCCCCTAACCAGCAATGCAGCTAAAAAAAATGAGTAAGAATAAGAAAGAAAAGTAACAAGTAATCAAAGAGCAGCAGTAAAATAACAATAGCGAGACATACACAGGAGGCTACCGGTACGGAGTCAATGTGCGGGGGCACCGGTTAGTTAGTAATATGTACATGTATGTAGAGTTATTAAAGTGACTATGCATAGATGATAACTATAGCTATTTATAGCCATCAAATGGCCATTTGATTAGATGCTCCGGAGTCTTATGGCTTGGGGGTAGAAGCTGTTTGTTTATTTATTTATTTATTTATTTTTATTTTTTTTTACCCCTTTTTCTCCCCAATTTCGTAGTATCCAATTGTTGTAGTAGCTACTATCTTGTCTCATCGCTACAACTCCCGTACGGGCTCGGGAGAGACGAAGGTTGAAAGTCATGCGTCCTCCGATACACAACCAACCAAGCCGCTGCTTCTTTAACACAGCGCACATCCAACCCGGAAGCCAGCCGCACCAATGCGCCGGAGGAAACACCGTGCACCTGGCCACCTTGGCTAGCGTACACTGCGCCCAGCCCGCCACAGGAGTCGCTGGTGCGCGATGAGACAAGGACACCCCTACCGACCAAGCCCTCCCTAACCCGGGCGACGCTAGGCCAATTGTGCGTCGCCCCACGGACCTCCCGGTCGCGGCCGGTTACGACAGAGCCTGGGCGCGAACCCAGGACTCTGATGGCACAGCTGGCGCTGCAGTACAGCGCCCTTAACCACTTCGCCACCCGGGAGGCCCAGAAGCTGTTTAGAAGCCTCTTGGACCTAGACATTGCGCTCCGGTAACGCTTGCCGTGCGGCAGCAGGGAGAATGGTCTATGACTAGGGTGGCTGGAGTCTTAACTAGGGTGGCTGGAGTCTTAACTAGGGTGGCTGGAGTCTGACAATGTTTAGGACCTTCCTCTGACACCGCCTGGTATAGAGGTCCTGGATGGCAGGAAGCTTGGCCCCAGTGATGTACTGGGCCGTACGCACTACCCTCTGTAGTGCCTTGCGGTCGGAGGCCGAGCAGTTGCCATACCAGGCAGTGATGTAACCATGCTCTCGATGGTGCAGCTGTAGAACCTTTTGAGGATCTGAGGACCCATGCCAAATCTTTTCAGTCTCCAGAGGGGGAATAGGTTTTGTTGTGCCTTCTTCAAGACTGTCTTGGTGTGCTTGGACCATGTTAGTTTGTTGGTGATGTGGACACAAAGGAACTTGATGCTCTCAACCTGCTCCACTGCAGCCCCATCAATGAGAATGGGGGCGTGCTCAGTCCTCCTTTTCCTGTAGTCCACAATCATCTCCTTTGTCTTGATCCCGTTGAGGGAGAGGTTGTTGTCCTGGCACCACACGGCCAGGTCTCTGACCTCTGACCTCCTCCCTAAAGGCTGCATCGTCATTGTCGGTGATCAGGCCTACAACTGTTGTGTCATCTGCAAACTTAATGATGGTGTTGGAGTCGTGCCTGGCCGTGCAGTCATGAGTGAACAGGGAGTACAAGAGAGGACTGAGCACGTACCCCTGAGGGGCCCTGTGTTGAGGATCAGCGTGGCGAATGTGTTGTTACCTACCCTTACCACCTGGGGGAAGCCTGTCAGGAAGTCCAGGATCCAGTTGCAGAGGGAGGTGTTTAGTCCCAGGGCCCTTTGCTTATTGATGAGTTCAGTGCGGATGTTGCCTGTAATACATGGCTTCTGGTTGGGGTATGTACGTACTGTCACTGTGGGGACGACACCATCGATGCACTAATTGATGAAGCCAATGACTGATATGGTATACTCCTCAATGCCATCGGAGGAATCCCGGAACATATTCCAGTCTGTGTTAGCAAAACGGTCCTGTAGCTTAGAATCTGCTTCATCTGACCACTTTTTTATTGATCGAGCCACTGGTGCTTCCTGCTTTAATTTATGTTTGTAAGCAGGAATCAGGAGGATAGAATTATGGTCAGATTTGCCAAATGGAGAGCGAGGGACAGTTTTGTACACGTCTCTGTGTGCGAAGTAAAGGTGGTCCAGAGTTTTTTCCCTCTGGTTGCACATTTAACATGCTGATAGAAATTTGGTAAGATGGATTTAAGTTTCCCTGTATTAAGGTCCCTGGCTACTAGGAGCGTCACCTCTGGGTGAGCGTTTTCCTGTTTGCTTATAGCGGAATCCAGCTCATTCAGTGCTATCTTAGTGCCAGCATCAGTCTGTGGTGCTCTGTAGACAGCTATGGAAAATACAGATGAAGACTTTCTAGGTAGATAGTGTGGTCTACAGCTTATCATGAGATACTCTACCTCAGACGAACAAAACCTCGAGACTTCCTTAGATATCGTGCACTAGCTGTTATTTATAAAAATACATAGTCTGCCGCCCGTTGTCTTACCTGACGTCGCTGTTCTGTCCTGCCGATACAGTCTATAACCAGCCAGTATGCTGATAATGTCATCGTTCAGCCACGACTCCATGAAGCACAAGATATTACAGTTTTGAATATCCCGTTGATTATCTATTCTTCAGCGTAGGTCATCTATTTTATTTCCCAAAGATTACACGTTTGCTAGCAGAATGGAAGGAAGTGGGGGTTTATATTCGATCGCCTATGAATTCTCAGAAGCCAGCCCGCCCTCTGGCCCCTTTTTCTCTGCCTTCTCTTCATGCAAATCACGGGGATCTGGGCCTGTTCCCGGGGAAGCAGTATATCATTCACGTTGGGCTTGTCGGACTCGTTAAAGGAAAAAAAAAATGCTGTGTAAGGGTCCTGTGTGTAGCTGGTGTAGAGAGTCAGGTGCAGGGCAGCAGATATGAGTAATCAACGTACTTTACTCAAAAGACAAATATACAAAGTAACATCACAAGCCCACAAAGACGGACCGAATTACAATTAACAATCACTCACAAACACAACATGGGAAACAGAGGGTTAAATAATAAACATGTAATTGGTTGAGTGAATCCAGGTGTGTAAGACAAAGACAGAACAAATGGAAAATTAAAAGTGGATCGGGGGTGGCTAGAAAGCCGGTGACGTCGACCGCACAATGCCGCCCGAACAAGGAGGGACCTACTTTGGCGGAAGTCGTGACATTCTGCTAGTCCGTGGTGAGTAATCGCAGTTATGATGCCCAGAAGTTATTTTCAGTCATAAGAGACAGTAGCAGCAACATTACGTACAAAATACGTTAAAAAAAAGAAGTTACAAACAAAGCAAAGAAACAAACAAAAAATTGGTTAGGAATATGTAAAACGTCAGCCTTGTTCTCCGGCGCCATCTTATCTGGCAGATCCATTTGGCAATGTACACAACTTCTGATACAATCAGCAATTGGTATTGAGAGACGTAGGTCAGCAAAAAAAACATTTGTTAACATTTCGTATCAGAGTGAATTGAAAGACTCAGTTTTATTTTGAAGAGAGCTGAAATGTATGTTACCTTGACATCCAGATCTTCACTCTTGAAGCCAAACAGAACCAGAGAGGAGTAGACTAACAACAAGTTGTTGAAACCCTCACTGGTCAAACTGCACCCACCGAGACAACCACAAGGACGGTTCAAACATGTAATCTGGGGGAAATGTGTGTGTGTGTGTGATGAGTACTAACCCTGAGTCCTGCAGGTAGTGCAGGATGAGTCAGCAGCAGTTGTACCACAGAGAGAGTGGTCAATCTCATCACTATACTCCCACAGGCCCTCTCCTGGCACAGCTCCTTCTGCAGTTATTGGGACACAACTAGGGTTACAAAATTCTGGGAACTGTCAATAAATTCCCTAGTTTTCCAGAAATCCTGGTTGGAGGGTTCCGGATGTCCTGCTTATTTCCTCCTGGTTCTGGGATCCTTCAACTGGAAAACCATGGAATTTATTTAAAGTTCTTGTAATGTTGCAACCCTAGACACAACTAGACGAAGGATAAGATCCTTCTAAAGACAAACAGAGCAAGGCCCTCTCCTCACTGTGACTGACTATGACCTACCTGAAAGACAAGTGACTATGACCTACCTGAATGATGACTGGCTAGGAGGACCTACCTGCATGATGACTGGCTAGGAGGACCTACCTCACTGATGACTGGCTAGGAGGACCTACCTGCATGATGACTGATTATGAGGACTTACCTGAATGATGACAGGCTAGAATCTACCTGAATGATGACTGACCATGAGGACCTACCTAAACGATGACTGGCTAGGAGGACTTACCTGACTGATCATTGACTATGGCCTACCTAAATGATTACTGACTATGGCCTACCTGAATGAAGACTGACTAGGATGACCTACCTGAACGATAACTGGCTAGGAGGACCTACCTGAATGATGACTGGCTAGGAGGACCTACCTGAATGATGACTGGCTAGGACCTACCTGAGAGATGACTGACTAGGAGGACCTACCTGAATGATGACTTGCTAGGAATACCAGAATGATGACTGATTAGGGTCCACCTGAAATATGACTGACTAAGACCTACCTTAATGATGACTGACTAGGAAGACCTACCTGAATGATGAATGACTAGGAGGACCTACCTGAATGATGACTGACTAGGGCCTACCTGAATGATGACTGACTAGGAACTACCTGAATGCTGACTGACTAAGAGGACCTACCTGAATGATGACTGACTAGGAGGACCTACCTGAATGATGACTTACTAGGAGGACCTAACAAAATGATGACTTACTAGGAGGACCTACCTAAATGATTGACTAGGAGGACCTACCTGAATGATGACTGACTAGGAGAACTTACCTGAATGATGACTGGTCGAATGATGACTGGCTAGGACCTACCTGAATGATGACTGACTATGAGGAACTATCAAAATGATGACTGACTTGGAGGACCTACCTGAATGATGACTGACTAGGAGGACCTACCTGAATGATGACTGGTTGACTGACTAGGAGGACCTACCTGAATGATGACTGACAAATGTTCTACTTTTAACCTAGGACAAAACAGAGATCCTTGTTCTAGGTCCCAAGAAACAAAGAGATCTTCTGTTGAATCTGACAATTAATCTTGATGGTTGTACAGTCGTCTCAAATAAAACTGTGAAGGACCATGGAGTTACTCTGGACCCTGATCTCTCTTTGACAAATTGCAAAAACCAGAAACTTTCTGTCCAAAACGGATGCAGAAAAATTAATCCATGCTTTTCTGACTTCTAGGTTAGACTACTGCAATGCTCTACATTCAGGTTACCTGAATAAAGCACTAAATAAACTTCTGTTAGTGCTAAACACGCTTGCTAGAATCTTGACTATAACCAAAAAAATTATAATATTACTCCAGTGCTAGCCTCCCTACACTGGCTTCCTGTTAAGGCAAGGACTGATTTCAAGATTTTACTGCTAACCTACAAAGCATTACATGGGCTTGCTCCTACCTATCTTTCTGATTTGGTCCTGCCGTACATACCTACATGTACGCTACGGTCACAAGACACACGCTACGGTCACAAGTTGATGGTTGAAGATAACCCTCTAGTGGTGTGGGGGCTGTGCTTTGGCAAAGTGGGTGGGGTTATATCCTGCCTGTTTGGCCCTGTCCGGGGGTATCATGGGACGGGGCCACAGTGTCTCTCGACCCCTTCTATCTCAGTCTCCAGTATTTATGCTGCAGTAGTTTATGTGTCGGGGGGCTAGGGTCAGTCTGTTATATCTGGAGTGTTTGTCCTGTCTTATCTGGTGTCCTGTGTGAATTTAAGTATGCTCTCTCTAATTCTCTCTCTCTTTCTCACCTTTTCTCTCTTTCTCTCTTCCTCTCTTCCCCTCTTTCTTTCTTTCTTTCTTTCTTTCTTTCTTTCTTTCTTTCTTTCTTTCTTTCTCTCTCTCTCTCTCGGAGGAACTGAGCCCTAGGACCATGCCTCAGGACTACTTGGCATGATGACTCCTTGCTGTCCCCAGTCCACCTGGCTGTGCTGCTGCTCCAGTTTCAACTGTTCTGCCTGCGGCTATGGAACCCAGACCTGTTCACCGGACGTGCTACCTGTCCCAGACCTGCTGCTTTCAACTCTCTAAAGACAGCAGGAGCGGTAGAAATACTCTGAATGATCGGCTATGAAAAGCCAACTGACATTTACTCTTGAGGTGTTGACCTGTTGCACCCTCGACAACCACTGTGATTATTATTATTTGACCCTGCTGGTCATCTATGAACATTTGAACATCTTGGCCATGTTCTGTTATAATCTCCACCCGGCACAGCCAGAAGAGGACTGGCCACCCCTCAGAGCCTGGTTCCTCTCTAGGTTTCTTCCTAGGTTCTGGCCTTTCTAGGGAGTTTTTCCTAGCCACCATGCTTCTACACCTGCATTGCTTGCTGTTTGGGGTTTTAGGCTAGGTTTCTCTACAGCACTTTGTGACATCAGCTGATGTAATAAGGGCTTTATAAATAAAATTGATTGATCGATTGACCATGAGGAACTACCAAAATGATGACTGACTAGGAGGACCTAACTAAATAATTGAATAGGAGGACCTACCTGAATGATGATTGACTAGGAGGACCTACCTGAATGATGACAGCAGTGTTCTCGTCTACTGTAATCACAGCATTGTGGTAAGTCCCTCTAAGCATCTGTAAGGACTGAGAGTGGCTTTGTCACGCCCTGACCTTAGAGATCCTTTTTATTTCTCTATTTGGTTAGGTCAGGGTGTGATTTGGGTGGGCATTCTAGTTTGTCTGTTTCTTTGTTGGCCGGGTATGGTTCCCAATCAGAGGCAGCTGTCTATCGTTGTCTCTGATTGGGAATCATACTTAGGCAGCCTTTTCCCATGTGTTTGTGGGTAATTATTTATTTTTCGTGAGTGTTTGTGTGAAGGTTTCCCTTCAATTAAAGATGTGGAATTACATGCACGCTGCGCCTTGGCTCATTTATGACAGGGAGTTTGAAGACAGTGAACGTGACAGGCTTCTCTCAAGTAAAGTCATATTATACAGTTACAGTCAAAAGTTTGGACATAGCATTTTTGTATGTTCTCTATAGTTATGCAATTGACCAATTCGAAACATTTGGTCAAACTCCTGGCAGACTTCATACAAAATATTGTGTAGTGATGTAATTCTTCACTGGATCAGTATGAAATGCTAACTGGCTAGGAGGACCTACCTGAATGATGACTTACTAGGAGGAACTACCAAAAGGAGGAACTAGGAGGAACTAGGCAACAGACTTTATCTAATCCAGGTCTTGGTTCTGTGGTGGGTGGCTGTGGTGCATGCTGCTTCACCTGTGACACTGAAAAAACACAGGTACCCATCACTCACAGACCTATTAAATATGTAAAATGCTTTCAGGGCCTAAAATCATTTCGCAAACCCCTGTTGTGGTGAAAAACTGGTTGCCACCAATGAGTTTAGCGTATTGTATCGTATCTCTACATAATACTCTGTCTGGGTGCTCGAGCCACTGTCTGTTCTCCCCGCTATCATCCAGAAGGCGAGGTCAGTACAGGTGCATCAAAGCTGCGACCGAGAGACTGAAAAACAGCTTCTATCTCAAGGCCATCAGACTGTTAAACAGCCACCACTAACATTGAGTGGCTGCTGCCAACACACTGACTCAACTACAGCCACTTTAATAATGGGAATTGATGGGAAATGATGTAAAATATATCACTAGCCACTTTAAACAATGCTACCTAATATAATGTTTACATACCCTACATTATTCATCTTATATGTGTACGTATATACTGTACTCTATATCATCTACTGCATCTTTATGTAATACATGTATCACTAGCCACTTTAACTATGCCACTTTGTTTACATACTCATCTCATATGTATATACTGTACTCAATACCATCTACTGTATCTTCCCTATGCCGCTCTGTACCATCACTCATTCATATATCTTTATGTACATATTCTTTATCCCCTTACACTTGTGTCTATAAGGTAGTAGTTTTGGAATTGTTAGCTAGATGACTTGTTGGTTATTACTGCATTGTCGGAACTAGAAGCACAAGCATTTCGCTACACTCGCATTAACATCTGCTAACCATGTGTATGTGACAAATAAAATTTGATTTGATGATTTGATTTGTATAGCTCTGAGGTGACACAGAGACGGAGGTTCTCTGCTGGGACCGTAACATCATGAAAGTGGACAGAGGGTCTATGTCCTCCTCAGATTTAGCCATTGTGAGACTCCTGTGACTGTCTCTCACACCAAGCCTGGGGGTTGGGTGTTTGGATTCATTAGCTCTTTGGTCAGGTAAGCCCTCCTTCTTCTGAGGTCTAACTGCATGGTTCAATTTCTCCAGGTAAGTAGTGGTGGTAGCCTGTGCTGCTGTGATAGCCATACCAAGTAGTGGTGGTAGCATGTGCTGCTGTGATGGCCATACTTCCAGCCTTCTCTGTGGCCCTACTCTCTTGGGAAGAAGTAGAGGGGGCCAGAACTTTGTTGCAGCCACATTAGACACCTTTTCAATGGTTTTTATGAGGCGCTGCGGAAGATAGTGGCAGCAAAGTACTTATAATATGGTAATAAACTGATTCATATCTCGGCCTGATCTCTGCATGATGAAGAACTGATCTGACGCTTACCAGGGTCATCTACAGTACAGGTTCACTCAAGTTATCTGCAAACAATATTACACAACTTTCATTCTTTGAAGGAATGAACTAAGTTAACTAGACAGGTAGCTAGCAACACTGCAGTGGGACAATAGGTAATATTGTTTTATTATTTTGTATTTTACCCTCTTTTTCCTCCCCAAATTCGATCTTGTGTCATCGCTGCAACTCCCCAACGGGCTCGGGAGGTGAAAGTCGAGTCATGCGTCCTCCAAAACATGACCCGCCAAACCGCACTTCAAAATGCCCACTTAACCCGGAATTCAGCCACACCAATGTGTCAGAGGAAACATCTTCCAACTGACGACTGAGGTCAGCCTGCAGGCGCCCGGCACAAGGAGTCACTAGAGCGCTTGAGCCAAGTAAAGCCACTCCGGCCAAACCCTTACATGCGTCGCCCTATGGGACTCCCGATCACGGCCGGTTGTGATACAGCCCGGGATCATACCCGGATCTGCAGTGACACCTCTATCACTGCGATGCAGTGCTTTAGATCACTGCGCCACTTGGGAGGCCAGGGACAATAGGTTTTATATGTCAGTCACACTCTGTCCATCTGGCAGGGTGATAGTGGTGTGAAGTCCTCTATCTTACTGCTCAATTCCTCCATAATGTGGGGTTGCTCCGAGCTCGTCATACTCTCATTTATCCCTGTCAGTCCTGGTGAGCTTGTACCTTCATCGAGTGTCACAAAGTTGTCCCGACCAATCAGTAATAACTTCAAGGCTTCGGTCAAAGGCTGGAACTGCACAAATTATTCTGACTTCTGGGGCTCTGTTAGCATTTAGCAAAGAAAGGAATATGGCTTTTTAGTAATTCAATGCAGCTAAGAATGCACTGTGCAAAATGCAGCATGAATGCAGGAAAAGGACAAGTGTGACAGAGGAAACATAGGTAACAGTAAACTGGTAAGTGCATATTCTAATTTATGATTAGTCTTGTTATGTCAAACACTTCATACAACTACAGGACTACGCTCTTCTTACCTGCTAAAAGAAAGCCCAGTACAAAGTGAGGGTGCTTCTCTGTCCTCCAAAGTGCCTGTTCCATCTCTTCCTGATCTTTCTCGGACACTAAATAACTACAAGACAATCACCGGCCCCATGAGCCTGCACCACTTAGTGGCACATTTACAGAGCCATACTGTATATAGAGATATACTATACTATGAATATAGGGCTGCACACTTAGTGATGAAACCTCAGAACACACACTATTGCAGGTTGCTGTGTCTTGTAACCTGATACAAGTACTGTAGCATCTGTAGTGGTAGAAAATGTCAAGGAATGTACCTTTCATGTACCTATGAAAAGTACATGACATTATCTCTACTCTTACCCCCACACTGGTCATAGGCCAAGAGTTGACTTACTGTCTGTAGACTGGAGAGATCTGCTCTGCTGGGAGATGGGAGGAGACCAGACTGAGCTGGGTCAGGCTGAGCTTGGGAGAGTGGGTGAGGGGCAGGTCCATATCCATCTGAGTTGGCAACATTCAATTATCTGAGAGGAGAGGGGGGACATTCAAATAATTCACATATAGATTTGTTTACACCGTATGTCGATAATACACTGTACAGTGTAAGTAGCCATTTTTTTTATTCACTGACTCTCGACACATGAGAAACAGTGAGATCTACAGTAAATTGCCAGTATTGTACCTGATGACTTGATATCCATCTCACAGTGAGAGTCATTGACTGTCAGCCTTGGCACTTCAAACTGGGATATGTCCACTTACACCAGTGCATCTGAGAGAGAAGCTGAAAGAACATATAAAACAGGTTGTTATTGGAAATGCTAATTTCTTCTCAATGACTTACCTGGCTAAAGGTTAAATAAACAAATGACTCGGGACGACTTCCGCTGAAGTCGGTCCCTCTCCTTGTTCGGGCGGCGTTCGGCGGTCAACGTCACTGGACTTCTAGCAATCGCTGATCCAGCTTTAATTTTCCATTGGTTTTGTCTTTGTTTTCTACACACCTGGTTTTCATTCCCCAATTACATGTTCATGTATTTAGCCCTCTGTTTCCCCCATGTTTTTGTGTGTGATTATTTCTATGTTCATTTCGGTTCATGATGGCTGGTTTTTCGACGGGTGCTGTTTTTCACCCATGCATAATATTCACCGTTTGTATTTGGTCAAGTGTATTTGTTACCTTGTGCCTTTATTTTTGAGTAAAGTACGTTGCTCACTCATTTTGCACTACTCCGCCTGACTTCATGCATCAGCTACACTCACCAACTGACAGAATCACGCACCAAAATATGGAGTCAGCAGGAGCAGACACCCCCGGATTAGGGGTCGAGGAGCGCGTCCAGCAGCATGCGGCCATGATACAACATCTCGGCATCGCCATGGATCGCGTCCTGCAAAATATGGATCGCTGGGAGAGAAGAGGAGTTCCTCCAGCGCCTCCACCAGCACCACCAGGGGCACCACTACTCACCCCTCCTTTACCCGGTTCAGTGGGATTCAGCTTGATCTTCCGAGGGAGTATGATGGGACGGCTGCGGGATGTCAGGGGTTCCCACTCCAGCTGGGGCTCTACCTAGCAGCCGTCCACCCGGCTCCTTTGGGCCGTGAGAGCGTGTCCGCCCTCGTCTCCTGTCTCTCAGCCCTGGAGTGGGCCAACGCCGTAAGGGAGGAAGGAGAAGCGGTGTTGGACCAATTCGAGGTAAACGTCTCGTCCAACTTAGCCAGGGGACGAGGAGAGCACAGGAGTTCTCTCTGGACTTTTGGACCCTGGCTGCCAGCGCGGGATGGAACGACAGGGTCCTGATCGATCACTACCGTTGTTGTTTGAGCGAGGACGTCCGTCTGGAGTTGGCCTGCAGGGACACCACTCTCACCTTTGACCAGCTGGTGGACCTGTCCATCCGGTTGGATAACCTGCTGGCTACCCGCGGGCGTCCAGATGGGGGTCTGTCGATTCCATCCCCCAGCACCACAGGTCCTACGTCCATGGAGCTGGGAGGTGCTGCACGTAGGGTGACCGGAGGAGGGGCCGGTCCATGCACCATCTGTGGCCGCAGAGGGCACACTGCCGGTCGGTGCCGGAGAGGTTCCTCTGGGAGTCGAGGCAGCAGAGGGCACACTGCCGGTCGGTGCTGGAGAGGTTCCTCTGGGAGTCGAGGCAACAGGCAGGGCATTCTTGTGTAACCCCAGGTGAGTCGGCACCAGGCTCACCAAGAGCCCTCTGTTTCACACGTTTGTGTATATTAATTTTCCTGAGTTTTCCCCGCATTCCCAGCATAAGGTGCTGATAGATTCAGGTGCAGCTGGGAACTTTATTGACAGATCATTTGAACATAGTTTAGGATCCCTATTGTTCCAGTGGATATGCCATTCCCAGATCACGCCCTAGATAGTCGACCATTGGGGCTAATTAGGGAGGCCACCGCTCCACTGGGCATGGTGACGCGGAAGGATCACAAGGAGAAAATCAGTTTTTTCCTTATTGATTCTCCTGCGTTTCCCATGGTGCTGGGCATGCCCTGGTTGACCTGTCATGACCCCACTATTTCTGGGCAACAGAGGGCTCTCACGGGGTGGTCACGAGAGTGCTCGGGATGTGTTTAGGGGTTTCCGTTGGTGCGACTACTGTGGAAAGTCCAGGCCAGGTCTCCACCGTGCGCATCCCCTCTGAATATGCCGATTTGGCTCTCGCCTCCTGTAAAAAGAATGCGATTCAATAACCACCCCATCGACGTGGGGATTGTGCGATAAATCTCCAGGTAGACGCAGCACTTCCCAGGAGTCCCCTATCCCCTGTCACAGGAGGAGATGGCGGCTATGGAAACATATGTCTCCGAATCCCTGCGTCGGCTTTCCACTTCACCTGCCTCCTCAAGTTTCTTTTTTGTGAAGAAGAAGGATGGAGGTTTGCGCCCGTGTATTGACTATCGAGGTATCAATCGGATACCTCGTACAGTTACCCGCTACCTCTCATAGCCAGTGCGATTGAGTCAATGCACGGGGAGCGCTTCTTCACCAAATTGGATCTCAGGAGCGCTTACAACCTGGTGCGTATCTGGGAAGGAGACGAGTGGAAGACAGCTTTCAGTACCACCTCAGGGCATTATGATTACCTCGTCATGCCGTACGGTTTGATGAATGCTCCATCAGTCTTCCAGGACTTTGTAGACAAGATTTTCAGGGACCTGCACGGGCAGGGTGTAGTGGTGTATATTGATGACATCCTGATATACTCCGCTACAAGCGCCGAGCATGTGTCCCTGGTGCGCATGGTGCTTGGTCGACTGTTGGAGCATGACCTGTACGTCAAGGCTGAGAAATGTCTGTTTTTCCAACAGTCCGTCTCCTTCCTAGGGTACCGCATTTTCACTTCAGGGGTGGAGATGGAGAGTGACCGCATTTCAGCTGTGCGTAATTGGCTGACTCCCACCACGGTAAAGGAAGTGCAGCAGTTTCTAGGGTTTGCCAACTACTACTAGAGGTTTATCCAGGGTTTTGGTCAGGTAGCAGCTCCCATTACCTCACTGCTGAAGCAGGGAGCGGTCCGTTTGCGGTGGTCAGCTGAGGCGGACAGGGCTTTTGGTCAGCTGAGGGCTCTGTTTACCTCGGCTCCCGTGCTGGCCCATCCGGATCCCTCTTTGGCGTTCATAGTGGAGGCTGGGATAGGAGCCGTGCTCTCTCAGCGCTAGGGTACACCTCCAAAGCTCCGCCCCTGTGTCTTATTTTTGAAGAAGCTCAGCCCGGCGGAGCGAAACTATGACATGGGGGACCGGGAGTTGTTGGCTGTCATCAGGGCCTTGAAGGCGTGGAGACATTGGCTTGAGGGGACTAAACACCCTTTTCTCATCTAGACTGACCACCGCAATCTGGAGTACATCCGGGCTGGGAGGAGACTGAATCCTCGCCAGGCAAAGTGGGCCATGTTTTTTTGCCCGTTTTGTTTTCACCCTATCCTACAGACCAGGTTCCCAGAACGCGAAGGCAGACGCACTGTCCCGGATGTATGACACGGAGGAGCGGCCCATGGATCACACTGCCATACTCCCGGCCTCTTGCCTGGTGGCACCGGTAGTGCTGGACGCGGACATTGAGCGGGCGTTACGTACAGAGCCCACTCCCCCCCAATGTCCAGCTGGGCGTCTGTACATTCCGTCTGCTGTCTGCGACCGTTTGATTTATTGGGCCCACACGTCACCCTCCTCTGGTCATCCGGGCATCGGTCGGAGAGTGCGCTGTCTTAGTGGGAAGTACTGGTGGTCCACTTTGGCTAAGGACGTGAGGGTTTATGTCTCCTCCTGCTCTGTGTGCGCCCAGTGCAAGGCCCCTAGACACCTGCCCAGAGGTAAGTTACAACCCTTACCCGTTCCACAACGGCCGTGGTCGCACCTGTCGGGGGATTTCCTAACGGATCTTCCCCCATCACAGGGTAACACCATGATCCTGGTCGTTGTGGATCGGTTTTCTAAGTCCTGTCGTCTCCTCCCTTTGCCCGGTCTCTCTACGGCCCTACAGACTGCGGAGGACCTGTTTACACACGTCTTCCGGCACTACGGGGTGGCTGAGGACATAGTATCTGATCGAGGTCCCCAGTTCACGTCAAGGGTCTGGAGGGCAGTCATGGAACGTCTGGGGGTCTCGGTCAGTTTTCACCCCGAGAGTAACGGGCAGGTGGAGAGAGCGAACCAGGATGTGGGTACGTTTCTGCAGTCCTATTGCCAGGACCAGCCGGGGGAGTGGGCGGCGTTCGTGCCCTGGGCAGAGATGGCCCAGAACTTGCTCCGCCACTCCTCCACTAACCTCTCCCCCTTCCTGTGTGTACTGGGATACCAGCCGGTTCTGGCGCCTTGGCATCAGAGCCAGATCGAGGCTCCTGCAGTGGATGACTGGTTTAGGCATGCTGAGGAGACATGGGACACCGCTCATGTGCACCTTTAGCAGGCCGTGAGGTGCCAGAAAACATGCACAGATCGCCACCGCAGTGAGGCCCCGGTGTTCGCAAGAGGTTTGGTCCTCTATCAATTCTGATAAAACATTCAATAGTTTATGAATATTTGAAAAGGGGTTCAAATCTTCCCTCTTGAGTGTGCAGGTGTCCAATTCAACAGGTAACATCAGAGACTGTAAGAAAGGAATAACATTGTAGAAATAAATCATTAGATCTGGTAAATATTTCCTAAACAGATGTGTTATGTCATCTTCCTCCTCAGTGTCCCAGTATTTCCCTATATTAATTTGCAGTGGCAGGCCGCCGCTGCTAAATTGTTGCTGCCACTCCAAGATGTACTTATTTTTTTGAAAAAAAATGTTGGTTATGGTAAAAATTTGGTAGTGTAAACTTAAATGACTAAAACTAGATATAAAGTATATAGAAAAGATAAAGGAGCAATATATTTTTTTAATGAGATCATCTTGGAGAACTAACAATCCCCAATAAAAACTAGACAAGTCAGAGAGAATCAAAAATGTTAAAAATGTCATGGCAGGGTGATAGGGATTTTGTTATAATGTTTGAGTCACTTAGATAGCATAAGGAGATGGAAAAAAACATGGCAAAATGTGTACAATTCAGGAAATGTGCTTTAAAACCGCAAAATGTTGTCTCTGCTGCCAAGAGGGCCTTCAAAATCTTTGGTCGGAGACCAGGCAATTGGCCACACCCACTACCATGCCCCCCAGGCTAACTTTTCCACCACTGCTTCATTCAACAATGACTCTTTGCTCAGCTCCTCGTCAGTGTTTGAACAGGTGTTTGAGCTGTCTGTCTCTGTGTCAAGGGGTACCTCATATGCCGCACAGTGCTTGAAAGCTCCATAAGACATGGAATAGTTTACAAAACAATAACTAATTATTAAAACCTCTTAAGGATCCAACCCTTTTTTCAATTTTAGCCTAAAATGATTTAAAGTGCCTTTGAACAGGGTATGGTAGTAGGTGCCAGGCGCACCGGTTTGTGTCATGAACTGCAGCGCTGCTCGATTTTTCACTCTCAACAGTTTCCTGTGTGTATCAAGAATGGTCCACCACCCAATGGACCTCCAGCCAACTTGACACTGCAGGAAGCAATGGAGTCAACATGGGCCACCATCCCTGTGGAACGCTTTTAATACCTTGTAGAGTCCATGCCCTGAAGAATTGAGGCAGTTCTGAGGGCAAATTGGGGGGGTGTGCAACTCAATATTAGGAAGGTGTCCTAATGTTTTCTACACTCAGTGTAACTCATGAATTGATTATTGCCTATTGATTTCTATTTGGATTTTTTCACTTAACTACATTTCAAGGAGGGCAGACTTTTCTTGAGCTGTGACAAGTGATCGAAAAACAGCACCTCCTCTGGTATGACAAGATCTGAGACAAAAATGCAGGTTTGGTTAGATCAGCACATGTCTACATAGTTATTGTGCCACTTGTTTCTTTTAACTTACACCTATTGACATAGACACATCTTATATCAGGTACCTTAGGAAAGGATATCGCTGGATATGTCATGTATGTTTGAGTACACAATAAAGACAAATCAAGATATTTTTATCGTTATTCATCCAATAACAGGGAAATTACATTGACTGATATACAGTGTAGGAATATTTGCATCGAAACATTGTCCTATGATCTGACCCTCATGCCTTGGGCTCTTTCGCTCTTGCTAAAGTATTCATTGCAGACAAAGTGTCCCTTGTCCTTCCTAGCCTCTCTTGGAAGCCACAATGCTTAATCTACATCAAGCTGTGAGTTGGGGTTGGAGCTCCCCTCCAGAGGATCCCCTCTCACCTGGGTCAGACTAAAACTGAAAAATGACATCATGAAAACCCTGTCAGATATCTGAAGCACGTTCAAGTCCTTCAGCAACTTCCCAGCTGTCAACTCCATTGAACTTCAAGCATTCTGATTCTATTTAAACACACATACTGTAGGTGTACAGTAGCCTAGGTACATAAAATGTTTACTTTTCAAGAGAGTATGTTGGTTGTCCTTTAGTCCACAAGTCATCTAGTACAGATCCAATGACAAACAGTTTGCAGGAGGAAATTACATTTCCTGTCAAAACAAGGAATAGGAAACAATTGTCTTTGAGTCCTTATCTAACCACTGCTGATGCGATTAAATGAATGTTTAGACTCATTCCTATAGATAATCTTAATATTTCAAATCTTTGTTGAGCTATATACATTGAAATTTATTTATATCTACATTTAAAAATACTTGGAATAGGGTAAACTGCTGGCCAGCTGGGTAGAACTGCTGGGTAGTCAGGTAGATTTGGGCAGATTATGTCAATTAAAAGAGTCACTCATCCTACCTCTGCTCCATGGTTTCCTGTAGGTGACCTCAGGGGGGTTACCAGTGTGAGGGTAAAGGTCACTGCAGCAAAGATGGTAGGGCATCGGCAAGGCCAGCCAGTTTATGGTCAACTTGAGACTAGTAGAAGCCTATAGACTGAGACAAGAATGCAATATAACAGCCAGGTTTAAATAATACTATACTTTAGCTGTGCTAGATTGAGTTTGGTTGTAGTGTATTGTTTCCAAACCCTGCCCACCTGGCACTCCAGGCAGGATAAAGCAAAATATTTCATAGAGCATTTGAACCCAGGGTTGGTAACAATACACAACACTAATTTATGTTTACTAGAAATAATAAACTGTGGATAAATCATTGGCTAACACACAGGCTTTAGACAGAGGGGAAAGGCCTAAGTAGCCAACTCGCCCCAAAAGTATAGTCGAGAGCTTTGTATTTGACTGCTGCGAAAATATGACTTGAGAAAGTGCACCCATCTTCAGACCTGGAGGGGGACAAACAAAAGTAGAGCACGACTGTAGAGTCAAGATCCAAGTAGTACTTGCTATGTATAATTGTAATAATTTTAATACATTGGTCACATCAGAGAAGCAGCCTTAAAGTATGGATATTGGTCATGTAATGCTGTATTTGCATGACTAAATAGCCGACAGTATTGGGTGACATAATGCTTTGCACTTATGTGAGCCAGTTGCTGCAGGAATATAAACACACAAACTAACACAGGTGTTTGGACTCTGTGTCGAATACAACAGATAAAACAAAGGAAAAGTTTTTCATCACTACTAAAGAGAAGAACATTCCGTCAGCCAAGGTTTGTTTGAGTTTATTTTCAAATAATTAATGATTAGTGCGAGACAAATGGAGTATATTGCTGTGTCATGGCTCGTCATTGTATTTTTTCTTCAACATTTTCCTTTGTTTCACTTCTGAAATGCTCGCCAATTCAGAAATGATTGACATATTGGACAAGTTTGAGGACAAAGTACAGTATGTTGTCGTAAATTAGGAGAAATTGACTTTTGAGAGCCATTTTATTTAAAAAGAAGGTGCATAATTCAGCCATATAGTCTAACAACAGATTTGAATTAATGTCATCAATATCCACTGAAAATGTCTGTGATGGAAATCTTTGAGAACACAGTCAGGGACACAAACGGAAGCAACGTGGGTGGTGTTCCAGCTGTAATGGGGTTGAAACCTATAATATGATTTAAATCACATTTCAGGGGCTATAAAATCCTGGCCACCATTTTGATTTCATGTCCACAGATACTCCAAATGTCATTTTTCAGACGAACCAGACTACAACCAAAGAGGAAATGAACACCACTGACAATGAACACCTTGCAGTCCCCAACCTCTCCTATAGCAACTCAACTGGACTGGACTACTCTTCAATGTATATTTTTTCAGTTTTCCATGTCACCAACTTTGTGGTTGGCCTTCCTGTTAACAGTTGGGTGGTGTGGCTGATTTTGACTGGGTCTGGGGTGGCTGCGGATATCTTCCCCCTTAACCTGAGCATGACTGAGATCCTCTACTGCATAGGTACCCCACTTACGATTGTATACACCTACATCCCTGAGGTGGCTCTTGGAAAAGTGGTGGCCTTCATGTGGGGCTTTATCTGGATTTGTCGTCCCCTGTTCCAGTGCTGTGTCTGTGTAGAGCGCTACCTGGCGGTGGTCCACCCTGTGGTCTTCTTAAAGTACAGACCCCTAAGATACAGAGTGAGATGTAGCGGTTTAGTCTGGTTTGTAGTTTTGGTTTCTTCTGTGGTCTTTGGAATCTTCTATCCTCGTGTACCACACTATGGGATCTTGGTCTTGTTCCTGATTCCCTTTTTGGTAATGTTGTTCTGCTGCCTCTCAATTCTCAGAGCTCTTAAAAAGCCTGGGCCGGGGGACGGTGAAAAGGAGTCTGGAAATAACTTGAAGATGAAGGCCTTTAAGATCATTTTGATTCTCATGACGTCTGTGGCAGTAAACTATATCCCATTACTAGTGGTTGTCATCCTGATTGATCAATCGAATAGGGTGGAATTAATTGCTCCCAGTATTTGCATCAACATGGCTGTGTTGTGTGGGTTGGTGCAGCCCCTTCTCTACCTCCACAGGGCTGGGAAACTGCCCTGTACCAGGAGTCCAACAGATGATTGAGGTGGAAATGTAGCCCCTCCATTCTCTCTCTCTATTTTTTTTCAGTCGCTAAAATCACAAATACACATATCTTCACTCACATGCACACGCACACACACCACAAGTGTTCAGGCTGTGGGTGGATTTGCTTAATTGACATATCAGTCCTCTCGGTCAGACAGATGTAAATTTGACACTCCTCATAGGAGAGACAATTTTCAACACCACAGGTCAGACCCAATTTGGGTTGTTTAAAGCTACAGTCTGGGATTAGAAAAACAACAAAACAGCCACCCTGCCACTGGTATACAGCTGATAGTCCATGGCATCCACATGATAGTTTCAAACATAATTAGAAGAGCAATGTATAGCTCTTTACATCGGTTTGTTTACGATTAATAAAAAACATTTTCTGCTATGAAAGGGTATGACAGTTGTGCTTAGCTAAAATGTAGCTATGTTATATTATTCTTCTAGAGTCAATGGATAGGCCTATATAAATAATTTAAATGACAATTGAACAGATTCCCAGGCTGTATTTTTAAAACCCTGATATTGGGCTTTGTTGTGCTTTGAATAGACCCGCTTTCTGTGTTTACAAACATTTTCGCATGAGGGTGAAGCGCGCAAATTGGTGGGAGGACAAGGGGGTGTTCTTATAGAACGCCAGCAAAAAAATCCTCTATGTACATGTTGCTTATCAGTGCACTTGATTACAATTTGATTTTAAGGCCTCCCTTAATCTAAAAATAAATACATGCAGAACCTCTTCACTTCAGTCTCACCTTTCGATGCTCTCGTGACATTCACTTGACAGAAAATCATGACATCACAAGTAGGACCTCCCATCCATAGAATGACATATTTCCATCTGGAACTCTCATGTTGTTTAGAGGTGTAACCAGACCTCACCTTCTTGACTGACCTACCCTCGCTTAATCCAGTTGACTCTCCAATAGGGAAAATGTGTTTCTCATTGCTCCCTCAGAACAACAGATCTATATGTGCTTTATTTCAAAGGGATATTGTATCCATTCCTTATGTCACAAGTTACTGGAATACATTTGTTAATAATATCTGTTGGAAAAAAGTCTGGTTATAACCACACAAATAGCTGCTTGTTAACAAGGTCAAAGAGGCCTCTTTCAGAATGATCCATAAGTATTACCCAGCGAATAATTTTACCTCATAAATCGAATTGAATTGTGCTAATGGAAAAATGTCATATTCATAAATGTAAATTCACAAATAAAAAAACTCTTCTGTGTTTTCTATAATTTCAAACAGTACATTAAGACCATTCTACATTCTTCTAAAAAGAAAGCTGTTAAAACAATCAATATGTGTGCATCTTTTAAGGTCTTTGTATAATCTGTCATTTGCATATGTTATCATTGTCTGTTTGTATACTTCTTGTATGTAAACAGTTTTTTTCTGCAATATTTAAAATAAAATAGAATGACATATTAACTATACTCGTTATTACCATCCTTCTTCACTTATAATTATATTTTTATGCTTCCTTGAGCTCAATGATTTGATTATTCTAAGAAGTATGACTGAATCACTGAAAGCTGATCTTTCCTTCATGAAATATTGTAGTTTTGTGCATAATAGAAAACCTATAAGACTATGCAGTGGTGGAAAAAGTACCCAATTTTCATACTTGAGTAAAAGTATAGATATCTCAATAGAAAGTTACTCAAGTAAAAGTGAAAGTCACCCAGTAAAATACTACTTTAGTAAAAGTCTAAAAGTATATGGTTTAAAATATACTTAAGTATCAAAAGTAAATTCAATTGCTAAAATATACTTAAGTATCAAAATAATTTCAAATTCTTTCTATTAAGCAAAGCAGACAGCAATATTTCCTTGTTTTTAAAATGTATGGATAACCAGGGGCACACCCCAACACTCAGACAATATTTACTATATATGCATTTGTGAGTCCTCCAAAACATAAGCAGTATGGATGTATTCTCTTGATAAGTCTATGAATTTCACAATGTTCCTGTCCTGCTAAGCATTCAAAAGGTAAGGAGTACTTTGGGTGGGTTGTCAGGTAAAATGTATGGAGTAAAACGTAAAAGTAAAAGTTGTAAAAAAATATATAAATAGTAAAGTAAAGTACAGATACCCCCCCAAAAATACTTAAGTAATACTTTAAAGCATGTTTTCTTAATTACTTTATTCCACTGAGCCTATGTTCAAAATTCTCATCTATTATAAGATACTGTATAGCACTTGTATTGCATTTATTTAATTGTCCCCTACGATTAAATCGGGACGGGACTGTGGATCTGTTCGTTCTGTCTGTCCTTCCGTTCGTCCCATTCGTACATTCACACGCGATATCTCAGCACTTGCCCTATTTTGATTTTGACGAAACTTGGGCGAATGATGCGTCTTGCCATTGGATCCGGCATTTGAACGACATTACAGTCATTGGCCAGATGGTGGCGCTACAACAAGCGATTGAAAATATAAATTTAGAAAGGTCACGCTCCTCATCCCTTTTAACCTAGTCATGAAATTCGGTACATTGGTCCCTCTCCTCCAGAGCCGCAGATGTGGTAATATTGATGATTTGTCACCACTTATGGTTTGTTTACATAGCAAGTTGGAATAACTAATGTGGCAGGTTAGGAAAACGAATGCACCAGGTTATGTTAATTAACATGGCAGGTTAGGAGAATTGAGGTTAAGGTTAGGACATTTTGGCTTAGGCTTTGCTACAACGTTACAGTTGTCGACAACTGTTGCCTCCGACGCGACCGCTAGATGGAGCTGTCTAGTCACAATGGTAGAAAGGTGTGGAACGCTGTTTGGGTCTTTGCCTGTCAAAAAAGATACACGTCAAATAACACAATTCTATTATAGAATGGTTTGTGTGCTGAATTTGCACGTGCAAGCCAATCGCCACCACTACTATAAGCTGTACAAAAAAAGTCAGTAAACAAGCACACACCAGCCACGAACGATGTGTTTACAATACCGCGTTGGTAATAAGGCATTATTTGTTCGACCGCAATTTATTGGGTAGCTAGCTTTAGCTTTGTACCTACCTAGCACCAACACAATCAGCCTGAAAACTGACCAGTAGAAACTGCAGTCATTTTCATTATTCTTAGCAATGATTTAGGAATCCAATTGTTGTTCGCCTATTGACATTTAACTTAACCCTGTTGCCCAGTAGGCACACTAGTGGAATTTGCGGTTTGCCATCAAAATAAAAGTACCTATTTGAAAGTGATGCAGAAGGTTACAATTGGTGGAATCATGCTATATTTAGACTAGATAATGTAAAACAAGGTTGGAATGTGAAACAATGAAATGGGGTATCAGTCTTCTCGGTGACACCCACAGAACACAAGAGTTAAGAATTTACACAAATATTAGCGTTGTAGCTCTTATCGCGGGACAGTGACTGTGAAATCACCTCCCCAGTCAGCATATTGTGTGTATTGACATTCATATTGCACTACAGCTTTACCTAAGGATTGGGGATCAATGAAATGGGGTATCACTCAATACCCAATATATTTTTTTCCCAACGTCCTCCTCAGAGTTATCAGACTCCAAAACATCCACGCAGTATTGTTTTTCCTCGGGAATAGTGTTTAATACACATAGTCGTTCTTTGATTCTTTTTTATTTCACCTTTATTTAACCAGGTTGGCCAGTTGAGAACAAGTTCTCATTTACAACTGCGACCTGGCCAAGATAAAGCAAAGTAGTGCGACACAAACAACTCAAGAGTTACAGATGGGATAAACAAACGTACAGTCAATAACACAATAGATAAATCTATATACAGTGTGTGCAAATGAAGTAAGATTAGGGAGGTAAAGGCAATAAATAGGCCATAGTGGTGAAATAATTACAATTGAGCAATTAAACACTGGAGTGATAGATGTGCAGAAGATGAATGTGCGAGTAGAGATACTGGGGTGCAAAGGAGCAAAAAACAAAAAAGCAATATGGGGATGAGGTGGGCTATTTACAGATGGGCTGTGTACAGGTTCAATGATTGGTAAGCTGCTCTGACAGCTGATGCTTAAAGTTAGTGAGGGAGATATAAGACTCCAGCTTCAGTGATTTTTGCAATTTGTTGGCAGCAGAGAACTGGAAGGAAAGGCGGCCAAATGGAGAGTTGGCTTTGGGGATGACCAGTGAAATATACCTGCTGGAGTGCGTGCTACGGTTGGGTGCTGCTATGGTGACCAGTGAGCTGAGATAAGGTGGGGCTTTACCTAGCAAAGACTTATACAGTGGCTGCAAGTCATCTACAGTGGGGAGAACAAGTATTTGATACACTGCCGATTTTGCAGGTTTTCCTACTTACAAAGCATGTAGAGGTCTGTAATTTTTATCATAGGTACACTTCAACTGTGAGAGACGGAATCTAAAACAAAAAATCCAGAAAATCACATTGTATGATTTTTAAGTAATTAATTTGCATTTTATTGCATGACATAAGTATTTGATCACCTACCAACCAGTAAGAATTCCGGCTCTCACAGACCTGTTAGTTTTCTTTAAGAAGCCCTCCTGTTCTCCACTCATTACCTGTATTAACTGCACCTGTTTGAACTCGTTACCTGTATAAAAGACACCTGTCCACACACTCAATCAAACAGACTCCAACCTCTCCACAATGGCCAAGACCAGAGCGCTGTGTAAGTACGTCAGGAATAAAATTGTAGACCTGCACAAGGCTAGGATGGGCTACAGGACAATAGGCAAGCAGCTCGGTGAGACGGCAACAACTGTTGGCGCAATTATTAGAAAATGGAAGAAGTTCAAGATGACGGTCAATCACCCTCGGTCTGGGGCTCCATGCAAGATCTCACCTCGTGGGGCATCAATGATCATGAGGAAGGTGAGGGATCAGCCCAGAACTACACGGCAGGACCTGGTCAATGACCTGAAGAGAGCTGGGACCACAGTCTCAAAGAAAACCATTAGTAACACACTACGCTGTCATGGATTAAAATCCTGCAGCGCACGCAAGGTCCCCCTGCTCAAACCAGCGCATGTCCAGGCCCGTCTGAAGTTTGCCAATGACCATCTGGATGATCCAGAGGAGGAATGGGAGAAGGTCATGTGGTCTGATGAGACAAAAATAGAGCTTTTTGGTTTAAACTCCACTCGCCGTGTTTGGAGGAAGAAGAAGGATGAGTACAACCCCAAGAACACCTGCAAAAACCTGCAAAATCGGCAGTGTATCAAATACTTGTTCTCCCCACTGTAGATGACCTGGAGCAAGTGGGTTTGGCGACGAATATGAAGCGAGGGCCAGCCAACGAGAGCATACAGGTCGCAGTGGTGGGTAGTATATGAGGCTTTGGTGACAAAACGGATGGCACTGTGATAGACTACATCCAATTTGCTGAGTAGAGTGTTGGGGGCTATTTTGTAAATGAGATCGCCGAAGTTAAGGATTGGTAGGATAGTCAGTTTTACGAGGGTATGTTAGGCAGCATGAGTGAAGGATGCTTTGTTGCGAAGTTTTTGTAGTTTTGTAGTCCACATATTCTAAGTCAGAGCCGTCCAGAGGCGTAATGCTAGACGGGCGGGTGGATGCAGGCAGCGATCGTTTGAAGAGCATGCATTTAGTTTTAATTGCATTTAAGAGCAGCTGGAGGCCACGGAAGGAGTGTTGTATGTCATTGAAGCTCGTCTGGAGGTTTGGGCTGAGTTCAGTATGTTTTTACATCCTGAAACATTAAATTGAACGGAAACAGTGCTGTACTGAATGACCAGTTGTAAACAGGTAGAGGTTGGGGAACGCTGTCAGCATGGCCACTTCCCTTTAGATATGTCAGTCAATGCTTCAAGCCACACCCACCAAACGGGAGCAAACCTACCTCAAAGTCTGTTCAAGAACGTTTTGGGGAAACGTATAGTTCAGTACGAACCGTTCTGCAAAGTAGCAAACGTTCAAGCGAACTGATGGTTATTTCTTTTGGAACACATTTCTCTTAAAGGGGAAGCATGCTATTTTGACATGTAAAAAATAAAAAATAATAATAATCTAAAAATGTATCAAATGAATGCAATGCAATTCTTAAGAATAGAGTAATGACTTACATTTTTTTATTATATTAAACAGCTCTTTAAAGGTGGTGGCAGGTAGTCTAGCGGTTAGAGCTTTGGGCCAGTAACCGAGAAGTTACTGTTTCAAATCCATGAGCTGACAAGGTGAAACATCTATCAATGTGCCCTTGAGCAAGGCACTTAACCCCTAATTGCTCCAGGATTGCCGTTAATAATGGCAGACCCTGACCGTAATCCCACTCTCCAAAGGTGTCTCAGGGAGAGCTGGGATATGCAAAAATCACATTTCCAATTCACAAGTGTGCATTAATGCACACTTGCACATGTGTGAAATAGGGCAAATATAAGCACCGACCAAATTATTTTGTATTTATTTATTATAAATATAGGCTATTAATAGCTGCATATACAGAGAAAGCATGCCAAGCTATAGGCCCTGCATGACCCCAATGCATTTAAAATGTACACCATGTCCGGGCCAGTAGAAATTTTGTTCAGGCCTGTAGACTTTTGGCCAACTGGCCCAATTGGATCAACTGGCCAAAAAATATAATTGTGGACTACAAATTAGTCCACATTGTAGGCTACAAATTACCTGACCAGGTCATGAGATAAGGGAAAACTCCAGGCCACAGAAAATACACTTTTGAACCCGTGGTGCCACGTCTGCTCTCCTCACAATGAACAAATTCCCTTCTGGGACCCATAAGGTCCGCCATTTTGCATTTTGTGAAAAACACTTAAAACGCTACTCTTCTGGCAACGAATTACCGATATGCATGAAACTTGATATTTGTTATCTATGGACAATGGTCTCTCGATTAAATATTTTTCAGACTATTACCTAAAATAAAATGGCTGCTATTGACCAATAAACATTCACGCGGGTGTGGTCTGGCACATAAACATATATAAATAAGTCAAGGATATTCATATTGTCACACAATTTGGTACACATGTTGCAAACACTGTCAAGACTCACCATATTCAAGAACATTCACATTGATCACATGGTAGCACTATAATGGGCACATATTTAAATCTCTTGATCTGTTTGACTCAGAGTGCTGAAATGTGGCAGACATGCTCAAGGATATGAGTCTAGCTAACCCATGCGATATCTCAGACACCACTGGCCTGATTTTGATGAAACTTGGGTGAATGATGTGTCTTGCCACAGAGATCCGGCATTAGCAAAATTACACTGACTGGCCCAAGCGGGGTGCTGCATCATTTGTGGATGACTACATGTTTACTGTTGCCTTTTTAAAATGTACTTAAACAAGGAATCACATTGAGACCAAGGCCTCTCTTTCATATAAATCATAGAACATTCACAATATTTAGAAATCCAACACAATAAGGTCATCTTAGGTCATCTTAGATTTCATTACATACAGTCGAGAAGAACTACTGAATATAAGATCAGCGTCAACTCACCATCAGTACGACCAAGAATATGTTTTTCGCGACGCGGATCCTGTGTTCTGCCTTACAAACAGGACAACGGAGCGGATCCTATGCAGCGACCCAAAAAAACGACTCCGAAAGAGAGGGAAACGAGGTGGTCTTCTGGTCAGACTCCGGAGACGGGCACACCGTGCACCACTCCCTAGCATTCTTCTTGCCAATGTCCAGTCTCTTGACAACAAGGTTGATGAAATCCGAGCAAGGGTAGCATTCCAGAGGGACATCAGAGACTGTGACGTCCTTTGCTTCACTGAAGCATGGCTCACTGGAGAGACTCTATCCGAAGCGGTGCAGCCAACGGGTTTCTCCACGCATCGCGCTGACAGAAACAAACATATTTCTGGTAAGAAGAGGTGCGGGGGCGTATGCCTCATGGCCAACGTGACATGGTGTGATGAAAGAAACATACAGGAACTCAAATCCTTCTGTTCACCTGATTTAGAATTCCTCACAATCAAATGTAGACCGCATTATCTACCAAGAGAATTCTCTTCGATTATAATCACAGCCGTATATATCCCCCCCCAAGCAGACACATCGATGGCTCTGAACGAACTTTATTTAACTCTCTGCAAACTGGAAACGATTTATCCGGAGGCTGCATTCATTGTAGCTGGGGATTTTAACAAGGCTAATCTGAAAACAAGACTCCCTAAATTTTATCAGCATATCGATTGCGCAACCATGGGTGGAAAGACCTTGGATCATTGTTACTCTAACTTCCGCGACGCATATAAGGCCCTGCCCCGCCCCCCTTTCGGAAAAGCTGACCACGACTACATTTTGTTGATCCCTGCCTACAGACAGAAACTAAAACAAGAGGCTCCCACGCTGAGGTCTGTCCAACACTGGTCCGACCAAGCTGACTCCACACTCCAAGACTGCTTCCATCACGTGGACTGGGAGATGTTTCGTATTGCGTCAGATAACAACATTGACGAATACGCTGATTCGGTGTGCGAGTTCATTAGAACGTGCGTTGAAGATGTCGTTCACATAGCAACGATTAAAACATTCCCTAACCAGAAACCGTGGATTGATGGCAGCATTCGTGTGAAACTGAAAGCGCGAACCACTGCTTTTAATCAGGGCAAGGTGTCTGGTAACATGACCGAATACAAACAGTGCAGCTATTCCCTCCGCAAGGCTATCAAACAAGCTAAGCGCCAGTACAGAGACAAAGTAGAATCTCAATTCAACGGCTCAGACACAAGAGGCATGTGGCAGGGTCTACAGTCAATCACGGACTACAGGAAGAAATCCAGCCCAGTCACGGACCAGGATGTCTTGCTCCCAGGCAGACTAAATAACTTTTTTGCCCGCTTTGAGGACAATACAGTGCCACTGACACGGCCTGCAACGAAAACATGCGGTCTCTCCTTCACTGCAGCCGAGGTGAGTAAGACATTTAAACGTGTTAACCCTCGCAAGGCTGCAGGCCCAGACGGCATCCCCAGCCGCGCCCTCAGAGCATGCGCAGACCAGCTGGCCGGTGTGTTTACGGACATATTCAATCAATCCCTATACCAGTCTGCTGTTCCCACATGCTTCAAGAGGGCCACCATTGTTCTTGTTCCCAAGAAAGCTAAGGTAACTGAGCTAAACGACTACCGCCCCGTAGCACTCACATCCGTCATCATGAAGTGCGTTGAGAGACTAGTCAAGGACCATATCACCTCCACCCTACCTGACACCCTAGACCCACTCCAATTTGCTTACCGCCCAAATAGGTCCACAGACGATGCAATCTCAACCACACTGCACACTGCCCTAACCCATCTGGACAAGAGGAATACCTATGTGAGAATGCTGTTCATCGACTACAGCTCGGCATTCAACACCATAGTACCCTCCAAGCTCGTCATCAAGCTCGAGACCCTGGGTCTCGACCCCGCCCTGTGCAACTGGGTACTGGACTTCCTGACGGGCCGCCCCCAGGTGGTGAGGGTAGGCAACAACATCTCCTCCCCGCTGATCCTCAACACTGGGGCCCCACAAGGGTGCGTTCTGAGCCCTCTCCTGTACTCCCTGTTCACTCACGACTGCGTGGCCACGCACGCCTCCAACTCAATCATCAAGTTTGCGGACGACACAACAGTGGTAGGCTTGATTACCAACAACGACGAGACGGCCTACAGGGAGGAGGTGAGGGCCCTCAGAGTGTGGTGTCAGGAAAATAACCTCACACTCAACGTCAACAAAACTAAGGAGATGATTGTGGACTTCAGGAAACAGCAGAGGGAACACCCCCCTATCCACATCGATGGAACAGTGGTGGAGAGGGTAGCAAGTTTTAAGTTCCTCGGCATACACATCACAGACAAACTGAATTGGTCCACTCACACAGACAGCATCGTGAAGAAGGCGCAGCAGCGCCTCTTCAACCTCAGGAGGCTGAAGAAATTCGGCTTGTCACCAAAAGCACTCACAAACTTCTACAGATGCACAATCGAGAGCATCCTGGCGGGCTGTATCACCGCCTGGTATGGCAACTGCACCGCCCTCAACCGTAAGGCTCTCCAGAGGGTAGTGAGGTCTGCACAACGCATCACCGGGGGCAAACTACCTGCCCTCCAGGACACCTACACCACCCGATGTCACAGGAAGGCCATAAAGATCATCAAGGACATCAACCACCCGAGCCACTGCCTGTTCACCCCCTGTTCTATCATCCAGAAGGCGAGGTCAGTACAGGTGCATCAAAGCTGGGACCGAGAGACTGAAAAACAGCTTCTATCTCAAGGCCATCAGACTGTTAAACAGCCACCACTAACACTGAGTGGCTGCTGCCAACACACTGACACTGACTCAACTCCAGCCACTTTAATAATGGGAATTGATGGGAAATTATGTAAATATATCACTAGCCACTTTAAACAATGCTACCTTATATAATGTTACTTACCCTACATTATTCATTTGATTTGATTTGATTTGACAATAAAAAACATACAATATTTACAAGCAATTTAAGAAAAGTTACTTACAAAACATGCTCATGAAAAACAACACATTCCTCAGTAAAAAAGTAATCAACCAGCCGTCTGAACTGCGGCACCAAAACATCCAGCCTTAGAGAGTTCTGGAGATCATTCTACAAGGTGCAAAAAAACGAAACCCAGATCTACCTAAGGGGCCTAAAGGATCTCCAGAGTTAGTCATCCCTTTGATTGGGTCTGGTGATGTCTGTAATTGTCCCCCGCGATGAATTCGGAGAGGGAAATATGGATCTGTCTCTTTCCTTCCGTTTGTACTTTAGTCACACACGGTATCTCAGACACCACTAGCCCGATTTTGACAAAACCTGGGTGATTGTTGTGTCTTGCCATAGAGATCCGGCATTTACAAAATTACACTGATATGCCCAAGGGGAGCGCTATAGTGTGTGTGTGGGGGGGCGACATGTTTACTGTTGCCTTTTTCGAAACTTGTAATTAAAAATGTAGCAAACCAACAGAGTAAAAAGTTTAAATGCATTGTATTGCATGTGTTTCTGTGTATTTTAAGAACATATTATTTATGATATTGCTGATAATAAAACTCTATAAACAATGATCAACATTTTTTTACCTTTATTTTAGTACAGAAAACAACTACAATACAAAACACATTTTTACACAGTTACAATATTACAGGTAAATGTATAATATATATAAACCAAGTGTGACCCAACTTAAAAAGTCAGTCCTCAGGATGACTGTCATGTCTTCTTACAACACCTGAAAAGGGGATACAGAAAGTTAAGTAGGCAATGTATTAAGTCAGATTTTATCAGTATACTGAAAATGAATTCCACATACAGTCGGAAGTTTACATACACTTAGGTTGGAGTCATTAAAACTCGGTTTTCAACCACTCCACAAATTTCTTGTTAACAAATTATAGTTTTGGCAAGTCGGTTAGGACATCTACTTTGTGCATGACACAAGTCATTTTTCCAACAATTGTTTACAGAAAGATTATTTCACTTATAATTCACTGTATCACAATTCCAGTGGGTCAGACGTTTACATACACTAAGTTGACTGTGCCTTTAAACAGCTTGGAAAATGCCAGAAAATTATGTCATGGCTTTAGAAGCTTCTGATAGGCTAATTGACATAATTTGAGTGAATTGTAGGTGTACCTGTGGATGTATTTCAAGGCCTCCCTTCAAACTCAGTGCCTCTGTGCTTGACATCATGGGAAAATCAAAATAAATCAGCCAAGACCTCAGAAAAAAATTGTAGACCTCCACAAGGTTCATCCTTGGGAGCAATTTCCAAATGCCTGAAGGTACCACATTCATCTGTACAAACATTAGTACGCAAGTATAAACATCATGGGACCACGCAGCCGTCATACAGCTCAGGAAGGAGACACGTTCTGATGAACGTATTTTGGTGCGAAATGTTCAAATCAATCCCAGAACAACAGAAAAGGACCTTGTGAAGATGCTGGAGGAAACAGGTACAAAAGTATCTATATCCACAGTAAAACGAGTCCTATATCGACATAACCTGAAAGGCCGCTCAGCAAGGAAGAAGCCACTGCTCCAATACCGCCATAAAAAGCCAGACTATAGTTTGCAACTGCACATGGGGACAAATATTGTACTTTTTGGAGAAATGTCCTCTGGTCTGATGAAACAAAAATAGAACTGTTTGACCATAATGACCATCGTTATGTTTGGAGGAAAAAGGGGGAGGCTTGCAAGCCGAAGAACACCATCCTAACCGTGAAGCAAGGGGGTGGCAGCATCATGTTGTGGGGGTGCTTTGCTGCAGGAGGGACTGGTGCACTTCATAAAATAGATAGCATCATCAGGCAGGAAAAGTATGTAGATATTTTGAAGCAACATCTCAAGACATCAGTCAGGAAGTTAAAGCTTGGTCGCAAATGAGTCTTCCAAATGGACAAGCATACTTCCAAAGTTGTGGCAAAATGGATTAAGGACAACAAAGTCAAGGTATTGGAATGGCCATCACAAAGCCCTGATCTCAATCCTATCGAAAATGTGTGGGCAAAACTGAAAAAGCGTGTGCGAGCAAGGAGACCTTCAAACATGACTCCGTTACCCCAGCTCTGTCAGGAGGAATGGGCCAAAATTCACCCAACTTATTGTGGGAAGCTTGTGGAAGGCTACCTGAAACGTTTGATCCAAGTTAAACAATTTAAAGGCAATGCTACCAAATACTAATTGAGTGTATGTAAACTTCTGACCCACCGGGAATGTGATGAAAGAAATAAAAGCTTAAATAAATCATTCTCTCTACTATTATTCTGACATTTCACATTCTTAAAATAAAGTGGTGATTCTGCCTGACCTAAATCAGTGAATTTTTACTAGGATTAAATGTCAGGAATTGTGAAAAACTGAGTTTACATCTATTTGGCTAAGGTGTATGTAAACTTCCGACTTCAATTGTACCATAAATGTCATATGTAGGCATACACACTAGGATAGGATAGATCTTACCAAGTGTAACAGTGTCCCAGAAAAATGGCCAAAGCAAAGACTCCAATTGATCCCCCAGCAAAAAGTGATGAAACCTTCATTATGTAGGATATGTCTGCCAAACAAGAGAAAGCAACATCAATACAACAATCTGATTAAACCAAAACAGTGGGCTAAATATGAGAAAAGGAACCCTTACCTCTCACTTTTGCCCAAATAACACAAGAGTGCTTGAAAGCCTAGAAAATAGTTCAAATGGCACATAAAGAATGACTAATTATTAATGCAGGAGTTCTATAAGATCAACAAGCACGATCAATAATCATTTGTTAAAGATGACCTTCAAAACTGTCCTTCCTTTTATATGAATAAACTCCACATATCATTTATTTCCAATGCATAGCAGTTAGTCTTACCCCTCCCCATTGACTGACAGCTCGTAATATGATGTAATAGTCTCTGCCGTTCTGTAAAGGAGCATTGTAGAACCCTCCATAGTAGTGTCCATCGCCCAAAGTCAGGTTAATCTCTTTCCCTATATCCCTCAGATAGAGCTGGGCAGTGATGTACTGTCCATGGGGCTTCCTCTGACTGGAGAAGTCTGGGGTGTTAAGAGAGCTGCAGTCAAACACAAGAGTCCCCTCCAGTGGCAACACAAACACCTGGTAGAAACTGTAAACCCAGGAACAAAAGAGAAAAGGGTTTGTGTCGTAATAGCCAGACCTCAGTGGGCAAATTTCAAGATACAAAATCAGCTTTTAGTACGGGAGAGCGTTGGAGGTAAAATGATGAATTACCTAATTGGGTCCAGAGTGTTAGCTGATCTGCGTAGCCACAAAGTGGGCAATGGAGCCTCAATTTCTCTGTATAAAATCTCTGGGGCTTGAGGCACTATAAGATTAGAAGGTATTGACACATTTAATAACATTGGGTTTCATATCCAAGTCAAAGTCAATATTCTCCTCCATGTTTCTCATAATATCTTCAAATATTTATTAATCAAATTGTCATTGTTAGTCAAGGGGGTTTGTAGTGTACCTTGTAGGCTGGTGTTTGTTGTGAGTGTGGAGGTGAACCTGGCAGACAGTGCAGTGATGCTGATGGTGTAGTTGGTAACAGGCAGCAGGTTCAGGCAGATCTCAGGGTGGTCTGAAGTGGAGCTGAGGAGCTTCTTCCTCTTGTCATGGAATGACCTTTGATAGGCCCTGAATCCCACAAATACTACCTGTTACATACAGATAGACAGATCAAATAATGATGGTCAAGGTGTAGGAAGTTCAGAGAGCACTTTTTATAATCAATAATATTATCATATTTTAAGGTCCTTGTTATTAAGGTAAACTTACTCTGTAATTCTCTGTGTCTTCTTCATACTTGTCTGCTTTCCAACGCAAACATTTTTCATTAAAGACAACCAAGTCGCTGATGGCAGGCTTGATTTCTGGTAGTCACAAGGGATGAGAAACAATGTGTTAAAAAAGAGTGAAATGAAAAAAATCACTGATCTACACTAATTCCTTCCACATACTAAAAGGTTTTTCAAATGAACTTTAGTTCACAGATTTATGAATGCATACCTCTGCATCGCATTGTGGCAGCTTGCCACTTCCCAGTGATGTCACAAACAGAGATGTTTCTTCCTCTCCAGCTGTGGAATCCTTCCAGACAACGATGGAACACAACACTTGTGTTCTGCAGCACCACCTCTGTGTTGGCCAGAGCAGGGGCCGGTCCACATGTAGCTGTCAAAACAAGGTGGATCAATTGAATTATGTGAGGATTACCATAAATATTAGATTACACTGCACAGTATACACAAATACTAGTCTTGATTATTTTGTTGCATCATACTCATGATCATGATTAAACATGAATTTACAACCCATTACCCAATACAACATTACCCCCTTCTGGTACAGAATAGTAAGTGCTGAAAGCACATCTACTAGAATAGGTTGGCGCATTCATGATAGACATACAACATCAATTTGAATGTGAGCACTTTGACACAATATAATGAGTTCACGGCAGTAACTGTTACAGTGTGCCCGCACAGACAATTGATCACGCAGCAGAATAGGGTTTGCTTCAGAGTGAGATATTGTTACCGTACCTTTGCATATTATTGAAACAATTCCCCACTGTCCTGATGATATACATGTTGAGAGACTATTTCCTCCCTCCTGGTAAAATCCATCCTTACATACATACTCAATCACACTGCCCAGGACAGTTGTATTGTTCCACAGCATGTTAGTATGGGGAAGGGTTAGTGGAGCCCCACAGTTTAACTCTGTTCACAGAAATCAGTTGAGGTTTGTTTGGTTAAACATAAAGAGACAAAAACATTACTGTACATGTTTAAGTTATTCAGTACAATAACAAAGCAAATGTGCATTTGAATATAAATGAAAACACATGTCTTTGAAAGACCTTCATTATATTGCTGGTAATAGAAATGCACCTTCACATTGAATTGCTATATCCTCCCAAAGTCCATTCTCTCCACACTCAGTATAACATTTCCCACTCGTAGAGTAATATCCTTCAACACATTGGTAATAAACCACACTACCAATCAACGATGTCCGGTCCCATAGCATCTTAGCATGGGATATAAATACTGGCTCCCCACAGTCAATCTCTATAATATGAAAAGGGGATAGTGGTTATATAAGAGTTGGTATCATATGTAATTGTTATTAATGTGTCATGACCACACAGAAATGACTAATGTAATACCTTCACATAGAAAAGATGTCTGGTCCCACTGTCCATTGGCAGTGCATACTGATACATTTCCCTCTCCCACATTGTAATATCCAGAGTTACACTGATAAACCACCTCAGAGCCTATCCTGGTGCTCTGATCCCACAACATTACTGAGTGAGGGAGGGCAGGGGGCAAGCCACAGTCAACCTCTGATAGGCAAAGCAATGACATTGACCAGTGACCATTCCTAGACGCAGTACATGATAACATTTTTCTCTACAAAAAAAGCACTCATCCATCCACATGTTAAATACATGAATGAATGCAAAAATCTAAATGAAACAATGCTAGGAGGGAAAATGTAATTCATTTTACCTTCACAAACAAGACTTGGGCCCTTCCACACACTTTCTGCCCCACAAACGGAGGAGTTCTCCCCGCTTTTCCAGAAGAATCCCTCAGAGCAGCCAAATTTAGCGACGCTGCCGTAATGTGTTCCTGTGGCTGATAACTGGACTGCATTCAGAGCCGAGGGAGGCTGCCCACAATCAATGGCTACACATGGAGAAAAGGACAACACTACAGATACCATCGTTTTTGATAACACTACTGTCATTCTGCAAATTTTCTATAAATCATTTAATTATCCAGGTGCTCTGATCTCACAACATTACGGAGGGAGGGAGGGCAGGGGGAGAACCACAGTCAACCTCTAGAGAGAATGAGAGAATGGTTGAGATAACAGATTGTTCACCAGGATATTTGTATAGGAAGGAGATTTGGCCTCACTGATATGATTCATACATACATTACACAAAATCTCAAAGGAGGTTTAACTAGAGAACATGTGACAAAGTCATATACATTACCTTTACATGACAATGTTGCCTTTGTCCAGTTACCGTCTTTAGTGCATTGGGAAATATCCCCCCCTCGCTCTCTATGAAATCCCTCTTTACAGTAAAATAGAACAGTGCTGCCAGGGTTTGTGCTGCCATTCCACACCTGTCCAGTGTGGGGCAGTATAGGGGGACCGCCACACATTATTTCTAAGGGGGAAAGCAGTATGGAATTGATTATGTGTATCCTGGATGTAAAGCATAAGGAACATTTAGATTTGACTTTCAACACTTTCATTTCAACCACAGGTCTTATCTTATGAAGACATGTAGCTATTTATCAATAATGCTTTGTTTCTACTACTGTATCAGGGGGCTAAAAACCATGTATTTCTCATCATTTAATCTCTGTCAGTGTACGTAAGAAATGTTCAGTTACCTTTGCATGATAATGTTGCCTTTGTCCAGAAACCATTTTCTGTACAGTAGGAAATATTACCTCCTCCCTCTCTATGAAATCCCTCTTTACAGTAAAACAGAACAGCGCTGCCAGGGTTTGTGCTGCCATTCCACACCTGTCCAGTGTGGGGCAGCATAGGGGGATCACCACACGTTATCTCTACAAAGAGAAAGCATTACAACAGTGTGCAATTTCTGCACATTTCCATCAAGCAGACATTAATATCTTACATTTTGCACACACAATATTGTTCAATGGTATGGTCAACATGACCTCTGAGGTATTTGTTAAAGCACTTGGGTAATTCAGTTATGGGTTAGTTATGGATGTAAGGTAGTGATTCCAGATGGTAATGCTGAGAGAGAAGATTTATTTTACCTGCACATAGAAAAGATGTCTGGTCCCACTGTCCATTGGCAGTGCATACTGATACATTTCCCTCTCCCACATTGTAATATCCAGAGTTACACTGATAAACCACCTCAGAGCCTATCCTGGTGCTCTGATCCCACAACATTACTGAGTGAGGGAGGGCAGGGGGAGAACTACAGTCAACCTCTACACAGAGAATGAGAGAATGGTTGAGATAACAGATTATTCACCAGGATATTTGTATAGGTAGTAGATTTGGCCTCTCTGATATGATTCCTACATGACATATAGATTACAGAAACTCTCAAACGAGGTTTCACAAGAGAATATGTGAGAAAGTATTACGTGGCAAAACTGTTACCTTTACATGACAACGTTGCCTTTGTCCAGTAACCATCTCTAGTGCATTGGGAAATATTCCCCCCTCCCTCTCTATAAAACCCCCCTTTACAGTAAAACAGCACAGTGCTGCCAGGGTTTGTGCTGCCATTCCACACCTGCCCAGTGTGGGGCAGTATAGGGGGATCACCACACATTATCTCTATAAAGAGAAAGCATTACAACAGTGTGCAATTTCCATCAGGCAAACATTCATGTCTGATATTTTGGACACACAATATAATTCATGGTATGGTCAACATGGCCTAGGAGGTATTTGTTAAAGCACTTGGTTAATTAAGTTCTGAGTTAGTTATGGATGTAAGGTAGTGATTCCAGATGGTAATGCTGAGAGAGAAGATTTATTTTACCTGCACATAGAAAAGATGTCTGGTCCCACTGTCCATTGGCAGTGCATACTGATACATTTCCCTCTCCCACATTGTAATATCCAGAGTTACACTGATAAACCACCTCAGAGCCTATCCTGGTGCTCTGATCCCACAACATTACTGAGTGAGGGAGGGCAGGGGGCAAGCCACAGTCAACCTCTGATAGGCAAAGCAATGACATTGACCAGTGACCATTCCTAGACGCAGTACATGATAACATTTTTCTCTACAAAAAAAGCACTCATCCATCCACATGTTAAATACATGAATGAATGCAAAAATCTAAATGAAACAATGCTAGGAGGGAAAATGTAATTAATTTTACCTTCACAAACAAGACTTGGGCCCTTCCACACACTTTCTGCCCCACAAACGGAGGAGTTCTCCCCGCTTTTCCAGAAGAATCCCTCAGAGCAGCCAAATTTAGCGACGCTGCCGTAATGTGTTCCTGTGGCTGACAGCTGGACTGCATTCAGAGCCGAGGGAGGCTGCCCACAATCAATGGCTACACATGGAGAAAAGGACAACACTACAGATACCATCGTTTTTGATAACACTACTGTCATTCTGCAAATTTTCTATAAATCATGAAATTATTGCAGTGGCTACAGTATAGTATAAGGCAGCAGGCAAAGAGATTCTGAAACATGCATTTTTGAAGCATTGGGCTCTCTGATTATTATCCATTATCTTAGAATTGTACCTATAATTTAACTGAAAAGTCTTACAATACTGAGCCCAAGTGGTTGATGTTATTTACCTTTGCACAAGGCCTTGTCCTGGTGTGGGTGAAATGGCTCTGCTCCATTGTGAACCTGGTATCCCACTTGGCAGAGGCAGTTAAAATACCCCTGCATGTTTGTGCACTTACCCCCCTCACCACAGATCCCTTGGACTCTACACTCATTAATGTCTAGATAGAACCAACATGAATGTTGTGTTAGTGGTTGGGTAATGTACCCAGTTATTAGGCACCAATATGTGCGTGACTGTAGCACATTCACTCATTCTAAATTAGCATCAAGTTAATGTCCATAAAGCTTAAGAAGACTCACAATCATATATCATATCTGCCAAAGTGGCAATGATTTTTATGTCACCCTTCTTTTCATAATGTTACAAAGCTGCTGAAGTATTCAGCATCAGTAATCGCTATAACTTACCCTGACAGCGGGTTCCATCATTGGGGATGAAGATGGCCATGTTGTTGGAAGGGCTGTATCCTGCCAGGCAGGTGCAGTAGAAGCTTCCATAGGTGTTATGGCAGGCAGTATGCTGCCCACAGATCTTATTGGCTCCTATCTGACATTCATTTTTGTCTGTAAGAGATAAGAATAGTGGTAAAATAATAAAATAATCAATAAATACTAGTATAATATGAATACAACTGATACACATTAGATAAAAGATAAGTAATTCCTTCATCTTGAGTTTATACCTGGAGATACACACCTTGACAGTAAGTTCTTCCATTACCAACAAAGCCATACATGCAGTTACAGGCTTTGCCAGTACCATCCACCTTCTCCTCACAGGTGGCGTTAGGGTGACAGGTGGCACACACATCCAACGTTTGACCAGTCACTCGCATTTCTAAGACAAAGAAAATATACACTACTAAGAGACATCTTTGTTTGATGAAACCGTCACCTATAACTGTTAATTATTGAAATAGATGCTCTATGTAAGAGCTTCACCATTATGATTTACAAAGGTTCTGTCAATATTCATTTGAATATATTACCAATGTGATTGATTTGTTTTGATCCACTCACCTGTAATGGCTTGAGTAAGAAAGGCCAGGATCACAAGTGCTGTTCTCCAATACATCCTCTCAAAGTATGTCCATTTCCCTCTCTTAGATATTGCAAAGACGCATCCTTTGTAAACACATCTTTATTTATTTTCGTCTTGCAGAACTCATGGTGCTGAGCGGATTTGATAACCAGGATGGAAAGAAGGGTATAAGAGTTAGCTGAGGTCACAATGAAATCCAACCGCCGCTCTCTCTTCTCAATGGTGATGTTGGCACTAGTGGTTTGGGGACATGTCTGTCATCATCAGCATTTTGACACATTCAGTTATACTTCACGTGTGATAATGTACTCTACGCTTTGGGAGACATCTGAAACACATTTTCAAATTGCACGGTCATGCTGTGTATGCTGATAAGAGCTATATTTGGCTCAGCAAACCTGCCTGGGGTTGATAATGAACATAACATTATGAACTAAAAAAGTAAAAACTAGGTAAATTAACAGACTCTAGATGATAACCATGGATATAAGAGTGACATTAACAATTGGTGATTGTTAACAATTAACAATTTATTAAAGTAAATTAACTAGGCCAACCTAGTTGTTTATACATCCTACCTTTTCTTGAATCAACTTTATCCCGTGTTTGTGAGACCCATCATAACTACAATCCACACTAGGTGCTCTGTCACATGAATTAAAGGAAAACCCTGTCCATGAAAATGCACAAAAAAAGGTGTGAAATTGAGTAAAACTGGCTCATCAATGCACCAATAGTGTCAACACAGTGGGAACAGCCATCCACCATTGAGCTGTTTCCAGTTGGTTCTTGGGTAGCGAGTTAATCTAGTATAATGTGGAAGGGGAAGATAAATCCATCATGCTGCTATCGCCCAGCCCACCAGGACTCAGTGGGGTCTCCCTCTATCACTCCTCCAGTGAGCCCACACCTCACACGGCGCCTGCTGGAGAGGCCTGATTAAGCACCAGCCTGTCCCTCAAAACCACCAGACCCTCTGTAACACGCTACACTAGGGTCTCTCCACCAGCAGCACATATGAGGAATGCAACATACGGTAACACAACATTGTAACTAGATAGACATAGAATGTCTAGAGCAGGCATAGGTCTCTATTTATTGGTTCACAATGAAGCTGTGAAACCTATTGTTAATCTCTGTATTCTGCTCATAGTCAAATAACTCAAGGATAGATTGGTAACGTTTTTCTAACTTGGCAAACAGAAACCACTGGCCATGATTAACTTGGTAAAAAAATAATGGCACTGGTTGGCCTATAGGCGGCGCTGTTATAAAGTCTCACTTAAAACCTCATATCCGCCACCCTGATTGACCTAGACTTGAAACGTTGAATGTAGTTGTCTTTACCCATACTGACCAAATTTGCATCAAGGACCCATAAGGTCTGGATAGATTTTCCTCCATTTTGGAAATTTCAGAAAACATTTAAAAAACGTATCATGAACCATAAGTCCATATAGCAACTCCAAATGTAGGCCCATAGTACATCCATAGTACATCTCTTAATGTAGTTAGAGAAATGCCTAGAGATGCCTGAGTGGATATTTTATTTGGGTAAAAGAGAAACCAGAATTCCTGCTGTTTGCCCAGTCAATGTATATATAAATATATACATTAAGTAATGATTTTAATAATGATTACTTGTTGCATTCAAAGATAACCAACCTAGAGCACAATACTAAACTTCACATCCTTGTGGTATTGAGAGATAAACATGGTAATGCTATCACTAATTGGACATAAAAGGTAGATAGATCCTACATGATAGAATGCTTGCTTTGTTATCCAACTGATCTTGCGTCCTTTGTCATCCTGTGAACCCCGTTTATTGCTGCTCGCAGCTATATTTCTGATTACTTTTCAGATTTCTGATTACTTAACATTTGAAAATAATATTTAGAAATTCTAAAAATGTGAAGTTTATTAATTGTACAATAAAAAAAGGACAAAGATTTGTACATACAATTCAAGTAAGAAAAGTTTATCTGAAGTGAAGAAGAGAAAGCAGAACACGAATGGAAAATGAATAGAAATCAACACCTGATCACTCAAGGCCTTTCTGTGCAGAGAACATATCATTCAGATAACAGTGTTCGTTTCAAGAAGCATTCGAAGTATTCAAAGTTACTGTGAGAAATGCTGATTATTTACTATGCACCTTTACTACTATATTACCCAACACTATAAAGAATGCAAAATCGATACAAAGACTGTGCAGTGACACATACTGTAAGTGAGACATGACAACATGACAAATAACCATAATTTAAAACCAATACAATTATTTTGTGCAGAATAGTGGGCAGCTTTTGAAGGCGGTGATTGATTCAGGAAGGTCAAAAAGTCCCCCCCGATGGTAACACAAAATTACAAAAACTAAAAATAACTACAGTTTGTGCTCTGCCTCTGTTACAGTGTGAATTGATGAAATGGTCATAAAAAGGAACAGATAGAATGATCATTGAATGGAAAAGAAGCAGCAGGACTGCTTTTTAGTGTCAGTGCAGGGGGTGGAGGTTCCGGGGCCAGACTCTCCTCTTTACACTCAGAGGACGTGTCAGTAGTGATGGACGGTAGTCTGCCACAGACCAGGTCTGCAGCGTTAACATCCATGATGGACATGTCAGTGACAGTCTTCTCTCTTAGGGACATGCCACTGTCATCATCATCATCAATAAGGACAAACTCCTTAATGTGTACCTTCATTACACCCAAAAGGCTGTGCGTCTCAGACGACTCTTCGATGGTGTGTGCATCCACAAAGATCGTAGTTGAAGTCACTGTTAAAGTCTTGTGTGCCTCTGTTGAGTTGTCCTCAGGCCCAGAGCAGGGCTGGCTAATGGAGGCATGACACATCAACATGGAGTTACTGTTATTTCCAGCTTTCTGGTCCTGTAGGTCTTTCTGTCTCTTGCCGTTGGTGACTACACCCGATGGAGAGGGCACGTTTCCTCCACCATCTCTGCTGGTGACCTTGCACAGACCTTGTCTCTGGGAGTGGGCACCATTCTCCATGGTGCAGACATCACCAGGGTCGACCTCATACATCACCTTCACCTTCTAGCCCTCATTGTAAACTGTCAAGCTGCTTCCATCAAGCTTCCTCTGGCCCTGCCACTGGAGAGGAGAGGTGGATGGCGCTGGTCTTACTTTTCATTTTTCTTCATGCACTTCTCTGAGGTGTGCTGCACTGAAATAGCAAAGGAAATTATCATCACCACACTTTGTCATAACATCACTTAGACATCTCTATTTCACTTGAGCTAAAAGAGCTACAGGCTTACCAGCTTTTACGTTGTGATAGTTGTCCTCAGAGACCATGCTTAGTAATTATGAGAAAGACAATAAAACTCAATTACTCAATTTCTGATTAGTAATTTAAAGATTTAAAACAATTGTCTGTACTGGTTAAAACCTTTAGATTAGTTTAGTACATAATACTGTACAAAACAAAACAGTCCATTCATTAGTCTGTGAAATAGTACTCATTATGACAAACTCAGTGGTACAAAGAGGGAACATGTTTCCATTTAGTATTGGCCTTTTAAGATAAATAAATGATGTGAGTTCTTTCAAAATAACTGGAATTCCCATAGGCTCTGAACCCTTTCAGGAGAGGACAGCGTGGAGATTCTCCATTTAAGTGAGTAACAGGGGGACAGTCACTAAAATGATCAGCTCCATAAGACACAACCTTGCCACATGCACGCATTCGCCCCCACACACGCACGCAAGCACACACAGACACGCACACAGTGAGCATTTTTTAGTAGGAGTGACATCTGTGGCATTGTGTTCACATTTTAAAGTGGCCTTTTATTGTCCCCAGCGCAAGGTTTCACTTGTTTAATGAGCATGCTATTTAACCTCTACGGGATCGGTGTCCATATACGGTTGTTGCTAACATGCGCTAATGTGACAAAAATGACATTGCAAGTAACATCCAACTTTCCAGGACATAGACATGTCTTATATGTGCAGAAAGCTTAAATTCTTGCCAATCTAACTGCACTGCCCAATTTACAGTTGCTATTACAGTGACAAAATACCATGCTATTGTTTGAGGAGAGTGCACAACAACAACAAAAACTTTTATCACGGCACTTGGTTTGATACATTCACCTCTGAAGCTAAAATATGTACTTACATTCAGTAATCTTGCCCTGATTTGTCATCCTGAGGGTCGCAGCGATAAAAGTTTTCACATTTTTGTTTGATAAAATCTATTTTTATATTCAAATGTAAAAACTGGGTTCTAAAGTTTGAACCCTTGCTGTTTCTGGCCCCACACACACCGTCTAGATGTGTGAAGGTTAATGTCTTTTCTGTAGGGAAGCTCATTTTCCATCATTTATGACCTCCCTGGGAGTGTGTAAACTTACATTTTTGTATTCCCATATCATTTTGCATGATCTCTATAGTTATGTACTTCAAAATGTACATTTGTGCAGTATTGCAATGCTTCACTGGATCAGTCTGAAACGTTGCACATACCCCACTGCCATCTAGGGGCCAAAATCTAAATTGTGCCTAAACTGCAAAAGTATATTATGGCATTTCTCGTGCAACTCAAAGATAATGAAAAAAACAAAGATTTGAAAACACATGTTTTTTTGTTTGTATTATCTTTTACCAGATCTAATGTGTTATATTATCCTACAATAATTTCAAATTTCCACAGTGTTTCCTTTCAAATGGTATCAAGAATATGCATATCCTTGCTTCAGGTCCTGAGCTACAGGCAGTTAGATTTGGGTATGTATTTTTAGGCGATCCTTGTTAACTTGAGGATCTCCCCCTTTTTTCCCCCCCAATTTTCGCCTAAAATGACATACCCAAATCTAACTGCCTGTAGCTCAAGCAAGGATATGCATATTCTTGATACCTTTTTGAAAGGAAACACTTTGACGTTTGTGGAAATGTGAAAGGAATGTAGGAGAATATAACACATTAGATGTGGTAAAAGATAATACAAAGAAAAAACAATATTTTTTTGTATTTTTTTTTGTACCATCATCTTTGAAATGCAAGAGAAAGGGCATAATTAATTATTCCAGGCCAGGCGCAATATAGACTTTGGCCACTAGATGTAGCATTATATATGCAAAGTTTTGGAGTGATCCAATGAACCATTGCATATCTGTTCAAAATGTTGTATCAAGACTGCCCAAATGTGCCTAATTGGTTTATTCATACATTGTGCACTCTCCTCCAACAATAGCATGGTATTCTTTCACTCTAATAGCTACTGTAAGAAGAAATGCTCACTAACAGGGATGAAAAAAAATTGTGCACAAAATCGGAGAGAAATAAGCTTATTGTGCGTATGGAAAGTTTCTGGGATCTTTTATTTCAGCTCATGAAACATGGGACCAACACTTTACATGTTGAGTTTATATACATACGCTTGCACCCCTATTCTGAAAGTGGGGATGCAGTTGTTGCAGATTGTTCAGGCACCTATGGTCTTGCCCATTCACCCTCTGAATGGCACACATACACAAGTCATGTCTCAATGCTTAAAAATCATTCTTTAACCTGTCTCCTTCCCTTCATCTACACTGATTGAAGTGGTTTTAACAAGTGACATCAATAAGGGATCATAGCTTTCACCTGAAGACTTTACATGTTCTGTTCATATTTTTGTTTAGTGAAGTTTATCCCCTAAAAGTTAGTTTGTTAAGTAGTCATACTGACGTGATCTGTTATTAGCTAGCTAGCCAATTTGACGTGGTTCATCAATCAATATAGCCTATCATGTCTGTCAGCAGTAATTGTGATTAAACACTATTAAAAACAATGTTTAAAAGAGGATAATGTAGCTAACATCGCTAGGTAAGCCTATACTGGATGGAGAAAAAAGTACATTAGGTCTACTTATCACTATGTTTAGCTAACTGTTCAAAGTTTCTACCAGTATCTTGCAAAGTAAACATCATCAGCTAGTACATCAGCACCACCACCACTCATACTTGTCAGGTATAGTTGACTTTTATATCACTTAAATATCCAATTAATGGGGGCAAATATTGAGAGATATCGTGAGGCTACCCTAACATATCTGAAACGGCATGATCAATTGATGTTTACTGATCATGTAAAGCATGTAGTTACTTGCTGTAGAAAACTGATAGAGCTAGATGTGCGCAATTGTTTTGCATGGAATAATCGGAAGTTTGTAGGTCTGACTATGTTCTTCAAAAGGTGATGATACTCTGTTCTTTAAAGTACTTAAGTAAAAATACTTTAAAGTACTACTTAAGTTGTTTTTCTGAACTTTACAATTGATATTTTTGACAACTTTTACTTCACTACATTCCTAATGAAAATAATGTACATTTTACTCCATACATTTCTCGAAACCCAAAAATATTTGTTACATTTGGAATGCTTACCATGAAAGAAAAATGCTCCAATTCACACTTCTCAAGAGAACATCCCTACTGTCTCTGATCTGAAAGACTCACTAAACACACTTGCTTCTTTTGTAAATGGTGTTGGAGTGCAACCCTGGCTATCCATACGTTTAAAAAATAAGAAAATGGTGCTGTCCAGTTTACTTAATAAGGAATTTGAAAATATTTATATTACTTTTGAAACGTAAGTATATTTTGGCAATTACATTTACTTTTGATACTTAAATATATTTAAAACCAAATACTTGTAGACTTTTACTTTAATGAGCGACTGACTCCCTTTTACTTGAGTCAATTTCTATAAAGGTATCTATACTTTTACTCAAGTATTACAATTGGGTACTTTTTCCACCACTGATGATTTTACAACCAAATAGTTAACATTTATTTATCAATCCCAAGGGGTCTCATTTCCCCCCAGCAGGCAACTGGAACGTTGTGCACGTTCTTGCAACATTTTATTGATAACAACCTATAAACTTTGATGAGTACAAATTTGCAGTGATCGAGGGAAAATACATAAATAATGAAAATATGATTTTTAAATGACACATTTATTGCATTATATTGTTGGGGGTATGCTGTGAAAAAGAGCTTGGTTGGTGACAGTTTTTGATGTTGCACACACAGCACAGTAGTTGAACAATAGGTTCTACTATCCTGCTATCCACAGAAGAGCGAGTTATTTCATGATAGAAACAGTTGCAAAAAATCTGATTGTGTTTAACTAAATCAAAGCTAATTTGCTTAGATAACACAAATGGAATTTAGATTATTTTTCATTTGGGAAATGTCTTTCAGTGCATTCTAAAAGTATTCAGACCCCTTGACTTTTCCACATTTTGTTACATTACAGCCTTATTCTAAAATGTATTCAATTAATTATTTTCCTTATCAATCTACACACCATACCCCATAAGGACAAAGCGAAAACTGGTTTGTATCAAATCAAATCATCAAATCAAATTTATTTATATAGCCCTTCGTACATCAGCTGATATCTCAAAGTGCTGTACAGAAACCCAGCCTAAAACCCCAAACAGCAAGCAATGCAGGTGTAGAAGCACGGTGGCTAGGAAAAACTCCCTAGAAAGGCCAAAACCTAGGAAGAAACCTAGAGAGGAACCAGGCTATGTGGGGTGGCCAGTCCTCTTCTGGCTGTGCCGGGTGGAGATTATAACAAAACATGGTCAAGATGTTCAAATGTTCATAAATGACCAGCATGGTCGAATTATAATAAGGCAGAATAGTTGAAACTGGAGCAGCAGCACAGTCAGGTGGACTGGGGACAGCAAGGAGTCATCATGTCAGGTATTCCTGGGGCATGGTCCTATGGCTCAGGTCAGTTGAAACTGGAGCAGCAGCACAGCCAGGTGGACTGGGGACAGCAAGGAGTCATCATGTCAGGTAGTCCTGGGGCATGGTCCTAGGGCTCAGGTCCTCCGAGAGAGAGAAAGAGAGAAGGAGAGAATTAGAGAACGCACACTTAGATTCACACAGGACACCGAATAGGACAGGAGAAGTACTCCAGATATAACAAACTGACCCTAGCCCCCCGACACATAAACTACTGCAGCATAAATACTGGAGGCTGAGACAGGAGGGGTCAGGAGACACTGTGGCCCCATCCGAGGACACCCCCGGACAGGGCCTTGTACAGGGTTTGTATAAATTTTGTAAATGTATTTAAAAAATTGAAATACCTTGTTTAAGTAAGTATTCAGACCCTTTGCTATAAGACTAAAAATTGAGCTCAGGTGCATCCTGTTTCCATTGATCATCCTTGAGATGTTTCTACAACTTGATTGGAGTCCACCTGTGGTAAATTCAATTGATTGGACATGGTTTGTAAAGGCACACACCTGTCTATATAAGGTACAACAGTTGACAGTGCATGTCAGAGCAAAAACCAAACCATGAGGTTGTTGGGAAGTTCCTCTGTGGAGATGGAAGAACCTTCCAGAAGTACAACCTTCTCTGCAGCACTCCACAAATCAGGCCTTTATGGTAGAGTGGCCAGACGGTAGCCACTCCTCAGTAATGCGCCAATCCAGAAGTGTTGGTCATTTACTGAGACATGGTTAAGAAATAGTGTTTTGAACTGTGATGTTAACCTTTCTGGTTAACTTTTTTCGGCAAGACAGATCTTCCAAAGGTGGTGGAATGGCAAACTTTACCAAGGAACACCTTCAGTGGTCTGTGTCTCCACCAAGTCTGTCCCCAAACAATTTGACTTGATGGTGTTATCATCCACAATCATCACTGGCCTGTACACTAAACGCACTAAGCTCTCTCCTGGCCCCTTACACTCTAAGTCTGATTTTTTACTGCTAGGTGGCCTAAACTGGGACATGACTAAAACACCTGTCCAAGTCCTAAAGCAATGGGACTCCCTAAATCCCACAAGGTATGAATCCAAACACCCAGAAAAAGCTACTCTGGTGTTTTCTGCAATGACCTTAGTGATCACTGTTTTGCAGCCTGTATTCGTAATGGCTGTTCAGTGAAACAACCTGTCCTGATTTGTCATAGAAGCTTGCTAAAAAAAAAATAATGAGCAAGCCTTCATTTTATTTATTTAACTAGGCAAGTCAGTTAAGAACAAATTCTTATTTACAATGACAGCCTACTGGGGAACAGTGGGTTAACTGCCTTGCTCAGGGGCAAAACAAGATTTTTTTTACCTTGTCAGCTCCGGGATTTGATCAAGCAACCTTTCGGTCACTGGCCCAACGCTCTAACCACTAGGCTACCTGCCGACCTGGCCTCTGTAAATTGATATGCAATCCGCTTGATCACCTCTGTCGAAGATGCTTGGACCTTCTTTTTTGATATTTTCAGTGGTATTGTTAACAAACACACCCCAATAAAGAAAATTAGATTTAAAAACAGGTTCAGCTGTGATCTGGCAAAGTGACTCCACCTCAATAATTCAATTTGGCGAAAGGCATAAGTATACTCAGGCTGACTGGCTCTCGTTCAGGCAAATGAGAAACAAGTGCACTCAGGCTATCCGGAAGGCCAAAGTTAGTTACTTTGAGGAACAGTTCTATCTCTTGGGTCTAACCTAAAGAAGTTCTGGAAAAGACCTGGAGAATAAACCGTCCTCCTCACAGCTGCCCATGCCCCTTCATGTTGATGATGTGCTTGTGTTACGGATACAGGTATCCTGTGTGTGTATTTGTTTTCTCTCCTTCTGCCCTAGTCACAGGTGTCACTCATCAGTCGCCAATCAGAAGACACACCTGCTCCTTTTCCCTTACCCAATCACATCCCCTTTCCCTTGGTTTTAAAACCCAGTCAGTTGTTTTCCCAAGCTCTCTCTCTTTTTTTTCTTCGATGGAGCAATCTCTTTGTTTTGCTCCTACATGTCACATTTGTCTGTAATTATGTGAGTATGTACTGTTGCTTTCGACTCTGTCAATCACCACATTCCTATTGGCAGACTCGACAGCCTTGGTTTCTCAAATGACTGCATCGCCTGGTTCACCAACTACTTCTCAGACAGAGTTCAGTGTGTCAAATCGGAGGGCCTGTTGTCCGGACCTCTGGCTTTCTCTATGGGTGTGCCACAGGGTTCAATTCTTGGACCGACTCTCTTCTCTGTATACATCAATGATGTTGCTCTTGCTGCTGGTGATTCCCTGATGCACCTCTACGCAGACGACACCATTCTGTATACTTCTGGCCCCTCTTTGGACACTGTTCACTAACCTCCAGCTTCAATACCATACAACTCTCCTTCCGTGGCCTCAAACTGCTCTTAAATGCAAGTAGAACTAAATGAATGTTATTCAATTCATCACTGCCCGCACCTGCTCGCCCGTCCAGCATCCCTACTCTGGACAGCTCTGACTTAGAATACATGGACAACTACAAATACCTGGGTGTCTGGTTAGACTGTAAACTCTCCTTCCAGACTCACATTAAGCATCTCCAATCCAAAATTAAACCTAGAATCGGCTTCCAAACATACCCCCGTAAAACTGACCATCCTACCGATCCTCGACTTCGATGACGTCATCTATAAAATCGCCTCCAACACTCTACTCAACAAACTGGATGCATCCAATCACAGTGCCATCCGTTTTGTCACCAAAGCCCCATACACTACCCACCATTGCGACCTGTACGCTCTCGTTGGTTGGCCCTCGCTTCAAACTCGTCGCCAAACCCTCTGGCTACAGGTTATCTACAAGTCTCTGCTAGGTAAAGCCCCTCCTTATCTCAGCTCACTGGTCACCATAGCAGCACCCACTCGTAGCACGCGCTCCAGCAGGTATATCTCACTGGTCACCCTCAAAGCCAATTCCTCCTTTGGTCATCTTTCCTTCCAGTTCTGTGCTGCCAATGACTGAAACGAACTGCAAAAATCTCTGAAGCTGGAGACTCATATCTCCCTCACTAGCTTTAAGCACCAGCTGTCAGAGCAGTTCACAGATCACTGCACCTGTACATAGATGGGCTGTTTACAGATGGGCTATCTACCTACCTCATCCCCATATTGTATTTATTTACCTTGTTCCTTTGCACCCCAGTATTTCTACTTGCACATTCATCTTCTGCACATCTACCATTCCAGTGTTTAATTGCTATATTGTAATTACTTCGCCACCATGGCCTATTTATTGCCTTAATTTACCTAATTTGCACTCACTGTATTTGCACCTTTTGTTCTACTGTATTATTGACTGTGTGTTGTGTTTGTTCCATGTGTTGTATGTGTCGAATTGCTATGCTTTATCTTGGCCAGGTCGCAGGCTAGTTGAGAACAAGTTCTCATTTGCAACTATCTGGTTAAATAAAGGTGAAATAAAAAAATAAAATTGTGGTTCATGACGTTTGTTGATGGGAAAAGGGGGTACAAAGCCAAGTCGCCCATGGGCATACCTTACCCGTAGGAAAACTAAGTACCCTAGTTCCGCTCTAGGTTTCTTCCTAGGTTTTGGCCTTTCTAGGGAGTTTTTCCTAGCCACCGTGCTTCTACACCTGCATTGCTTGCTGTTTGGGGTTTTAGGCTGGGTTTCTGTACAGCACTTTGAGATATCAGCTGATGTACGAAGGGCTATATAAATACATTTGATTTAATTTGACTAACTGTTCAGATTATTATTTTTTTGTCTCTCTCTGTTCCCTGGCTTGTTATCGCCAAGGGATATTTCATAGGAACTTGTTTTCAGTTCCTACCGCTTCCACTGGATGTCACCAGTCTTTGGAATTTGGTTGAGGTTATTCCTTTGTGCAATGAAGAAGTAGGCCAACTCGGAACTGGGTTGACTTTTGTTAGTTGCGCAAGACGTGAAAAGTGGAGCTGGTTTGTTTTCTTTCCTGTATTGAACACAGATTGCCCCGTCTGCAATTTGATCGATTATTAACGTTTAAAAATACCTAAAGTTGTATTACAAAAGTAGTTTGAAATATTTTGGCAAAGTTTATAGGCAACTTTTGAAATATTTTGTAGTGACGTTGCGTTTTTTGTAAGCTGTTCAAACGCGCTTTATAAATGGACATTTTGGATATATATGGACGGAATTAATCGAACAAAAGGACCAATTGTGATGTTTATGGGACATATTGGAGTGCCAACAAAAGAAGCTCGTCAAAGGTAATGCATGTTTTATATTTTATTTCAGCGTTTTGTGTAGCGCCTGCAGGGTTGAAATATGCTAACTCCTTTGTTTACTGCTGGTGCAGATGGTGTAGGCTATCAGATAATAGCTTCTTATTCATTCGCCGAAAAGCCTTTTTGAAATCTGACATGTTGGCTGGATTCACAACGAGTGTAGCTTTAATTGAGTATCTTACATGTGTGATTTAATGAAAGTTAGATTTTTATAGTATTTTATTTGAATCTGGTGCTCTGCATTTTCCCTGGCAATTGTCTAGTTGAGACATTTGCGTCCTGCCTATCCCTAACTAAATCCTTAGAGATACTGGTGCGGCGCAGTCGTATATATTGTCTGATGTGTTGCCCTTTTCCGACGATACCTACTGTGGTTCCAGTGTGTTAGTTCAGGGTATTGAAATGGGTTTTCAATACGCAATATGAGATATGTTACGGGTCTCGTTTCCATCCCCCCTAGACTGCAGGGCCAAAGGGGTTCGTAACAGCTTGTAACGGACAAGGAGCACATGGCTGAGCTCTTTAATCACCACCTCATTAAGTCAGGATTCCTATTTGACTCAACCATGCCTCATCGCCCATCCAACATTTCCTCATTTCCCACCCCTTCAATTGTGACTAGCCTGATGCTCCTCCTTTTCCCCCTGCCCCGCTACAAAGTTTCCCCCTGCATTCGGTCACTAAGTCCGAGGTGCTAAAGGAGATCCTTAAACTTGACCAAAAAAAACATCTTGGTCAGATGGTTTAGACCCTTTCTTCTTTAAGGTTGCTGCCCCTATCATCGTCAAGCCTATCTCTGACTGGGGAGAACAAGCTGATCCTCTGTTATAGGCCAATTTCTATTTTGCCCTGTTTATCAAAAGCGTTGTAAAAACTTGTCAATAATCAACTGACTGGCTTTCTTGATGTCTATAGTATTCTCTCGGGTATGCAATCTGGTTTCCGCTCAGGTTATGGACGTGTCACTGCAACCTAAAAGGTCCTAAATTATGTCACCATTGCCCTTGATTTTAAGCAATGTTGTGCTGCTATTTTTATTGACTTAGCCAAAGCTTTTGATACGGTAGACCATTCCATTCTTGTGGGCCGGCTAAGGAGTATTGGTGTCTCTGAGGGGTCTTTGGCCTGGTTTGCTAACTACAGTGCCTTGCGAAAGTATTCGGCCCCCTTGAACTCTGCGACCTTTTGCCACATTTCAGGCTTCAAACATAAAGATATAAAACTGTATTTTTTTGTGAAAATCAACAACAAGTGGGACACAATCATGAAGTGGAACGACATTTATTGGATATTTCAAACTTTTTTAACAAATCAAAAACTGAAAAATTGGGCGTGCAAAATTATTCAGCCCCTTTACTTTCAGTGCAGCAAACTCTCTCCAGAAGTTCAGTGAGGATCTCTGAATGATCCAATGTTGACCTAAATGACTAATGATGATAAATACAATCCACCTGTGTGTAATCAAGTCTCCGTATAAATGCACCTGCACTGTGATAGTCTCAGAGGTCCGTTAAAAGCGCAGAGAGCATCATGAAGAACAAGGAACACACCAGGCAGGTCCGAGATACTGTTGTGAAGAAGTTTAAAGCCGGATTTGGATACAAAAAGATTTCCCAAGCTTTAAACATCCCAAGGAGCACTGTGCAAGTAATAATATTGAAATGAAAGGAGTATCAGACCACTGCAAATCTACCAAGACCTGGCCGTCCCTCTAAACTTTCAGCTCATACAAGGAGAAGACTGATCAGAGATGCAGCCAAGAGGCCCATGATCACTCTGGATGAACTGCAGAGATCTACAGCTGAGGTGGGAGACTCTGTCCATAGGACAACAATCAGTCGTATATTGCACAAATCTGGCCTTTATGGAAGAGTGGCAAGAAGAAAGCCATTTCTTAAAGATATCCATAAAAAGTGTCGTTTAAAGTTTGCCACAAGCCACCTGGGAGACACACCAAACATGTGGAAGAAGGTGCTCTGGTCAGATGAAACCAAAATTGAACTTTTGGCAACAATGCAAAACGTTATGTTTGGCGTAAAAGCAACACAGCTGAACACACCATCCCCACTGTCAAACATGGTGGTGGCAGCATCATGGTTTGGGCCTGCTTTTCTTCAGCAGGGACAGGGAAGATGGTTAAAATTGATGGGAAGATGGATGGAGCCAAATACAGGACCATTCTGGAAGAAAACCTGATGGAGTCTGCAAAAGACCTGAGACTGGGACGGAGATTTGTCTTCCAACAAGACAATGATCCAAAACATAAAGCAAAATCTACAATGGAATGGTTCAAAAATAAACATATCCAGGTGTTAGAATGGCCAAGTCAAAGTCCAGACCTGAATCCAATCGAGAATCTGTGGAAAGAACTGAAAACTGCTGTTCACAAATGCTCTCCATCCAACCTCACTGAGCTCGAGCTGTTTTGCAAGGAGGAATGGGAAAAAAATTCAGTCTCTCGATGTGCAAAACTGATAGAGACATACCCCAAGCGACTTACAGCTGTAATCACAGCAAAAGGTGGCGCTACAAAGTATTAACTTAAGGGGGCTGAATAATTTTGCACGCCCAATTTTTCAGTTTTTGATTTGTTAAAAAAGTTTGAAATATCCAATAAATGTTGTTCCACTTCATGATTGTGTCCCACTTGTTGTTGATTCTTCACAAAAAAATACAGTTTTATATCTTTATGTTTGAAGCCTGAAATGTGGCAAAAGGTCGCAAAGTTCAAGGGGGCCGAATACTTTCGCAAGGCACTGTACCTCTCTCAAAGAGTGCAGTGTATAAACTTAGAACATGTCTCAGAAACTGTCTGCCATCAAGGGAGTACCCCAAGGCTCAATCCTAGGCCCCATGCTCTTCTCAATTTACATCAACAACATACTGTAGCTCAGGCAGTAAGAAGCTCTCTCATCCATTCATAAGCAGATAATACAGTCTTATACTCAGCTGGTCCCTCCCCGGATTATGTGTTAAACGGTCCACAACAAATCTTTCTTGGTGTCCAACAAGCTTTCTCTGCCCTTAACCCTGTTCTGAACACCTCCAAAACAAAGGTCATGTGATTTGGTAAGAAAAATGCCCCTCTCCCTACCGGTGTGATTACTACCTCTGAGAGTTTAGAGCTTGAGGTAGTCACCTCATACAAGTACTTGGGAGTATGGCTAGACTGTCCTTCTCAGCAAATATCAAAGCTGCAGGCTTAAATCTAGACTTGGTTTCCTCTATCGTAGTCGCTCCTCTTTCACCCCAGCTGCCAAACTAACCCTGACTCAGATGAGCATCCTACCTACACTAGATTACGGAGACGTAATTTATAGATTGGCAGGTAAGGGTGCTCTCGAGCGGTTAATGTTCTTTACCATTCGGCCATCAGCTTTGCCACCAATGCTCCTTATAGGACACATCACTGCACTCCTGTGTAACTGGTCATCTCTGTATACCTGTCGCAAGACTCACTGGTTGATGCTTATTTATAAAAACCTCTTAGGCTTCACTCCCCTCATCTGAGATATCTACTGCAGCCCTCATCCTCCACATACAACACCCATTCCACCACTCACATTCTGTTAAAGGTCCCCAAAGTGCACACATCGCTTGGTCGCTTCTCTTTTCAGTTCGCTGGAGCTAGAGACTGGAACGAGCTGCAAAAAACACTCAAACTGGACAGTTATCTTCATGCAAAGACTGTCATGGACACTCTTACTGACAGTTGTGGTGCATCGCCCGATGTATTGTTGTCTCTACCTTCTTGCCTTTGTGCTGTTGTCTGTGTCCAATAATGTTTGTACCATGTTTTGTGCTGCTGCCATGTTGTGTTGCTACCATGTTGTGTTGATACTATGCTGTGTTGTCATGTGTTGCTGCCATGCTATGTTGTTGTCTTAGGCCTCTCTTTATGTTGTGATATGTGTTTTGTCCTATATTTGTATATTTTGAATTCCAGCCCTCATCTCCGCAGGAGGCCTTTTGGTAAGGCGCAATTGTAAATACATTTGTTCTTAATGGACTTGCCTAGTTAAATAATGGTTAAAAAATATACATTTTAAAAAGGTACGACAGTCTGCTTGGAGTTTGCTATAAAGCACCTAAAGACTCTCAGACCATATGAAACAAAGATTGAACTATTTGGCCTGAATGCCAAGCGTCACATCTGGAGGAAACCTAGCACCATCCCCATGGTAAAGCATGGTGGTGGATGCATCATGGTGTGGCAATGTTTTTCAGTGGCAGGGACTTGGAGACTAGTCAGGATTGAGGGAAAAATGAACAGAGTAAAGTACAGAGATCCTTGATGAAAACCTACTCCAGAGCGCTCAGGACTTCAGACTAGGGCCAAGGTTCACCTTCTAACCGGACAACGACCCTAAGCACACAGCCAAGACAATACAGGAGTGGCTTCGGGACAAGTCTCCAAATGTCCTTGAGTGGCCGGGCAGCGACACTCCCCATCCAACCTGACAGAGCTTGAGAGGATCTGCAGAGAAGAATGGGTGAAACACCCCAAATACAGGTGTGCCAAGCTTGTAGCGTCATACCCAAGAAGACTCAAGGCTGTAATCGCTGCCAAAGGTTCTTCAACAAAGTACTGAGTAAAGTGTCTGAATACTTATGTAAATGTGATATTTCAGTTTAATTTTTGTATACATTCGCAAACATTTCTAAAATTGTTTTTGCTCTGATGAGGGGAAAAAACTATTTAATCAATTTTAGAATAATGCTGTAAAGTAACAAAATGGGGAAAAAGTCAAGGGGTCTGAATACACTGTACCTTTAAAATACTGGATAGTCATGTTCATATGTCCTTGAATAGTTCAAGAATCCATTCATCTGTCTCTGCACGATGATGGATGAGAGGTGTAAATGCTGCTTTGTGGTCACTGAGTGAGGAACAAGAAAATTAGGTGTGATATCATTGCAACAAAAAAATATAAGTATGATTCATTCAAAGCTTTGCTACACAGCATACTAAGATGTAAGACGAAACATGCCTTTAGGTTCACTACCATAAAGTTATGTTTGATTTTCTGATCCTCGGTCATATTCAACAACAATCACAGAGCAATGTTTCCAGCATGTGCAAGAGCTGCAGGCAAACTTAATAAAACAAGAATGTTTTACCAAAAGTTGTGTAGTCCTCTGTTGTGCTGTCTTCCTTCTTCAAAATGTTAGGGGGTTACAGTAATGTAAATTACGTCACATGTGGGACGTATTGGCAGGATTTCATCAGTGGGCAGTCAGACTAAATATTGTCAGGTGCTGTTCAGTTATTCGGTGATATGAAGGTCTACTAACGGATGCTTTTCTTCACAACCTCATCCCCTCTCCTTCCCTCAAACACTGGAAAAAAACACATATACTCTCTGTGCAATGAGAGGCAGTCACGGGATGCTCTTTTGATTACACAACCACCATATACAGTAAGGCCGGAGAGATCCGGGCTTCTGATCACATGATTTAAGGTTACATAAAATTGAATTTCCAACTCTACAACTGCAGAATTACATACATCTCTATGGGCATGCAAACAATATCATAATATTACTTCACCTAATCCACTCACAATAAAGATGATTTTTTCACCACATGAACTGAAACTACAATTCATTTTAGTAATATTTATTTAACATTTTACTCCTAGGCAGAATCTAATCACCACTCTTTGAAGTTTGGCAGAAATATGTAAATACTGACATTAAACTTAAGGTATAGTTTAATTCATGGATCTCTACAAAGCATTTCAGTGAACAATACTGTTTATGTTCATCTACATATTTCCTGCCTACACCTCCATTTTACAATGAGTAATACAAGAGAAAAGACCTTTATATACATGAAGGCAGGGAACAAGAATATCAAACAGGTCAAATATTAAAGTCTCCATTCCCTGTAGGGACCTTGTCTGCATCAGCATACGCCTGGTACTGTAGCTTATGGTGCTTCTGTGGACATAGTAACATTAGAGTTGTAGAGAACACAGAAAATGCCTTAAGACTGCAGTTCTTGTTTGATGTAAATATCTACTCTAGAGGGTAGCAGTATTGGGGTACTTTGGATTGAAGATACATTTGTGTAAATCTCCTGCTGGGCCATGAAGCCTATGCCGCACTGACTAGGATGCCACATAATGGCAGGGATGAGATGTCATTCCACTAATAATTACACAATCATCCCTTATTATTATGACTTTCATCTACCTGATATTTATACAATGTCATGTCATAACTGATCATCTTAAAGCTGGAATCCTTATTGGTGAAGCAGCCACACCATTTGCGATATTACAACAAAGAAGTTACTGCAAACAACAAACTGTTTTTTCAACTCTGACATCATTTAACACATCATAGAAGAGTACTGCATTTTTTTTTTTACCATGCTACGTGATGCTCCTCATCTCGGCAACAAAAACAAAAACGGTGCTGGTGTGGCCATTGGCACCGTTTTCATCTTTAATTCACATCCTCTACAGTAGTCCTGCAGATTTGTCCCGTGATGTGAAGTATCTTCCTCTCATATTGCTCCATTTGGAAGCTAACACATTTGGACTGCACTCCCGCACTCTCACAAAATTTGATGGTCACTTTTCCTGGTACCAACAATGGTTCCTTGAACTCTGCGGTGACAGAGATGGGGGCTCTAATGGCATCAACTCCTGTGGAATCAATGGATGTTTGGAGAATATCAATCAAGGTGCTAGATTGAGGATAAATAAAGTATGGACAGCAACAACAAAAAAATACTATTTGAGCCACCATCATTTTGCTTATAAATAATTCAGTTTTGAGGTAGAATCACTAGAAAAGCTACTTTACCTTTGTGCTTTTCAATTTCAGCCAAGCATTTAGACAGCATCCATAGACTAGGAGTTGGGGTACATCTGCAGCCCAAGAGTTTAGCAGGAAGAGTTAGGAGACAACGTGGAGAGTAGTCAGAGAAAGCCCACACAAACTTCAGTCCTGTAGTCCAGGGAACATTGATATCCACCGCCTTCACGTCATCTGGCTCTGATGTGTCCATGTGACCTGTCAAAGTGTAAGAAAATATATTGGTTTATGATGTGGGTTCTGTGCTATTCAAACTTGAATAGAACAATTTCATTCAACTTCCTCAGGTTTGTTGACTGGTGGCAAAATGTAGAATTAATTAACTTAAGTATTGGTCTACTCACCATCATACCACTCAGGTTTAGGTTGTGTGTTTGGTGTTCGGCCTCTGTCCTGGGAGAGCATTGTCAAAACACTCTCCCATACTGGCTGGTCAGTGTGTGAAATGGCAGTTAAAGAAATGTCAACCTCCACCCCATCTTCAACGACCCTGTACTCTAACACACGAGCCTGCAACTTGAAGGGTCCCTTCTTCAGCTCATCTATTGGCTGCCATGTTCTCAAACTCTGACGTACCCGGACTAGACCTAAGGAAACAATGTATTGAAGTGGGGGGATTTTGTATGAACTACACATCTGGCTGAATTGAATTAATATATTCTACAGAAATGTAGGAAGAAAACTGAGTACCTTGAGTGTTGACATTTGGATGGCCTTCAAAGACATGCAATACCCAGCCAGCAGAGGATGTGTTACTTACCCAGAGGGCTCAATCTGAACTTCTCAGCAGATATTAATATGTCAAGCATCCGCAGACAGAGGGTGTCTGGGTAACACAGAGGGATATCCCTGAACTCAATGTCTGGGTAGTCCCAGCCATATCCAGCTGCACTACAGAACCTCCTCAGTAGATCCTTGTTGAACCTTAGAGAGAAAAAAGTACAGCACATAGGAGATAATTGGTCCAAATGTGAACAAATAAACAACCATCTTTGTAAGGCAGTGTTGTTTGAAATTATTATAATAAAAGCAAACCATAGCACTAAAACAAATTGGACTGCTACATTGTCAAGCGCAATCAGTTTACCTGCAGTTAAAGATGGTGAAGGCAACTTCACCTTTGACATCTCTATCGCAAAAGTACAAATGCCCCTGTCTTTTGATAAGAGCTCTGAATACATATCTGAGAAAAAGGTAGGCAAAACTTGGAATCCTCTGACGACTGTCAAACACCACATTAGCTTTCAGTAGTTTATAAGAGCAATAAATGTTGGCGTAAAGAAAATATATGGCACACGCTGGGAGCCCAGCAATGAAAACGTTGGTCATAATATTTTCCATTTTCAAGTATTACATGAGATGCATCCACCGACTCTATTGTACTTGGTCACTAATATGTACTATACTGTTATAGGAAGGCCTCCTCGGGAGAACGAGTGCTAGTTGCCCTTGTGCTGAAGTTTGCAGCTAGTTCGAGAGTACACTGCCATGCCATTGATACACGGCAATTAAAAAACAAAAAACATCGCCAACATGCACACAATTTTGTATTTAACAAATATATTCCTAATCAAGTCACTTTGGTCTCCTTACTGCACTTTTGACACTTTCAACCATGATCAAAACGAAAGTTGTGAAGTAAGGAGTGCGTTATGGGACAAAACAATACAACGCAAAATGTAATGTCGTTGGGTAATATCAGTTATTGATATGAACAAACTCAAAATGTGTTGATATTTAAAACATCTTTATTTTTTTCAAGTAATTGATTGAAAGATACTGAGAAAAAAAGTCATACATAATTAAGTTGTCTACATGAGACACAAAATATATATCCCGATTTATGGCGTTTATGTCTGTTCAAATTATGTACATTTAACATTTTGTCCAGGAAGGTGTGAAGAAAAATACACTTTTTGCAACATAAGATTACAATATGTTAACAGCAACATGCATGCCATAATCAGCACTGTGACGCAATCACAGTTTCATATTAGGAGAAAGAAAGTTTAATTAAATTGCATGCTCAAAGTAAATTATCCTTTGACATTGTAGAAATCATCCAGCAGCAACATGCTTTGGACTGCTTTGTGTAAACATCATTGACTAACCGGTGTCTTTGAAAGAAACTGAATGGCGTAAAGGAGTAAACACTGACTGTTCCTGCATCTGAACTGTTACTCAGTCTGACCATGTAAAGTGGGAATAAATAAAAAGGAAATCAAATGTAATGCTGATTCTTTGTGATACAACACGTGTGTGTGTGTGTGTGTGTGTGTGTGTGTAATCTTCTTTGTTGTGCATGTAGGGTTTCTCCTTCAGGAATCATGGAGACATCCCCATGAGCCCTGAAAATGTCTTCTCTTAGTTCAACATCCAGATTCAGTCAAGTCTTCGCTTCAGCCAAACAGCAGCAACAACACAATGCAGACCGAATTGACAGCAATCAAGGGCACTGCAAGATGAGAGAAAATATGATGAAAAATGCCACAAACCAGTCTCAGTTCAGTTAGGTCAACATCATAAAAGTGTTTATAGAAAACAAGAAAAATCTATTAAAAAAAAATGCATGCAGAACGATGTTTGATATTTATAAATGGTATTGATTTTTCAGTCATACCTCTCATTACTGTTCTCACAGAGCGGACAAGGTTCATTAGCTGCACTTTAATGCCCGGTTCATCACCAAATCCCCCAATACTTTGGTCCACACCCCAGCCAACTAAGTTAGAAGGAACAAAACAATTACATTAATGCAAACAAAAATGACCCTGGCCATGAGGCAGATCAACGTATCTGTACGCTTTTCTAACTCATTATACTGGTGTAGTTAGCTAGCTAATTTAGCGGTAACGCCAAATTATCCTAAAATGACTCATATCAACCAAATATCGTTACTTTCTTGCTTCCCTGTCTAGCTAGCAAGCAAGCAAGCAAATCATTGTTGAAAGTAATGTTAGACCAAATGTGTAGACGGCCACTTACTTTTACTTAAAAATCTTTCTTCGTGCAATACGGCGACAGCATTTACACACAAAATCACCGCTTGAATAAGGGAGTATAATGTAAACGCCATATCTGTAACGTGTTAGCTGACGTTAGCAGCTTCAAGTATTTCCTTATGACGTTGCCTAAATGTATGGCATCATGAGAAGAACAAATTGAACGGGCAGTTCGAAAGCGTGACTTTCTTGACGGAATACAAAAGTGGGTGCCCAACAGTAAATGACCAATGTAATACCAATACTGTATAATCATAATCCATACTCATGTCCAAAGGGGTAGCATTTTGTGACTATTGATTTAATGTGGTAAGTGCTTGAAAACGTTGCAGTTGAACTAGCTAACATTCCTGAGAGGTTATTGATGTATCTAGCCAGACACACCACTGGAAGGCTATCTCCGTTAATAACACCTCAATATCTCCTTTATTTGCACTTGATTTACTAGAAAGGTAAAGGCATATTCCCAGAAGTTACATTTCTGTAGATGAGAAAAGGTAAACATGAGTACACCACTGTAGACCACTGAGATCAGTGGTAAACATTCTTGTTAATAAAGATGGAAAGAAACACATGGGCATCATGAGAATAAAAATCTTTATTAGTGTTTTATGAAGTCTGCATAATATGCCACACGCCTGAGAAGCATATGGTCAGAAAAAAAACCTGCTCTATCAATAACGCCCTCTACTGGTAAAACTGAGAACTACTGTACTGACTGTTTTGCAAATATTTGACTGTTAAATACACACTACTGTATAATGTACGTCTGGTCCACTTCAGATTTGTTATGTACTCTCTTCACATTCATATATTGTAGGCCAATGGTACAAGGATTCAACACTGGACCTTAACACATGGTTCAGTTCCCCAAATCCAAACTCACTAGTTGCACTTACAAAGTACAATCACTAGTGCCGTAAGGTTAATAGATGAATAACATCAATAAAGGAGATGGGAGAAAATAGATGTTAAAAGAAATCTTGCAATAGCCACAAAATGACAATGTCAGACTGCAAGCTCAGTCTTGTTGTACATACTGTATTTTATAGACAAGAACAAATACAATGCACACTAATACAGAAAATATGTCCCAGTGTGCAGTTTCATTTCTCTCTTCCTTTTGTGATGTAAGAACATAGAATACTGCCAAGTTTCTGTAACATTTAGCTAAAAAATAAATCACTTTTTTTGGTTGACCACTGTTTTATGGTGGACCTTTTTATCCTTTACTGAGCACCAAACAGCTTCCAGAAATCAAATGTGTTTCAAGAGTGAAGAGATGAATGAGTCAAAAGAAGTTTATACAACATTCCTCAGTCACATAACCCATCCATACATTGCAGGAAAGCAGATATCATGTTACAGGCATTTATGCTTTGATTTGTGTACTTCTGATGCACCAAGTTTATTCTTTTAAAGAGACAGAAACTGTCTACATAACATGGGGCTGTGTTTTTCTTACCAAGGCAAGGGCTTAAATTGGATTCAAGTTGAACCTTAAAAAAAACACAAAAAACCCACTAATGATCCATGCTCACCATGTCACTTAAAAAGAGACAGTCTTGAAAATATTAACTTTAATAAAAAGTGAACGACAGAAGTTGAATTATATTTATATATAAAAATACATGAGAATACAAAAAAGTAGCAAAAGAAAGGGGATATAGGCTAAAAACAATATAGAATGAAATTCATTGATACCTTCCATTCTCCAAGTGAAATAACTTTTTAACAATTCACCTCGAGAGACCTGGACACCAAGTGAGACATCAAAAAAAGATTTTACAGCTGATATTCTCTGGTCCTTGCCCGTTGCATCCAAACCTAACAGAGCCTAGAATTCACTAGCCTGCATCTGAGGCGGTGTGGTCCAAATGAAAACACGGGCTACCTATAATTACATTGGAGGTGCCATATAATGACAGAGCTAAAATGTATGTCAACTACAGCCGGATTGATTTCGCAGCTTGTTTAGTTTTTTTTGCTAAACATTCCTATATGTCCATTAAGAGGTGTCTTACAACGACACATCTGGAATTTAAAAAAAATACATTTTGACAAAAGGGTAGAGTTAATTAGGTAAATTAAACAATTACATTTTAAAAACATAATTGAGCATTTCCCTTCGAGGAGAAAGCGACAAATGCCATCTTCATTTCTTAACCACACTAACTCCCCAGACAAAAACAGATGGGTCCATGTTTCCCAGAGAAAAGTTACCTCATGGCCAAAAAGATGGATGGATGAGTTGAACCAAAATTCATTTAGCATTCACGCTTGTGTTACTTATACAAGCATTCTCCAATACTGAGAAACTATTTGTAAAATATTTTTTGGTATTTCCACTGCCTCCAATAACTCATACCTGGACTTTAAAAATCAATATACATTTTATTTGCACCACAAATAGATCTAATATTAAGGATTTGGGGGAAAGCAATTTAACAAAGATGGGTAACAAAGTGCCTAATTCTATTCTGAAAAGTATGTCTTGCTGTGTGTGTGTGTGTTTAGACAGGGACGTGGAGCTAGGCCACAAATACTATGAAGTATGTTAATAGCAGAAATTATTTCTGCAGCTTTTTTTCATGATAGGACTTGCAAGTTAGAATTTGATGATCTTTGAGTGGGCGACGTTTTGGGTCGTTTTCTAGCATTATGACATACTGGAGCAGCGTACAGAAGGGGAACCCATCTGAGTCAACACTTTGTCCAGCCATTGGAGAGGTCCATTCAAATGCAGTTCAATCCAGCAGGGAGTGCTCGTGACAGTCTGCCGTCTAGTAGACAAAAAGACAACAATGACAAATTGGTGAAATCACTCAGCATGCAAGCACAGGAATGTCACCAAAAAACAAAGAATAGCCTGAACCTCTCTTGACTTCTTCCATAACAGAAGTATTGTTTAAGAGGGACAAATCACATTTGAATACCCATCCCAACTCCTTAAACATTCCAAAGTTTCTACAAATACAGAAAAATGGATCATTAGCAGGCTAATGTTTTTTTTAAATATATGCCAATGATTACATTAATATTACTGTCTTCCTCCAACTATTCATCTTCTACTAACTATGCCATTGTGTACAACTGAAAGAATAAAAAGTAACAAGTCGGTCATCATGCTTGCCTGTATTCAGCCCCCCAGCCTTTGACAAAACTCATGCGGATGGTGCACATCCTGGTGAGCTGGTACACAGCCTCAAAGCCCTGGTTCACGGACTGGGCCAGCAGGGCGGCAAACTCCTGGTTGTTGAAGATCTTCAGGTTACAACCTGAGGGGCATTGGAAGGAGAGGGTCAGTTGAGACATTAGAAATGATTTCACTAGTCAAATAAGCAGGGGTGTAAAGTACTGAAGTAAAAATATTTTAAAGTACTACTTAAGTAGTTTTGGGGGTATCTGTACTTTACTATTGATATTTTTCACATTTCTAAAAAAAATAGTGTACTTTTTACTCCATACATTTGACCTGACACCCAAAAGTACTCGTTGTATTTTGAATGCTTAGCAGGACAGGAAAATGGTCCAATTCACACACTTACCAATCCAACACATGGTCATCCCTTCTGCCTCTGATCTGGCGGAATCACTAAACACAAATGCATCTTTTCTATGGGTTCCCGAGTGGCGCAGCGGTCTAAGGCACTGCATCTCAATGCTAGAGGCGTCACTACAGACACCCTGGTTTGAATCCAGGCTGTATCACAACCGGCCGTGATTGGGAGTCAATTGGGCGGCGCAAAATTAGCCCAGCGTCGTCCGGGTTTGGCCGGTGTAGGCCGTCATTGTAAATAAGAATTTGTTCTTAACTGACTTGCCTAGTAAAATAAAATGGTAAATAAAATAAAAAATGTTTTTTTTTGTAAATGATATCGGAGTGTTGGAGTGTGCCCCTGGCTATCCATACATTTTAAAATGCCGCCTGCTTCGCTTGATAGAAGGAATTTTAAATTATTTTTTACTTAAGTATATTTAGAACCAAATCCTTACTTTTACTCAAGTAGTTTTTTTACTGGGTGACTTTTACTTGAGTAACTTTCTATTAAAAAGGCATCTATATTTTTACTCAAGTATGACAATTGGGTACTCCATCACTGCAAATAGTACATTTTGTTCAGATATTTATTTTGACTATTTAAAAAAAAAAAAAAGTTGAAACTTGGGAACTGGCTTGGGAGAGAGGTGCCGCTCAGCCTGCGCGACTTGGGAGAGAGGTGCCGCGCAGCCTGCGCGACTTGGGAGAGAGGTGCCGCGCAGCCTGCGCGACTTGGGAGAGAGGTGCCGCGCAGCCTGCGCGACTTGGGAGAGAGGTGCCGCGCAACCTGCGCGACTTGGGAGAGAGGTGCCGCGCAGCCTGCGCGACTTGGGAGAGAGGTGCCGCGCAGCCTGCGTGACTTGGGAGAGAGGTGCCGCGCAGCCTGCGTGACTTGGGAGAGAGGTGCCGCGCAGCCTGCGTGACTTGGGAGAGAGGTGCCGCGCAGCCTGCGTGACTTGGGAGAGAGGTGCCGCGCAGCCTGCGTGACTTGGGAGAGAGGTGCCGCGCAGCCTGCGTGACTTGGGAGAGAGGTGCCGCTCAGCCTGCGTGGCTTGGGAGAGAGGTGCCGCTCAGCCTGCGTGGCTTGGGAGAGAGGTGCCGCTCAGCATGCGTGACTTGGGAGAGAGGTGCCGCTCAGCATGCGTGACTTGGGAGAGAGGTGCCGCTCAGCATGAGTGCAGCAGTGAAAGGGTCGGTGAGTTTGATATGAGGGAGACAAAGCTTAAAAACGATGTCTGAGTGAACCCTGAATACAGAAAATTAATGGTGAACTCTTCTGGACACAGTAGACTCCTCCTCATCACTCTACAATTCAGGTTCCCTCTAACATAATTTCAAGCTTTGTTTTACTATTGACAGTTACAGCTGATTTCGGGATTGTACAGTGCCTTCAGAAAGTATTCACACACCTTTCCCTTTTCCACATTCTGTAGTGGAATTTAAAATGGATTCAATTTAGATGTGTTTGTCACTGGCCTACACACAATACCCCATAATGTCAAAGTGGAATTGCTTTTCTAAATTCGTACAAATTAATTAAAAATGAAAATATGAAACGTCTTGAATCAATAAGTATTCAACCCCCTTTGTTATGACAAGCCTGAATAAGTTCAGGAGTAAAAATTAGCTTAACAAGTCACATAATAAGTTGCATGGACTCACTGTGTGCAATAAGTGTTTAACATGTTTTTTTATGACTACCTCGTCTCTGTACTCCACACATACAGATAATTCTAAGGTCCCTTAGTCGAGGAGTGAATTTCAAACACAGATTCAATCACAAAGACGAGTGAGGTAAAAAAAAAAAAAAACAGATATTCAATATCCCTTTGAGCATGGTGATGTCATTACACTTTGGATGTTGTATCAATACACCCAGTTACTACAAAGATACAGGTATCTTTCCTAACTTAGTTGCAGGAGGGGAAGGAAGCTGCCCAGGGACTTCACCATGAGAACAATGGGGACTTGAAAACAGTTGCAGAGTACCCCGGCTTCAACGCTCGTCAGATGTGGCAGGGCTTGCAAACTATTATGGACTACAAAGGGAAGCACAGCCGCGGTCTGCCCAGTGACGGAAGCCTACCGGAGGCTTTTAAGCTTGTTTCGAGGCAAGCAACACTGAAGCATGCACGAGAGCACTAGCTGTTCCGGACGACTGTGATCACACACTCCGTAGCTGATGTGAGCAAGATCTTTAAACAGGTCAACATTCACAAGGCCGCGGGGCCAGATGGATTACCAGGACGTGTAATCAGAGCATGCACGGAACAACTGGCAAGTGTCTTCACTGACATTTTCAACCTCTCCCTGACCGATTCTTGAATACTAACATGTTTCAAGCAGACCACCATGGTCCCTGTGCCCAAGAAAGCAAAGGCAACCTGCCTAAATGACTACCACCCTGTAACATGTCGTTAGCCATGAAGTGCTTTGAAAGGCTGGTCATGGCTCACATCAACACCATCATTCCGGAAACCCTAGACCCACTCCAATTGGCATACCGCCCCAATAGATCCACAGATGACGCAATCGCACTCCACACTGCCCTTTCCCACCTGAACAAAAGGAACACCATGTGAGAATGCTGTTCATTGACTACAGCTCAGCATTCAACTCCATAGTGCCCACAAAACTCATGACTATGCTAAGGACGCTGGGACTAATCACCTTCATCTGCAACTGGATCCTGGAGTTCCCGACGCCCCCCAGGTGGTAAGGGTAGTCAACAACATCTGCCACACTGATCCTCAACATAGGGGCCCCTCAGGGGAGGGTGCTTACTCCCCCTCCTGTACCCCGTTCCCCCATGACTGCGTGGCCAAGCATGACTTCAACACCATCATTAAGTTTGCTGATGACACAACGGTGGTAGGCCTGATCGACAACGATGAGACTGACCTCCTCCCTATAGGCAGAGACCTGACAGTGTGGTTGCAGGACAACAACCTCTCCCTCAACGTGAGCCAGACAAAGGAGTGATTGTGGACATGGACTATAGGAAAATGCCCTCAAAAGAGTTCCTTGGTGTACACATCACAAACAAACTATCATTGCTGAATGTCCTTTACCCTCAGGAGACTGAAAAGATTTGACCTGGGTTCCCAGATCCTCAAAAAGTTCTACAGCTGCACTATCCTGACCGGTTCATCACCGCCTGGTATGGCAATTGCTCGTCATCTGTCCGTAAGGCACTACAGAGGGTAGGGCGTATGGCCCAGTATATCACTGGGGCCAAGCTTACTGACATCCAGGACCAACACGTGTCAGAGGAAGGCCCAAAAATTGTCACTCCATTCACCCAAGTCATAGCCTGTACAAATTACCTCAACTGACCTGTATGCCCGCACATTTGACTCGGTACCGCATGTATATAGCCTCTGTAGGTATTTTACTGTGTGACTTTAAAAAAAAAAATTGTTTACTTTGATTGAAAAACAGCCCCAGAGCATTATTCCTCCTCCACCAACCTTTACAGTTGGCACTATGCATTGGGACAGGTAGCGTTTTCCTGGCACCCGCCAAACCCAGATTCATCCGTCAGACTTCAAAACCAGTCATTTGAAGGAATGTCCACCTAATTTTATATATATATGGTGTATAATGAGTAATCCAGGAATGTCACAAGTTAATCGACGAGAAAACTTTAGAAAATAGCAACTCTACATATCGCTATGACTACAATAAATGGCTAAATAACTTCCGGACACTAAGGTTCCGCGGAGCTCCTTCTCACCACTCTCAAGTATTTGAATACTAACATCCGTTCGGATATTCGAATAACCATGCCCATTCCTACTGGGCATCATGTAAGGACTGCAGAACAACACTGCTATCAGTTTTATATTGGCTGTAGAAACAAGTGGTTAGACTGACTAAATATGGAATCTAAACATGTGAAAAACATGTAATACTAAGTAATGATTATAGGAACACATGGAATATTAAAGAAATTGTGTTTGGCTAAATTACCTGGAGGAATTTTGCACACGGTTGCTGGGTGCCACCCATACCGCTGGTTGCAGTTTGGACTTTGAACAAAGATGGCGCTATCACTGAGACACTCAGCAAACACCTCACCACCAATATAATACAGCCTGACTCCTCGTCCTGTGGAAAATAATAGACAATTAGCATGAGTATTTCTGCTACAAAACATCTCTGTTCCTGGGCAAATCTGAATTGGCACCCTATTCATTTTAGCCATAGCCTTCAAAAGTCATGCACTATATAGGAAATAGTGTGCCGTTTGTGACATAGCCCCTGTTGTACCTATATGCCTCCTGGTCATCTCAACAGTGGCGTTCCTGTTGACATTGGAGAGCAGGCCCAGACAGAAACGCTCTGAGTTGGAAGGGTCTGTAAAACCGTCCACGGTCAGAGAGGGCTGCGAGGCGTGGAAGGTCTCTCCAACACGCTGGTTCAGCTCATAGTAAGCTATAGAGCACCAGAACGCAGGCTCAGAGTAGGTCACCGGCTGCAGGTCTGGGGGGAAAAAAAGTGAGATGTCATGATGAAAGACAACTACACAGGTTGACAGGCATAGACCAATGATCTCCAGAGTGGGCACTGGGCTATTTAAATTGTACTCAATGGATGTTTACACAGGCACCCCAAATTCTGATATTTTTCCCACTAATTGGTCTTCTGACGAATCACATTTTTTTCATCATGTCTTTTTCAGAGCTGGTCTCATTGGTCAAAATACCAATTAGTAACAAAACCAGAAATATCAGAATTGGGCTGCCTGTGTAAATGCAGTCAATGAGTTTAATCAAATTTGTTCAGATGATCAATTACTGGTCCTTCAGACGTCGAGCAGGTCTAAAAAGACAATTCTTCTTACCCATGCTATGATTGACAGGTGAGAGGGTGCCAGGGGACAAATCAGCAGGAGAACCTAACATGGGACAAAACAAAAAAAGTTGCATGGTCAGATTTATTTGTGCAAAGAATCTACCAAGATATTTAAATCAACAAATTTAAACTTGGCAAACATTTTTATTTTATGTTAGAACTTCTTATTTGAGGTAAGTGGAATATACCTGTGTCCATACTTTGATTCATCGGTTGATCACTGGCTTCCCCATCCTCACTTATGTATCCAGGTGGTGGCGTTTCTATAGTAACAGGGGAGGGAAAAATACTGATGAGCTGAAATGGATACCTCGTTATCGTGAATACCATTTGCATATCAACTCATGATAGATACACAAACCTGGTATGTAGTTATTTGGAGGCTCGATCCCTGCAGGAAAGTTTGTGTTCTCAGGTATGGAATGAGTGTAGTCATCCAATGGGGGCAGTTCTGTCAGAATTTCTGAGTGTCTTGGCACAAGGACAGGTGGCAGAACTAGAGGAAAGGTGGAGAAAATATTATTCAATGCCAAACAAAATTCAAAATAAGTGACATCTTTACAAAACATAGTTGAAGATTATACTAACACCACTTTTAGCCTCTCATACAAATATTTTTTCATGTTCAGAAATAAGAATGTCACAACTAGCTGTCAACATGGGCTTTGATGGCACCTACAAGTCAGCACACACACACTAGTGGTTCAAATGACAACCTACCTGGGGTCTCCACCCTCTGGTAGTGGTAGGGGTTGATGCAGACCTCATCCTTCTTGAGGTGGAAGGCGTACTCGCAGGCCTCGATGGCACGCAGCTCATGGTGGCTGTGCAGGTCGGGCCATCGCCACAAGCGGCAGTAGATGACATGAGGAAGACCCTTTCTGTGCGAGACCTGCAGGCGCCCATCCAGGGATCTGACAGGACAGGCAATGGAGGAAATAGGTGTGAAAAGTGAGTGCGAGGAAAGGAAGAAAAGGGGGAGGAATCGATAGGAGTAAGAAAAGGAGATGCATGTGGCCAGCAAAACAAAAGGTGGGGGTGTGGAGAGGGGAGGTGGGGTATGATGAAATGAGATGAGAATGATAGAGGGATGAATAGAATTTGTGCTCTCAATGTCCCTCACCCCCCTGGAATGATTAATTCCCACATCAAGGTTGTACAACAGTATGTAGCATAGGACAGTTGAGGATAGTCACCTGGTTTGGTCAGGGTAGCTGTATAGGCCTGAGGTATCCCACTGTTCTATCGTATTTGGTGTACTCAGTCCCCATATTTCAGAGCAATTGCTGTGCACAGAAAAACCAAACAACAAAACAAAAACAAAATGATAAACATGGGGCATGAGTCATTCAGAAATACCAGTATGGGTAATGTAAACATTAAAAGGCATCTTTTATTAGAGTCATTTTCAATCGGGTATTTCATTCTTTCAGTCTGGAACTGAAAAAAATAACCGTCAAATAAGAGAAGCCTTTTGACAGAATAAAGAAAAACAACAGCATAAGATGGGAGTACAGTAGTATACACAAACAAACATTATGCGAGACAAAAAAAAACATTTCTACTGTGGCATATCAAATTTTCGGAACAACTGAAACATTTCCACCACAGCTGTGTAGGTCGCAAGCAATTGACTTATCTTGAGACATTTAAGTAAACACAGAAGACACAAAATGGAACTAAAAGGAAAGGAGGGAGCAATCTTGGAAAAAAGTAAATTTCCAATTAACTACCCTCTATATTTCACTTTGTGATTGTAATGGACACGTAGAAAGGAATGATAAAAATAAACAACTCTAGAAATCAAATAAAAATGAAATGGGGAAATATGATGTGATAGTTGCTGCTCATACAATATCCTGACTTTAGAACTCAGAGCTAATATAGCCTACCTCTGAAGTGGGACTGAATCTAAACTATTGGCTAGGCCTATATACTGTGTTCTAAAAGCTGGAATAGGTTCTAAACTTCACTCTAATATATACACATGACATGTAGATTGGCAAATAGCATTAAACTTTAATTTCTTTGCAAGACCATCAATTATAGGCCTACACAATATATTTATTCCATCTGTCAAAAAGCTCTATACAAATTTACTCAGTGTCTAATAAACATACTAGACATCTGAACTGTTCTTAGCTAGTCATCATTGAACAAATAGGTATTTTACAGCACACAACATTTCCCAGAGAACATGTTCTACTCTAGGACATCAAGGTTAACTGGCTGATAAGGAATGTTCTCACCCTACACCCTCAGACAAATGTGATACAAGTACATAGCGGGAGGCTAAGTCAGTGTTTACAAAACAAACTGTTGCACCATTTCTGAGAGTCAATGTTAGACAAAGTAGAAGCCTATAAAATGTGAAAGAATTTGGGAGTTGCTAAGATCTCTATGTATTGGGATCTTGTATGTTACATGCTGTTTAAGGAAACATGAGGCGACAAGAGGGTTACCCGATACTAAATAATAATCTCCAGAAAACATACAGGAAACTGCCAAAATAAAGGAAACATTTGCATAAACGAGGGATACAAAGTATATTGAAAGCAGGGGCTTCCACACAGGTGTGGTTCCTGAATGAATTATGCAAGTAACATCCCATCATGCTAAGGGTCATGTGTAAAAATGCCCTGTTGCGTAATATTTTGTCTACCATTGCTAGAAGACATCTGTGACTCTGAAAGAGGGGTCTCAAAGGAGTGTTTAAAGGGTGAGTGTGTGTCAGTCACCAGATCTCACCCCAATTGAACACTTATGGGAAATTCTGGAGTGCAACCTGAGACAGGGTTTTCCACCACCAATAAAACACAAAATTACAGAATTTCTCATGGAAGAATTGTGTCGTATCCCTCCAATAGAGTTCCAGACACTTGTAGAACCTACGCCAAAGCGCACGGAGGCTGCTCTGGCGGCTCGTGATGGCCGAACGCCCCATATTAAGACAGTTTGTCTGCGTTTACACAGGCAGCCCAATTCTGATATTTATTTCACTAACTGGTCTTTTGAACAATCAGATCAGCTCTGAAAAAGATTGATGTTATTGGTCAAAAGACCAACTAGTGAAAAAGAATTGGGCTGCCTTTGCAAATACAGCCATAATGTTAGTGGAATTGGGCTGACTTTGTAAATGCAGCCATAATGATGGCATTTCCTTTAATTTGGCAGTTACCTGTAGGTTTCTGATGAATGGTCAACTGTTAATTCTACAGAACCATACAATGACTATAGGCAAACCCTAGCTCTGTTACCTGGCATGGGGCTATGGTTACTTACCTGGGGATGGTGACACACTTGGTGTTGCAGTTCTGGGTGGTGATGGCCTTCTCCAGCTCGTCCAGCTGTCCAGTCTTCTTCAGCTTCTTCACCAGGCTCTTGACAGCCTTCTCACACCACTTCTCCTCCTGGCCATTCTGCTCTCCACCCCCGGCACCACTGGCTGACTTCTTCCACCCCAGGAGCCTCTTAACTACCGGAGGGGTGAAAGGCAAGATGGAGGACATTTTGGTTGTAGCGAGGAGGAGTCTTTAGAGAACTCAAACACACACTGAGGCAGAGGGGACCTGGAGGAAGGGATGCACAGTTTAGCCCTTTCTCTGGTGTGGTCCCTCTGTTTCGTGAGGAATCACAGGGCTGGAGTGAGGAGGAACTGGATATGTGCAAAAGAGATGAGACACCTGAGGAGGTAAAAATCAAACACAGGAATTTAGTAATCAATGTCTAAATAAAAAAAATTGTGATAACGAGTGCATTCAATTGTGTGATGGGTGCATTTTAAATTGAATGGGTGGTCTTGAAAAACTTGTTAGATAAATCCCACCATCACATAATTTCATTAGCAACAACTGTAGTTACATAATATATCTAATAATAGAGGCGACTTGAGCACTCAGTGGACTGAATCACTAGCAGCAAGTAAACATAACATACCATTGTTTGCGAATAGACATATAGCCACAAAACAAACATTTCATACCAGTGTTGGTGGATGCTGTATAACACCACATCTTCATTATAAAGGTGGTTAGCTATCTACCGTGATATACTGTTGATAAACTCCATTGTTGGTTAATTTATATATTGCAGTTAGTACCAAGCTTAGCTACCTCGGCTAAGGGGCTAGTTAGCTCCATAGCTAGCTGATACTTTCAGGCCGGTTGGTTGATGATAGGCATTTTATCAGCAGTACAAATCTACTATTTAAGTTAGTTAAGTTTGCAATTATTTACTCATAAGGTAGCAAGCCATGAAAGGCTGCAGAAATGATTGAGTACATGACTCGTATGGTGGGATTACGTTATCGTCAATACCTTTTGTTGTGAAAACAACAATTACTGTAGCTAGCTAACGTTAGCCACCTAACTCAGGCTTTCAATACAGCTAAATGACTGGTTAGCTAACTTACAACGAAACAATGGTTTGATTGAGACATACAGCGCCATCATTGCCAGTTACAATAACAATCGTGTTTTTTATGTTAACACTAGAAGTGATAAATAAGCCAACTAACGTAAACTAGCGAGCCCAAATAAAAAAAATCTGGCTAACGTTAGCTTGCTAGCTGTCGTTAGCTAACAACATCAAAGTCGAGGGAAAATTAAAAGCATTGCATTACCCTGATGATGAAGCTCACGAGCTCTTCTCTGTGTAAAGATATGTGCAAAAGACAAAGTGGGAAACTCCTCAAAAACAAAGGGATACCTTAAAAAAAAAAAAAAACGATAAATGTAGCCGCTATTTCGACGAAAAGATTGTTGCCTTTTTTCAAATCTGATAACTAGCTAGCTGTTTAGCTTCACAAGCTATCAAGACCTGAACAAGAAACACACCCTAGCTGGCTAGCTGCATTCAGAATCGTAATCCCTCCTCTTATCACCTGATTGGATAAAACAAGACAATCATATTACTTTTGTAGAACGGATTGGTCGCCAGCAATGTCAATCTGTATTGTTTATTTGACAGCGTGGTTTGTTTTACAATCTGTCATTGTCGGGGAGGAACTAGCACTCCATTGTTATTTTTTTGTAGAATTTGTTATAGCCGTTAATCCTTTCTCATACTCCATAAAGACTAGAAGTGAGGAAAGACATATTGGGTGAACTATAACAGGAAGTGGTATCCTCTAATTTGTTAAGAAATTATGCGCAATTGGGCCCACAGGAACAATGATACGATTCCATGTAAAAATCCAGGCGAGGCTACTTTTTCACAACAAGGTTGATGAGAAAATGTATGTTACGTTTTTGTTTCACAGTAGCAACCGAGGCCGATGTATATTTAATTACTCACTTGAAATAATCACCAATCTAACACATCTGGGTAAATTAAAGCACGTTTCAAAACTATTCCTAGTACAGCATATAACCACATCGGTGAAGGAATGCAATTAAAAAACTATTCCGACACGGCTACAGATTCATCATAACTCGAGGCTTCTTTCATGCAGAAGCAGAATTCCTGTCTGATAGTGATAGCAGAGAGGAAGAGGCGAAGCGAGCGGGTTTCTTCCGCCTAAAATCTGTCTCAAGGTATTAAGCAAGTGAGGAATTTTGTATAGGGGGCAATGGGAGTGTCGAATTTAGTCAAGATAAAACCCCATTGCTATTTTGATACGTGATCTAATAGAAGTATCGTAATGCTTAGTTTATTACGAATGTACTGATATGTGTGATGCACGTGACACTTCGTAGTTCGAAACGGCGTAGGCCTATCTCTGCATATCCATGAGGATAGCGTAGACCCAAACGGCGTTCCATAACACAGTGATTCTCACACTCCATTGAATACATGTGGTTGACGTCAACACCCCTCATCGAAATTCGTTATTAAAATAACGAAATATATCCACCAATCCAAAGAGAGGAATAAGCGGGAGCTTGACAGCCTGCCGTTCTGCTCTGTGACAACGAATCCCATTATTAGGGTGGAGACACAAGCATCTCGTCATTATATCCAGTATCTCTGATGATAGGCAGGAGAAAAGGAAAGGAAGCAAATGAGGGGGTGTCGATAAATCTCCCCCTGTCCCCCACAGTAGGCGTGTTTTACACCGGCTGAAAGTTGATAGCATTCGATTTGGAACTTGGCTGCCTTCCGGGTATTCAAAAAAACGGGGAACTCAGACTCTCCGACTTCAGTGGGTTCAAGACAACTGGGAACTCGTAAGAAAACGAGCTCCGACTGGGAAACATTATTTTGAAAGGTTATCCAACTCGGAATTTCAGATCTGATGCCGCGTTCACGTGCTAGTTGAAATTAAGGAAACTGAAATGTTCGACTTGCTAGACTTGCTTATACACAGGCCGCGTTCAAAGAACCAGCAAGTCAGAAATTAGCTCCTAATGTAAAAACTGAACGGTCATCCAAATTCCCATTCGGGAACACGGTCCTCTTTCCAGACCTCCGACCTGAAGATCACCGATGTCATGATTTGACCTAGTTTTTTTTCTCTTGAGTTCCCGGTTTTCTTGAAAGTACCTCCCTCCCTGCTTTTGTCCGATGACGTGAGGGGTCTTTGCTCAGTTCAACAGGGGCCAGCATAAAGAACTCCCTCAGAGACAAATATTAGGGAGACAAGCGTCCTCTCTCCTCATCTCTTTCTGAAATGCCATTGGAGGAGAAGTCCAGAGGGGATGGACCTCTGGCTTTCTCATCCAATGGGTTTTGATAAGGAGGCAAAGAGAGAGGATGTGAGGAGTATTCAATTGAGATTGAAATGCTCCCACACTCTACAAATGGGCCTACTGCTCCTCCCCCCTCACTGATGGTTCAATTGGTGTCACTTGGCATCATTATAAAATCCTTGACCTGATCTCTTGTGTTATTTGGTCCACTTGCATTAATCAGGCATGGCTTTCTGTTTGCTTCTGTGTATAGCAATTTTGGAAATCACAGGTGAGCTAGTTGTACCGAACTGGATGTGAATAATCACCCCTCCATAGTTCACATTGCTGTATTTACTGAAAAATAATTACCTTTAATTCCCTTGAGTGTCGCAGTTCAGACCATCTCATATTTACATCTTAAACCTATAGCACGAATGTGTGATTTGTTGTGCCCTACTTTTTCCAAACAGTATTGAGTGCAGCAGCGCAGACCCCGTTGAACTGCAACCTGGGCACCAAACCTTGCAAGGATGGATCTGAGTGTGTACTCCACCAACATGTGTGCGACGGAGAAGCCGACTGTAGGGATGGTTCTGATGAGGAGGACTGCACTGTCGCATGCAATAATGGTAGGGCCCTGTTTGAGGACCTCTTCAAATGCATCCATTCCTTCCTATCTATGAAGAAATGGTTTCTACTCCATTGTTTTCATCAATTTTACTGCGTTAAACCAGGAAAGGGTATATTTTAAAGTATTCACAGTAGTTATCCAAAATCTATTGAGTCAAATGCATGCTTTCAATCTGTCCGTGCATAACACTTGAAGTGTTTCATCATCCACAGGCCAGTTTCTGTGTGCCCATGGGAAGAAATGCATTGACCAGTGGCAGGTGTGTGACGGTGTGGCCCAGTGTCAAGACCGCTCTGATGAGTTGGACTGCCTGAATTCCATGGAGGGCTGTGTTCACCACTGTGACAACAAGACCCGCTGCCTCCCAGACACCTTCCTCTGTGATGGAGAGAGGGACTGCCTGGATGGCACTGACGAAGCCAACTGCGGTAATGCCCCCTCTGTGTCACTTGCCTTTAGTTGAATTTTGAAACCATGATCCATCCTTATTTATAGCTTACAGAAGTTGAAAGATGTGAGATTTATTTTTGCCTTCCTTCTGGTAGTAAGGTCAGTATTTCACCTTATTCCTAGATTCAGACTCTACTGATAATCTTAAAAGTCATCACAATGTTGCTGAGGATGGCAACAATGGGAATACCACAATGTCTGCACCAGCACCCCTCAAGTGCCCTTTTGGCACTAAACCATGCCGGGACAGGATTGAGTGTGTTCTTTACAACCATGTGTGCGATGGAGAGGCGGACTGTAAGGATGGCTCGGATGAGGAAGAGTGTATATTAGAATGTGAACGTGGTAAGAAAATCATCAGTGATAAATAAATATATATGAACAGTAGTTTGAAGTTTTAAAAATAATATCCCTGCCCTTGGTTTTATTGTACAGTACATCATGACAATACTCTTTAGTGTAATACAGTACAAAGGTTGCTACTTTAAGTAACTAGCATACTGGAATTTACTTACATACACACAGAACATGGTTGCGTAGACCACTGTGCATGGTATGCATGTTTAGCGATCTGTCTTTGAGACGTTCCTCGCAGGTCACCATTTATCAGTGTTATTGATTGCACTTAAATGGTACTGTATGTTCAGGCCAGTTTCAGTGTGCACATGGGAAGAAATGCATTGACCAGAGGCAGGTGTGTGACGGTGTGGCCCAGTGTCAGGACCGCTCTGATGAGTTGGACTGCCTGAATTCCATGGAGGGCTGTACTCACCACTGTGACAAGACCCGCTGCCTCCCAGACACCTTCCTCTGTGACGGAGAGAGGGACTGCCTGGATGGCACTGATGAGGCCAACTGTGGTAAGTTTAACTTCCAATGAATTACTGAACTGGGGCTATGTTGACCTTAAGTCCTAAAATGCTTGCTGAAAGAAATGGTTTAATACTCCCAACAGTGGCACAAACACCACAGGGTTTCCCACTGTTTTACTTTCACTGATCCAAACTAAGTTAAACTTAAATGTCCCTTTGACCCATAGCTGATGAGAGCTGCAATAGTGGGGAGTTCCGTTGCACCAGTGGTCAGTGTTTATCCGTAAGCATGCGCTGTGATGGGCATCCTGACTGTCGAGATCGCTCTGACGAGGAGAGCTGCACCGAGCCCCCCCAGTGCACCACCAAGCTCCGGTGCCCACAAAGCCAGGAGTGCCTGCTGGAGGAGTGGGTCTGTGACAGGGAGCAGGACTGTAAAGATGGCTCTGATGAAAAGGTGGGAATATTTAGGCTGGGTGCAATTGTTTCTGCTCTTGCCAACTCCTTGTTTGGCATGACAAATGTATTAGGAGTTGGCAGGAAGCACATTGGCACCCATGCTAGGTAATATTTGAGATTTCTGCGTTTGGAGGATGTAGACGTGACTAGACGGCAAAATTAATTTGACTCCCAATTATTTTGAATGTCGTCATTGGATACTAATGTGCTTTTGCCTTGTTATACAAATCAAAACTTAGATCTAATACACAGTATATGAGTTCTCTTTCAGAATTGCAAGATGGTCCAATTGAAGTGTGGCGATTTCCAGTGGGCCTGTACATCTAAGAGCCAGTGTGTTCCCAAAGCATGGAGATGTGATGGAACAAAGGACTGCGCTGATGAAAGTGATGAGGCAGGATGTGAGAAGTTATTTCAGCTATGTATGATTTGTTAATTACTGGATTAGTATGTGGTGACAATCTTTAACAGTAAATAAAGCCTTTAACTGAGATTGTATTAGAAATGAAGTTGGGTATTGTGTTCCCAGGTGGTCAGGTAGCAACATGCCCCTCTCATCAGTTCCAGTGTGGCAGTACGTGGGAGTGTTTGGACACAGCCCTGGTGTGTAACACGGTCAGGAACTGTGCTAATGGTTCTGACGAGGGTGGCAACTGCCAAGCAAAGTGTCCAGACAAAACCCAATGTGCCCATAACTGTTACAGCACACCACATGGAACGGTGAGTAATGGGATGGGGGGGGGGGGGGGGGGGGGGGGGCTTGTGTAGTTTGTTACAAAGCTTCTTGAAGTACAGCTTTGTCTCACGTTTTAGATTTCTGAGTGACCTCTTCTAACGATTTCCTTTTTCCTCGATGTAGAGGTGTGGCTGCAAGGCTGGTTACCGACTCCAAGAGGACACAGTGTCCTGTGTTGATATTGATGAGTGTGAAGGCGGTAGACCAGGTGTTTGCAGCCACCTATGTGTCAACACCCAGGGCTCCTTCCAGTGTCATTGCTACCCTGGTTACCTGCTGGAATCTGATGGTCGCCGCTGCAAGATCACAGGTAAAATGATTTTTAAAAATCCAGATTTAGTGACCAATCATGGAAATTCCCTCTGCTGGATGGGGTCTTTAAATATTTGTTTAAAGGGAGACTGCACGAAGGTGAACAGAATTTGTGAATGCAGAGTATTGCCCGGCGAAAGTACTCCCCTATTAATTTAACACAGTAGGCCTATAACAACCCACTGTCTTCCCACAGGTGAGCCCTACCTACTGGCCTCTGTGCAGACTGAGCTGTTCCTGTTTGGGCTGAGAAGCAGCAGTCTGGATGTCCTGGTGTCCTCTGCTAAGAAAGCCATCCTGTCCCTGGACTATGACTGGAGGGATCAGAAAGTGTACTGGGTCAGCCTGGATTCAGAGAGCATCAAATGGTCTTCTCTAGACCAGAAAAAGAGAGGAACTCTTGTCAAAGGTTAGTTGTGTGGTTAAACTGAGAATCTGTTAAACTGGTTGCGACTGTAAAAATAGCACATCTTATAAAAAGCACAGGTCAGTGTTCACTTGGGTTAACTAAAACTAACATAATCGTAATCCTTTTAATCTCACTACAGGCATCAAATCTGATTGCATTGCTGTTGACTGGGTAGGGAGAAACCTGTACTGGATTGATGGCATTGGAGGTGGTCGGATTATTGCTGTTGGATTAAACTCAACCATCATAAACTCTATGGATCTCACAGTCATCCTCGATGAGGACTTCGAACAACCTCGCTCTCTGGCACTCCTGCCACAGAAGGGGCAAGTTCTTTTCTAGGTCTAACACAAGCGGCACCCACCCAAACAATCTGTTATTCTAGTGATTTTGTATACGTTTGGTGATGACTAAACTAATACATATGGCTAAACAGTGTTGATCATGGGCAGGCTCCTGCTTATTGAATTGGTTTCCACCTAGAGATGTTTAACTTCTGTCCTATGATAGGATCATGTTCTTTGATGGCTTATGCATTACTGTCAGTAATCAATAATAAAATATTGATTTGGCTTTAACTGCAGGATCATGTTCTGGTCGGAGATTGGTAACGAGGTGAAGATTGAGCGGGCGGGAATGGACGGGTCTGAGAGGAGAGTAGTGGTCAGTCACAGCCTCAGCTGGCCAGGCGGTCTGGCTGTGGACACACTAGGGGAGAGGATCTACTGGACAGACGAGAAGCTCCGGTGCATCGGCTCAGCCAACCTGGATGGCGGGGACATTGAGGTACTACAGAAATGGGTTTGCATACGACTAGATCAGACTTGTATTGCGTGTTGCTGTATGCCAAGGTGCATGAAATTAAATCCACATGGGTTGGATACCCTAGATCCCTCAAACTCAACTCTGGCTCTTGAAGCCAGTTACACTGCTTTTCTCATTGTTCTGCTCTAATCAGACTGGTTTAGACGTGGGACACCAGGTGTGTGCATGCAGTTAATGATCAAGTAGAACACAAGCAGCAGGTTCTGGACCTCATAGGGTTAGACCCCAGGCCTTGATAAAGGCACATTGTAACATTTATCTGTTCCTTTCATTCCTGAAGCTTCTGCAGATGATGGAGACCACCAATCCGTTCTCTGTCACAGTTTACAATGACCTGCTCTACTGGTCAGACACCAGGAGGAGAACTATTCAAAGGGCTCATAAAATCACTGGAAAGAACCGCAAAGTTCTACTCAAACGACCTGGACAACCTTTTGGACTGAAAGCAAGTATACGAGCCCCCAATTTAAATGAATATTAATGCATGCATTATGTAAACCATTATGTTAATTTCACCTAAATAGGATTAAATTATGCAATGGGTTTGCTGTAATTACACAAGCAACCTCTCTTCCTTTTTGATGTAAGCTTAATGATTTGTGTCGTTCTGGGATGCAGATCATTCATCCACTTCTGCAGACAAGCAATGAGCGTCCCTGTGAGAACCTTCGTTGCTCTCACCTGTGTGTGCTGGGCCCAGGCCCCAAAGGGGTCTGCAAGTGTCCTTCTGGTCTGCTCCTAGCTGAGGATGGCCTCACCTGCTCCAACCTGGTCAACTCTGCCTTCCTCTTGGTGCTCTCGCCAACTGTTGTCACACAGGTATGACTCTGGCCACTGCAGGTTTACCCATTTCACTTGGTACTGCACTATATTTAATGCCACTAGGTACATATTGTGTGAAGTAATAGTCTGTCTTCTAATTTGAATTGAGTTTTATTTCAGTATACATGGCAGCTAAAACAGTTTAGGGTTGGTTACCTTCACAAAAGCTGTCAGTAATAACCTGGGCTTTGAAAGGCTGTGGAAGCCCTTGTTATTTGTGTGCAATTCAGGAATAAACACAAAGATTCTGCACCTTGTAATTCAACACTTTATATACACTGCTCAAAAAAATAAAGGGAACACTAAAATAACACATCCTAGATCTGAATGAAATATTCTTATTAAATACTTTTTTCTTTACATAGTTGAATGTACTGACAACAAAATCACACAAATTGTCAATGGAAATCAAATGTATCAACCCATGGAGGTCTGGATTTGGAGTCACACTCAAAAATTAAAGTGGAAAACCACACTACAGGCTGATCCAACTTTGATGTAATGTCCTTAAAACAAGTCAAAATGAGACTCAGTAGTGTGTGTGGCCTCCACGTGCCTGTATGACCTCCCTACAACACCTGGGCATGCTCCTGATGAGGTGGCGGATGGTCTCCTGAGGGATCTCCTCCCAGACCTTGACTAAAGCATCCGCCAACTCCTGGACAGTCTGTGGTGCAACGTGGCGTTGGTGGATGGAGCGAGACATGATGTCCCAGATGTGCTCAATTGGTTTCAGGTCTGAGGAACGGGCGGGCCAGTCCATAGCATCAATGCCTTCCTCTTGCAGGAACTGCTGACACACTCCAGCCACATGAGGTCTAGCATTGTCTTGCATTAGGAGGAACCCAGGGCCAACTGCACCAGCATATGGTCTCACAAGGCCCCCCACACCATGACTGAAACACCGCCAAACCGGTCACGCTGGAGGATGTTGCAGGCAGCAGAACGTTCTCCACGGCGTCTCCAGACTGTCACGTGCTCAGTGTGAACCTGCTTTCATCTGTGTAGAGCACAGGGCGCCAGTGGCGAATTTGCCTATCTCTGTGTTCTCTGGCAAATGCCAAACGTCCTGCACGGTGTTGGGCTGTAAGCACAACCCCCACCTGTGGACGTCGGGCCCTCATACCACCCTCATGGAGTCACATTTGTGGCCTGCTGGAGGTCATTTTGCAGGGCTCTGGCAGTGCTCCTCCTTGCACAAAGGCGGAGGTAGTGGTCCTGCTGCTGGGTTGTTGCCCTCCTACGGCCTCCTCCACGTCTCCTGATGTACTGGCCTGTCTCCTGGTAGCGCCTCCATGCTCTGGACACTACGCTGACAGACACAGCAAACCTTCTTGCCACAGCTCGCATTGATGTGCCATCCTGGATGAGCTGCGCTACCTGAGCCACTTGTGTGGGTGTAGACTCCGTCTCATGCTACCACTAGAGTGAAAGCACCGCCAGCATTCAAGTGACCAAAACATCAGCCAGGAAGCATAGGAACTGGGAAGTGGTCTGTGGTCACCACCTGCAGAACCACTCCTTTATTGGGGGTGTCTTGCTAATTGCCTATAATTTCCACCTGTTGTCTATTCCATTTGCACAACAGCATGTGACATGTATTGTCAATCAGTGTTGCTTCGTAAGTGGACAGTTTGATTTCACAGAAGTGTGATTGACTTGGAGTTACATTGTGCTGTTTAAGTGTTCCCTTTATTTTTTTCAGCTGTGTGTGTGTGTGTGTGTGTGTGTGTGTGTGTGTGTGTATATATATATTTTTAGATCTACCTGCAGACCATGCACAGTGCTGTGGGTCTGAAAAGCTGGCCGGAGCACCTCGCCCTACCTCTCCCCAATGTCAACGAGGCAGCGATGTTGGATTACACCCTGCAAGATCAGACTCTGTACCTAGCTGACTCTGGCCAATCGTCTGTAGTCCTCTTCAAGCTGAAGGAGACCGGCTTGGTGCCTCGCGGCCAGTTCCTGCAACTCAAAGGGGACACAGTTACAGCCCTGGCTCTAGACTGGATAACCCTCAGCGTATACTGGAGTAGCACCAAGCAGCCACGGCTGCAGGTCACCTCTTCCAGTGGGGAATACACTGCTGTGTTAATTCAGGATATTGGAAGTCTGGAGTCCATAGCGCTTCACCCACTCAGTGGAAGACTCTGTTTTACCAACCTGGCCAAGCAGGGGGAAGGCGCTCAGGTGGAGTGTGCTCACATGGATGGGGTGAAGCGCGCTCCGGTGTGGAAGGATGCTTTTCAGCCCACCTCCCTGACTTTCTCCAACAAGGGCAATGAGATCTACTGGGCTGACATCGGTGAGGAATTCATTATTTTATAGAGTAAAACCCTTTTTAAAAATCTATCTATAGTAGTGATGGTGAGGTAATACTTCTATCAACAAGTCTATGTTCTAGGTTATGGGGTGATCGGCTCTGTCAGAGTTGATGGTACTGGATACAAGGAGTTTAAGACTGGGGATGGCCTGACTGCATTTGCACTCAGCAACGGAATGCTCCTCTGGGTGACAGACAGTGGTAATGTGGATTATTTTTAAACGGCTGCTTCCACCAGAACCTAGTGCTATGTTATGTCTTACTGTGGTTAGTAGATGGCTCTGTTTTAGTCATTAACCAAAGTAGCACTAACAAGGATAATGGTTGATCTTTAACCCAAAGTTATTTCACTGTGGTTTTGGATTATCATGGATGTTGAGTTGATCATGTACATGTTCCTATCAAATGTTTCAGACACAACCAAAGTTTGGTATAGAGATGATCCATTGACTAAGAAGCTTTGGTTCGAGGTAAACACTGAAATTGTCAGTTTGAAGGCGTACAGCAAGTCCAGCCAGATGGGTAAGAAAGGACACATTTGCACATAACCCACTACTCTATCATTTACTGATATGTGACTTTTCAACCTTTACTCTTTCTCATCCATTTCCAGGTTCCAACCTCTGCTCAGATGGGAATGGAGACTGCAGTCACTTGTGTTTGGCTCTTCCTGGTGGTAGGACCTGTAGGTGTGCCCATGACCATTACCCAGTCAATGTCACATACTGCGCCCCAGACCAGCACTGCCCAGCTGGAAGTAGACCCTGTCTGGATGGGCACACATGCTTCCCCTTGGAGAAGTTCTGTGACGGACATCCTGACTGCCCTGACACTTCAGATGAGAACTGCAAGTCTTCTTTCCATTATCAATGTTTCAATCTTCCCTTTCCCATTGTTATGAGCTTAAGAAAAGATTATCACAGTTCAATTACAAAGATTTTTAGCTATCATAACTCCGCATTCTCCAATCCTGGTCTTGGGGACAACAAGTGTTTATGCGTCATTATTTAAATCTGATGTGTAGTGCTAAGGAAAAAACAAATGTGCAGCTCTTGAATCGCTGTCCTAACTTAAACTAATTTGAATACAACCTGGTCTTATGTATTCCCCATTGTCTCAGGTGTCGATCTCAAAGGGAAGTCTGTCAAGGCCAAAGCCCCAAACCAGCTTCCCAGTCCCAGCTTTCCTATACCTGCAGATCCTGGCTCCACCTCTCTGGACAATAGTTGGCTGGTGAGAAACCTGGAAGCCCAGCAGTGTAGTGAAAAGCACTGCAATGGGAATGGGGAGTGTGTGGAGACCAATGGGGGCATCTCCTGTGCCTGTGGTTTAGGCTACAGTGGCGACTCCTGTCAAAACCAGCTCACCAAGACTATGCAAGGCCCACTCATCTATGGGGCCATTGGCCTCTGTGCTGCAATTATTGTTATCAGTGTCCTCGCTGCGGTGGTTAAGAGGAAGATTGCAAACACAAGGTACACCATAACAAACTGCTTGATACTGTAGGTCTTCCCCCTTAATATCTCTACAATATCGATCTGTTCTCGTGGTGTTTCAGAATCCATTCTGACGTTTAGCCAGTTTGTGTCAAGATTGAGATTATATTCACCTTTTCCATTCCCAGGATTGCCAACCCTGTTGCAAAGCAGACTAGTATGATTGAGCTGGAGAAGGGTGAAGGTTGTGAAGGAGCTTCACCTAACAGTGACTTTGCAGAGGTACAGTGAGCTGTTATACTGAATTTTAAAGCAGTTGATTGAAAACATCTGTTTTGCTTCATGGTTGCTTTTATTTCACAGGAAGTGGTGTCTGTGGATTAACTACTTTATCAGCAGCCTCTTTCTATTCAATAAAGTTTCATTTTCTACAGTTCTGTTTGTCTTTATCTACACAATCGCAATTCAAATGAACATTTTGCTTGTGAGTATCTCTACATAAGTTTAGTTGTGAGTTCTTGTGTATGAAAGGAAGGCTAGATTTGAGAAATGACTCCTGCGTTATTGGTTTTAGTTATGAAGTCAAAGCTTTCAATATGTCTTTGGGTCGTGTCGTGGCGCGGCTCGCCACGAAGAGTGACCATATACCACAAACACCGTGTCGTTTTGCTATTATAAACTGGTTACCAACAGTGCCTGTGAGCAATAATGAGTCACTCAACATGTTAAACACTAATCTCTGTACCCAACATGTAAAATTATCTGTAAGGTCCCTCAGTTCAGCAGTGAATTTCAAATGCTGATTAAACCACAAAGACCAGGGAGTTGTTCCAATGCCTCGCATTGGTATAAATCAAAAGCAGACCTTGACTATCTCTTAAGCATGAGTTCATTACATTTTCGATAGTGTATCAATACACCATCACTAAGCTACAGGAGTTCTTCCTAAAGCCGTTGCCCGAGAGGAAGGAAACCGCTCGGGGATATCACCATAAGGCCAGTGATTTTAAGAATTAAATGGCTGTGATGGGAGAACTGCTGGATCAACATTGCAGTTACTCCACAATACTAACAAAATTCAGTGGCAAGGAAGCCTATATGTAACAAAGCTGCAAACAGGATGCATGTTTTGTAGTAAGGCCCTAAAGTAATACTGCTGAGAATTTACCAAAGCAATTAACCTTGTCTTTTGTGTTGTGTAAATACAACATTGAGTACCACGCTCCATATTCAACTATAGTGGTGACTGCATCATGGGTATGCTTGTAATTTGTTAATGACTGGGGAGTTTCGAGCTGGGAAAGGATTGTGCTTGCACCATTTATGGGGAAAACCTGGTCTGCTTTCCACCAGACACTGGGAGATGACTTGTCCTTTCAGAAGGACGATGACCATGAGTTGCTTACCAAGAAGACGGTTCCTGCGTGGCAGTAAAGTTCCCGTAGATTTAAGTTAACGCAAGACCTGAAAATGGTTGTCTTGCAATGATCAACCTGTGGCAGCACTTGAAGAATAGGCAAAGGTTGCACAACCAAGGTGTAGAAAGCTCTTAGACGTACCTCAAGTATTGACTGAATATTTATGCAAATACGTGCTATTAAATTTCTAATCACTTTCATCAGGTGTGTAGATGGGTGAGACTCTATTTTGAGTAAGGGCTGTAATGTGGAATAAGTCAAGGGGTATACATTTTTCTTGCGTCATACCTGTGGTATATTGACAAACGCACGGCTGAAATGCGGTTTCAGCTCATCTGCATCCAGGACCCAAACTACTTGGTTTATAATTTTTTGTTATTACTTTTAAAGGCTTATGCTTCTGAAATTAGTTTATGTAGCCTTGAGTGACATGGCCTGGTGAATCACCTTTGTCAAAGCATGCTGCATTGCGTGAGAGGGCATGTGTATTTGACAGTCGTTTCTATTTAATGTGCCAATTCTTGGTGGTTCCAAACTTCTATTTAATAACGATGGAGGTCACTGTGTTCTTGGACCTTCAATGCTGCAGAAATGTTTTGGTACCCTTCCCCAGATCTGTGCCTCGACACAATCCTGTCTCTGGGCTCTACGGACAATTCCTTCAACCTCATGGCTTGGTTTTTGCTCTGACAATTATGGGACCTTTTTTATATAGTCAGGTGTGTGCGCCTTTCCAAATCATGTCTAATCATTTTAATGTACCAAAGGTGGACTCCAAGTTGGAGATACGTCAAGGATGACCATTGGAAACGGGATGCATCTGAGCTCAATTTTGAGTCTCATAGCAAAGGGTCTGAATAAGGTATTACATTTTATTATATACATTTCAAACCTGTTTTCGCTTTGTCGTTATGGGGTATTGTATAGATCAGGATTTTTTACAAATGTTTCAGTTTTAGAGTAAGACTAATGTAACAAAATGTGGAAAAAGGGAAGGTCTGAATGCACTGTATATTTTAACCTGCTCTGACTAATACTGAACATGAAGGAAAAACGGTGTAGTTGGAATAGGATAACTACCAGCCATATTTTATGATCAATTCCCCATGTACTCACATTATGCTGCAATGTGATTGCAGCTTCTCTGCTTCAAGCAAAATATGTATCGGTCTGTTTGTTTCCCACCAAAGAAATAAGGTTGTTCTTTTGGTTTGCTGGTTTCCTATGATTAAATAAACATTCTTCCGGTGATGACTAGACTGTTTTTCATTGTTTACACAATCCACATGTTTAGCGTTTTGTCTTCACATTGGTTTATTTGTTCTCTAATTATTCAGTAAAGATATCTTAATCGGTTTGCTGGATACTCTCTAATTAAAGGATTTTGGGGGGTTGAATCTGAAAGGTTATCTTCAAATATAGACAAGACTAAAGTGTATATTGCCTTGGAAATGAGTCAAATTAATTATTGATCCCACCCACTTCTGCTTGTCTAGCATATAAACATGCCCCATTCAAACATCTGTTCATAATGTCCTTTTGATTCTAGTCTTACTTGCACAGGATATGCAGTAGGAACATCAGCTTTGAATTTGTATTCATTTTGTCTGTAAACTCCTTTTAATGCTGAAGAGGACACTCTTCAAGATCATGATTAGTGTAACAGCTTTACTACTGGTCTTTTCCCATAGTACTGTTGAGGGTCCAACTGAAAATTAACTACATTTTTACTTACATTTATTTTACTCTTTGAGAAATGAAGGAACATAGTGGAGATTCTAAGGACCACCCTTTATGCTTTCTTTATGGTGACGGTAACATCTTCCAACCCAGTGAGTGAGTGCTTTTTATAATTGTCATCTAATGCACCATACTGTCCAAGATTACATAAAGTGAGTGTAAAAGGTGTGCTGTGTTTGTCTCTACACCAAAATATGATTTATATTTGTGAAAATGGGTAATTCGGCATAGGTTCTATTTTAGAACAAAGTCTTTCGAGTCATCCTCAGAGGTCATTGGTCCACCATAGACAACCCTTCAGACACCTGGAAGGAGATAGACCTACCAGACAGTTTTAACCCTAACCCAGCCTCACAATCCTCAGAAGCTGAAGCTACACAAACCTCCCTTCAAACCTACAACTCAAATCATGTCACATGCACCGAATACAACAGGTGCAGAACTTAGTTACAAGCTCAACCAACAATGCAGGTAAGAAAATACTTTAAAAAAGTAAAATAATTCAAGAGCAGCAGTAAAATAACAATAGCAGGGAGTACAGGGAGTACCCATAAAGAGTCAATGTGTGGGGGCACCCGTGTCGAGGTAATTAAGGTAATATGTACATGTAGGTAGTTATTAAAGTGACTATGCATAGATAAGAGAGTAGCAGCAGTGTGGAAGAGGGGGGGAAATTGTAAATAGTCTGGGTAGCCATTTGATCAGATGTTCATGAGTCTTATGGCTTGGGAGTAGAAGCTGTTTAGAAGCCTCTTGGACCTAGACATGGTGCTCCGGTACCACTTGCCGTGCGGTAGTAGAGAGAACAGTCTATGACTAGGGTGGCTAGAGTCTGACAATTTTTGGGCCTTCCTCTGACACTGCCTGGTATAGAGGTCCTGGATGGCAGGAAGCATGGCCCCAGTAATGTACTGGGCCGCACGCACTACCCTCTAGTGCCTTGTGGTCGGAGGCCGAGCAGTTACCATACCAGGCAGTGATGCAACCATGCTCTCGATGTTGCAACTGTAAAACCTTTTGAGGATCTGAGGACCCATGCCAAATTTTTTCAGTCTCATGAGGGGGAATAGGTTTTGTCGTGCCCTCTTCACAACTGTCTTGGTGTGCTTGGACCATGTTAGTTTGTTGGTGATGTGGACACCAAGGAACTTGAAGCTCTCAACCTGCTCCACTACAGCCCCGTCGATGAGAATGGCGGCGTGCTCGGTCCTCCTTTTCCTGTAGTCCACAATCATCTCCTTTGTCTTGATTTCGTTGAGGGTGAGGTTGTTGTCCTTGTACCACACAGGCAGGTCTCTGACCTCCTCCCTATAGGCTGTCTCATCGTTGTCGGTGATCAGGCCAACCACTGTTGTGTCATTAGCAAACTTAATGATGGTGTTGGAGTCGTGCCTGGCCGTGCAGTCATGAGTGAACAGGGAGTATAGGAGGGGACTGAGCACGCGCCCCCGTGTTGAGGATCAGCGTAGTGGATGCGTTGTTACCTACCCTTACCACCTGGGGGCGGCCCGTCAGGAAGTCCAGGATCCAGTTGCAGAGGGAGGTTTTAGTCCCAGGGTCCTTATCTTAGTGATGAGCTATGAGGGAAATATGGTGTTGACTACAGCTCAGAGTTCAATTAATAGCATTCTCACATATGTGTTCCTTTTGTCCAGGTGTGAAAGGGCAGTGTGGAGTGCAATAGAGATTGCATCATCTGTGGATCTGTTGGGGTGGTATGCAAATTGGAGTGGGTCTAGGGTTTCTGGGATTATGGTGTTGATGTGAGCCATGACCAGCCTTTCAAAGTATTTCATGGCTACAGACGTGAGTGCTACCGGTCGGAAGTCATTTAGGCAGGTTACCTTAGTGTTCTTGGGCACAGGGACTATGGTGGTATTACAGACTCAGACAGGGAGAGGTTGAAAATGTCGGTGAAGACACTTGCCAGTTGGTCAGAGCATGCCCGGAGCATATGTCCTGGTAATCCGTCTGGCCCTGTGGCCTTGTGAATGTTGACCTGTTTAAAGGTCTTACTCACATTGGCTGCGGAGAGCGTGATCACAGTCGTCCAGAACAGCTGATGCTCGCATGCATGTTTCAGTGATACTTGCCTCCTCAAAGCGAGCATAGAAGTTATTTAGCTTGTCTGGTAGGCTTGTGTCAATGGGCAGCTCTCGGCTGTGCTTCCCTTTGTAGTCTGTAATCGTTTGCAAGCCCTGCCATATCCGACGAGCGTCAGAGCCGGTGTAGTACGATTCGATCTTAGTCTTGTATTGAGGCTTTGCCGGTTTGATGGTTCGTCGGAGGGCATAGAGGGATTTCTTATAAGCTTCCGGGTTAGAGTTCCGCTCCTTGAAAGCGGCAGCTCTACCCTTTAGCTCAGTGCGAATGTTGCCTGTAATCCATGGCTTCTGGTTGGGGTATGTACGTACAGTCACTGTGGGGATGACGTCATCAATGCACTTATTGATGAAGGCAGTGACTATGGTGATGTACTCCATTCTGTGCTAGCAAAACCGTCCTGTAGTTTAGTATCTGCTTCATCAGAACACTTTTTAAAAGACCAAGTAACTGGTGCTTCCTGCTTAAATTTTTGCTATCAGGAGGATAGAATTACGGTCAAATTTGCCAAATGGAAGGCAAGGGAGAGCTTTGTACACGTCTCTGTGTGTGGAGTAAAGGTGGTATAGAGTTTTTTCCCCCCTGGTTGCACATTTACCATGTTGATAGAAATGAGGTAAAACTGATTTAAGTTTCCCTGTATTAAAGTCCCCGGCCACTAAGAGTGCCGCCTCTGGATGAGCGTTTTCCTGCTTCCTTATGGTGGTTTTAGTGCCAGCATTGGTCTGTGGTGGTATGTAGACAGCTACGAAAAATACAGATGAAAACTCTGTAGGTAGATAGTTTGGTCTACAGCAGGTATACCCAAAGTGGGGTTTGCCATCGGGGGTACGCCAATAGACGCCTCACAAATCCTCAACTGGCAGCTTCATTAAATAGTACCCGCAAAACACCAGTCTCAACGTAAACAATGAAGAGGCGACTGTGCAAATCTCCCTAGAAGGCTAGTATCCCAATGAAAAAGCTATATCTCAGACTGGCCAATAAAAAGAAAAGATTAAGATGGGCAAAAGAACACAGACTGGCCAGCATCCCGGAGTCGCTTCTTCACTGTTGACGTTGAGACTGGTGTTTTGCGGGTACTATTTAATGAGCTGCCAGTTGAGGACTTGGGAGGCGTCTATTTGGCGTACCCCCGACAGCAAACCCCAGTACATGTCTTCTTGCTCAGTTGTGCACCGGGGCCTCCCACTCCTCTTTCTATTCTGGTTGGAGCCAGTTTCTTGGCAATTTCTCACATAGAATAGCCTTAATTGTTCAGAACAAGAATAGACTGACGAGTTTCAGAAGAAAGGTCTTTGTTTATGGCCCTTTTGAGCCTGTAATCAAACCCACTAAACTAGTCTAAAGAAGGCCAGTTTTATTGCTTCTTTAAATCAGCACAATAGATTTCAGCTGTGCTAACATAATTGAAAAAGGGTTTTCTAATGATGAATTAGCCTTTTAAAATGATAAACTTGGATTAGCTAACACAACGTGCCATTGGAACATAGGAGTGATGGTTGCTGATAATGGGCCTCTTTACACCGATGTAGATATTCCATTTTATTTTTTTTATCTGCCGTTTCCAGTCACAATACTCATTTACAACATTTCCGATAAATTAGATGTTATTTTAAATGGACAAAAAATGTTGCTTTTCTTTATAAAAAACAAGGACATTTCTAAGTGAACGTTGGCTAAAAGTACAGATCGCAAAGGGAGATTTGCCACTCGCCACCTGATCCTCACACGGCACCCCGATCTCTTTCTGTGAAATCTCAAGTTTCTTTCTCCAGCGAATGACGGGGATGAGGGCCTGTTCGGGTGTTGAGTACATCCTTACCGTCAAAAATAATTTGTCCAATTCGAGGTGAGTAAACACTGTTCTGATGTCCAGAATCTCTTTTTGGTCATAAGAGACGGTAGCAGCAACATTATGTACAAAATAAGTTACAAACAATGCGAAAAAACTAAACAAAATAGCACGGTGGGTTAAGAGCCAATAAAATGGCAGGCATCCTTTCCGGCGCCATCTTTCATGAATCAGCAGATTCAATAAAATGCCCAGAAAATTAGTCTTCTTCACAACACCCAGTCATCATCGCTGTGACTGATTCTCCTAGTCTGACGGTGGCACAACAGCTCTGCCATCAGTCACTGACATAATCACGTTCCAAGAATTCCATGTGGGCACAACTCCTCCCCCAGCCCCATACATCATTGGGCCCACTCCTCCCCCAGTCTCTTCAGTACTAACTCGGCAGCCAGTTCTATTGGGAACCACTGACAGCAACACGTCTGCGGTGCCAGTTTGCTTTACTGTATACATAACCAGCCCTCAGCTAGTTCCTACCAGAGGAGATAACATTTAAAGCTTATACAAAAGCAGGCAATAATGATTTCCCCCCCCCCCCCCCATGTTTCCAGTCTGTATCAGACTGTAAATTTGTATAATTTGTTGGACTTTCTATACATTTCACAGAATGTTAATTGCATTTGTTTTTATAAAGAACACGTTACCACCACTATTCACTATTTATTTTGGGATAACTGACGCAAATCTGAAATTACATTCATCACAATCATGGGTATTTATTATTAGTTATGTTAAAATGTCACTGAATCCCAACACCCACATCAATGAATGACACCAATGGCAATACAGATGCAATATTTTCATACTCCACTTCTCTCCTTTGTTTGAGCAACAGTACCAACAATATGAGTTAAGCATGGAGTGAGATATAGTTGCCAACAGCCATTGTCTAACTGCAGTATTTATTCAATAATTTACATACATGTGTTATTCATGATAATCCACAGGACTAAGTAAAATGTATATTCAGCTCATAAATGGAATGAACACGATTTGATGTTACACAGTATATAAAATATTTTTGTTAAATACCTGAGTTTTACAAATAAACATTAAATCCCATTACTATTGTAAAATGTCAGTCTAAAACATTTAGTTAGGCTTTTAGACATGCAAAGCCGCTCAAACATTGGTAAACTCCTCACAAAACATATACAAAAAAAATAATATATATATATATATATATACATTTTGTGAAAGCGTTATTATTGACAAATAGGAATCCATTCCAACTTGGGACAAAATGGGAAAATAAATTGTGTGGCTGACTATATTAGATATTATAGGCATCTGATTTCCACATTAAAGACATACTCCGGTACTTTGGCAACTAAGAAAGTCTTTTTTAAACCTCCCGCTTTGGACTGGATGTGTCAATGTATAGTTCATACATGCATAATCTATGAGCAGAATTACTGTTTTACCTTAATTAGCCACGAAATCCCTAGTTTGAAAGCAACTGTTTTCTTGAAGCTGTTCCACTCCATTTTCCCTCCATTTTCCCCCAAGTGGGCCAACTGCCTAGCAATTTGAGTTCTAGTCAATAAATTTCAGCCCCTCACATTTGAGTGACAGCCAACAAGAGGTCTGCCCAGCGTTATCCAATGAGGTTGCAGGGCGGGCCCAACGGCTCACCAAACACAGCAAAGAGCAATGATGTGGTGCACATATCTTCACGTCACACAGTGCACAATTTTCGGGGTCCACTTTTGGCTAGCGAGCTCTACTTTCAGAACTACTGGTTAAAAAGTATACAAAAAGTACCGGAGAATCTATAAGAAAATGAATTCCTCATTCACAATTCTCTTCTGCTGGCTTTTTATCTGAGAAACAAATAGTTCAATAGCAATTGCTTTTTAATGGGTATGTAATAACAGAAATTCAATCCAAAAACTACTGTACAACACACTAGACTGTGGATAAAAGTTTAGGACCCCAAGTACTTGGAACCAGGTTCTGGAACCCAGGCATGACTAACTGTACTCTTGGCAGAGCAACGTTGGGAAAGATGTGGATAGTATAGTTAAGTCTGTGTAGACTGGGGAAGTAGGGTGGAGCAGAGAGATAACTACGGGGTGGACTCCTAATGTTTTCTCCATAGAATTATAATTATAGATATTCTAATTCTATGGTTCTGGCACTGGGGACTGGGGCTTATGCTCTGGCTCTTGCTGTGGCTCCTGGGGCTGTGGTTCCTGGAGCTGCTGTATCAGTCCCCCATCCTGTGCTGTGTTGTAGGACCCACAGCCACTGCACTTCATTCCCAGAACATGAAAAGGCACTGTACAGTGGGTTTGGCAGTCATTACATATGATCTACAGTTAGGGAAAAGGAGAAAGGAAAGGCTGAGCAAACCGTATCATGAGGCAGAAGTAGTGCTCACTACTGAAACTTCAAAAGGGAAGTTTAAATATCCCTCATATACAAGCTTGAAGTGACTCACATTAAATAAACCAATGTAAATCTACACCAGATCAGGGTAGTCACAGTATCCCAGAACACAAGGGACCACAAGAGGTCAGCATGTTTTTTGTTTGTTGTAAAGGTCCATTTCACATTCAAAGTGAATACATGTGTGTGTAACAGTTTAACTTTAGTCCGTCCCCTCGCCGGGCTCGAACCAGGGACCCTCTGCATACATAGACAACTGACACCCATGAAGCATCGTTACCCATCGCTCCACAAAAGCCGCGGCCCTTGCAGAGCAAGGGGAACCACTACTTCAAGGTCTCAGAGCAAGTGACGTCACCGATTGAAACGCTATTAGTGCGCACCACTGCTAACTAGCTAGCCATTTCACATCGGTTGCATGTGTCATACCTTCACAGTGGCATCCTGGTATTCAGTGGGCATGGGTGACTGAGCCATATCTTTGTCCATCTGCTCCCAGGAGTCCTCCATATTCCAGGCCGAGTGCATACAGAGTGGGCAGCGATATGCACTGAAGAGAAAATATAGAGGCAATATTCCTGGTCACACAGACCCCTGCTTATATGAAAGTCATGCAGATTATATGATTTATAAGTTATTGAAAGTAATTAGGATTCATATATGATTAGTAGCACAATATTTGAAAAGGAATAGGGACATTACCCAGTTCGGACCATGTCATCAAAGCAAGTTCTGAAAAACAAAGAAAACCAGTGAACCTTCTAAAAATCGTTCCATAGACCAGAAGACAAGAGTAAGTAAGACTCCACTAATGCACCTGCTGTATCAGCCATCAGATTAACAGTGGCATCAATACAATCTTTTTTTTTGGGGGGGGGGTCATATAGGCTAATGACAATGGTTTTGAGAGTGTTATGAAGAAAATGTCATACTTGTGTAGAAGATGGCCACACGGAAGAACGTGAGCTCCTATTCTTGATGTGTGCATATCCTTAGTTAGAGAGGACAAAACATTATGTATGTATTGATTATAAACTGTATGAGGAAAAGTACTTATGAAACTGTCAAATACAGGTTGTGAATTCCTATAAAACAATATTGTACACCGAGTATACCAAACATTAGGAAAACCTTCCTAATGCCTTCCTAACTTTCCTAAAGCGGATTTGACAAGTGACATCAATAAGGGATCATAGTTTTCACCTGGTCAGTCTATCATGGAAGAGCAGGTGTCCTTAATGTTTTGTACACTCAGTGTATACTAAACAACATAATAAAAGTGAAATGCACAGCAATCGTTTAACTGATCTTACTATTCATTAACTTACCTCCATACACACTGGGCAGTTCTGTCTTGAAACATTTTCAACACACTGAAACAAAAAAAAACAGTCTTGTACAGATAAATTAAGTGAAAGACAAGAGCCATGGCATTAGAAGTATTGTATTGGGGCAATTCCATGGTAACGTAATTACGCTGAGACATAAATATATATGCCAAACAAAAACCATTGATTTAGAGTTGTACAGTTTGCTAAACTTTGAAATCAAGATTTTGTTTGGTATATATTTGAAAGTGAAAAATCTGAGACTCAGCGTAATTCCATGACCATGGAATTGACAATTTACAGACTAGCGACAGATATAATAACGGTCAGCGGAGGTTGACAATCACCTTGTGATTTCCTCGTAGATCACTGGCTAAACAGAGATTGCACTTCTGACAGTGGAAGTATTTCTCCCTTGGTCCAATCCTGCAGGAGTACATAACATGACCGTACATATTTAATATGCTATTCAAGTGTTTTAAGACACCAATATTTGCAAATAAAATGGAAATCTAAAATATGCTGGAGGTCAGAAGCTGGTCAGATATATCAGATGATGAACTTGGGTGAACTATATATGGAAATGTATATGTCAAACAACAAGACAGTTACTCACCTGCATATTCCACAGGGCTGACAGTGATACTGCTTCTTGTCTTTATCAAACAGGTGACAGATATCACAGTAATAGTCCCCAAATGTAACATTACACTCCTGGCAGGTTTTTTGTGCCTGAAAGAAGAACCAGATGTAAGAAATGAAATGGGACAAACAATGGGACCATATTGATATGTTGAATGAACAGTATAGATGGGACTCAGAGACTGACAACAGTTCCCCTCTAACATAATTACCTGCTGTACTGTGTTGCAGACTGAGCACTGCACCTCTTTGACCAGGAAGCGGTCCATTTGATGGTCCTCTTCAGCATCATGACACAGGCGACAAACATACGCTTTACCACAACATGGAGCCTGGGGGACATAAACAAGTTTGGGCAGGGCTTGAGAAACAAACCAACACATTCCATGGGGGACTGTGCCTTTTCCTTCCACACACCACACCTTTGGAACTCCTTCCTGACAATCTCAGAGCTGTTCAGACTGTCGGCTCTTTTAAAGCAGGCCTTAAGACCCTTCCTCCAATACGTTTATTGTTGCTTTTATGATATGTTTATATCATTTTTTGCACTTTGACATTTTTGTATAATCAAAAGCGCTTTACAAATGTAATTTATTATTACATTAATTTGACTGACAGTTGTTGGTGATCATGGTACTTGGTAGTCCCAAGTACCATGAGGGTTGCAGGGTTGCCTTCTCTTCATGATGATAGATGTTAACCCTACAATTACAAAGAATTATACTTCTATGACGTAACTTAGCTAAACATTCTGCTCATGTGCATACATTCATTTACAGTAACGTTAGCTGACTAACGTTGATTTAAGACCATGACAAGCCGATCGCTAGCTAACGTTATTCAGATAGCTAGCATGGCTAGCTATATACGAATGACACCAAGCAAACTAATGTTACATTAATGTAAAATACAAAAACAATATTTACAACTATACAATTCCTGATTCATGACCTAACATATTTCAATGTCCTCTTCAGACAGCTAACGTTAGCAATTTACCCAGCAACCTAACGCACTAGCTATATAGGTCTGGTATGACAGTGCAAATCACGTTAGCTATTATAAAGCAGGGAACATGAATAAGACAATCAATAACAGTCTTAATATCTCGTCGAAATAAAAACAATTTCTCACTTTCAAAAAACAGCTGCGTATGTAGTGATCACATCCAACAGGAGCAGCCATTTTTCCATTCATGACTGTTTCTTCTTTATTTTCTCGTATGAGCAGCTCCTGAGCGCATTACTGCCACCTAACGCGCTGGAGGGGCGCTCATGGCGCAACTCTGCAACGCTGGCTGCAAACCGGATCAAATTAACGTCTAATTTGACTTTTCGTAGCAAGTTAGTAGAATTTATGCAGGTTAAGGTTAGGAAACGAGTTAGGGATAGCTAAAATAAAATACAAAAATCAACTTTTGATGTTTCTTTTTACAAAGTCCCTTCTAGCTATGACCCTGCAACCGCTCTGGTTGCAACCCTCATGAAAATAACTTGGTTCAGGCAACCCAATTGTTCAGAACAGGCAACACAATTAGTCAGGTTTTCCTCCAACAAAATAACAATTTAACCTTCTAACGTCTGATAGGCAAGCTGTTTTGTGGTATCAGAAAATCAATTTGCTTCAGAAAGTAGTGGTGTCCTGCCACAAGGGGGCACTGTTTACTTATTATCATAGGCCTAAAAGGGACATCAACCGTATAGTCCATGCTAACGCTAAGATTAGGCCCAGGTTTTCAATCTGGACAATGGAGATCCAAAATAATAGAGTTGTGTTGTAGCTAAATTCTGTATTAGCTCTTTACAGTCCCTAAACTCGAATGACATGACATTTCTATCTGCTACATTCAGTGTGCTACAGATTCAAAGAGTGTGTGATGTTTATTACTAATAACGAATACTCAAAATCATCATGCTTTTTTAAACAATACAAAACATACGCATACAAACGACAACATACAGATGCACACAAATATCCACAACATCACCTCTGCCCAGACCCACCTACTCACACCCCCATCTCAAGCACCCTCATTATGCTTCACAACATGGCCTTTTTGTTTCTCTCCGTCGCCCACACATTTTCAACATTCAGATAATAAAGCATTTGACCTGTCCATTGTGTTAAGGATGGAGGATTGGTTGATTTCCATTTTTTAAGTACAGTTGGGCAAAAAAGTATTTAGTCAGCCACCAATTGTGCAAGTTCTCCCACTTAAAAAGATGAAAGAGGCCTGTAATTTTCATCATAGGTACACTTCAACTATGACAGACAAAATGAGAAAAGAAAATCACATTGTAGGATTTTTAATGAATTTATTTGCAAATTATGGTGGAAAATAAGTATTTGGTCACCTACAAACAAGCAAGATTTCTGGCTCTCACAGACCTGTAACTTCTTCTTTTAGAGGCTCCTCTGTCCTCCACTCGTTACCTGTATTAATGGCACCTGTTTGAACTTGTTATCAGTATAAAATACACCTGTCCACAACCTCAAACAGTCACACTCCAAACTCCACTATGTTCAAGACCAAAGAGCTGTCAAATGACACCAGAAACAAAATTGTAGACCTGCACCAGGCTGGGAAGACTGAATCTGCAATAGGTTAGCAGCTTGGTTTGAAGAAATCAACTGTGGGAGCAATTATTAGGAAATGGAAGACATACAAGACCACTGATAATCTCCCTCGATCTGGGGCTCCACGCAAGATCTCACCCCGTGGGGTCAAAATGATCACAAGAACAGAAAAAATCCCAGAACCACACGGGGGGACCTAGTGAATGACCTGCAGAGAGCTGGGACCAAAGTAACAAAGCCTACCATCAGTAACACACTACGCTGCCAGGGACTCAAATCCTGAAGTGCCAGACGTGTCCCCCTGCTTAAGCCAGTACATGTCCAGGCCCGTCTGAAGTTTGCTAGAGAGCATTTAGATGATCCAGAAGAAGATTGGGAGAATGTCATATGGTCAGATGAAACCAAAATATAACTTTTTGGTAAAAACTCAACTCGTTGTGTTTGGAGCACAAAGAATGCTGAGTTGCATCCAAAGAACACCATACCTACTGTGAAGCATGGGGGTGGAAACATCATGCTTTGGGGCTGTTTTTCTGCAAAGGGACCAGGACGATCCGCGTAAAGGAAAGAATGAGTGGGGCCATGTATGGTGAGATTTTGAGTGAAAACCTCCTTCCATCAGCAAGGTCATTGAAGATGAAACATGGCTGGGTCTTTCAGCATTACAATGATCCCAAACACACCGTCCGGGCAACGAAGGAGTGGCTTCGTAAGAAGCATTTCAAGGTCCTGGAGTGGCCTAGACAGTCTCCAGATCTCAACCCCATAGAAAATCTTTGGTGGGAGTTGAAAGTCCGTGTTGCCCAGCATCAGCCCCAAAACATCACTGCTCTAGAGGAGATCTGCATGGAGGAATGGGCCAAAATACCAGCAACAGTGTGTGAAAACCTTGTGAAGACTTACAGAAAACATTTGACCTCTGTCATTGCCAACAAAGGGTATATAACAAAGTATTGAGATAAACTTTTGTTATTGACCAAATACTTATTTTCCACCATCATTTGCAAATAAATTCATTAAAAATCCTACAATGGAATTTTTTTTCTCATTTTGTCTGTCATAGTTGAAGTGTACCTATGATGAAAATTACAGGCCTCTCTCATCTTTTTAAGTGGGAGAACTTGCACAATTGGTGGCTGACTAAATACTTTTTTGCCCCACTGTACATGAACTTTCAACAGGATTGACGAGAAAAGTATCGTCCAACACATCGGGTGTCTCACTGCATCCTCATATGCCATGTCTTGAAATATGCACATGGACATTTACATTGCAATCCGGTGCTCTTTCCTTTTGGGAAAAGAGACTGGAAGAGTATACATATTATATGCACATCAAATCATAGAAATGATTTACGTTGCAATGTGCAGTAGTTTAGTTGATTCCCGCTAGTCTTCCTGGTGAAGGCCTATGAGATAAAATTTTCTCCATGTTCCCTTTCTTAGTCAGCTAGGCTACTTACAAAGTGTGATGATAACCTATTGTGGTAAAAAATCTGTCTTTATCGGTGAGATTTCTAGAACTGGCTGAATGTCGGTGCTGTCTTTTCAACACCACATAATATAATATAGAATATAAATGTAATTCTAAGGCATATACTGGGCCATTGACAGTCCAGTGCTGTATATCCATGGCCACTTTCACAGAAAACATTCCTCTATGGAACCATCAATCATAATATAATTTCCGCATTGTCTTTTTTTACCCAGCAACCAAGAAATACCATAGATATTTCCAAGTCTTGTCCTAAACATGCCCTCTGCATCAAGTCAACTGTACTCTTAAGAGTTAACCAGAGGTTAGTACAGAATATCTCATCTGTCATTCTGTATTACAGTTGTTTACTAATTGTTTGTGGCACATTGCTACTTGAATGTGTTGTCACAGTTCAGAGTGTGTCCGCTGCAGGCTAGAAACACGACCCAGATTAAGATGAGAATGAATTTCTCTATGCGGTGGGGGATAGCAGAGATAGCTGCTGAAATGGGCCATGTAAAATATGTAAGCTCTGTGTAGATGTGCAACACTAATTCATGATCTCCAATTTTTACATCAGGACAAAACGTCTCTTTTACATAATATTTTAAATTAAATAAACCTACAGTCACACACACACACGCACGCACACACGCACGCACGCACGCGCACACACACACACACACACACACACACACACACACACACACACACACACACACACACACACACACACACACACACACACACACACACACACACACACACACACACACACACACACACACAGAGGGAGCGTAGCATGCTGACTTAGTGTTTTGATGTCAATATGTTATATGGGATGCAATGGGAGCCCTAAAATTGGCCTATCCCTGGGATGTTGAGCATATCATCTGTACTACAGTAGAAGGACAAAACAATATCTGCATGTTAATCAAAAACAAATGGATTGGTCTGTGAATGTATTATTACTCTGGATTTTTGCATATTTAAGATTTAAAGACCTTAGTTTGAGGGAGGGAATATAGAGAAATTAAGGGATCTCAGTTCAAGTAATCTCCCCTCAGACTACCAAATGTGGGCTCTGCCTCTGTCTGCCACTGCTGCTAGGACTGCTACATTCCCTTCATGATTGTGCTGTGTATCATGATGAAGGGAAGTGTAGTTTAAGTAGGGTCAAGGTATTGGGGTTTCTATACAGCAGAGGCAGACAGGGTAGAGGCTTTCTGTTCTAGGAACCAGGCAACCATAACAGCCTCAGAGGGCATGGATGGTCCCCCTTCCCTGTTACATGATGTGCTCCAACAGCCTCTCCCCCGAAGCCTGTCTCTGGAGACCTCACCCTGGCTCTAACCCTGGGCTGTCTGGGGTGCTGCTCTAACTAGGCCATGATAAGGCTAAACATGTGAAGTGGCAGGTCACTATGAATCTGTGTAACTCAGCTCGAGAACACACACATGAGAACACACGAGAAAACACACACACACACACATACACACACGTGCCTGCCCTGGAACATCATATGTCATTCACTGTTTATTTTAAGGCCCACAATGTTCTATGGAAAATACACACAATTGTACAGTTGTGCAGTAGTCTATTACACAATCATAATGCTGTCACTAGTGTCTCCTCATTTAAAGACACAATTTATTAAGTGGTTAGGATTATTCCGAGTTGGCAGTGTTATTATTTTGAGAACATGATATCATTCTTTTGCTGTCTTTCATACAAAGGATCAAACAGACATGTTTCTTTGAAAAGTTCAGAGAAGTCAAAGAGAAACTGAAGACAGAAGGAATAGAACACAAGTGGAGCCTTGTTTCAGGTGAGGGGGAGAAAACAAGATGATAATTACATAGCGACAAGGTACTGTGACAAACTGTAATTTGGTTGTGCCATATCACGATGCATGGTGGAACTGGCACCATCACCAATCAGGGAGGCAGAGCCTGGGGAAAACACATTCTCACATCACGCCCCCTGCTTCCATCACCACTGGTTAAAGATGAACTCAGTAATGCTGAATGTCTGCCATGTACGTTTGCGATATTACAACAACAAAACATTACTTTAAACAATGAACAATCTTTTATCCCCTTGTAAATCATTGCACATCATTGCATTGTGTGATAGAACAGTATATATTGCAAATTTGTTTATCACGATGCTGGATGTTCATCTCCTCTGTTTCATTAACAAAACAAAAACAATAACAAATGTGCTGGGGGTGAACAGTGGCACTGTTTACCATAATGCGAAATCCAGCTTTAAGTATAATATGTTCTTATATATATATATATATATATATATATATATATATATATATATATATATACTACTTCTTCAAAGTAGCCACCATTTGCCTTGATGACAGCTTTGCATACTCTTGGCATTCTCTCAACCAGCTTCATGAGGCAGTCACCTGGAATGCATTTCAATTAACATGTGTGCCTTGTTAAAAGTTAACTTGTGGAATTTCTTTCCTTCTTAATGCGTTTGAGCCAATCAGTTGTGTTGTGACAAATTACGGTTGGTATACAGAAGATAGCCCTATTTGATAAAAGACCAAGTCAATATTATGGCAAGATTGCAGCCCAAATAAATGCTTCACACAGTTCAAGTGACAGACACATCTCAACATCAACTTTGAATAAGGCCTTCATGGTCGACTTGCTGCAAAGAAACTACTACTAAAGGACACCAATAAGAAGAAGATACTTGCATGGGCCAAGAAACAAGAGCAATGGACATTAGACCGAGGAAAATGTATTTTGGGCTGATGAGTCCAAATTGGAGATTTTTTGTTCCAACCGCCGTGTCTTTGTGAGATGCAGAGTAGATGAACGGATGATCTGCGCATATGTGGTTCCCACCGTGAAGCATGGAGGAGGAGGTGTGATGGTGTGGGGGTGCTTTGCTGGTGACACTGTCTATGATTTATTTAGAATTCAAGGCACACTTAATCAGCATGGCTACCACAGCATTCTGCAGCAATAAGCCATCCCATCTGGTTTGTGTTTAGTGGGACTATCATTTGTTTTCAACAGGACAATGACCCAACACACCTCCAGGCTGTGTAAGGGCTATTTGACCAAGAAGGAGAGTGGTGGAGTGTTGCATCAGATGACCTGGCCTCCACAATCACCCGACCTCAACCCAATTGAGATGGTGTTGGATGAGTTGGACCGCAGAGTGAAGGAAAAGTAACCAACAAGTGCTCAGCAGATGTGGGAAATCCTTCAAGACTGTTGGAAAAGCAGGGGCCTCCCGGGTGGCGCAGTGGTTAAGGGCGCTGTACTGCAGTGCCAGCTGTGCCATCAGAGTCCTGGGTTCGCGCCCAGGCTCTGTCGTAACCGGCCGCGACCGGGAGGTTATGGGGCGACGCACAATTGGCCTAGCGTCGCCCGGGTTAGGGAGGGCTTGGTCGGTAGGGGTGTCCTTGTCTCATCGCGCACCAGCGACTCCTGTGGCGGGTGTTTCCTCCGGCGCATTGGTGCGGCTGGCTTCCGGGTTGGATGTGCGCTGTGTTAAAGAAGCAGCGGCTTGGTTGGTTGTGTATCGGAGGACGCATGACTTTCAACCTTCGTCTCTCCCGAGCCCGTACGGGAGTTGTAGCGATGAGACAAGATAGTAGCTACTACAACAATTGGATACTATGAAATTGGGGAGAAAAAGGGGTAAAATTAAAAAAAACAAAAAACTGACTGTTGGAAAAGCATTCCAGGTTAAGAGAATGCCAAGAGTGCGCAAAGCTGTCATCAAGGCAAAGGGTGGCTACTTTGAAGAATCTTCAATCTACTTTGAAGAATTTATTTGTTGAACACATTTGATTTCATATGTGTTATTTCATAGTTTTGATCTGTTATTCTACAATGTAGAAAATAGTAAAAATAAAGAAAACCCTTGAATGAGTAGGTGTGTCCAAACTTTTGACTAGTACTGTATATATGCATATTTTTTATGTGACGACCCGCCCACTCTGTCTGCATTATTCTTTCTCTTTGCTCTTGTTTTCCTTAATAGGTTGTCAGTGGGCGGAGCCGGGAGGGTCGTTAGCGAATAAATGGATAAATGCACCTCTTCCCCATTCATTGAGGAGACCCTCTCCATGCAGACACAAATTGTGGCAATGTTGTGGCAATGTTGTGGCAATGTTGCGGTTGTTTGCGTTGCACCTTTCAACACCCCTCATTATCACATTTATGCACGCAACCACTCACTTACACTACTGATTACAGATTACACACACCATTGTTAATTATATTTAGTTTACTTTAGTTAAATAAATATGTTGCTATTCCTTATCTCCACGTTGTCTCCTTGTTTGTTACACATCTTTGAGCCGGTTTGTGACAATTATTATTATAATTTTTCTTTTTTTTCTTAGATTTATGAGGGGGTGCTGCAGCACCCTTAGCACCCCTACTTTCCGTGGCTATGCCCTACACTCTTAGCACCCCTACTTTCCGCGGCTATGCCCACACTCTTAGCACCCCTACTTTCCGCGGCTATGCCCTACACTCTTAAACATTTTTTTCTCCAAACGGGTTCTTCAACTGTCTCCATAGTACAGTGGTTCCCGAACTTTTTATAGTTCCGTACCCCTTCAAACATTCAACCTCCAGCTGCATACCACCTCTAGCACCAGGGTCAGCGCACGCTGTGACATAGAGCTCTTATAGTACCAGGGCACAAATAATAATATAATAGTAATAAATAAATGTGCTCTTTATTTAACCATCTTACATATAAAACCTTATTTGTTCATTGAAAATTGTGAATAACTCACCACAGGTTAATCAGAAAGGTGTGCTTGAAAGGATGCACATAACTCTTCAATGTTGGGTTATATTGGAGAGAGTCTCAGTCTTAAATCATTTTCCACACACAGTCTGTGCCTGTATTTAGTTTTTATGCTAGTGAGGGCCGATAATTCACTCTCACATACTGTAGGTACTGTATGTGGTTGCAAAGGATATCAGTGTCTTGACAGCTCGATTTTCCAAGGCAGGATACTCTGAGCGTAGCCAAATCCAGAAATCTGTCAGTGGCTTCTGATTAAATTCAATTTTCACAGAACCACTTGTTGCAATTTCGATGAGGCTCTCTTGTTCAGATATTGGTAAGTGGACTGGAGGCAGGGCATGAAAGGGATAACGAATCAAGTTGTTTGTCATCTGTTTCGGGAAAGTACCTGCGTAATTGTGCACCCAACTCACTCAGGTGCTTCGCTATTTCACATTTGACATTGTCCATAAGCTTGAGTTCATTTGCACACAAAAAATTATAAATTGATGGAAAGACCTGTGTGTTGTCCTTGTTAATGCAGACAGAGAAGAGCTCCAACTTCTTAATCATAGCCTCAATTTTGTGTCGCGCATTGAATATAGTTGCAAAGAGTACCTGTAATCCTAGATTCAGATCATTCAGGCGAGAAACAACATCACCCAGATAGGCCAGTCGTGTGAGAAACTCGTCATCATGTAAGCGGTCAGACAAGTGAAAACTATGGTCAGTAAAGAAACTTTAAGCTCGTCTCTCAATTGAAAAAAACGTGTCAATACTTTTCCCCTTGATAACCAGCACACTTCTGTTTGTTGTAAAAGTATTACATGGTCGCTGCTCATAGCGCAGAAAAAACATGAGAGTTCAGAGCCTTTAATTAAGAAAGTTAACCATTTTCACTGTAGCGTCCAAAATGTCTTTCAAGCTGTCAGGAATTCCTTTGGCAGCAAGAGCCTCTTGGTGGATGCTGCAGTGTACCCAAGTGGCATTGGGAGCATCTGCTTGCACGCGTGTTACCACTCCACTATGTCTTCCTTTCATGGCTTTTGCGCCATCAGTACAGATACCAACATGAGCAGCAGCTACGTTTGGCTACATACGGACCGTTAGTGGGATTCCCGCGAGAGAGTAACGGTTAATGTGATTGGATGTTAATTGTTTGACTAGGCTACCTGTATATGATATTGTGAGGTTATTTCGCTGAACACTAGATGGTTTCATTTTATTTTTGGCAGTAAAACGAGGCTACTCAGGCGAGAAAAAACCCCCACCAAAATGTATAGGCCCGTTGGAAAATATAAATGGAATGTTTTTAAATGTGAATCACATTTCTATTTGGCGTACCTCCGATGGCATTGCGCTTACCCCAGTTTGGGAATACCTGCCATAGGAGAACCGTTTTCGGTGCCAGGTAGAAACATTTTTGGTTCGATGTAGAACTCTCTGTGGAAAGGGATCTACATGGAACCAAAAAGGGTTATTCAAATGGTTCTCCTATGGAGACAGCCAAAGAACCCATTTAGGTTTTAGATAGCACCTTTTTTTCTAAGAGTGTGCAGCAGTGGCCCTGGGTCTGACTCACACACCAACAGACACAACCCAGCATTTTCAGCACTGGCTGTACCCAGTATATTATGGAGTGTGGTGAAATGGCTGATATACACAGGCCCTGACTACCGTTTAAGAATAAACACAAGTCAATATTTGTGTGTGAGATGTACCAGAGCTAGCATAATGTGTATGTGATTTCAGATAGCATTTTGTTTGTGGTTGTGTTTGTGCACTATGAAACCCTAGGGGATTGCAACCACTTGGAACATTATGTCTCAAAACGGACAATGTTTAAAGTGTTTAAAGTGTGATATCTTATAATCTATTCTCATCTCTGGATGTTTGTTTGCTTGTGTTTGAGACCACTACATTCCCAGCTTGGCATAATCATTGTTTTTTGTTGTTGAGCATTTTACCATGATGAATATGATGAGATTGCATCCATACAGAAGAGGGTATGACAAGGACAATCAGTGATACAGTCGTGCACCATGTTTACCAGCAATACTGCACAGATAGCTGTTTTTCAGTGTGGTCCAACCCATCATTTCACATCTTGTTTTGATTTCACATTTTAATTAATGAATTGTTGCCACTTAGTAAAGTCTAAAGCAATGTTTCTTAAACTATGGGTCAGGACCCAAAGTGGGCCTGTGAGAGGTTGGTTGAGAGTTATTATAATACATCGAAAATCACATGCTATTTCTTCTTCATTTGGGTCGTTTGAGTACAATTTGGTTCACAAGAGGACGGTGCATTTCTCATTCGAGTCTCGAGCTGAAAAGGTTTAAGAAAGCAATCAACTTGTCACTCCTTCCTCCTGTTACTCTGTGGCTGCTGCTGGGTTGGACTCCCATCACATGTGCGGTCACTGTTCCTCTTGACTGAACATTACTGCCCCAGTCCCTCTCGGGGGAAGGAGAGGGTGTGTGTGTGTTTGTGTGTGTGCGCGTACACGCGCAAGGACACCGAGACACTAAGTGACGATGACAGGCAATGACTTAGCATTACCCAAATGAAGCAACTCTGTGCTGTCTCCCCAGAACAAGCTGATGATTCCATTCCTGCCTTCATCTTATTGTATAATAATGAGAATGAAGAATCAGCATGAGCTTGTCATTTAGTTCATGTCTGTGCTGTGTGGACGGTCTGAATTCATGACAGCAACTGAAGATACAGCAATTGAATGGGAGAGTCAGTTGTCTTGCCGGTGATATGGCTGTGTGTGTGTGTGTGTGTGTGTGTGTGTGTGTGTGTGTGTGTGTGTGTGTGTGTGTGTGTGTGTGTGTGTGTGTGTGTGTGTGTGTGTGTGTGTGTGTGTGTGTGTGTGTGTGTGTGTGTGTGTGTGTGTGTGTGTTTATCAGAGGGATGCAGCAGAGTTCAACTCAGTGTTACTAAAGTAAACAGACAACCTAAGATAATATGTACACTGTTCACTCTTCCTATATGTCTTCTGATCCATGAAGCATGTGGTACCCATAAACCCTTGTGGTCAAACGTGCGAAGCTTAATAAGGTCAAATATTAGGATGATTGGTCATCTGATTTACTAAACCTATATAATCAAAAAAGTGAACCTCTGTAACTAGCACTGTAGCTATAAACAAGTAACATGTAACTACAGTACATACAAGCAATATTTGAGTGCCTCAACAGGCTTTACTTTTCTCCACCCTGCAGCCATCTCTGTAATGTTATATAGTATTACTGGTAGTACTACAGCTGTAGCTAGTGAATGAGTGTGTGGTACAGCAAAGCAGATTAATCAAAAACATTTTGACTGAGAATGTGTGTCATACAGTGCAATATCCTCTAACCCTAACCCTAACCCTAACCCTAAACCTAACTCTAACCCTAACCCTAACCCTAACCCTAACCCTAACCCTAAACCTAACCCTAACCCTAACTCTAACTCTAACCCTAACCCTAACCCTAACCCTAACCCTATCCCTAACCCTAACCCTAACCCTAACTCTAACTCTAACCCTAACTCTCCTCTCCTCTCCTCTCCTCTCCTCTCCTCTCCTCTCCTCTCCTCTCCTCTCCTCTCCTCTCCTCTCCTCTCCTCTGCTCTCCTCTCCTCTCCTCTCCTCTCCCTCTTCTCTCCCCTCACCTTTCCTCCCCTCCCGTCTCCCCCTCTTCTCTTCTCCTCTCACCTCCCTCTCTCCTCCCTTCTCCGTCATCTCGCTTCTACTCTCCTCCCCCTCTTCTCTCCTCCCCTCCCCTCCCCTCTCTCCTTCTCCTCTCCTCTCCTCCCCCTCTCCTCCCCTCTTCTACCCCTCTCTCTCCTCTACTCTCATCCCCCTCCCCTCCCCTCTCCTCCCTTTCTCCTTCTCCCTCTCCTCTCCTCTCCTCTCCTCTCCTCTCCTCTCCTCTCCTCTCCTCTCCTCTCCTCTCATCTCTCCACTCCTGCTATCCTCTCATTTTCATAAATACTTTTAATTCTCTTCTCATTTTACACTTCTATCCCACTCTCTTCCCTCCCCTGTCCGACACTACTCTCTTTCACTGTGACATCCTCCTCTTCTCTCATTCTCTGTTCCTTCCCTGTCTTCACTCATTCGCTGTTCCTTCCCTGCTGGGAACTTCAAAGGGGAGGAGGGGTTAGGGACTGGAGCGTAGTGAAGTGGAGGAGCCGTGGGATTGGCTGAGAGGCGGTTACTTTCTCAGCTCATTGGCTGAGAGTCTGAGAACTCTCTGAGTTGAGTTCCATCCTTGTTCCAGGCAGCATAAGCAGTGTGGGACTGCTCTGGTTAACGACCAACTGCTCAGGAGAACAGAAGCACAGTGGACACTTTTCTGTTTGTTTTGGGTTTTTTAGATTGCCAATTTCACAGTGAGGAAAATACATCGTGATGCAGCCAGCTGCAGAGTGACTTGCTCTATCACTCCCTCTCTCTTCCTCTCCAAAGGAAAAAAAGTACGTTGCTGTTTTGCCTTTTCTCTTTCCTCTTCCTCGTTCCCAAAGTGATGTATAGATGCATGCTGCCCATGCTGTGAGAGGGACAACTAGTGATTTGGAAACTACGCAATCATGTGCAATTCCTATCAATATTGATGTGTCATCTGTGATTGTGTTCTTGTGTGTGAGGTTGTGTGTATGTGTGTGTGTGCACGTGCGTTCGTCCGTGTGGAAAGGACATATAGAATGTAGGTACTCTAGGGAAGGAAGAGGTGCAGTGCGACTTCACATTGACCAAGCTCATCAGCAAACTAATCACTGCATCGAATTGCATTGACAGAGTAGCTGAAGGTCTCCCTCCCAAAATCTCCTGATGTGACTTTCAGGCTGCAGGATGGCAAACACTATTAAAAAGTGTGTTGCAGTTATACTTTTATCCAGACGAACAGAAATGGACAGAGTTCTGTTTTGAATCAAAACACTTTGATATTTTCCAGAGCTGGAATTTCTTTAATGCAGACATCGCCACCATGTTGTTAGTAATACATGAATACAGCTTACGGTCTAATAATGACTTTGGTGTTTATTCCTGTGTTAACTTCAGGTCACTTATACAGCAGGGTTTTAGGAAAGAGCTAGTGTGTTATAATTTTTCCTCAGTGTGTGTGTGTATATATACATGTGTGTGTGTGTGTGTGCGTGTGTGTGTGTGTGTGTGTGTGTGTGTGTGTGTGTGTGTGTGTGTGTGTGTGTGTGTGTGTGTGTGTGTGTGTCTGTGTGTGTGAGTGAGTGAGAGAGAGTTACCCTTATTAAACTGAGCCATGTGTATGGAGTGATTTCAGTGCCGACATAAAATGTTATTTGAATGACGTAATTTTGAATTTGTATTAGGATTTTGAAATTGAATGTAATATTTTAGATTTTTTTATGTACAAATTTAATCATTGAATTCATAAATTGAACTTGTATTTCATGATTTGAAATTGAATTGATTGAATATTGCATTCAGCTTAAAAGTTATATTTCTATTTAATTGAATATTCCAATTGAATATTTATATATTCAGTTTCAATATTGGAGATATTCCATTCATTTTCTGTTTGTCAAGTTTACAAACTGTAATTTAGAGTTAATCAAAGTTTCATAAATTCAAACTCTCAGATGCTTTCAGATTCTGTTTCCCTCTATGATGATCAGAGGCTGCGTTAAGGCATCCGCATGCTTCAGTCCAGCTAGCACCTAGCCGAATTTGGCTAGCCAAACCAAACGAGTGTGCTTGCATGGAGTCTTAGCTTTCAGGAATTTGCGTAATTTTACATCTAACTAAGATGTTTGGTGCAATATTTTTTAATAAACGAAATTGCATGGAAACGAGTCGTCTTTCATTGAATGACAAAAAATACTTTATTGACAAATTCCTACTGTTGACCAATCACCGACGAAGGGGCGTAGACTTCGGTTCCGAACTTTGGCTTGCCTCCAGAAAAAAATGTATGTGCCCGAACACCCAGAAAAACCCTCACCGACGTCCAAAACAAACAAAAACATCACAAAATGTCATCATAATATATGCACAAACTCTACCAAACTGTTTCGTCTGGGAAGCATGCCAATTTGGCCCACATAAAAATATAGTTGAATAGCCCTGTCATAGCCCTTCTAATGATAGCCATTCCACTTCCTGTTTAATCTTGCTCTTGTGACTGACTGGGTTCGAACCAGGTCTCCCGCATGTCACAAGACTGTGGTAGTAGAGCTGGGACGATAGACCGAAAACGATCGATACCGACCATACTTATAGCAGGCATTCTGCTAATATCGTTCATATACAATAAGTAGCCTATACAAGAGAAAAGTTTGAAATTAAATAATTTTGCTAATATGGCTGACTGTTAATGGGACAATTGATGGCTGCAACCATCAAACTAGTAATGGTAATTTAAAGGATAATACCAAAAACTGTGGTGCACATTAATGTTATAAACTTATCGTTCTATTTATCGTTATCGCATCAATTCAGGCAATTTATCGCAATATGGATTTTTGTCCATATCACCCTGCTCTTTGTGTTAGCCCACTTAGCTAAAAACCAACCTATATAGATAAGTTCAGGAAGTTCATGTAAGGGATGACACGTTGCTTGCTTAACGAGTACAGGTTCCCCCTGATTAACCCAGTCATGTTAACCTTATAATGACTACCCTTGCCAGAGACTTGAAACTAACACGTCTAACACAAACTAAAACATGTCAAACTAACACGTCTTCAGGTCTCAGGCAAGGTTCTCATCACATAAGCATGGATCACCAAACCACACTCTTTTGATAAATAACCTTCCTGGATCTTGAAGACTTGTATTAGTGTAGCAGATGGGGATCTGTGAAACTCACTCCTCAGCCTGAAGGTCGCCCCTTTCGCAATTAAAGAAGGGCTTTTTTAAAAGGACGATGGGTTGGAATGCTTCAGGAGGGTGATCACGTGTGTTTTGGAGGCAGAAGTGCATATAAGTCTGCATATTATTCATGTATTATCCACAACATGGTGGCGATGTCTGCGTTAAAGAAATTCCAGCTCTGGAAAAGAGGAAAGTGTTTTGATTCAAAACAGAACTCCGTTTCTGTTCGTCTGGATAAAAGTATAACTGCAACACACTTTTTAATAGTGTTTGCCATCCTGTAGCCTGAACGTCACATCAGGATATTTTGGGAGGGAGACCTTCAGCTACTCTGTCAATGCAATTCGATGCAGTGATTAGTTTGCTGATGAGCTTGGTCAATGTGAAGTCGCACTGCACTTCTTCCTTCCCTAGAGTACCTACATTCTATATGTCCTTTCCACACGGACATACGCACGTGCACATAGACGTGTTCGTTTCAAGTCTCTGGCAAGGTTAGTCATTATATGTGTCTGACTGGGTTAAGGCTATGTTAGCCTGTTGAGCTAAAGCCTAGTCATTGGTCCTGTGACTTGGATTGATCTCTTCAAGGAGGCCAAAAGGGTGACCATGCTCATGTGATGAGTAACTTGTCTGAGACCTGAAAAGTTGCATTGTCTGGTGCACAGAAGACCTATGTTAGAACCCCCATCACTCAAACTAGCACGTCCTCAGGTCTCAGGCAAGGTTGCTCATCACATGAAAGGATCAACAAACCACTTATGTTGCACTCTCATCAAATTGGGTGTTATATTCTTTGAACTGTATTCTTATGTGGGACAAATTGTGGTTTTGTGACACTCCCTTCTAACACGGCCTGAGTTTTAGGACCTGCCTCGTTAACTATTTTTAAACGTACTATCAACAAGGCAGGTCCTACAGGCCCTAGTTTTGTCACACCTGGACTACTGTTCAGTCGTGCTGTCAGGTGCCACAAAGAGGGACCTCGGAAAATTACAATTGGCTCAGAACAGGGCAGCACGGCTGGCTCTTAAACGTACATGGAGAGCTAACATTAATAATATGCATGTAAATCACTCATGGCTCAAAGTGAAGGGTAGATTGAATTCATCACTACTTGTTTTCGTAAGAAGTGTTGACATGCTGAATGCACCGAGGTGTCTGTTTAAACTACTAGAACACTGTGCTTTATTATGGACAGCCTTCTTCCCATCTTAGCTACTGTTGTATCAACATATTTTGACCATGACAGTTTAGTCACCTCAACTTGCTCAATTTCCACATTATTTGTTTGAAGATTTAGTTGACGTTTAGGGTTTAATGAATGATTTATCCCAAATACAATGCTTTCAGTGTTTGAAATATTTAGGACTAACTTATTTCTTGCCACCCATTCTGCCACTGGCTTTACGTAAAGCCAGTGGCATGTCACTAGTAAAGATTGAAAAAAGTAAGGGGCCTAGACAGCTACCCAGGTGAATTCCTGATTCTACCTAGATTATGTTAGAGAGGCTTCCATTAACCTCTCTAGGGTATGTGCGACGCTAGCGTCCCACCTGGCCAACATCCAGTGAGATTGCAGAGCGCCAAACTCAAATACAGAAATACTCATTATAATAATTCAGAAAAGATACAACTATTTTACATAGGTTTAAAGATGAACTTCTTGTGAATCCAACCACTGTGTCAGATTTCAAAAATGCTTTACGGTGAAAGCATACCCTACGATTATTTGAGAACATAGCCCAGCAGACAAATCATTACAAACAGTAACCAGCCAAGTAGAAGAGTTACACAAGTCAGAAATAGAGATAAAATTAATAACAACCGGACAATAACGTCGTCAATATAAAAGGTAAACAGGTCTCAAGCATTAAAAAGCTCTGTGACACGGCAGGGTCCACTCATTCAGACTGCTCTTACTCCCTCATTTTTAAGAATACAACCCTGAAACAATTTCTAAAGACTGTTGACATCTAGTGGAAGGCATAAGAACTGCAATTTGAGTTCTAAGTCAATGGATACTGTAATGGCATTGAATAGAAAACTACAACAACAACAAAAAATCCTCCTTCCTGAATGGATTTTTCTCAGGTTTTCGCCTGCCAAATCAATTCTGTTATACTCACAGACACAATTTTAACAGTTTTGGAAACTTTAGAGTGTTTTCTATCCAAATCTACCAATTATGCATCTGCTATCTTCTGGGCCTGAGTAGAAGGCAGTTTAATTTGGGCACCCTTTCATTCAAAATTCCAAACACTGCCCACAACCCTAGAGAAGTTAAAGAACACCCTCTGTGTTCTGTTAGACAGGTAACTATTTATCGACAGTACAGCAGTGGGGGTAACACATCAGTTTTTTCAGAAGCAGGCTGTGATCGATAATGTCAAAAGCCGCACTGAAGTCTAACAAAACAGCTCTTACAATCTTTTTATCATCAATTTCTCTCAGCCAATCGTCAGTCATTTGTGTAAGTGCCGTGCTTGTTCAATGCCATCTGATTCAATAAATTATGGAGATGAGTTTGCCTATTTGCCCAAAATGTCATTTAAGGTGCTCCGAAGCTTTTACTGTTATTCTTTATACAATTTTGACTTTTCTTCATAGTATAGTATCTTTTTCTTTTTATTCAGTTTAGTCATGTGATTTCTCAATTTGCAGTACATTTGCCAATATATTGTGCAGTCAGACTTATTTGCCATTCCATTTGCCTCATCCCACTCAACCATACAATTTTGACAGTCATTTTCTTAATGTGTCCATGCTTATTAGTAACTGGAATAATCAATTTAATAAATGTTTCAAGTGCAGCATCTGGTTGTTCCTCATTACACACCACAGACCAACAAATATTATTTACATCAACAATATAGGAATCACTACAAAACGTGTTGTATGGCCTCTTAAACACTATATTAGGATCACTACAGCCGATGGATTTGGATACCGCTTTAAAGATAATGTCTGCAGTATTAGTAAAGACGTGATCAATACATGTTGATGATTTCATTCCTGTGCATGTTTGTAAATACCCTGTTAGGTTGACTGATAACCCAAACCAGATTTCAGGCACTGGTTACAATTTGAAGCTTTTTCTTGAGTGGGCAGCTTGATGAAAACCAGTAAATACTTAAATCACCCAGAAAATATACCTCTCTGTTGATATCACATATATTATCAAGCATGTTATCTAGATAATGACTCTCAGCACTTGGTGGTCTATTGCAGCTTCCTACAAGAATGGGCTTTAGGTGAGGCAGATGAACCTGTAGCCATATTACTTCAACAGTATTTAACATGAGATCCTCTCTAAGCTTTACAGGAATGTGTTTCTGAATATAAACAGCAACACCTCCACCATTGACATTTCTGTATTTTCTGTTGATGTTATAACCATGTATTGCACCCACTGCATCATCGAAAGTATTATCTAACACAATTTATATTGGCACTGAAATCGCTCCATACATGTGGAGCAGAGCAATGCCCAGTATTGACCCTACTTTCATCGCATGGAGAAACAGCTCAGCAGCTATATTCTGGAATTACTCCCTGGAATTCCATGGGTGCTTGTTGAATAAGTATGCTTACATAGTCAATTATTGCCTCGATTGTCTTGCTTGCCTTGCATTGCTTTTAGTGTTGGTGAGAACAGTGTATTAACATGGAAAAACATTGTGTGCTTTACAGGTCATATTCTCCACAACAAGTAGAAAGAGACTTTGTATGAATTGGCAATATTAAAAGTCAATCTATACTGTAGATGTAGAAGCCGTGGAGTCGTTTCCTAGTGTCTAGTCACTTCAGTGATGGAATGATTCCATGTTTCATTCAGCCGTAATCCTGTCCCTTTCTTTCTATACTTCTCTATTTTTGTGTTAAAAAAAATATAGAATATAGATCTGTCATTGTCACAGAGACAGGGTTAGGTGCCACATCCAGCAGATGAGATAATATATCAACTGTCAAAGACCCATAGCTGTGAAAATATGACTACACAACCCATATGAAGGTCTGAAAATCTTTGGTTCTCTCCCCTCTTTGTTTCTTTCTGTCCCATCAATCCCTCTCTGTCCCCTCCATCCCTCTCTGACTTCTCTGCCCTCTCTGTCCTTCTGGGCCACCTCTTTCCCTCTCAGTCCTCTCTGTCCCCCCTTTCCCTCTCTGTCCTCTCTGTCCCCTCTATCCCTCTCTGTCCCCTCTATCACTCTCTGTTCTCTCCATCCCTCTCTGTCCTCTCTGTCCCCCCTTTCCCTCTCTGTCCTCTCTGTCCTCGCTGTCCCCTCCATCCCTCTCTGTCCCCTCTATCACTCTCTGTTCCCTCCATCCCCCTCTGACCTCTCTGTCCCCCTTTCCCTCTCTCTGTCCTCTCTGTCCTCTCTGTCCCCTCTGTCCCTCTCTGCTTTGTCCCTCTCCACTTCTCTGTCTGTTGAGTTGTCTGGACATATAAGCAATAAACAAGCCAATAACACAATAAACAAGTCAATGACACAGTAGAAAAAAAGAAAGTCTATATACAGTGTGTGCAAAAGCATGAGGAGGTAGGCAATAAATAGGCCATTGTAGCGAAGAATTTCAATTTAGCAGATTAACACTGGAGTAATAAAAATAGTATGGGGATGAGGTAGGTAGATTGGGTGGGCAATTTACAGATGGACTGTGTACAGCTGCAGCGATCAGTTAGCTGCTCAGATAGCTGATGTTTCAATTTGGTGTGGAAAATATAAGTCTCCAGCTTCAGCAATTTTTGCAATTCATTCCTGTCACTGGCAGCAGAGAACTGGAAGGAAAGGCGGCCAAAGGAGGTGTTGGCTTTGGGGATGATCGGTGAGATATACCTGCTGGAACGTGTACTACGGGTGGGTGTTGTTATCGTGACCAGAGAGCTGAGATAAGGCGGAGCTTTACCTAGCACAAACTTATAGATGACCTAGAGCCAGTGGGTCTGGCGACAAATATGTAGTGAGGGCCGGCCGACTACAGCATACAGGTTGCAGTGGTGGGTGGTATAAGGTGATTTGGTAATAAAACGGATGGCACTGTGATAGACTGCATCCAGTTTGCTGAGTAGAGTGTTGGAGGCTATTTTGTAAATTACATCGCCGAAGTCGAGGATCGGTAGGATAGTCAGTTTTACTAGGGTAAGTTTGGCAGCGTGAGTGAAGGAGGCTTTGTTGCGAAATAGAAAGCCGATTCTAGAATTGATTTTGGATTGGAGATGTTTAATATGAGTCTGGAAGGAGAGATAACAGTCTAACCAGACACCTAGGTATTTATAGTTGTCCACATATTCTAGGTCAGAACCGTCCAGGGTGGTGATGCTAGTCGGGCGGGCAGGTGCGGGCAGCGAATGGTTGAAAAGCATGCATTTGGTTTTACTAGCATTTAAGAGCAGTTGGAGGCCACGGAAGGAGTGTTATATGGCATTGAAGCTCGTTTGGAGGTTAGTTAACACAATGTCCAAGGAGGGGCCAGAAGTATACAGAATGGTGTCGTCTACGTAGAGGTGGATCAGGGAATCACCCGCAGCAAGAGCGACATCATTGCTATATACAGAGAAAAGAGTTGGCCCGAGAATTGAACCCTGTGGTACCCCCACAGTGACTGCCAGAGGTCCGGACAACAGGCTCTCAGATTTGACACACTGAATTCTGTTTGCAAAGTAGTTGGTGAACCAGGCGAGGCAGTCATTCGAGAAACCAAGGCTATTGAGTCTGCCGATAAGAATACGGTGATTGACAGAGTCGAAAGCCTTGGCCAGGTCGATGAAGACGGCTGCACAGTACTGTCTTTTATCGATGGAGGTTACGATATCGTTTAGTACCTTTAGCGTGGCTGAGCTGCACCCGTGACCGGCTCAGAAACCGGATTGCACTGCGGAGAAGGTACGATTGAATGTACTGTATATTGTTTTTATCATTGTTCATGCCCTGTTGTCCTTGGGTCTACCGAGTCCAGGTTTAATGGCATTGACCATGGAATGAATCAATCCTGCTAGGTATAATTTGTAATATTCACCTGTCGTACCCTCTCAAGGTCAAAAATGGGGTGCTTATATTTGTCATGTTTCACACGTGTAACCTGCACAAGTGTGTTGTATTCAATGGAAATGTGTTTTTTGCGTATCCCACTTCCCCTTAGACACCCTCGGAGAGTGGGGTCATGGCCAGGGATCAGCTATTATTGATGGTGACCCTGGAGCAATTAGGGTGAAGTGCCATGCTCAGATCTTTCACCTAGTTGGCTTGGGGATTCGTTTACTGGCTCAACGCTCTAACCGCTAGGCTACCTGCCGCCCCATTGTTGTGTGGAACACAGGCAGCCTTGTATGGTACTGACCTCTAGCATGCAAATGTCCCCCAGCCTTCTAGAACCCACTCAGATTACACACACAGGCAGGTGAGAGCACACAGAGTCTATTGTCTCACCGGAGACGACCAACTCACAGGGCCGACAGAGAATCAAGGCTTATCCACTACTGCACATATCACCTATTTCCCCTGAATAGGGATGTCCTTTCTCCCCTGTTTTACACTGGCTATCACAGGCTATGACGCACAGGCAGTATCTATAATACATGATAAAACATAATGCCCTCACAGCAGAGCAAGCCAGATAGCCTACATGAATGAATGTCTGTATTGACTCAAAGACTTCCCACTGGGCACATACACACTGGTTGAATCAACGTTGCTTCCACGCCATTTCAATTAAATTCTGTTGAACCAAAGTGGAATAGGAGTGCGTATACTATAGGAAGTGTGTATAATGTAGGAAGTGTGTATAATGTAGAAAGTGTGTATACAGTAGGAAGTGTGTATACTGTAGGAAGTCAGTTTACTGGAGGAAGTGTGTGTACTGTAGGAAGTATGTTTACTGTAGGAAGTGTGTATACTGTAAGACAGTAGTTCTCAACTGATTTTGCCTCGGGACCCAAATTGAACCAGGTTGTCTCAGTTGCGACCCAATATTCACAATGTGAAAAATAATTGCCAAAACACAATCTGGAAAACTATTTTTAATGCTATATAGATAGTAAATGTATCAATTAATTGACAAGGGAACAACATGCCCACCTATTTCATTGTCAATAACAACTTCAATTTCGCCCTTAATATTGATTAAGAAAGTCACTTGTTTGAGACCACAAAATCAATACTGTGATTTAAGAAATACATTTAAGGTATTAAATTATATATATATTTTTTTACATAGTATTAACCTCTCTCAGTGTAGCCTTTCTCAGCAGATGTTTTATTAGTCTGTTAACTGGACTATGTTACTTCAAACAGACCCACTAGGAGGATTAACAACACTGGAGCTCAGAGGTAAAGGGCAGAGGGTGTACTTAGCTACAGCTATGACGGAAGGAACTAATCGCTAATCATTGGTTCCTGACTTCCTGTTATGTTACTATCGCCAGCACTGGTTGACGCTAAAGGTAGTTGTTTCTGAGGATTATCTAATCCATACATAACCCTTTAAAGGTTGAGTCCCATCCTGAAGGATATAGCTTCCCTGTTGGAGATTAGCATACAGATGTAACTTCTGATGCTTCATGGGGACATCTTTGTCATCCGTTAAAGGCTGTTGTTGACAAGCCCTCCCCCTAAAGTTGAAACTATCCCATGAAGACACATAATGAGATCCACAGACACACGCATCCAGCACACAGCAGGCCAGCTGCAGGGGAAATGCACACAACTTCAAATACCTATTATGTACAGAGGAAACACTCCTAAACACATTGTGAACTTCAGCACAGATGGACACTATCATGGGGACAGCAACTTCTTACAGAGTATTACAATAAAGCAACAGGGATGCTATTCATTGCACCGCTAATTGTTTACATATGTAGAAATAAACTGGGATGATATGCTTTGCTGATTCCGGTTGTAATTGATATATGGGACAATAGTCAGTTGGTTAAAGGAGCACAAACTGATCTGGGACCAGGCTAGAGATGAACAGGAATAGTATATTGATTACACTCTTAATGTATGACAGATGTAGTATTAAACCGTGTATGATACTGGTCTGTGGTTCAGCAGCTGTGAGAGATGACAGTGTATGAGGGGCCGCAGTGATGTCATGCAGGAAGAATGATCTCTGAGGGCGTTGTCTCTAGTTACTACAGCCTCAAAGTCATAAACCCTGCCCATTTCTTCATTTTCTTTTCCTAAAATGTGATTTTAAATCTCACCCTAATCTTAAATTTAACTCTAACCTTAATCACACTGCTAAATTTATGCCTAACTTTAACCTAACCTTAACGTTCATCCAATGGCATTGAGGAGTATACCACCTCAGTCACCGGCTTCATCAATAAGTGCATCGATGGCATCCCCCCCACAGTGACCGTACGCACATATCCCAACCAGAAGCCATGGATTACAAGCAACATTCGCACCGCGCTAAAGGCTAGAGCTGCCGCTTTCAAGGAGCGGAACACTAATCTGGAAGCTTATAAGAAATCTTGCCACGCCCTCTGATGAACCATCAAACAGGGAAAGCATCAATACAGGACTAAGATTGAATCCTACTACACCGGCTCTGACACTCGTCGGATGTGTCTGGGTTTGAAAAATATTACGGATTACAAAGGGAAACCCAGCAGAGAGCTTCCCAGTGACGTGAGCCTACCAGACAAGCTAAAGGCCTTTTATGCTCGCTTTGAGGCAAGCAACACTGAAACACTCATGAGAGCACCAGCTGTTCCAGACAACTGTGTGATCAAGCTCTCCGTAGCCGATGTGAACAAGACCTTTAAACAGGTCAACATTCACAAGGCCGCGGGGCTAGACGGATTACCAGGACGTGTACTCAAATCATGCACCGACCAACTGGCAAGTGTCTTCACTGACATTTTCAACCTCCCCCTGACCGAGTCTGTAATACCTACATGTTTCAAACAGACCACCATAGTCCCTGTGCCCAAGAAAGCAAAGCTAACCTGCCTAAATGATTACCGCCCGTAGCACTCATGTTGGTAACTATGAAGTGCTTTGAAAGGCTGGTCACGGCTCACATCATCCCCATCATGCCGGAAACCCTAGACCCACTCCAATCCGCATACAGGAGGGGACTAAACACCTCCCTCTGCAATTGGATCCTGGAGTTCCTGAGGGGCCACCCACAGGTGGTGAGGGCAGGCAACAACACACCTGCCATGCTGATCCTCAACACAGGGGCCCCTCAGGGGTGCGTGCTTAGTCCCCTCCTGTACTCCTGTACTCCCTGTTCACCCACGACTGTGTGGCCAAGCACGACTTCAACACACATCATTAAGTTTGCCGATGACACAACAGTGGTAGGCCTGATCACCGACATCGATGAGACAGCCTATAGGGAGGAGGTCAGAGCCCTGGCAGTGTGGTGCCAGGACAACAAACTTTCCATCAACGTGAGCAAGACAAAGGATCTGATCATGGACTATAGGAAAAGGAAGGCTGAACAGGCCCCCATTAACATTGACGGGGCTGAAGTTGAGCGGGTCAAGAGTTTCAAGTTCGTTGGTGTCCACATCACCAACAAACGATCATGGTCCATATACACCAAGGCAGTTGTGAAGAGGGCACCACAACACCTTTTCCCCTTCAGGAGACTGAAAATACTTGGCATGGGTCCCCAGATCCTCAAAAAGTTCTACAGCTGCACCATCAAGAGCATCCTGACCGGTTGCATCACCGCCTGGTATAGCAACTGCTCGGCATAAAGCGCTACAGAGGGTAGTGCATATGGCCCTGTACATCACTGGAGCCAAGCTTCCTGCCATCCAGGACCTATATACTAGGCAGTGTCAGAATTTTCAAAGACTCCAGTCACCCAAGTCATGGACTGTTCTCTCTGCTACCGCAAGGCAAGCGGTACCGGAGTGCCAAGTCTAGGATCAAAAGGCTCCTTAACAGCTTCTAGCCATAAGACTGCTGAACAATTAATCAAATGGCCTCCCAGACTATTTACGTTGACCCCCCATATAAAGCCTAGTTATTGTTATGTAATTTTCTTGTGTTACTTTTTTAATTACATTTTTATTTTTTATTTTTTCACTTTAGTTTATTTAGTAAATATTTGCTGAACTCTATTTACTGAACTGCATTGTTGGTTAAAGGCTTGTAAGCGCATGTGACAAATTCAGCGCATGTGACAAATCAAATTTGATTTGATAGACAAAAAGGTAATATTTTAATTGGATTTCTGTGGAAACCCTCTAAGGGACAGGAGAAACCAAGCTGGGGCTCCACTTCCCTTTCCTCTGAACTGGAACTCTTGTCATTTTCTCCTGTAGCTTCACTACAAAGGATCCGAGTGTTGTCTTTCTCGTTGTTGTCTTGAGTGTGCTGTATGGTATTCTCTGGTTTGGGCATCCCCTCTTTCCCTCCCTGTTCTCTCTGTATAACAAATACAAAACTCATTGTTTTCTTAAACTTTAGAAAACTTTGCATATTAACTGTTGACATGTTCTATGTTTAGATAGGGTTGCAGCACCTTGCTCTGAAAAACATTAGCTAGCTCTGGGACAAAATTATTCACTCTTCATATTGGGAATGTTTTCCTGGTAACATGATGCTCTCTCGCTCTGACTGTCCTGAATTGCCCAAAACAAATCCTCTGTGCCCCACAACAGAGCTACTGCAATAGAGAAAACACAAGACTAAACATCAAACCACAGACTGCCTCATTGATGAACACATTGATTGACACACATTGATGAACACACCCCAGTATCTCTACTTGCACATCAACATCTGCACATCTATCACTCCAGTGTTAATGCTAACTTGTAATTATTTCGCCTCTGTGGTCTATTTCTTGCCTTACCTCTCTATTCTTCTACATTTACACACACTGTACATATATTTTTCTGTTGTGTTATTGACTGTACGTTTGTTTATGTGTAACTCTGTGTTGTTGTTTTTGTCGCACTGCTTTGATTTATCTTGGCCTGGCCCCAGTTGTTGATGAGAACTTGTTCTCAACTGACCTACCTGGTTAAATAAAGGTGAAATATATATATTTTTAAACTAGCCTATCCTATCCTAACCCTAACCTAACCCTAACCTAACCCTAACCTAAGCCTAACCTAAGCCTAACCTAACCCTAACCTAACCCTAACTCATACATATGTGTTTCTTTATTTAGATGAAGCATCTATTAGTCACAGTTTGATGGAAAACTATTGTGAGGTGAAATATGATATTTCACAAAACCTCACTCATTGTAGTATAGCCTTTAGACTACTTCAAACAAATCTCCCTAAAACTAGTTAGTCATCACTCATCACTGTCCCTGGCTCATCTACTACCTAAACTCAGTACAGTATACGGTGTAGCTGGACTGTTTATAGAAGCATACGGTGCACGACTGTATTCACAGAGACTAATGTTCCCTTGTAATTATTTGGCTTCTTGACCCTCTGACTGTGCCAATAGGCCACTATAGGGTTTGCCGTCATCTTTCTTCAGTTTGTCTCTCTCTCTTTCTCTCACTCACTCTCACTCTCTCAGTTGTCACTAGTTACCACAGCTACAAAGTCAAAATTGGCTATCTCATTAAAAAATTCATGAAAACAAAAAAATGCTTTTTGGTCCTAAGGTTAACAGTGTGGTTAAGGTTAAGGTTAGGATTAGCCACTTTGTGGCTGTGGTAACTAGTACACACAAAAACACACACACCACTTGCCAGTTGGCTTAATTCGAATTGAAGACAGTCAATTCAGGAAGTGATTTGAACTTCAAATTCAGAAATGTAAAAACTTTTAAAATAATTAGCTTCTACCTTTCAGTTTATTGAGAAGCCATTAATAATAAAAACCCTTTTTTTTATTATTGAATTGTAATTTTAGTTAACTTCTTAAATTCACTGCCTAATTCAGAGGGGTTTGGTTAGATGTTGCAGACACACTTCAGTTGAATGCATTCAGCTGTGCAACAGACAAGGTATCCCCTTTCCCCTTTCCCTTCCCCTGAAATTCAGTCTGTGTGTTCATAACCATCTCTACATCTCTTTTATTTCTGTCTTTATTGCAACCCCCAACTCCGTCTCCGTCTCTCTCTCTCTCTCTCTCTCTCTCTCTCTCTCTCTCTCTCTCTCTCTCTCTCTCTCTCTCTCTCTCTCTCTCTCTCTCTCTCTCTCTCTCTCTCTCTCTCTCTCTCTCTCTCTCTCTCTCTCTCTCTCTCTCTCTCTCTCTATTGACTGGTGGTAGGGGTAGCCACTGAGACCTCTTAGCCTTATTCCATATGACCTTGTAGGGAAGTGCACTGAATGACCTCCGGCAGGATACAATTAATTTAATATTTCATAACATTTTGATGCTCAACACAGAGATCCGTTTGCACTTGGTTGGAGATCATGAATCAGTCTTGCAGATGTTTGTGATAGTTGTTTCTGGGCCTCTGTTTATTGAAGGATAATACAGTCCCTTTGTGTTGAATAAAGATGGGAATATAATGCTGTAGGAGGCACACATTTGGATCTATTATCCACACTGTGTAGTAGGCAGAATAGTTCCATGTGATTAAGTCTGCGCTCCAAATAACACCCTATTCATATATAGCAGTGTTTCCCAACCTGGTCCTTGAGTACCCCCAACAGTACACATTTTCATTGTAACCCTGGACAAACACACCTCATTCAACTCATTGAGGGCTTGATGATTAATTTACAAGTTGATTCAGGTGTGCTTGTCCAGGGTTACAATAAAAATGTATACTAATTGGGAAACACTGCTATATAGTGTACTACTTTTGACCAGTGCCTATTCCCTATATAGTGCATTGCTTTTGACCAGAGCCCTATGTGCCCCTGTCAAAGTAGTTCAATATTTAGTGAATAGATTACCATTGGGGCGAATCCTAAGTAAGTTACAGTATTTGAAACACACTGCGGTCACAATGTTGACAGTTAACATTAGGAAATGTGCATGTCCATGAAGTGTACATTCCCCTCTATTGCATAATCTAGAAATGTAAATGTGGCTTGATCAGATCTGTTCCGGCCTGTCCTAGCCCTAGCATGGTGAGTCATGTTTGATATAGATTGGCTGTTCTGTCCTCCTCTGAGCTGACTGCTCAGTAAGGGTACACACTGTGTTATTATGCTGTGAATGGGAACTGTGCTGGTTAGGGAGTCTACAACTGAACCCACATGGCCCCTATCATGTGGATATGCTTTTCTCTGTCCATCATACAGGTGATCACTGATTAGAAGGGAAGGATAGAAACCATTGGTACTGCAGTGCAGATCTTGAGGCCCGGGTATTTGAATACCTGGCCGGTTCTAGAACTTTGTTTTGCTCTTGTGGTAGTTGATCAATGTTCCATTCCATTTCAGTCAGTCAAACCACTTTGCTGTTCCCTATGCTCCACCATGGTTCCACCTGAGCCAGCAGTGTGCATAGTCTCTTCTCTCTTCAGAGTATGTGTTCCTCTCTGTTCTGTTCAGGTGAGTTGAGGTCAAGCAGAACCTCCGTTGGGGCATTATTATATAACATGACAATAGGAAAACAATGGGGCGTAACCTCAGAGCAGAGTGTTGTTTGTTTACTTCCCTTGGTTGATATAGTTTGTCTCTGCTTGTTACCTCACACACTGACTGCCCATGGAAGGGGCTCTGTGGGGAGTTCTTCTGAGGTAGGAATAGCTGCAGGACAAATACTCCACAGTCATTTTAGCATACAATATGTTTCAGGGCATCTATTTGGTATTTGGATTTTTACAAAACATGAAACAATACAGAATGACATAATACAGAACACCAATAGACAAGAACAGCTCAAAGACAGAGCTACATATATTTTTTAAAGGTACACATAGCCTACATATCAATGCATACACACAAACTATCTAGGTCAAATAGGGGAGAGGCATTGTGACGCGAGGTCTTGCTTTATCTGTTTTTTGAAACCAGGTTTGCTGTTTATTTTAGCAATATGAGATGGAAGGAAGTTCCATGCAATTAGGGCTCTATATAATACTGTACGCTTTCTTGAATTTGTTCTGGATTTGGGGACTGTGAAAAGACCCCTGGTGGCATGTCTGGTGGGATAAGTATGTGTGTCAGAGCTGTGTGAGTTGACTGTGCAAACAATTTGGAATTTTCAACACATTGTGTCTTATAAAAATAACAAGTGATACAGTCAGTCTCTCCTCAACTCTAAGCCAAGAGAGACTGGCATGCATAGTATTTATATTAGCCCTCTGATTACAATTAAGAGCAAAACGTGCCGCTCTGTTTTTGGGCCAGCTGCAGCTCAACTAGGTCTATCCTTGCAGCACTGGACCACATGACTGGACAATAATCAAGATTAGACAAAACTAGAGCCTGCAGAACTTGCTTTTTGGAGTGTGGTGTTATAAAAGCAGAGTTTGTCTTTATTACGGCCAGACCTCTCCTCATCTTTACAACCATTGAATCTATATGTTTTGACCATGACAGTTTACAATCTAAAGTAACGGCAAGTAATTTAGTCTCCTCAACTTGTTCAACAGCCATACCATTCATTACCAGATTCAGAAGAGTTAAGGAATGATTTGTACCAAATACAATCCCCTTAGTTTTAGAGATATTCAGGGCCAGTTTATTACTGGCCACCCATCACAAAACAGACTGCAACTCTTTGTTAATGGTTTCAGTGACTTCATTAGCTGTGGTTGCTGATGCGTATATGGTTGAAACATCAGCATACATGGACACATATGCTTTGTTTAATGCCAATGGCAGGTCATTGGTAAAAATAGAAAATACTTGAGGGCCTAGAGAACTGCCTTGCGGTACACCACACTTTACATGTTTGACATTAGAGAAGCTTCCATTAAATTAAACCATTTGAGTTCTATTAGATAGATACAGTGCCTTGCGAAAGTATTCGGCCCCCTTGAACTTTGCAACCTTTTGCCACATTTCAGGCTTCAAACATAAAGATATAAAACTGTATTTTTTTGTGAAGAATCAACAACAAGTGGGACACAATCATGAAGTGGAACAACATTTATTGGATATTTCAAACTTTTTTAACAAATCAAAACTGAAAAATTGGGCGTGCAAAATTATTCAGCCCCCTTTTAAGTTAATACTTTGTAGAGCCACCTTTTGCTGCGATTACAGCTGTAAGTCGCTTGGGGTATGTCTCTATCAGTTTTGCACATCGAGAGACTGAATTTTTTTCCCATTCCTCCTTGCAAAACAGCTCGAGCTCAGTGAGGTTGGATGGAGAGCATTTGTGAACAGCAGTTTTCAGTTCTTTCCACAGATTCTCGATTGGATTCAGGTCTGGACTTTGACTTGGCCATTCTAACACCTGGATATGTTTATTTTTGAACCATTCCATTGTAGATTTTGCTTTATGTTTTGGATCATTGTCTTGTTGGAAGACAAATCTCCATCCCAGTCTCAGGTCTTTTGCAGACTCCATCAGGGTTTCTTCCAGAATGGTCCTGTATTTGGCTCCATCCATCTTCCCATCAATTTTAACCATCTTCCCTGTCCCTGCTGAAGAAAAGCAGGCCCAAACCATGATGCTGCCACCACCATGTTTGACAGTGGGGATGGTGTTTTCAGCTGTGTTGCTTTTACGCCAAACATAACGTTTTGCATTGTTGCCAAAAAGTTCAATTTTGGTTTCATCTGACCAGAGCACCTTCTTCCACATGTTTGGTGTGTCTCCCAGGTGGCTTGTGGCAAACTTTAAACGACACTTTTTATGGATATCTTTAAGAAATGGCTTTCTTCTTGCCACTCTTCCATAAAGGCCAGATTTGTGCAATATACGACTGATTGTTGTCCTATGGACAGAGTCTCCCACCTCAGCTGTAGATCTCTGCAGTTCATCCAGAGTGATCATGGGCCTCTTGGCTGCATCTCTGATCAGTCTTCTCCTTGTATGAGCTGAAAGTTTAGAGGGACGGCCAGGTCTTGGTAGATTTGCAGTGGTCTGATACTCCTTCCATTTCAATATTATCGCTTGCACAGTGCTCCTTGGGATGTTTAAAGCTTGGGAAATCTTTTTGTATCCAAATCCGGCTTTAAACTTCTTCACAACAGTATCTCAGACCTGCCTGGTGTGTTCCTTGTTCTTCATGATGCTCTCTGCGCTTTTAACGGACCTCTGAGACTATCACAGTGCAGGTGCATTTATACGGAGACTTGATTACACACAGGTGGATTGTATTTATCATCATTAGTCATTTAGGTCAACATTGGATCATTCAGAGATCCTCACTGAACTTCTGGAGAGAGTTTGCTGCACTGAAAGTAAAGGGGCTGAATAATTTTGCACGCCCAATTTTTCAGTTTTTGATTGGTTAAAAAAGTTTGAAATATCCAATAAATGTCGTTCCACTTCATGATTGTGTCCCACTTGTTGTTGATTCTTCACAAAAAAATACAGTTTTATATCTTTATGTTTGAAGCCTGAAATGTGGCAAAAGGTCGCAAAGTTCAAGGGGGCCGAATACTTTCGCAAGGCACTGTATCTAACATGTTCACCCTAGAAATCTCTCTTTGGTTTTGCTATATTTTGTCCATGTGGTTTAATTGATTATATGTCTGCCAAGCAAGGTTGTGGGTTCTTTTCCCAAGTGGGCCACATTACTAAGTGTAAATTAAAGCTACAATGCTAAATGATCATGTTATATCATTACTTGCACATTGTTTGTGTTGGGTATTGAGAGGATATAGGTTGTTGAACTGCCAGCATCACAGCACTACAGGTCACCAGGTAGAGACACTCATTGGAGCCAAAGCTTTTCAACCCTGAGAAACACTGTGTGATACCTAATGTGGTGTAAAAACCTCCTCATGTACTTACGCAGGATGCCAAGAGGTGCGTGTATCTGTGATGTTAGTGTGGCTATGTGGTGTGTGTGTGTTTCTATGTGTGTGTGTGTGCATGTGTTTGTGTGTAATCTCGTCAACCAGCCGACTCTTTCTATACATGGTAGCAATTGAGACTTGGAACGAGTTTAGTGTGAGTGTGTCTGTGCGTCTATCTGTGTGTGTGTGTGTGTGTGTGTGTGTGTGTGTGTGTGTGTGTGTGTGTGTGTGTGGGAGTGAGTGAGTGAGTGAGTGAGTGAGTGAGTGAGTGAGTGAGTGAGTGAGTGAGTGAGTGAGTGAGTGGTGAGCGTTCTTAGTTTGTGTCAGTGGGATCCTACTGTTTTATGGCAACAGTAAAACACAGAGTAAACACCAATGTTTTAAGTAGCTAACGATTTGTTTGAAGGTCAGTTTATTAACATATATAAACTATATAGTTTGATCCATTAAACGGTGCATGTAAAATAGGAATCATGTAGCAGTCATAAGGACAGAGATTCAGCAGGAGGCAACTCAGGCAAGGCAGGTGCTGAAAGTATAGATTTATTTAAGTCTTGGTGACTCAAAAGTGATTAATTACAAAATATTAAGCAAATAGTCACTGAAAATGTACAATACACACTGGCAACAGCCAAAGAAATAGCTTCTGTGACTGACCTAACCTGTCCTTAACTGAGCACACAAACACACACACACACACACACACACACACACACACACACACACACACACACACACACACACACACACACACACACACACACACACACACACAGACCCCTATGCTCCTTTGAGACCCCTCTTTCAAAGTCACTGAGATCTCTTCTTCTAGTCATGGTAGCCAGGGTAATGGGCAACTGGGCATTTTTATACATGACCCTAAGCATGATGGGATGTTAATAGCTTAATTAACTCAGGAACCACACCTCTGCTTTTATTATACTTTGTGTCCCTCATTTACTTTTTAATAAATGGAACACTAGTCACTTTAATAATGCCACTTTAAGAATGTTTACAAAACTCGCATTACTCATCTCATACGTATATACTGTATCCTTCACTATCTATTCTTTACTATCTACTGCATCTTAGTCGCTCTGTTGCTGCTCATCCATATATTTTATACTTATATATTCTCATCCCATTCCTTTACTAGATTGTGTGTATTAGGTTTTGTTGTGGAATTGTTAGATATTACCTGTTAGATACTGCTGCACTGTCAGATCTAGAAGCATAAGCATTTCGCTACACTCGCAATAACATCTGCTAACCATGTGTATGTGACCAATATAATTTTATTTTATTTTGATTTGATTTGATTTCCTCAAGTGTTTCCTGTATTTTGTCAGTTACCTGTATATTAACAATGATATAAATGTATCAAGTACAATAAATAACAGTCCAGTAGAAAATAATTATGTGTAACTGTGCTCCTATGTAACGTTCCTCTTATTATATTTCTCTGTTGGCCAACTGTACTGTATATGCAAATTGCCCATTGTTAAATGCAATATGATTGACATTAGAGAAGAGTATTACACTAGAAGGGGGTTCATGACATTAAGCTGTGATGCTGGGGTGGTAGCTCCAGTCATTAGACTCAATGTTCAATCTTGGTTGATCATCATGATGTCAGAGAGATGCAGCTTGTTCTGCCTGCCGTACAGTGGCTGTTCCCGATGACTCACTACCTTTCTGCCTCTCTGCAGGAACTATGGGGTCAGTGCTGTCATTAGTGTGTGTGTGTGTGTGTACAGTACAGAAGGTGAAGTGAACAACCAACTGGACAACTTCAGCAGAGGAGTTGGCAGGCTAATAGAGACCGTATGGAGTACAGGAATGCATTTTTGATTTGTCTAGACTAGAGAGATCTGCAGGCCTAGCCTAGTGCCTAGCCTGGGCTCAGTCGTGTGGCATCATGTGTCTGTGGAGGGGAAGGGGGAAGTAGACATTGTGCTCTAATGTCTACGTCCCAAATTACAGCCTATTCCCAATGGGTCAAAAGTAGTGCACTATGTAGGGAATACTGTAGGATATCATTTGGGATTGGGATGCACCGTTTGCATTGATTGTAGGTATGCCGTGTGTGCTAATTTCACCATCTTCACTTGTCTATGATTTTCCATGCACTTCATGCCCCTACTGGGGCTTGTGATGACCCTATAGGATGATATGGGTACAAGTGCATAGGGGCTAGGGCTCCGTTGTGATTGGATGGTAGTATGGCATCAGAGGAGTAGCAGTGAAAGCCATTGATTAGTGATACTGCAGCTTAGTGATGACATCTACTGTAAATCTAAAGTAGTGCAGCTCAGACTGGCCCCACACGTTTCACTGCATCAAATGACCATCATATTCACCCTGAGCTATTGGTTATTCTGTTCATGGAGGGTTTAGATGGATGTCAGGGCATTTTGTCTCTCTACTGTACTTAATTCTATGTCCCTGGAAGAAAGAACAAGGGGGTAGGTATTGTTGGAATGGTGAATTTGATAGCCTTTGAATGATTAGGGTTAGTAACTGTCTGCAATTTCTTTTTTTTAGATATAATATAATAGTGTAAATGTTATATTGTTCCCAGACCTGGGCTCAGTTTGAATGGGTATATAATACCTGCAATGCTGTTCAAATCCCCATTAAAGCTGCAGTAACATTTAATGTATCCACTTTCACAGCATGAAACGCAAACATTACATTTGTGACTCATGTCTGTTAGTCGACCTGCTGCTCAATTTGAGAAGAAATTACTGCAGTTGACGGTGCCAGCTAATTTCCATATCAAGTAATATTTCTGTATGTATGTCTTAGTTAGCTGTGGAACTGTTTCAAGAAGCTTCAAATAGCCCATCGCTGACTGATGTGTGATAACATCACGAAGAAAAACCAAAATAACCTGCATGGCCAGACAACGCTTGAATCGTCCTTGTCAATTACACAGGAGACAGTGTTGGTGAGTTGGATGAACAGTAAAAGTGTGTGTCTACATTGATATATCTCTCTCTCTCTCTCTCTCTCTCTCTCTCTCTCTCTCTCTCTCTCTCTCTCTCTCTCTCTCTCTCTCTCTCTCTCTCTCTCTCTCTCTCTCTCTCTCTCTCTCTCTCTCTCTCTCTCTCTCTGATATTCTTGTCCTTCGTGTGAAACCAAGTGCTGTAGATGTCCTGGAGGGTGGAAGTGTGCCCCCGGTGATGCATTGGGCTTGACCGCAACACCCCGCCTGTTGTTGCGGACGGTAAAATTGCCTTACCAGGCGGTGATACAGCCCGACAAGATACTCTCAATGGTGCATCTGTAGAAGTTCATGAGGGTCTTAGAAAACAAGACACATTTCGTCAGCCTCCTGAGATTGAAGAGGCGTTGTTGCACCTTTTTCACCACACTGTCTGTATGAATGGACCATTTCAGGTTGTCAGTGATGTGCATGCTGAGGAACTTGAAAGATTTCCACCCTCTCCACTGCGGCCCCATCAATGTGGATGGGGGCTTGCCCTCTCTGCTGTCTCCAGAAGTCCACAATCAGCTCCTTCGTTGTGTTGATGTTGAGGGAGCGGATACTTTCCTGGCACCACTCCACCAGGGCCCTCTCATCATTGTTGGTAATCAGGACTACCACTGATGTGTCATCAATAAACTTGATGATTGAGTTGGAGACGTGCGTGGCCACGCAGCCTTGGGTGAACAGGAAGTACAGGAGGAGGCTGAGCACACACCCGTGTATGTGTGTGTCTAGAGACCCCTGTTCTGGCTTATCCCATTACACTGAGTGTCACCTCTGGTCTGCTGTGATCTGACCTGGTTTATATGACAAATGAACAAAGGCCATAGATGGACACCCCACCGTTGGTGTGGCTGCAGGGAGAGACACAGCGCAGACTGTTACATTTAGCAGAAACAGTGCAGAATAGAGAACCTATTCAGGAATACCTTTCTTTAATATTGAAGCCTAAGGAGGATGGTCCACGAAATAAATGTTTGCTGGCAGTTTATCTCTTTCTTAAATAAAACAATAAAACATTTGCATTTAATAACAACAATTGCAACTGTAAGAGCTATTTTGACCTTGTTAATTTGTACACTAGAACAGTTCTCCTACACTGAGTCCCCCCAGAAAAATTGAAAATAAAATAATATATCCTACCAGTCAAAGGTTTTAGAACACCTATTCATTCAAGGGTTTTTCTTTATATTTACTATTTTCTACATTGTAGAATAATAGTGAAGACATCAAAACTGTGAAATAACACATATGGAATCATATAGTAACCAAAAAAGGGTTCAACAAATCAAAATATATTTTATCTTTACCTTTATCTTTACCTTTGCCTTGATGACAGCTTTGCACACTCTTGGCATTCTCTCAACCAGCTTCATGAGGTAGTCACCGGGAATGCATTTCAATTAACAGGTGTGCCTTCTTTAAAATGTATTTGTTTGAGCAAATCAGTTGTGTCATGACAAGGTAGGGGGGTATACGAAAAATTGCTCTATTTGGTAAAAGACCATGTCCATATTATGGCTAGACCAGCTCAAATAGGCAAAGAGTAACGGCAGTCCATCATTACTTTAAAACATGAAGGTCAGTCAAGCCGCAAAATGTCAAGAACTTTTATAGTTTCTTCAAGTGCAGTCACAAAAGCCATCAAGCGCTATGATGAAACTGGCTCTATCGAGGACCGCCATCAGAGTTACCAGCCTCAGAAATGGCAAATAAATGCTTCACAGAGTTCAAGTAACAGACACATCTCAACATCAACTGTTCAGAGGAGACTGTGTGAATCAGGCCTTCATGGTCAAATTTCTGCAAAGAAGCACCTACTAAAGGACACCAATAATAAGAAGAGACTTGCTTGGGCCAATAAACACGAGCAATGGACATTAGACAGGTGGAAATTTGTCCTTTGGTCTGATAAGTCCAAAATTGTGATTTTTGGTGCCATCTGCAGTGTCTTTGTGAGATGCGGTGTGGGTGAACGGATGATCTCTGCATGTGTGGTTCTCACTGTAAAGCATGGAGGAAGAGGTGTTATGGTGTGGGGGTGCTTTGCTGGTGACACTGTCTGTGATTTTTTTTAAATTCAAGGCACTCTTACCCAGCATGTCTACCACAGCATTCTGCAGTGATACGCCATCCCATCTGGTTTGGGCTTAGTGGGACTATCTTTTGTTTTTCAACAGGACAATGACCAAACACACTTCCAGGCTGTGTAAGAGCTATTTGACCAAGAAGGAGAGTGGTGGAGTGCTGCATCAGATGACCTGACCTTCACAATCACCCAACCTCAACCAAATTGAGATGGTTTTGGATGAGTCGGATCGCAGAGTGAAGTAAAAACAAGTGCTCAGCATATGTGGGAACTCCTTCAAGACTGTTGGAAAAGCATTCCAGGTGAAGCTGGTTGAGAGAATACCAAGAGCGTGCAAAGCTGTCATCAAGACAAAGGGTGGCTATTTCAAGAATCTCAAATGGAAAATATATTTTGATTTGTTTAACACTTTTTTGGTTACTATGTGATTCCATATGTGTTATTTCATAGTTCTGATGTCTTAACTATTATTCTACAATGTAGAAAATAATACAACTAAAGAAAAACCCTTGAATGAGTAGGTGTTCTAAAACTTTTGACCGGTAGTGTATATATTTATTTTTTAAGGAACTCTGGTTTTAAACTTGCTGGTCTGGTTTTAAACTTGCTCTTGAACTTTGTAAAAGTAGAATGCACAAGGTGCGATTTCGAAATTGGGTAGTGCATCATCAGTTCCTCTTGTCATGTCAGTCATTGCATACCTTAGATAGCTGTTCATAACTTTTCAGAAATGTTCAGATCAATTAGCCCATGTCAGCTAACATTTGATGTTCCTCTAATGCTGAAAGGGGGGCCTGAGTGAAAAAGTCTGGGAGCCCCTAAACTAGAAGGCACTGTATTGGTTAACACCTTGGAACTAATATAAGATACAGTATATACAATGCCTTCGGAAAGTATTCAGACCCCTTGAGTTTTGTTAGGTTACAGCCTTATGCTAAAATTGATTACATTGTTTTCCCTTCTCATCAATCTACACACAATACACCATAATGACAAATAAAATACAATTTTAAAAATAAAAAATGTTTGCTAATTTCTAAAAATAAAAAACGGAAATATCACAGTTAAAGTATTCAGACCCTTTACTCAGTACTTTGTTGAAGCACCATTGGCATCGATTACAGTCTCTAGTCTTCTTGGGTAAAACGCTCAAGCTTGGCAAACCTGTATTGGGGAGTTTCTCTCATTCTTCTCTGCAGATTCTCTCAAGCTCTGCCAAGTTGGATGTGGAGCATTTCTGCACAGCTATTTTCAGATTAACCTTCACCCCAGTCTGAGGTCCTGAGCGCTCTGGAGCAGGTTTTCATCAAGGATCTCTCTGTATTTGCTCCGTTCATCTTTGCCTCTATCCTGACTAGTCTCCCACAGTCCCTGGATCTGAGAAACAACACCACAGCAGGATGCTGCCACCACAATGCTTCACCATAGGGATGGTGCCAGGTATTCTCCAGACGTGACGCTTGGCATTCAGGCCAAAGAGTTCAATCTTGGTTTCATCAGACCAGAGAATCTTGTTTCTCACAGTCTGAGAGTCTTTAGGTACCTTTTGGCAAACTCTAAGCGGTCTGTCATGTGCCTTTTACTGAGTAGTGTCTTCAGTCTGGCCACTCTACCATAAAGGCCTGATTGGTGGAGTACTGCAGAGATAGTTGTCCTTCGGGAAGGTTCTCCCATCTCCACAGAGGAACTCTGGAGCTCTGTCAGAGTGACAATCGGGTTCTTGGTCACCTCCCTGACCAAGGCCCTTCTCCCACGATTGCTCAGTTTGGCCGGGCGGCCAGCTCTAGGAAGAGTCTTGGTGGTTCCAAACTTCTTCCATTTGAGAATGATGGAGGCCACTGTGTTCTTGGGGACCTTCAATGTTGCAGAAACGTTTTGGTACCCTTCCCCAGATCTGTGTCTCGACACAATCCTGTCTTGGAGCTCTAAGGACAATTCCTTCCACCTCATGGCTTGTTTTTTGCTCTGACATGCACTGTCAACTGTGACACCTTATATAGACAGGTGTGTGCCTTTCCAAATCATGTCCAATCAATTGAATTGACCACAGGTGGACTCCAATCAAGTTGTAGAAACATCTCAAGGATTACCAATGGAAACAGGATGCACCTGAGCTCAATTTCGAGTCTCATAGCAAAGGGCCTGAATACTTTTGTAAGTATTTGATCAATTTTAGAACAAGGCTGTAATGTAACAAAATGTGGAAAAACTCAAGGGGTCTGAATACTTCCCGAAGACACTATACCTTTGGTAATTACATCTGCAGGTATGGAATTTTTATACATTTATTTTATCTTGAGCATAATGAACATTTGGGATCCCACATGTTCTAGAGTGGATGTCAGGAACTGCCTTATTGCTTGCCTGCCTTATTGCCTACACTGCAAAAAGTGAAATCTAAACAAGCCTAAATATCTTATACTGAGTCATATATGTTTTTTTTAAGCTAATATATTTTACCATATACAATGAGTGTACAAAACTTGCTCTTTCCATGACATAGACTGACCAGGTGAATCCAGGTGAAAGCTATGATCCCTTATTGATGTCACCTGTTAAATCCACTTCAATCAGTAGATGAAGGAGAGGAGACAGTTAAAGAAAGATTTTTAAGCCTTGAAACAATTATTATTGAGACATAGATTTTGTATGTGTGCCATTTAGAGGCTGAATGGGCATGACAATATATTTAAGTGACTTTGAACCGGATATGGTAGTTGGTGCCAGGCACACTGGTTTGAGCATGTCAAGAACTGCAATGCATCTGGGTTTTTCACGCTCAACAGTTTCCCGTGTGTATCAAGAATGGTCCACCACCGAAAGGACATCCAGCCAACTTGACAACTGTGGGAAGCATTGGAGTCAACATGGGCCAGCATCCCTGTGAAGTCCATGCCCAACGATTTGAGGCTGTTCTGAGGGCAAAAGGGATGAAACTCAATATGTTCCTAATGTTTTGTACACTCAGTGTGTTTTACCTTAACAAGATGGTTAAGGTCAAATATATTGAAAAATACATTGAAATAAGATAAATTACTTGTATTAAGCCTTTTTTAGATTAAAGTAAACAAAAGTATCTGCCAATGTCATTAAATAATTTAGCTTGGTAAGAAAAACAGGGAAAAAAACACATTTTGAAGCTGCACTATGTAACTTTTTGGGCGACCTGACCAAATGCACATAGAAATGTGAGTTATATGTCTGTCATTCTCACTGAAAGCAAGTTTAAGAATAGTTAGATTTGTTTATGTGCCTATGCTTCCCATCTTTTACTTTCAGTTTTGTACACCAGCTGAAAATACAATATTTTAGGTTAATGAAAATACATTTCACAGCTAGGGCTGGATTAATAAATCATAGGCCCTGGGGCTTTGTTTTTTTTTATGAGCAGAGGTGTTTTTAGGATTTACACAATTTGGCCTTTTAAAAAAGCTTTTTATGCAATTCGATGTCATTTACACGACAGAAGACATTAGCTGAATATTTTTTAATACCACATAAATTGCCTAAATGAGTGGCTATTCTGACAAACTAAAATCAATCTGGGCTTAATTCAAACAAACAATAGCCCAGGCCAACGAAGCAACACATAGATATGTACAATATTAGGAAACAATATATTAGGAGGCAATTTTCAAGGCAGTGTTATGATATTGACTCAGAGACGGACCAAGCCCGGCTCAGGTAATGACTCCCATCCTTTCTAAGCGTTATCGTTGTACTGTTGTCTACAGTATACTGCCAGGAGCGTTGTCAGTTGTTATCGTGTACCCATTCATTTGAACTCCACTCTTAGATCTGCTATTAGATAACTCAAAAGAGAAGACCATTGCTTTTAGTTCAAATATGAATTCCATAAACTTGAATACCCCCTCTGTTTTCAAATCACGTAGAGGGCTTGGGCTGTTGCACGATAGCAACCAAAGCCCATGTAAGTCAGTTTATAACATTCCATCATTGGTTACTCGGAGAGTTCCTCATATTGACATTGGCTGCGGCCTCAGGCCCTATGGAACCTTGGAAAAGTAATTCACATTTCTACTCCTTCCTCTATTAATAATAGGGATAGACCAAATGGTGCAGTTCTATACAATCTTATAGCCATACCAACTATATCAACATCAACCATCAGACAAGGCCTGATGGAGACTACAGAACTTGGGATGATGCATCAGAACATTAGGTGCTTACTTCCTTAACTGGATTAAATCAAGATCTGGGCTATGCAGACGAATCCGGACATTCTGATATTGACTGAAACTTGGATCTCTGGGGACATTCTGGTCGCTGATATTAATATTGAGGGTTATAATGTGTTCAGAGCTGACAGACAGGTTAGAGGTGATGTCATCTACAAAATAGCTTCCAATACTCTACTCAGCAAACTGGATGCAGTTAATCACAGTGCCATCCGTTTTGTTACTAAAGCACCATATACCACCCACCACTGCGACCTGTATGCTCTAGTCGGCTGGCCCTCGCTACATATTCGTCGCCAGACCCACTGGCTCCAGGTCATCTACAAGTCCACGCTAGGTAAAGCGCCGCCTTATCTCAGTTCACTGGTCACGGTGGCAACACCCACCCGTAGCACGCACTCCAGCAGGTGTATCTCACTGACCATCCCTAAAGCCAACATCTCACTTGGCCGCCTTTCCTTCCAGTTCTCTGCTGCCTGTGACTGGAACGAATTGCAAAAATCACTGAAGTTGGAGACTTTTATCTCCCTCACCAACTTTAAACATCTGCTATCTGAGCAGCTAACCGATCGCTGCAGCTGTAGATAGTCCATCGGTAAATAGCCCATCCAATTTACCTACCTCATCCCAATACTGTTTTTATTGATTTACTTTTCTGCTCTTTTGCACACCAATATCTCTACCTGTACATGACCATCTGATCATTTATCACTCCAGTGTTAATCTGCTAAATTGTAATTATTCGCCTACCTCCTCATGCCTTTTGCACACAATGTATATAGACTCTTTTTAAATGTTTTTCTACTGTGTTATTGACTTGTTTATTATTTACTCCATGTTTAACTTTGTGTTGTTGTCTGTTCACGTTGCTATGCTTTATCTTGGCCAGGTCGCAGTTGTAAATGAGAACTTGTTCTCAACTAGCCTACCTGGTTAAATAAAGGTGTTCTCAACTAGCCTACCTGGTTAAATAAAGGTGTTCTCAACTAGCCTACCTGGTTAAATAAAGGTGTTCTCAACTAGCCTACCTGGTTAAATAAAGGTGTTCTCAACTAGCCTACCTGGTTAAATAAAGGTGTTCTCAACTAGCCTACCTGGTTAAATAAAGGTGTTCTCAACTAGCCTACCTGGTTAAATAAAGGTGTTCTCAACTAGCCTACCTGGTTAAATAAAGGTGTTCTCAACTAGTCTACCTGGTTAAATAAAGGTGTTCTCAACTAGCCTACCTGGTTAAATAAAGGTGTTCTCAACTAGTCTACCTGGTTAAATTAAGGTGTTCTCAACTAGCCTACCTGGTTAAATAAAGGTGTTCTCAACTAGCCTACCTGGTTAAATAAAGGTGTTCTCAACTAGCCTACCTGGTTAAATAAAGGTGTTCTCAACTAGCCTACCTGGTTAAATAAAGGTGTTCTCAACTAGTCTACCTGGTTAAATTAAGGTGTTCTCAACTAGCCTACCTGGTTAAATAAAGGTGTTCTCAACTAGCCTACCTGGTTAAATAAAGGTGTTCTCAACTAGTCTACCTGGTTAAATTAAGGTGTTCTCAACTAGCCTACCTGGTTAAATAAAGGTGTTCTCAACTAGCCTACCTGGTTAAATAAAGGTGTTCTCAACTAGCCTACCTGGTTAAATAAAGGTGTTCTCAACTAGCCTACCTGGTTAAATAAAGGTGTTCTCAACTAGCCTACCTGGTTAAATAAAGGTGTTCTCAACTAGTCTACCTGGTTAAATAAAGGTGTTCTCAACTAGCCTACCTGGTTAAATAAAGGTGTTCTCAACTAGTCTACCTGGTTAAATTAAGGTGTTCTCAACTAGCCTACCTGGTTAAATAAAGGTGTTCTCAACTAGCCTACCTGGTTAAATAAAGGTGTTCTCAACTAGCCTACCTGGTTAAATAAAGGTGTTCTCAACTAGCCTACCTGGTTAAATAAAGGTGTTCTCAACTAGTCTACCTGGTTAAATTAAGGTGTTCTCAACTAGCCTACCTGGTTAAATAAAGGTGTTCTCAACTAGCCTACCTGGTTAAATAAAGGTGTTCTCAACTAGTCTACCTGGTTAAATTAAGGTGTTCTCAACTAGTCTACCTGGTTAAATAAAGGTGTTCTCAACTAGTCTACCTGGTTAAATAAAGGGGAAATAAAAATAAAATAAAGAAAAGGTGGTGGATTGGCCATTTTCATTTAAAAAAATAATTTCTCTGTCTCTTTACTGAAATCCATTTCCCTTCCCAAAATATTTGACCTACTATCTTTACGCCTTTGTCTGGGGAAAAATGTATCCATAGCTGTTATAGGGGTCTACCGTCCTCACGCAGCTAAACAGTGTGCATTCGAGGAGTTAACTAGTTTGTTGTCTTAGACAGGTGCAGTGATCTAAACCTAACCCAGCCAGCCGGTGGCCCGAAACTCAAGATCCTTCAAAGTCAACTCTGATTGATCTTTTTTCCACCAAAGACATTCGTGACCATTGCCCAGTTGTTTGTGTTAGATATGTGACAATGCAAAAAATCTAAGCCTTGTGTCATCACAAAGAGGAACTTTAAAAACTTTAGTTAAACAGCCATTTTTACATTATCGTTATTTTAGTGACGTTGATTGTATTTCAGCTATCCCTCAACCTGATTTAGCTATTAACCCTTTTTCAGATGTCTTCAATATTATTGTGGATAATCATGCTCCCTTCAAAAAATGTGGGTTAAATGGAGATCTAATGCCTGGTACACTCTGGAATTATCAGAAGTCATTCAGAAAAGAGATGCTTGGTTCAAGGCCAGGAACACAGGCTTAGGCCCAGACTGGCAAGCTTTTAAGGAACTGAAGAATCATTGTGTAAGGCAAATCAGAAAGGCTAAATCTGATTATTATGTAACCGCTCTTTTGTATTTTAATGGGAACCTGGTTACATTCTGTAAAACTGTCAAATCCCTGAAGGGTTCTACCGCCTCCTCTCTGCAACAACAAATTCATTCAGACACTCATTACGCAAAAAAAATGCCATCATTGATGCGTTTAATCACCATTTTATTTCAGCGGGCTCTCTCTTTGAAATAACTTCTAGGCCCATTCACAATGATATTGGGCTTGCTGAATGATTCGAGAAATTACAGACAAAGCTTTTCTTTTCGGCTATTTACAGAAAAATAAGTCCTGGATGCTTTGTTAGAAAAAGACAACAAGAAATCCACAAGGGCTGACAAATTGGGTCCTGTTCTGCTTAAGTGTGCAGCTCAATAACCCACATTTTTTTGTTTGACCTTGTTATCAGGAAATATTTAAAAAGTGTGGAAATCAGTTATTGTGCTGCCACTCCATAAGGACAGAGATGGTAGCGATTTTAATCATTATTGCCCCATTTCAAGATTTCCTTATTTAAGATTCTTGAATTCTTGCTCTTTTTAATCTGAGAAATTGAGTCAAATAGCCCTTACACAGCCTGGAGGTGTGTTGGGTCATTGTCCTGTTGAAAAACAAATGATAGTCCTAGTAAGTACAAACCAGATGGGATGGTGCATCGCTGCAGAATACTGTGGTAGCCATGCTGGTTAAGTGTGCCTTGAATTCAAAATAAATCACTGACAGTATCACCATCAAAGCACCCCCACACCATCACAACTCCTACTCCATGCTTCACGGTGGGAACCACACATGCGGAGATCATCCGTTCACTTATTCTGCATCTCACAAAGACATGGCGGAAGGGAACCAAAAATCTAAAATTTGGACTCATCAGAACAAATTTTACTACATGATTCCATACACACTACCGTTCAAAGGTTTCACTTAGAAATATCCTTGTTTTGAAAGAAAAAAACTTTTTTTTTCAATAAAATAATATCAAATTGATCAGAAATACAGTGTAGACATTGGTAATGTTGTAAATGACTATTGTACCTGGAAATTGCAGATTTTTGATGGAATATGATGGAATATCTACATAAGCATGCTTCACTCCAGACCTGACTGCCCTTGGCCAGCACAAAAACATCCTGTGGTGGACTGCAGTAGCATCGAAAAGTCCCCGCGATATGCAACTGTTCAGGAAAGTCAGGAACCAGTACACACAGTCAGTCAGGAAAGCAAAGGCTAGCTTTTTCAAACAGAAATTTGCATCCTGTAGCTCTAACTCCAAAACGTTTTGGGACACTGTAAAGTCCATGGAAAACAAGATCACCTCCTCCCAGCTGCCCACCGCACTGAGGCTAGGTAACCCGGTCACCACCAATAAATCCATGATAATCGAAAATTTCAATAAGCATTTCTCTATGGCTGGCCATGCTTTCCTCCTAGCTACCCCAACCCCGGCCAACAGCTCCGCACCTCCCGCAGCTACTTGCCCGAGCCTCCCCAGCTTCTCCTTCACCCAAATCCAGATAGCAGATGTTCTGAAAGAGCTGCAAAACCTGGACCCGTACAAATCAGCTGGGCTAGACAATCTGGACACTCTCTTTCTAAAATTATCCGCCGCCATTGTTGCAACCCCTATTACCAGTCTGTTCAACCTCTCTTTCGTGTCGTCCGAGATCCCTAAAGATTGGAAAGCTGCCGCGGTCATCCCCCTCTTCAAAGGGGGTGACACTCTAGACCCAAACTGTTATAGACCTATATCCATCCTGCCCTGCCCTTCTAAAGTCTTCGAAAGCCAAGTTAATAAACAGATCACTGACCATTTCGAAACCCACCGTACCTTCTCCACTGTGCAATCCACAGAGCAGAATTGATTCATTCCATGGTCAATGCCATTAAACCTGGACTCGGTAGACCCAAGGACAACAGGGCATGAACAACGATAAAAACAATATACAGTACATTCAATCGTACCTTCTCCGCAGTGCAATCCGGTTTCCGAGCTGGTCACGGGTGCTCCTCAGCCACGCTCAAGGTACTAAACGATATCATCCGCCATCGATAAAAGACAGTACTGTGCAGCCTTCTTCGTCATCCTGGCCAAGGCTTTCGACTCTGTCAATCACAGTATTCTTATCGGCAGACTCAATAACCTTGGTTTCTCAAATGACTGCCTTGCCTGGTTCACCAACTACTTTGCAGACAGAGTTCAGTGTGTCAAATTGGAGGGCCTGTTGTCCGGACCTCTGGCAGTCTCTATGGGGGTACCACATGGTTCAATTCTCGGGCTGACTCTTTTCTCTGTATATATCAATGATGTCAGTTTTGCTGCTGGTGATTCCCTGACCCACCTCTACGCAGACGACACCATTCTGTATACATCTGGCCCTTCTTTGGACACTGTGTTAACTAACCTCCAAACGAGCTTCAATGCCATACAACACTCCTTCCGTGGCCTCCAACTGCTCTTAAATGCTAGTAAAACCAAATGCATGTTCTTCAACCATTCACTGCCTGCACCCGCCCACCCGACTAACATCACTACTCTGGACAGTTCTGACTTAGAATATGTGGACAACTACAAATACCTAGGTGTCTGGTTAAACTGTAAACTCTCCTTCCAGACTCATATTAAACATCTCCAATCCAAAATCAAATCTAGAATCGGCTTTCTATTTCGCACCAAAGCCTCCTTCCCTCACGCCGCCAAACTTACCCTCGTAAAACTGACTATCCTACCAATCCTCAACTTCGGCGATGTCATCTACAAAATAGCTTCCAATACTCTACTCAGCAAACTGGATGCAGTCTATCACAGTGCCATCCGTTTTGTTACCAAAGCACCTTATACCACCCACCACTGCGACCTGTATGCTCTAGTCAGCTGGCTCTCGCTACATATTCGTTGCCAGACCCACTGGCTCCAGGTCATCTAAAAGTTTATGCTAGGTAAAGCTCCACCTTATCTCAGTTCACTGGTCACGATAACAACACACCCACGCGCTCCAGCAGGTATATCTCACTGGTCATCCCCAAAGCCAACACATCCTTTGGCCGTCTTTCCTTCCAGTTCTCTGCTGCCAGTGACTGGAACGAATTGCAAAAATCGCTGAAGCTGGAGACTTTATATTTCCCTCACTAACTTTAAACATCAGCTGTCTGAGCAGCTAACCAATCAATGCAGCTGTACACAGCCCATCTGTAAATAGCCCACCCAATCTACCTACCTCATCCCAATATTGTTTGTATTTACTTTTCTGCTCTTTGCACACCAGTATTTCTACTTGCACATCATCATCTGCTCATCTATCACTCTGGTGTTATTTTGCTAAATTGTAATTACTTCGCTACTATGGCCTATTTATTGCCTTACCTCCTGATGCCATTTGCACACACTTTATGTAGACTTTCTTTTTTTTCTATTGTGTTATTGACTGTAAGCTTGCTTATTCCATGTGTAACTCTGTGTTGCTGTTTGTGTCGCACTGCTTTGCTTTATCTTGGCCCGGTTGCAGTTGTAAATGAGAACTTGTTCTCAACTAGCTTACCTGGTTAAATAAAGTTGAAATCATTTTTTAAAGTTTCATTTTAAAAGGCTAATTGAGCATTAGAAAACCCTTTTGCACACAGCTGAAAACTGTTGTTCTGATTAAAGAAGCAATAAAACTGACCTTTAAACTAGTTGAGTATCTAGAGCATCAACATTTGTGGGTTTGATTACAGGCTCAAAATGGCCAGAAACAAAGCCCTTTCTTCTGAAACTCATCAGTCTATTCTTGTTCTGAGAAATGAAGGCTATTCCATGCGAGAAATTGCCAAGAGACTGAAGATCTCATACAACGCTGTGTTACTCCCTTCACAGAATAGCGCAAACTGGCTCTAACCAGAATAGAGAGAGGAGTGGGAGGCCCCGGTGCACAACTGAGCAAGAGGACAAGTACATTTGAGTGTCTAGTTTGAGAAACAGCCGCCTTGCAAGTCCTCAACTAGCAGCTTCGTTAAATAGTACCCGCAAAACACCAGTCTCAATGTCAACAGTGAAAAGGCGACTCCGAAATGCTGGCCTTCTAGGCAGAGTTTCAAAGAAAAAGCCATTTCCAGCTACAATAGTCATTTCCAACATTAACAATGTCTACGCTGTATTTCTGATCAATTTGATGTTATTTTAACGTGAGCCCCAAACTTTTTAACGGTGGTGTAAGTTATTCCATAATGTTGATGTCTTCATTATTATTCTACAATGTAGAAAATAGTAAAAATAAAGAAAAACCTTTGAATGAGTAGGTGTGTCCAAACTTTTGACTGGTACTGTATATACATTTTTGACATTTTTGCAAATGTATTAAAATAGGAGAACTGAAATATCACCTTTATAGAAGTATTCAGACCCTTTACTCAGTACTTGAAACACCTTTGTTGAAGCACCTTTGGCAGCGATTACAGCCTCGCGTCTTCTTGGGTATGACGCTACAAGCTTGGCACACTTGTATTTGGGGAGTTTCACCCATTCTTCTTTGCAGATCCTCTCAAGCTCTGTTGGACGGGGAGTGTCGCTGCACAGCTATTTTCAGGTCTCTCCAGAGATGTTTGATCGGGTTCATGTCCGGGCTCTGGCTGGGCCACTCCTGCGTTGTCTTGGCTATGTGCTTAGGGTTGTTGTCCTGCTGGAAGGTGAACCTTCGCCCCAGTCTGAGGTCCTGAGCGCTCTGGAGCAGGTTTTCACCAGGGATCTCATTTTTGCACTGACATGCACTGTCAACTCTGGGACCTTATATAGAAAGGGGTGTGCCTGTCAACCTGACAGAGCTTGAGAGGATCTGCAGAGAAGAATGGGAGAAACTCCTATTCAGGCATTAATCGCTGCCAGAGTACTTACTAAAGGGTCTGAATACTTATGTAAATGTGATATTTCTGCATTTTTAATAAACTGGTTTTTGCTTTGTCATTATGGGACAATCTTAGAATAAGGTTGTAACCCAACAGAATGTGGAAAAAGTCAAGGGGTCTGAATATTTTCCGAATGCGCTGTATATGTTGTTGGTGAGTAGGTGAACGGGCTTCAACTCCGGATATGCTCCCAGCCATTTAGATGGTACAATGATTCTCTACACTTGCTTGTTTTGTTACATAAACTGAAATGAGGAGAACTATTAAAATTTTAGCAACCAGGAAATGGCAGAGCATTTCTCCATGTTGCACCGATAAGTGAATTAGCCTATCACTCAATATAAGATATTTAGGATTTCTTAGATTTCACTTTTTGAAGTTTGTGTTTTCTTTGTCCTATTTTCTGATAGTCTGTTTTCTGCTGCTGCCACTTGGAGGAGCTGCAGTTTAATCACTTTCTTTGTTGTCATTTCAGTCAGTGGAGTAGCTGGAAAAGTAGCAAAGCCCATTCCTATTCCCAACACTACTCTCAGCTTGGCTTTACCTTTAGGCTAGTCTCCTGTCCTCTCCCCAGAATCCATTTAGTTTCAAGAATGGATCACCAGTTATCTTGGCAAGGCACTTAATGGACAAAACACAATTATTGAGTCAATAGTGTAAGAATATGTCGAAGATAAATACACAACGCAGAGACAGAGTACGAGGTCAAGAGGACTAGAACTAACGATCAATGGAAATAGTGTTTTTTCTGTAATAGGGAAATATTGATCAATGGTTCAGAGACATGGGGGGAATATGTCTTCTGAAATAGGATACTTGTTATTTGACCACTGGCTAGTTTTATTGTAACAAATTCTAATTGGTCAACAACAGGCTAGGGCTGGGTTATAAAACTACATGCTGTCCCTTTGCTCTGGGGAGAGAACCACAGGAGAGAATCCCTGAAAGAGCATCACTGAGGACAGGGGATAATGACCATCTACCTCCCTGTATGATTTGTCCTCTTCGAATAATCCTATTTTCCTCCCCTTGACTTGCTTTGGGGTTTGTGATATTGAAGAGTAACATAAATTGCTAACAACAGTATGATGATTTATTCTGACGTCAAGGTAAATTAAAGGACGCAGAGTAGATGAGCCTAATTTCTGCCCATAGAAATGAGAATGCATTGGAGAGGACAGGTAGAAATCTAAGAGGACAGCACAAAGAGAGCACAGCCAATCGATTTCAAAGCAGTGTAATTTGGGATGGGTTGTAATTTTGTTCAAAATAAAAACGTTGGAAAGAAGCATACCTATCTGTTGATAATACCAATTTTGTTCTGAGGAAAGTGGTCAGCCTATTATTATTTTCTCCGGTTTTGTATTGCGTCCATGGACTATAAATCTTCTGAAAATCTTTCCCACCCATAAAGGTTCAGTGATCTTATATGTGTTTAAAGACATATACAGGTTACTGCCAAAATAAAGGAAACACTTAAGTAAATGAGGGATAGAAAGTACAGTATATTAAAAGCAGATGCCTTACTGTTAACAGGCCAGTGCTGTTGTAACATCCATGAGACGCTGATATAATCTGTTGATGTCATCTCCCATTACAGTAACATGACAGCATCACAGGCTGCGGGCACCCCACAGTGCAGCTTCTGTTTTGATTGGTCAATAAATGCTGTAGAATCAGCATTGTGTTACTGTAAGCTCTGTCAGATAGTTTACACAGTATATAAATGATACAGTATGAAGCCTAGCACCCTCTTCATTGTACTGTGTGCTCAGCTTCAACTAATTTGGCCTAATACAATGACTAGAGTAAGAGGATGTGATGGTCCTGAGGAATGATTCAATAACGGGGCAGAGGGAGTTCAACAATTGGAGAGGAGTCGTAGATGTCTCATAAAGTATTCTAGTAGCTGTTTGATGTGACGCGTATTACACATACTCCGTGACCTTTAGCAGTGGAGAGCCATATCTCAGCTCATTAATGTCCACACATCTAATGTGATTCTATGGAAACATTCATCCCTCTCTCATCCCTCTCCAAAAGATGGCAGAAAGTTAATTGAAAAACGTAACAGAGAATGTATCAAAAGGACAGCCAGAGAAATGGTGGACTGTGGGCATAATTTAAGTTCCCTTCCCTTCTGTCCTTAGTCAATGGCCTGTAGATTGCAATCTACAATCTCGTCACTCTGTTTCAGACACAGTAGGATACAATTGGTGAGTCATTCAGAACTGATGCTAGACCTGACGAATCAACCCCCCCATCGTCTCCCACATAAAGTCTGCCGCCCCCAGACCCCAATCCCCACCCCTACACACACACGCACACACATGCACACAACCACACACACTGCCAGTGGTTTTGCATGAGTGGGATAGGCGTGTGATGTGTGTCCACCCTGCAGTGTGTCCACCCTGCAGAGACCCTGAGTCTCAGCTCTAGTGAAGACAGCTCATTACAGAATGGTAGCTCTTCACAGCGAGGCCAGCTGAGTTGACGAGGCAGGCGTTGTTGTGATGTCACAAGGACTGAGACGTGAGTGTGCCATATGATAACTGGAGCATAGGAGACAGCTCACCTGTTTATTGTACTGTGTGTGTGTACGTGCGCACGCGCATGTGTGTTTAGTCTTGTATGATGTCAGCTTGAACTGCTAAGGTCATACAGAATACAGGGATCTGTTGCAAACAGAAAGAATTATTGACAACATTTTTGTACAAATTTTACCGTGCATCTTCATTCCCATATTAAGTTTGGTCACTTTAATTTGCACAAACAGGCACAGAGTTTTAGCTTAGACAAGATCACTTCTATAACGAAATAAACAAACCCAACACCTGTGACAGCTGACTCGTGATTAACATACATTAACACCCATGGATTTTTAATTTAATATTTGCATGTAAAAAGGCTTTTGTCCTCTGTCTGAGCATGAATAACAGGTTGAATAATATATTGCATGAATAATGCTCTTTCTCCCCCCCCACTCTCTCGCTCTCCCTCTATGTATCCCAGAACTCTCTCTCCTGCTCCAGACTCACTGTCCTACTTTCTTTTCACTTCATAGATTAATCTTCTGTATTGCCTTTTCAATTTCTACATCAGCATGTTTAATGTGGCATTGTATAGAGAGTGGTGTTTGTAATTAATTCATAACGGTATGTATGTAGCTTCTGAATAACCCCCCAAAAGTTCCAAGGTTAATTGAATCCTTGCTTTAGCTACAATACCAGTGCACTTTTAAATCCTGCCTGAAAAATACTTTACTGTGCTGTAATTGTTCAAAATGTCAGTCAATGACGAAAGACTAGTAGTCAGTCAATCAGTAATTAATAAAGTTGGTCTGTAGTAGAAGCCTACTGCCTCATCTGGCTCACAGCAGAAGTCCTATTCTGCTTGGTATAACCTTGTTCACAAACAGTTCTCATGGGAATCCTTGGGGTTTGAGCCATCACTACTACACCAATATTATCAAGCTAATATTGTCAAGCTAAGCTCTGTTGGTTTTTGTGACTTTAGTACAACAGCAACATTGCCTCAACCCTGCATGTGCACTCATGGCACAAGACACTGTTTCAAAGTAACACAAATACAGTTCTCATGGAGCCTCAATTCAATCAATACAATCAATGCAACACACAGCAACGTTTCCCTTCCCCCTTCTTGGGTATCACAGCTTCAAACTGTGAGGTTTAATTATTTAAAAGAAAAAAAAGTGTTTACCTTTGCACTCCTTGCCTGACAATAGTAACAAGGCTGAAATCACTGTGTGTTTGTGGCTCTTCAGTAATGTCCCACAGGGGCTCTGGCACCATGACCAATTATGCTGCGCTCTCCACAGTCAAATCGATGAGCAGGCAGCCACTGACCAAAGACTCTGTGATAATTGTGTGGGCGTCCTGTTGCTACGGCTGTATTTAGTGTAGATTGTCCAGAGGAGAGGACTGGAGTGGAAGATATACTTTGTGTCGTGGCTCTCATTTAAAGTACATTCTCTCTGCTGATGAGAGCTAATGTCACGCTGGTATAAATTATTCGGGAGACAGGCGCAGGAATGCATAATATGTTTTTTTTATTAAGCACAAATTACGGCGTACCGTGTAAAGGCACAGAGATGAAGACCAAACAAACACGTAACAAATCAGGGTAGAAACCCAAAACAAAAGAGCGAGGGGTACCTCGAATAAATAACACATGCGCACAATGATTAACACACGGGACGGGACCCGTAAGTAATCATCTGCTCAATCCACAACGGCACGAAAGCCAAAACACACAGCACAGGTACTCACACGCACCAACAGACTTAGTAACAATAATCGACAGCCCAATGGAAACCAAATGGCACATATACACAAATACAATATGTGGGAATAGGGGCCAGGTGTGCGTAAGGATAGTTCCGGAGGGATCCGTGACAGCTAACACATTGGAATGGCCTTGATTCAGTATTGTTGTTGACATTGACGATGTAGACAGGTAGCGTAATATCCTTAAATGGTCCTAAATCCATTGTTGTAGCCATTGTGGTACAATTAAGCCCAGTTTGAAGAAATATATACATTTTGCAGAGTAAAAACTACAGAGGATTTAAATCTATTGTCACAGTGTGGAGACCAAGGAGCAGAGTAGAGCACAGAGATTAACTGTGCCTTCTGTGGACCGTCATTAAACTATTCTCAGGTAGATAACAGCAAGAAGCACAAGATTGAAATGTGTTTGGTTCTAATAAGGAAGAACATGTTTTTTATTGAACTCATAGAAAAACAAGTTGCTATCTAGAACCTAAAAGGGTTCTACGGCTGTCCACATAGGAGAACCCTTTGAAGGATGTTTTTTTATTACAGGTAGAACCCCTTTGGTTCTAGGCATAACCCTGTTGGGTTAAATGTAGAACCATTTCCACAGAGGGTTCTACATGGAACCAAAAATAGTTATTCTACGGGGAGATCCGAATAACCCCTTTAGAACCCTTTTTTCTAAGAGTGTAGGTGTAAATATCAACAACAGGAAGATCCACTTTGCACTGATTATAACAAGTGGTGTATCTCTTTTGTGTGTAACCTCCTAAAAAAGACAATATACACTGTGTGTAATATACATATAAGCACTGGCCTGGTATGTATTTTTTTTTACATATAACCTGTTGTTAGTAGAAAGAGAAATTGGCATGCTCAGCTCAAATGTTTGTAGTCAACAAATATATTTGGGTGCCGGGTTCAAAAGGCATATACTGGAAGAAAGGAAAAACCCTCACACACTGAAATATACTTAAAGTTTTAATGTCTTCTTTTTTAGCAGCAGAGGTAAAAACAAGTGGACAAGTTTCAGCTGCAGCCTTCATCAGCGTTTGGAGAACAATAAAGATCCACCCATACTTATAAGATGACGTCACATTGTTGTTGCTAGTAGTACCAGTGCTTGTCTTGACCACAGTATTTGGCCAGTACTCTGCTGTTGTTAACCTCCGTGCCACCTGAGGTTAATCCTAATCTGTTGTTTATTGTGGTTTTATATCTAGATTGAACCTATTAGTGCCCAGTAAAACAAACATGGATTATTATTTTCTCCAAGTCCACTTAGCGTAATAGGGACAGCAAAACAAACTAGTATTTGCTCACCTTGGTCCCTTGCCCTGTAATTGTGTGCATGGCTGGTGGAAATGGGGGTTATTACAGTAGGCTTTAGAAATAGAGTAGGATTGAATACTGGCTGGTAATTTACAGACTTTTACCACCTGGGCTCTAATGCAGGCTAATGGGTCAGTGGAGTGTAGCACAGCTCCTTACTCACAGGTAATATGCTGGTTTACACACACACACACACACACACACACACACACACACACACACACACACACACACACACACACACACACACACACACACACACACACACACACACACACACACACACACACACACAAACCCAGTTTGGTTGCCGTGGAGACAAATGTACTCAGGTCACATAACCCCCATGCGAACTGAATCAACTGATTTGTCTCAGTTGATTACTTGGTCTGCATCTACAATGACTGGATTAGGAAGAGATTAGATGAGGAAAAGTGTAATTTGAGATTTGCCCATGGCTGAAACTTTGGTGTAAACTACTTGCTTACAGTGAGTGTCAAAACCTAAAAGATCATGACAAAGTTTGTTTTTATTATTGACAGATTTCACCAAGGTTTTGTATACCACCGTGCAGTATAGTCCCCAAAACAGTTGTGAAAAACAGACTACCTACTCTGCTACAGAAACAGTTCCTGAAAATGATCAGCAGCTAAAAGTCTACTTTCTTTTCAAAGTCTTGTACCAGACAGCAGTAAGGTTAGACTTAATATTATACCTTTTCTGTGAATAACAATGCTGTATTATTCCTGGCCAAACATTACCTGAAGCAGAAGCATTGGAACTCAAGCTTATATGGTGAGATGTATATAATTATATAAATGAATAAAGCATCTCTATGGGCCTTTCCTTCTCTCAACAGTCCCCTGTCTGTATTGCTCAGTGTGATCGAAAGCCCCAAGTCTGAGAGGCGGAACACACAATGCAAAAGAATGCCCGGGTCGGGGACAGCCAGAGGGACAACGTAAGTGCACACACATGCATGCATGAGCGCACACACACACACACACACACACACACACACACACACACACACACACACACACACACACACACACACACACACACACACACACACACACACACACACACACACACACACACACGTTTATACACATGACACATAAGAGTGTAGTTGATTGTGTACATCCCAGAGATGGGATAAAGTCTCAAGTCTTAACCTTCGAGTCTTCAATCAAGTCCCAGAGAAATAATGGGCAAGTAAACACGAAACAGGAAGTCACAGGACACCTTCATTTCCCGTATGGAACTCTCCATCTTAGATGTAGTGAAGGTTTTTGAGCTCACATTGATTAATCATTATAGTAAATACTTTTGATAGTTGTTTGGAAGGTGGATAAGTAGTGAAGAAGGATATATTTTACTGAGGTACCATTTGTGAGTAATAACACAGTATACAGTATATTCTGCCACTTAAAAACAGATATTTACAGACTTAAACACACAATTATACATAGTATATACAGTACATATAGTACCAGTCAAAAGTTTGGACACACCTACTCATTCAAGGGTTTTTCTTTATTTGTACTATTTTCTACATTGTAGAATAATAGTTAAGACACCAAAACTATGAAATAACCCATATGGAGTCATGTAGTAACCAAAAAAGTGTTAAACAAATCCAAATATATTTTCTCTTTGAGATCCTTCAAATTAGCCACCCTTTGCCTTGATGACAGCTTTGCACACTCTTGGCATTCTCTCAACCAGCTGCATGAGTTAGTCACCCGGAATGCATTTCAATTAACAGGTGTGCCTTGTTAGAAGTTAATTTGTGGAATTTCTTTCCTTCATAATTCATTTGAGCCAATCAGTTGTGTTGGAACAAGGTAGGGGTGGTTTACAGAAGAGCCCAATTTGGTAAAAGACCAAGTTCATATTATGTCAAGTAACAGCTGAAATAAGCAAAGATAAATGACAGTCCATCGTTACTTTAAGACATGAAGGTCAGTCAATCTGGAAAATTTCAGTCGCAAAAACCATCAAGCTCTATGATGAAACTGGCTCTCATGAGGATTGCCACAGGAAAGGAAGACCAAGAGTTACCTCTGCTGCAGAGCATAAGTTCATTAGAGATCCCAGCCTCAGAAATTGCAGCCCAAATAAATGAGTAACAGACACATCTCAACATCAACTGTTCAGAGGAGACTGTGTGAATCAGGCCATGGTCGAATTGCTGCGAAGAAACCACTACTCAGGACACTAATAATAAGAAGACTTGTTTGGGCCAAGAAACACGAGCAATGGACATTAGACAGGTGTAAATCTGTCCTTTGGTCTGATGAGTCCAAATTTGATTCTTTTGGTTCCGACCCGCTATGTTTTTGTGAGACGCAGAGTAGGTGAACTGATGATCTCCACATGTGTGGAAGCATGGAGGAGGAGGTTTGATGGTGTGGGGGTGCTTTGCTGGTGACACTGTCTGTGATTTATTTAGAATTCAAGGCACACTTAACCAGCAGTGATAAGCTATCCCATCTGGTTTGCGCTTAGTGGGACTATCATTTGTTTTTCAACAGGACAATGACCCAGCACACCTCCAGGCTGTGTAAGGGCTATTTGACCAAGAAGGAGAGTGATGGAGTGCTGCAGCAGATGACCTGGCCTCCACAATCACCCAACCTCATCCCAGTTGAGATGGTTTTGGATGAGTTGGACCGCAGGGTGAAGGAAAAGCAGCCAACAAGTGCTTAGCATATGTGGGAACTCCTTCAAGACTGTTGGAAAAGCATTCTAGGTGAAGCTGGTTGAGAGAATGCCAAGAGCGTGCAAAGCTGTCATCAAGGCAAAGGGTGGCTACTTTGAAGAATCTCAAATGTAAAATATATTTTGATTTATTTAACACTTTTTTGGTTACGAAATGATTCAATGTTATCTCATAGTTTTGATGTCTTCACTGTTATTCTACAACGTTGAAAATAGTCAAAATAAAGAAAAATCCTTGAATGCGTAGGTGTGTCCAAACGTTTGACTGGTACTGTATACTGTATGAAGAATTCAAATCCCAAGTGCAACATTTTGCCTAAATTATCAAATTAATTTTGTCACAGTTAGTTTGTTTTTAAATGGACTAGGTTGTGGGAAGTTCAGGTGTTTGTAGTACCATGAGATGACTGAATGCATGACTGTCTAAAATAATCTTAATACTTACTGAAGTTAAGCTGAAATCCTATAACGCAGTAAGTCTGTGTATACACTACAGTACTGTACTATCTGTTTCAATCTCTGCTTTGATGCCCATCCCCCGCAGCAGTAAATGGGACAGCTCTATCTGGCCCGCGTCATAGTACAGACGTCTGAAATGAGATTACTTGTCAAGTGTTGCCGTCTTCATATCTATCACATAGCCTCTTGTTGTTGTTGTTGTTGTAGATTTTCCCCCTGGAATGATTGGATTCGCTGTCAGGTTGTTTTCAAGGTCACATGTTGTTCATTTTGTCCTTCATCGGTTTGTGTCTGTCTTTCAATTTAATAGGTGGCTGGCTGCATATAAATGCCACGTAAAAATAAACATTGACATAGTCCGAGATACAAAGCTATATGAAATTGGGGGAAAATGTAATTGCTTTCGCTGTATGAATAAGACCTTGCGTTCAAGTGTGGACGTACAGTATCCACATCCAACTATCCCAGAAGGATTCATGCAGGTGTTTTCACAATACCTATTTCCCCAGGTACAATGCAGTGCAAATATACACAAGATTGGTGATCACAGGGACAGGAAGTTATAGAAGGCCATTCAAGTCCCCTCCCAATGAAACAGGAGCAGGAAGTAATCCAGATCTTAGATTTCCCCACCATAGTTGGTAAACAAGACCAGCTTCTGAATGAGTGTGGAATACACACAATACTCATGTGAACCAGCTCTATACATTTTCATACTCATTTGTGTCATCATTCTGTTAACTGGTATGTGTTTGTGGCTTTGCAATTGGTACGGACTCATTCTTCCCCCACTGAAGTTGCATACTGCACCTCAGAGCTAAGTTTCCTTGGTGTAAGGTATTGGAATGCAAAGGTATTACTATATCAAATCAAATCAAAAGTTATTGGTCACATACACAAGGTTAGCAGATGTTAATGCGAGTGTAGCGAAGTGCTTGTACTTCTGGTTCTGACAGTGCAGTAATATCTAACAAGTGATCTAACAATTCCCCAACAACTACCTAATACACACAAATCTAAAAAGAGTGAATTAGAATATGTACATATAAATATATGGATGAGCAATGGCCGAGCGGCATAGTCAAGGTGCAATAGATGGTATAAAATACAGTATATACATATGATATGAGTAATGTAAGACATGTAAACATTATTCAAGTGGTACTATTTAAAGTGGCATTATTTAAAGTGACTAGTGATCCATTTGTTAAAGTGGCCAGTGATTGGGTCTCCATGTTGGCTGCAACCTCTCTGAGCTAGTGATTGCTGTTTAGCAGTCTGAGGGCCTTGAGGTAAAAGCTGTTCTTCAGTCTCTCTGTCAATGCTTTGATGCACCTGTACTGACTTCGCCTTCTGGATGGTAGCGGTGTGAACAGGCAGTGACTCGGGTGGTTGTCTTTGATAATCTTTTTTGCCTTCCTGTGACATTGGGCCTGTAGGTGTCATGCAGGGCAGGTAGTTTGCCCCCGGTGATGTGTTGTGCAGACCGCACCACCCTCTGGAGAGCCTTGCTGTTGAGGGAGTAGCAGTAGCTGTACCACGATGTGATACAGCCAGACAGGATGATCTCGATTGTGGATCTGTAAAAGTTAGTCAGGGTTTTGGGTGACAAGCCAAATTTCTTCAGCCTTCTGAGGTTGAAGAGGCGCAGCTAGGGATGTCGTCTGGGCCAGCAGCCTTGCGAGAGTTAACACATTTAAACGTTTTACTCACGTCGGCCACGGAGAGGGGGTGCAGTTATTGTTAGCGGGCTGCAACGGTGGCACTATATTATCCTCAAAGCGGGCAAAGAAAGTGTTTAGGTTGTCTCGAAGTGTGACGTCGATGTCCATGACGTGGCTGGTTTTCTTTCTGTAGTCCGTGATTTCCTGTAGACCCTGCCACATACGTCTCATGTCTGAGCCATTGAATTGCGACTACACTTTGTCCCTGAACCGGAATTTCACTTGTTTGATTGCTTTGCAGAGGGAATAACTACTATTCAGCCATTTTTCCAGACCTCTTTCCATGGTTTAATGCGGTGGTTTGCACTTTCAGTTTTGAGTGAAAGCCGCCATCCATCCACGGTTTAGTTAGAGTAGCAGTGGTCGAGTGTATTACCCCATGCGTAGTGCATTCAATATGCTGATAAAATTTAGGTAGCCTTGTTCTCAACTTTGCTTTGTTAAAATCCCCAGCTACAGCTACAGGATATATGGTTTCCAGTTTCCAGTCCATGGAGTTCCTTGAGGGCCATCTTGGTGTCTTGAGGGGGAATGTACACAGCTGTGATGATAACTGACGAGAATTCTCTTCGTAGGTAATATGGCCTGCATTTGATTGTGAGGAATTCTAGGTCGGGTGAGCAGAAGGGCTTGAGTTCCTGTATGTTGTTATGATAACACCATGAGTTGTTAATCATGAAGCATACACCCCTGCCCTTCCTCTTCCCAGAGAGGTGTTTATCTCTGTCGGCGCGATGCATGGAGTAGCCCGGTGGCTGAACCGATTCAAATTTAGTCTACCTTGTTGTCAAGAGAGTGAACATTGGCGAGCAATATATTTGGGAGCAGCGGGCGATGTGCACGTCTACGGAGTCTGACCAGGAGGCCGCTCCATCTCCCCCTTCTGCGGCGCCGTTGTCTTGGGTCGGCTTCTGGGATTAGATCCATTGTCCTGGGTGGTGGTCCAAGCCGAGGACCCGCTTTGGAAAGTCGTATTCCTGGTCATAATATTGGTAAATTGACATCACTCTATATCCAATAGTTCTTCCCGGCTGTATGTATATTAAGCACAGCTACCGGCCTGGGCAATTTTCACATCTGGAAAAGTCCTGATTATGATTCTAACCATGAGGAAATCATGCACTGTCTGTGATGATGCTTATGACCTGGCGGTGTGATGCATCTGTGAGCTATCTACCGTCTTAGAGGGAGGAAGACAGAGACGATTGGCTGCGAAAGGAGAGCAGAAGAGAGAGGGTCTAGAAGATGAGTGCTAAGCGTTGCAGTGTTCTACCCCAGAAGGCATTGCAGATTAGTGAAAGATGGGGATGAATAAGAAAGAGAGACAGATAGGAGAGGGAAGGCAATAGCATTAGAGCAAGAGAGGGGTTGAGAGGAAGGAAAGGAAGAAATAGACATGTGTCCTCCCTGCACCAGGAGGGAGGCAGCAGTGGGGTAGAGTGGGGACACATTTCAGACTAATGAATACCTAACATAGGAACTAACGGGCCGGACAATCAGGGCCTTGTGTTGATGAAAAGTCATGAGTCTCCTTATGTACATTGCCATGGCTACGCAGACGCAACAGTGGCCAGACTGAATGTAATGAGAGAATAGAGATGGACCAGACACAGCTCCAACTCCCCCTGGATGGATCCCGATCTCCTATTAGGGCCACATCAGGGGATCAAGCACACTGTTTGTTTGGAACTGTGAGGGCTAGGAATTATTACTCCGTATGGGTGGGGGGGAGCACTGGCTAAATTGGTGCCTCCCCATTCTCATTGGATCAGAGCGCTGTCAATCTGGCTCAGATTGGAAATAAAAGGAGGTGGGTTTGTTCTGGCAGTTCAGTGGCTGACTTTAGGACCATGTGAACGCCATTGAGCAGGCAAAGGCTGTGATTGGCTAGCTGGCTTTAGGACTATGCAGAGCGCAGCTGCAGTAAGTGACACTGAACAGCGTGATTTCTCTCTCAGTTGAGTTGACAAAAGCAGTGGAAGATGACTAGTAAACTATTGTTTGACTTGATAGGAAACTAAACTAGAGTTTTTAATTCTGGTGCTTGCAGCTCATTGCTCTATGGCATGTGTTTGTCCTAGAATGTTATGTACAGTATGTCCCTTATCGACTGAGGTGAATGAAGCTACAGCAGCCAAGGTGATAATAGAATTTTAGAGCTTTTAAATTGTGTAGAAGTACAGTAGGCCTAAATCCGCTTTCAAAATAATTCTTGGAGGGGAAAAAAATTGCATGGAGGGGGAGTTATCACTGAACATGATGTATCTAACTTTAATATTTTCCCTATTTTCATTTTTAAATGAATTTACTTGAATAGATTAGGGCAGATACAAAATAACAGTTGAAACAGTTATTCAATACAATGCATCATAGTTTAAGCCACTTTTGAATGCTATTTGTGATAACAATTTCCGATTTCCCATGGCCACCTATGGTTCTTGATCCCCGACTAAAAACAAAAGTTTATGGTCCCTATAGATCTGAAAGAACTGGATGGGAATTAACAATATAATGGCGACTCCGTCTAGTTTAATAGAGGGCTAGTACACCTTAAATTGGATCTGATCCTCAAATATCGTCTTCTTTTTCATCCACCTCTGTATGTCCACGTTTCAATCTCAATGACAAACAACGGTGGGCTCTCTGACGGCAGATGTGATAATTGCTGTGTTTGTATCACTGACACACCGGCAGAATGTAAACAAGCTTAATTGTTTATTTGATTCTGCTCATTGACCTCCTTATGTATTTATAAGCAAGCGATGCGATCAACTGCATTTTTCACACAGGTAATTAGATTAGCAGGCATCTGAATAAATGGCCCGGCACCCTGCGAACTTAATTCGTTTTTTAACCAGAGCTCAGTGTAGCATGACTGGGATTGTTGCTGTTGTGTCTGTCTGTCTGTCTGTCTGTCCATCTGTTTGCTCTGTCTGTCTGTCCGTCTGTCTGTCTGTCTGGGAACGTACAGTGCCTTGCGAAAGTATTCGGCCCCCTTGAACTTTGCAACTTTTTGCCACATTTCAGGCTTCAAACATAAAGATATAAACTGTATTTTTTTGTGAAGAATCAACAACAAGTGGGACACAATCATGAAGTGGAACGACATTTATTGGATATTTCAAACTTTTTTAACAAATCAAAAACTGAAAAATTGGGCGTGAAAAATTATTCAGCCCCCTAAAGTTAATACTTGGTAGCGCCACCTTTTGCTGCGATTACAGCTGTAAGTCGCTTGGGGTATGTCTCTATTAGTTTTGCACATCGAGAGACTGAAATTTTTTCCCATTCCTCCTTGCTAAACAGCTCGAGCTCAGTGAGGTTGGATGAGATTGAGATTTGGCTCCATCCATCTTCCCATCAATTTTAACCATCTTCCCTGTCCCTGCTGAAGAAAAGCAGGCCCAAACCATGATGCTGCCACCACCATGTTTGACAGTGGGGATGGTGTGTTCAGCTGTGTTGCTTTTACGCCAAACATAACGTTTTGCATTGTTGCCAAAAAGTTCAATTTTGGTTTCATCTGACCAGAGCACCTTCTTCCACATGTTTTGTGTGTCTCCCAGGTGGCTTGTAGCAAACTTTAAACAACACTTTTTATGGATATCTTTAAGAAATGGCTTTCTTCTTGCCACTCTTCCATAAAGGCCAGATTTGTGCAATATACGACTGATTGTTGTCCTATGGACAGAGTCTCCCACCTCAGCTGTAGATCTCTGCAGTTCATCCAGAGTGATCATGGGCCTCTTGGCTGCATCTCTGATCAGTCTTCTCCTTGTATGAGCTGAAAGTTTAGAGGGACGGCCAGGTCTTGGTAGATTTGCAGTGGTCTGATACTCCTTCCATTTCAATATTATCGCTTGCACAGTGCTCCTTGGGATGTTTAAAGCTTGGGAAATCTTTTTGTATCCAAATCCGGCTTTAAACTTCTTCACAACAGTATCTCGGACCTGCCTGGTGTGTTCCTTGTTCTTCATGATGCTCTCTGCGCTTTTAACGGACCTCTGAGACTATCACAGTGCAGGTGCATTTATACGGAGACTTGATTACACACAGGTGGATTGTATTTATCATCATTAGTCATTTAGGTCAACATTGGATCATTCAGAGATCCTCACTGAACTTCTGGAGAGAGTTTGCTGCACTGAAAGTAAAGGGGCTGAATAATTTTGCACGCCCAATTTTTCAGTTTTTGATTGGTTAAAAAAGTTTGAAATATCCAATAAATGTCGTTCCACTTCATGATTGTGTCCCACTTGTTGTTGATTCTTCACAAAAAAATACAGTTTTATATCTTTATGTTTGAAGCCTGAAATGTGGCAAAAGGTTGCAAAGTTCAAGGGGGCCGAATACTTTCGCAAGGCACTGTAAATGAGGCTGTCAACTGAGTCAGAAATTCACAGATAAAAACATTTATTATCAGGTATTTGCTCTCAAAGTCATACTTTTTTTAATAGAAAAATAACCAAATTGCAGGTTCTAAGTCCACAACAATAATTCAACCACATCAGGAGACCACTTTTACGGTATTTGAAATGTTTTAAAAGGTAGATGTTTGAGTATAGTTACCCTTTAATTCAAATCAAATCAAATTGTATTTGTCACACGCTTCATAAACAACAGGTATAGACTAAGAGTGAAATGTTTACTTACCAACAATGCAGAGATAAAATCTGAAAAAGAAAAGAAAAATGACAACACAAGGAATGAATCCACAATGAGTAAGGATAACTTGGTTACATAAACAGGGTACCAGTGCAGAGTTGATGTGCAGGGGTACGAGGTACTTGAAGTAGATATGTTTAGAGTGCGTTTGGAAAGTGTTCAGACCCCTTGACTTTTTCCACATTTTGTAATGTTACACCCTTATTCTAAAATAGACAAAGTACACATTTCCCTCACCAATCTACATATAATACCCCACAATGACAAACAAAAACAGGTCATATTTTTTTAAGGAAATACCTTATTTACATAAGTATCCCTTTGAAATGAGACTCAAAATTGAACTCAGTTGCATCCTGTTTCCATTGATTATCCTTGAGATGTTTCTACAACTTAATTTAATTCCACCTGTGGTAAATTCAATTGATTGGACATAATTTGGAAAGGCCCATACCTGTCTATATAAGATCCCATGGTTGACAGTGCATGTCAGAGCAAAAACCAAGCCATGAAGTCAAAGGAATTGTCCTTAGAGCTCTGAGACAGGATTGTGTTGAGACACAAATCTGGGGAAGGGTACCAAAACATTTCTGCAGCAATGAAGGTCCCCAAGAACACAGTGGCCTCCATAATTCTCAAATTGAAGAAGTTTGGAATCACCAAGACTCTTCCTAGAGTCAGCCGCACGTCAAAACTGAGCAATCGGGGAAGAATTGCCTTGGTCAGGGAGGTGACCAAGAACCCGATGGTCACTCTAACAGACCTCCAGAGTTCCTCTGTGGAGACTTGAGAACTTCCAGAAGGACAACCATCTCTGCAGCACTCCACCAATCAGGCCTTTATGGTAGAGTGGCCAGACAGAAGACACTCCTCAGTAAACGGCACATGACAGCCCCCTTGGAGTTTGCCAAAAGGCACCTAAAGACTCTCAGACCATGATAAACAAGATTCTCTGGTCTGATGAAACCAAGATTGAACTCTTTGGCCTGAATTCCAAGTGTCAGGTCTGGATGAAACCTGGCACCATCCCTATTGTGAAGCATGGTGGTGGCAGCATCATGCTGTGGGGATGTTTTTCAATGGCAGGGAATGGGAGTCTAGTCAGGATCAAGGGAAAGATGAATGGAGCAATGTACAGAGAGATCCTTGATGAAAGCTTGCTCCAGAGTGCTCGGGACCTCAGACTGGGCAAGGGTTCACCTTCCAACAGGACAACGACCCTAAGCACAAAGCCAAGACAATGCACGAGTGGCTTCGGGGACAGGATAGCATTGGACAATAACATTGATGTATACGTTGATTCGGTGAGCGAGTTCATTAGCAAGTGCATCGGTGAAGTGGTACCCACGGTGACCATTAAATCCTTCCCCAACCAGAAACCGTGGATTGATGGCTGCATTCTCGCAAAACTGAAAGCACGAACCACTGCTTTTAATCATGGCAAGGCGGCAAGGCGGCAAGGCGACCGTAAACATGACCGAATACAAACAGAGTAGCTATTCCCTCCGCAAGGCAATCAAACAAGCTAAGCATCATTATAGAGACAAAGTAGAGTCGCAGTTCAACGGCCCAGACACGAGACCTATTTGACAGGGTCTACAGTCAATCACGGACTACAAAAAGAAAACCAGACCCAGACAAACTAAACAACTTCTTTGCTCGCTTTGAGGACAATACAGTGCCACTGACATGGCTCGCTACCAAAACCTGCGGGCTCTCCTTCACCACAGCCAACATGAGTCAAATATTTCAACGTGTTAACCCTAACAAGGCTGCCGGCCCAGACGGCATCCCTAGCCGCGTCCTCAGAGCATGCGCAGACCAGCTGGCTGGTGTGTTTATGGACATATTCAATCAACCTCTATCCCAGTCTGCTGTTCCCACATGCTTCAAGAGGGCCACCATTGTTCCTGTTCCCAAAAACGCTAAGGTAACTGAGCTAAACGACTATCGCCCCGTAGCACTCACTTCCATCATCATAAAGTGCTTTGAGAGACTAGTCAGGGTTTCATATCACCTCCACCCTACCTGACACCCTAGACCCAATCCAATTTGCTTACCGCCCCAATAGGTCCACAGACGACGCAATCGCAACCACACTGCAAACTGCCCTATCCCATCTGGACAAGAGGAATACCAATGTAAGAATGCTGTTCATTGATTACAGCTCAGTATTTAACACCATAGTACCCTCCAAACTCGTCATTAAGCCCTGTGCAGCTGCGTCCTGGACTTCCTGACGGGCCGCCCCCAGGTGGTGAGGGTAGAAATCAACATCTCCACCCTGCTGATCCTCAACACTGGGGCCCCACAAGGGTGTGTTCTCAGCCCTCTCCTGTACTCCCTGTTCACCCATGACTGCTTGGCAATGCACGCCTCCAACTCAATCATCAAGTTTGCAGACGACACTACAGTGGTAGGCTTGTTTACCAACAACGACGAGACGGCCTACAGGGAGGAGGTGAGGGCCCTCGGAGTGTGGGGTCAGGAAAATAACTTCACACTTAATGTCAACAAAACAAAGGAGATGATCGTGAACTTCAGGAAACAGCAGAGAGAGCACCCACCTATCCACATCAGTGGGACAGTGGTGGAGAAGGTGGAAAGTTCCCTTTAAGTTCCTCAGCGTACACATCACGGACAAACTGAAATGGTCCACCCACACAGACAGCGTGGTCAAGAAGGCGCAACAGCGCCTCTTCAACCTCAGGAGGCTGAAGAAATGTGGATTGTCTCCAAAAACACTCACAAACGTTTACAGATGCACAATCGAGAGCATCCCGTCGGGCTGTATCACCGCCTGGAACGGCAACTGTTCTGCCCACAACCGTAAGGCTCTCCAGAGGATAGTGAGGTCTGCACAACGCATCACTGGGGGCAAACTACCTGCCCTCCAGGACACTTACACCACCTGATGTCACAGGAAGGCCAAAAAGATCATCAAGGACAACAACCACCCGAGCCACTGCCTGTTCACCCCGCTATCATCCAGAAGGCGAGGTCAGTACAGGTGCATCAAAGCTGGGACCGAGAGACTGAAGAACAGCTTCTATCTCAAGGCCATCAGACTGTTAAACAGCCATCACTAACATTGAGTATCTTCTGCCAACATACATACTCAATCTCTAGCCACTTTAATAATGAACAATTGGATGTAATAAAACTATCACTAGTCACTTAAACAATGCCACTTGATGTAATGATTACAAACCCTACATTACTCATCTCATATGTATATACTGTACTCTATACCATCTACTGCATCTTGCCTATGCCGTTCGGCCATCACTCATCCATATATTTATATGTACATATTCTTAATCATTCCTTTACACTTGTGTGTATAAGGTAGTTGTGGTAAAATTGATAGATTACTTGTTAGATATTACTGCACGGTCGGAACTAGAAGCACAAGCATTTCGCTACACTCGCATTTACATCTGCTAACCATGTTTATGTGACCAATACATTTTTATTTTATTTGATTTGAAGTCTCTGAATCTTTTTGAGTGGCCCAGCCAGAGGCCGGACTTGAACCCAATCGAACATCTCTGGAGAGATCTGAAAATAGCTGTGTAGCAACACTCTCCATCCATCCTTACAGAGTTTGAGTGGATCTGCAGAGAAGAATAAGAGAAACTCGCCAAATACAGGTGTGCTAACATTGTATCGTCAAACACAAGAAGATACAAGGCTGTAATCGCTGCCAAAGGTGCTTCAACAAAGTGCTGAGTAAAGTGTCTGAGTACTTATATCAATGTGATATTTCCGTTTTTTAATACATTTGCAAAAATGTTTAAACCTGTTTTTGCTTTGTCATTATGGGGTATTTTGTGTAGCTTGATGAGGGGGAAAAAAACAGTTAATTAATTTTAGAATAAGGCTGTAACATAACAAAATGTGGAAAAAAAAGTCAGGGGGACTGAATACTTTCGAAAGCGCTGTAAGTAGGGGAAAAGTGGCTAGGCAAAAGGATAGACAATAAACTATAGCAGTAGCATATGTGATGAGTCAAAATAGTTAGTGCAAAAAGGATCAATGCAGATAGTCCGGGTAACTAATTGGTTAACTATTTAGCAGTCTTATGACTTGGGTGTAGAACCTGTTTAGGGTCCTATTGGTTTCAGGCCTGGTGCATTGGTACCTCTTGCGGTGCAGTGGCACAGAGAGCCATCTATGACTTGGGTGGCTGGAGTCTTCCACAATTTCATATTGCGTCACATGCGCCGAATACAACAACCTTACCGTGAAATGCTTACTTACAAGCCCTTAATCAACAATACAGTTTTCTGAAAATAGAGGACAGGACATCGAATAGGACAGGAGAAGTACTCCAGATGTAACAAACTGACCCTAGCCCCCCGACACAAACTACTGCAGCATAAATACTGGAGGCTGAGACAGGAGGGGTCAGGAGACACTGTGGCCCCATCCGAGGACACCCCCGGACAGGGCCAAACAGGAAGGATATAAACCCACCCACTTTGCCAAAGCACAGCCTCCACACCACTAGAGGGATATCTTCAACCACCAACTTACCATCCTGAGACAAGGCTGAGTATAGCCCACAAAGATCTCCGCCACGGCACAACCCGTCACATCAGTGACTCAACCCACTCAGGTGACGCACCCCTCCCAGGGACGGTATGAAAGAGCCCCAGTAAGCCAGTGACTCAGGCCCTGTAATAGGGTTAGAGGCAGAGAATCCCAGTGGAAAGAGGGGAACCGGCCAGGCAGAGACAGCAAGGGCGGTTCGTTGCTCCAGAGCCTTTCCGTTCACCTTCCCACTCCTGGGCCAGACTACACTCAATCATATGACCCACTGAAGAGATGAGTCTTCAGTAAAGACTGAAAGGTTGAGACCGAGTTTGCGTCTCTGACATGGGTAGGCAGACCGTTCCATAAAAATGTAGCTCTATAGGAGAAAGCCCTGCTATCAGGGGGTATCCAGGGGGTACCGGTAAGGAGTCAATGTGTGTGGGTACAGGTTAGTCGAGGTAATTTGTACATGTATGTAGGGGTAAAGTGACAATGCATATATAATAAACAGCATGAGTAATGAGTAGCAGCAGTGTAAAAACTAGGGGGGGGGGGGGGGGTGTTAATGCAAATAGTCCGGGTGGCCATTTGATTAATTGTTCAGCAGTCTTATGGCTTGGGGGCAGAAGCTGTTAAGGATGCTTTTGGACCGAGACTTGGTGCTCCAGTACCGCTTGCCGTGTGGTAGCAGAGAGAACAGTCTATGACTTGGATGACTGGAATCTTTAAGATTTTTTTGGGCCTTCCTCTGACACTGGTACTGTATATACATAGTTTGGACACGCCTACTCATTCAAGGGTTTTTCTTTATTTTTACTATTATTCTACATTGTACTATTAAATAACACATATGGAATAATGTAGTAAACAAACAAGTGTTAAACAAATAAAAATATATTATATATTTGAGATTCTTCAAAGAAGCCACCCTTTGCCTTAATGACAGCTTTAAACACTCTTGGCATTCTCTCAACCAGCTTCATGAGGTAGTCACTTGGAATGCATTTCACTTAACATGTGTGCCTTGTCAAAAGTTAAGTTGTGGAAATTATTTCCTTCTTAATGTGTTTGAGCCAATCAGTTGTGTTGTGACAAGGTAAGGGTAGTATACAGAAGACAGCTCTATTTGGTTAAAGTCAATTTTATGTCAAGACCAGCTGAAATAAGCAAAGAGAAACGACAGTCCATTATTAATTTAAGACATGAAGGTCAGTCAATCCGCAAATTTTGAAGAACTTTTAAAGTTTCTTCAAGGGCAGTCGCAAAAACCATCAAGCGCTATGATGATAAAGGCTCTCATGAGTACCGCCACAGGAAAGGAAGACCCAGAGTTACCTCTTCTGCAGAGGATAAGTTCATTAGAGTTCACTGCACCTCAGATTGCAGCACAAATAAATGCTTCAGAGAGATCAAGTAACAGACACATCTCAACATCAACTGTTCAGAGGAGACTTCGTGAACCAGGCCTCGTGGTCAAATTGCTGCAAGTTTGGGTCAAGAGACACGAGCAATGGACATTAGACCGGTGGAAATCTGTCCTTTGGTCTGATGAGTCCAAATGTGACATTTTTGGTTCCAACCGCCGTGTCTTTGTGAGACGCAGACTAGGTGAACTGATGATCTCCGCATGTGTGGTTCCCACCGTGAATCATGGAAGAGGAGGTGTGATGGTGTGGGGTGCTTTGTTGGTGACACTGTCTGTGATTTATTTGGAATTCAAGGCACACTTAATCAGCATGGCTTAGCGCACACCCTCGAGGGGTCCCCAGTGTTGTGGATCAGCTTGGCAGATGTGTTGTTATCACTTTGAGGCGGCCCATCATGAAGTCCCGGATCCAGTTGCAGAGTGAGGTCTTTAGTCCCAGGGTCCTTAGCTTATTGATGAGCTTTGTGGGCACTATGTGTTGAACACTGAGCTGTAGTCAATGAACAGCATTCTCACATAGGTGTTCCTTTTGCCCAGGTGGGAAAGGTCCGTGTGGAATGCGATTGAGATTGCATCATCTGTGGATCTGTTGGGATAGTATGCGATTTGGAGAGGGTCTATGGTTTCCAGGATGATGGCGTTGATGTGAGCCATGACCAGCCTTTCAAAGCACTTCATGGCTACCAACGTGAGTGCTACGGGGAGATAGTCATTTGGACCGGTAACCTTCGCTTTCATGGGCACATGCTCTGAGTACACGTCTTGGTAATCCGTCTGGCCCCGCGGCCTTGTGAATGTTGACCTGTTTAAAGGTCTTGCTCACATATGCTACGGAGAGCGTGATCACACAGTCGTCCGGAACTGCCAGGGCTCTCATGCATGCTTCCGTGTTGCTTGCCTCGAAGTGAGCATAAATGGCATTTAGACCATCTGGTAGGCTCGCGTCACTGGGCAGCTCATGGCTGGGTTCCCCTTTGTAGTCCCTCACAGTTTGCAAGCCCTGACACATCCGACGAGTGTCAGAGCCGGTGTAATAGGATTCAATCTTAGTCCTGTATTGACCCTTTGCCTGTTTGATGGTTAATCTGAGGGCATAGCATGATTTCTTATAAGCGTCCAGATTAGTGTCCCGCTCCTTAAAATTGGCAGCTCTAGCCTTTAAATCAGTGCGGATGTTGCCTGCAATCCGTGTCTTCTGGTTGGGATTTGTACGTACGGTCACTTTGGGGACAACGTCGTCAATGCACTTATTGGTATACTCCTCAATGCCATTGGATGAATACCGGATCATATTCCCGTCTGTGCTAGTAAAACAGTCCTGTAGCGTAGCATTCACATCATCTGACCACTACTGTATTGTATTGATTGAGTCACTGGTACTTCCTGCTTTAATTTTTACTTGTAAGCAAGAATCAGGAGGATTGAATTATGGTAAGATTTGCCAAATGGATGGTGAGGGGCAGCTTTATATGCGTCTCTGTGTGTGGAGTAAAGGTGGTCTAGAGTTTTTTTCCCTCTGGTTACACATGTGACATGCTGGAAGAAATCTGGTCAAATGGATTTAAGTTTGCCTGCGTTAAGGTCCCCGGCCACTAGGAGCACCGCTTCTGGATGAGCATTCACTTGTTTGCTTATGGCTGGCTCGTTGAGTGTGGTGTTAGTGGCAGCATCGGTTTGTGGTGGTAAATAGCTGGCTACGACAAATATAGATGAAAACTCTACTGGTAAATAGTGGGGTCTACAGATTATAATAAGGTACTCTACCTCAGGCGAGCAATACCTTGAGACTTCCTTAATATTAGACCTCACACACCAGCTGTTAATGACAAATAGACACACACCACCACCCCTCGTCTTACCATACATAGCTGTTCGGTCAGGGGATGCACGGAAAACCAAACCAACTGTATATTATCCGTGTTGTTGTTCAGCTAACACTCGGTGAAACATAAGATATTACAGTTTTTAATGTCCCGTTGGTAGGATAGTCTCGAACAGAGCTCATCCAGTTTATTCTCCAATGATTGCACCTTGGCTAATAGAACGGATGGTAGAGGCGGGTAACCCACTCGCCGACGAATTCTCACAAGGCACCCGAATCTCCGTCCCCTGTAGCTCCGTCTTTTTTTCATGCGAATGGCGGGGATTTGGGCCTGGTCCGTGAGAAACAGTATATCTTTCTCGTCAGACTCATTAAAGAAAAATGCTTTGTCCAGTTTGAGGTGTGTAATCTCTGTTCTGATATCCAGAAGCATTTGACGTACTATGTAGAACCCTTCTACAGAGAGTTCTACATGGAATCCAAAAGGGTTCTCCTATGGGGACAGACAAAGACCCCTTTTGGAACCCTTTTCTTCTAAGAGTGGACTACACCACTGGCGACTGCATTGAAGCCCAGAGGCATCCTTTTCAACACATTTTGGGGCAGAATAAGCCCGCTCTCTCTCTCTCTCTCTCTCTCTCACTCTCTCTCTCTCTCACTCTTTCTCTCGCTCTGTCCCTCTCTCCTCCCTGCATGCTACTCTTGGATTTGTTGTTGTTGATAGAAGGAGCCTTTTCCAGTTTATGTTTGTATGAGTCATGAGAGAGGCTGACTGAAGGGTTTGGGGGTTTAAAGAGCTGGCTAAAAGAGGGCCACATATTCTAATCCTGCGAGGCTGCAGCAGGCTACATCAGCAGTGTGTTCTGGACACATTAAGCTTCCTCTTTCTTCTCTCCATGCTCCTGTTATGGGGAATCACCATGCTTCTTTTCTTTTTGTATGCTCACTGTTTTACTCCCTACTGTCTGTCTCTAACTTGACAAGCTGTTTTTGGAAACATAACACGACCAAATAAACCCAAATCAATATTCTAAAGCTATGGAGCATGGTGCTTTTTCAATGCCCTCAGACAATTGTTGCCAGGATATAATTATCTTGCATATATTCTATTGTAGGCAGTGGTGGAAAAGTACCCAATTGTCATACTTGAGCAACAAACAGTAAAGTAAAAGTAAAGATACCCTAATAGAAAATGACTCAAGTAAAAGTGAAAGTCACCCAGTAAATTATTGCTTGAGTAAAAGTCTGAAAGTATTTGGTTTTAAATTTACTTAAGTATCAAATGTAAATGTAATCTCTAAAATATACTTAAGTATCAAAAGTATAAATCATTTTTAATTCCTTATATTAAGCAAACCAGACGTCAACATTTTCTTGTTTTTAAAATGTATGTATAGCAAGGGCTAAACACCAACACTCAGACAAAACTTACAAATAAAGTATATGCATTTAGTGAGTCCGCCAGATCAGAGCCAGTAGGGATGTTCTCTTGATAAGTGTGTTAATTGAAGCACGTTCCTGTCCTGCTAAGCATTCAAAATGTGACAAGAACTTTTGGGTGTCAGGGAAAATGTATGGAGTAGAAAGTACATTCCTGTCTTTAGGAATGTAGTGAAGTAAAATAAAATAACAATTTTAATAGTAAAGTATAGATACAAAAAAAACGACTTACCTTTAAAGTATTTTTTACTTTACACCACTGGTGGTAGGAGGGGCATATGGACATTAAGAAAAACTCTCAGACCGAGGTGTATTCAAATTGAGTCAGGAGTATTGTAAACATGACTAATATCTAAGACACATTTCATCTTACCTGGGGAAAAAGTATTGTGGTGTAAAGTGGTGCAAATATCTGTGAATATAAAGTGACAATTTGCATATAATAGTTAACCAGGTTGTGCTGATGGGAAAGTGAATGTGAACCAAAACACTTGCAGTTCAATAAAGGAAATGCTTGTTATATTTTACCAGAAAGTCATAACTGGATAAACACATTGTACTGGATTACTGGAAGCACAGGCTGGCCATAGTCTGGGATGACTCAGAGGGTTCCAAGATGGGCTTTTGCAAATAAAGAACAATGACTTGTTTTAGTTTTATTTATTCACACAAAAGAAGACAAAACAGTTCTGTAAAAACAAGGTAAAAAAAGGTGTGCAGGTGAGGTTGAGGTTGAAAACCACACCCAAAAACTAACACATATACAATAGGTATGTACAAAACAGTGTGTTCAATCAATTAAACAAAGCATCCTAATTGCAACTACAACTACAAAAATACTGACTACACTGTCAGAAGGTGGTTGAAGGCCCTGTTGGCCTTTGTACAGGGTAATCACTCCATGCACTTTACAATAAAGTGTCCACAGACCCTCTTAGTGATCACAATGCATCTGCTCCTCTGCTTCCTTCAAAGGACTGGTATAGACTGGTGTTCCAATGCATGGAAATCAATGGGCTTCTAATCAATACCCACATTCTTTGATCCAAACTGATCAATGGTGGTTGAATGGGAGAACAAGCTGCATAAATGACGCTCAAATATAGCATCCCAATGACGCATGTGGCTGTAGAATACTGTCAACACAGTGACCAGATTCAGGTCAACCTCACTGGCCATGCTGTTGTTGACTTTACCCTCATGTACGCAGAACTACACACGTACAGAGGCTCTGAGGTTGCTGGGCTTCTTTCCTGTTCAACCGTAGTGTCGGCATGAAGCGATTACCCATCTGGATCAGTCAGAGGACTGAGAGGTGAAGAACATGATTGAATACTTGAAAACCGAAGTCAACAGATACTGTATGTTGTGGTCCCACCAGAATGAGGAGCAAGCAATCAGGGGAACAAACAATTAGCTACCGAGCAGATTTTGTCCTAACCTCAATTAGAAACGACTATTCTTTTTTACCCTGCAATATTATGTGTATAGGACGCATGAGGATACGACCTGAATGTGAAATATGTGAAAGATCTATATTGATATGTGGATGTAAGTTCTCTGCATTTGAACCGGCTGTCTGATTACTTTTTTGTATAGCTGTAAGCTGGCCAGAGTTTTGAATACACAATCAATATTTAGTTGTTAGGACGGTAGACACACCAAATGCTGATGATTATGTTAATTTAATCCAGAGTACATTGCATCTTATGTGTTCATAGGGTAAGTTGTGTCATCGTTTGCAAACACCCAGAACACACTAAAGTTTCCAAGTCTATGGAACTGAAGACCTCATCTAAACAGAGTTTCAGGCTGGCTGGGAGTAGAGAGGGAGACAGACAGAGAGAGAGATCTCCTAGCTGTAGCACAGAACTGCTCAACAGTGGCGGTTTAACTGAAATGTGCTACAGTGTAATAAAACACATTTATGATGAGTCCTTCCTTGGCGAATAATGTTTGTATTTACAGCTGCAATCTGGTTTTTACTGCTCGCTCCTGCCTTTCACTCTTTAGCGCTAGACTCTCAAAACCCTAAAATACTGTCCCATTATCAGGTATGAAGGTAAGACCCGGAAGCAGACAACGTCGAATTAACAATGGTTTAATTATCCAACAGGGGCAGGCAATAGACAGGTCACGGCAGGTAGGGGTCAGTAAACCAGAGGTGGGGCAATGGTACCGGACTGCAGGCAGGCTCAGGGTCAGGGGCAGGCAGAGTGGTCAGGCAGGCGGGCTCAGAGTCTGGACAGGCAAGGGTCAAAACCAGGAGGGCGAGAAAAAGAGAGACTGGGAAAATCTGGAGCTGAGAACAAAAATGCTGGTTGTCTTGACAAACAAGACGAACTGCCAACAGACAAACAGAAAACATAGCTATAAATACACAGGGATAATGGGGAAAATGGGTGACACCTAGATGGGGGTGGAGACAATCACAAAGACAGGTGAAACAGATCAGGGTGTGACACCTGTAGGTACAGCCAATAAACTTTCAGCATATCTCATAAAGTGCATTTCGTACACCATAGCGAAAATATCTACAAAGGGATGGATAGTGGATGCCCTCCTGTTCTATGCAGTTATGAATCCCTCAGCAGTACACGTTATATCCAATTTATAATTCAGCCAATGCTTATCAACTTGACATGGATCATACCACTGGGCACAAACGTCAATTCAACATTTATTCCACATTGATTCAATGTCATTTCATTGAAATTATGTGGAAATAACATTGATTCAACCAGTGTGTGCCCAGTGGGATGCTTCTCATGGTAATGGTTTAAATGAACGTGGTACAGTACATTCTGTGTGGAGTAGATAGGGGAGGGACACTGAACCCCAGATGGGCAAACCACTTGTCCATGTCTAAAATGGAATTAAAAAAAAGGTTATTCACCTTAATTTTAGATTTACTGACCTTCACTCATTACATTCATTTCGTTTTTTTGCAACCAGGAAAGTAATTGAGAACACAAACATTTCAGGTCTATGCACCATAATGCAAGTTTTTACCTCTCTTCATTGAGTAGGTAAGGGTAATCATAGAGACAGCTGGCTAATACGGCTAAACCACAGGTGCCAGTGTCTTGTTAAATCCACTTCAATCATTGTAGATGAAGGGGATTAGACAGCTTAAACATTTATTGAGACAGGAATTGTGTACATGTGCCATTCAGAGGGTGACAAAAGATTTAAGTGCCTTTGAACAGGGTATGGTAGTAGGTGCCACGCTAAACAGTTTCCCGTGTATATCAAGAATGGTCCACCACCCAAAGGACAACCGCTGATTGAAGTGGATTTAAAAAGTGACATCAAGAAGGGATCATAGCTTTCACCTGGATCCACCTAATCAGTCTATGTCATAGAAAGAGCAGGTGTTCTTAATGTTTTATACACTCAGTGTATATTCCAGAAGCAAGATAAACCACCATGCCTCCTCTCATAATGTCATGTCAGCCAGTTAATTATATTACAGGAACACTTCATTTTAATTTCCAGGTTAAAATGAATTATGTGCATCGTTCAGGAAGGGATGCCATGTCATTAATTGAATAGCAGCTGGCATCTCTCCATTTAGTTTGAAGTGCAAATTAGAGGCAACATTCTGATAAAGGCCCCAATGAAAAAAAGGTATATTTTCATGTACAGTCAGGTGAAAAATTACTGGTACCCTCGACAAAGATGAGCAAAAATAGATAATACAAATACTGAGCTACATTGAATGCTCACAATGTTTTGACAATTAAATTATTTATACTAATACAATTTCTCAGAGAAAGAGATTTTGTTTAGCAAGTAATAATAAGAACAACGTATGTGTCAAAGTGAATGGCAACCCTGTTTTCAATACTCTATTTCAAGTTTGAAATTTCAGGTATCAAGTTGCAAGTTTTCATGTCACGTGGACAAGTACAGTGAAATTCCCTTCTTGCAAGCTTTAAACCCAACAATGCAGTAATCAATATCAATGTAGTTCTAAAAATAACATAAGGTAGAACACACAAGAAATAAAAATAAGAAATAAGAAGAACACGAGAAAGTAAGAAGCTATATAGAGGATCAGTTCCAATACCATATTTACAATGTGCAGGGATACTGGAGTGGTAGAGGTAGATATGCATAGGGGTAAGGTGACAAGGCATCAGGATGTATGATAAACAGTGTAGCAGCAGCGTAGATGAAGCTTGTATTTTGAGTGTGTGTGCGTGTGCGTAGTCACTATAAATGTGTGAGCATGTTATATTTGTGTTGGACTGTCAGCGTGCGTGAGTATGTAGAGTCTTGTCAGTGTGCATAGAGACCTCAAAAATATAAATAATACAAGGGTCAACTCAGAAAGTCTGTGTAGACATTTTATTAGCTATTTAGCAGTCTTATTGCTTGTGGATAGAAGATGTTCAGGAGCCTGTTGGTGTCAGACTTGATGCTACGGGGCTGCTTGCCATGCGGAAGCTGAGATAATCAAGTAAAATTTTATTAGTCACACGCGCCGAATACACCTTACAGTGAAATGCTTACTGTAGAGCCCCTAACCAAGAATGCAGTTTAATAATATAAAATAAAAATAAGAATAAGAAATAAAAGTAACAAGTAATTAAAGAGCAGCAGTAAAATAACAATAGCGAGACAATATACACCAGTACAGTCAATGTGCAGGGGCTCCGGTTAGTTGAGGTAATATGTACATGTAGGTTGAGTTATTAAGTGACCATGCATAGATGATAACAACAGAGAGTAGCAGCGGTGTAAAAGAGAGGGGGGGGGGGGGGGCAGTCTTGATACAACATTTTGAACAGAAATGCAATGGTTCATTGTATCAGTCTAAAACTTTGCACATACACTGCTGCAATCTAGTGGCCAAAATCTAAATTGTACCTGGGCTGGAATAATACATTATGATCTTTCTCTTGCATTTCAAAGATGATGGAACAACATTTATGTTTTTAAACAATTGTTTTTTTCTTTGTATTATCTTTTACCAGATCTAATGTGTTATATTCTACAACAGCTTAAATTGTCCCCTTCCTAAATTAGCCATGGAAGTAGATAGGGATTTGGACTTGTGGTTTTATTTAATTCACCGTACTGGCCAATGATTATAATGGCGATTCTGATCCAATCATAAATTCATACATTGTGCCCCTGGCCTGAGAGGATAGAAGTTCAACATCTAACTAGATGTAATATGCTAATGTGAAATAGCTGGCCTTACATATTGTTACCCATGAAAGGAAGTTAGGCTATTGAACAAGTATTTTAGCCAGGTAGCCTAGGACAACAAAAACTAAAAGTTTGTACTGTATGACAGAGTCATAGACCATTTAAGCAACATGAGAGGAGGATGGCATTGGCATTCAACATGTTCTTTCTACTTGCACGCACAAACACACACACACACACGAGAAATCAGTTCCATGGAGAGCCAAATTATATTTAGCTTACTTTCATTGGACTAAACAGTTTTTGGATTTTTTTAGTTGGCACTGTAATAGACTAAGCAGAGGTGATTAGATGATGTTGGTGCTGGAATAGTGGGCCTATATATCACGGTGTCAAGGCATATGAACTAACAGGTTATAGAGTAATTATTACAACACATAGTGTTACTGATGTTATTGTCCCGGGATCACACTGCCAGGTCATTAATTCCTCCCTGTAGGCTGTCTCATCGTCACCGGTGATGAGGCCTACCACCGTTGTGTCATCAGCAAACTTGATGATGGTGTTGGAGTCGTGCGTGGTCATGCAGTCGTGGGTTAACAGGGAGTACAAGAGGGGAATAAGCACACACCCCGGTGGGGCACCCGTGTTGAGGGTCAGCATGGCGGAGGTGATGTTGCCCACCCTCACTACCTGGAGTCGGTCCATCAGGAAGTCTAGGATTCAGTTGCAGAGGGAGGTTTTCCCAGGGTCCTAAGCTTGGTGGTGAGCTTGGGGTGGACAATGGTGTTGAACGCTGAGCTGTAGTCAAATGAACAGCATTCGCACATAGGGATTCCTCTTATCTAGGTGTGTACGGTCAGTCATTTAAGATTGCGTTGTCTATGGATCTGTTGGGGTGTTATGCAAATTGGACTGGGTCTAGGGTGTCTGGGATGATGGAGTTGATGTGTGTCATAACCAGCCTTTCAAAGCACTTCATGATTACAGATGTGAGCGCTACGGGGTGGTAGTCATTGTGGCATGAACCCTTAGAGTTCTTTGAAACAGGAATAATGGTAGTCATCTTAAAACATGTGGGGTTTACAGACTGGGACAAGGAGAGGTAGAAAATTACAGGGAATATGCCTGCCAGTCGATCTGCACATACTATCAGAATGCGCCCTGGCATACCATCCGGCCCTGCGGCCGTGAGAGTGTTGAGCTAATTAACGACCTTACTCACGTCGGCCTCGGAGAGCGAGATCACCCAGTCCTCTGGTTCGATGTGGTCACTCACGCTTGGTATGGTGTTGTAATTTTTGAGCATGCATAAAATTGAGTTTGTTTGGTATCGTTGGGCAGATCACGGCTTGGTCGTCTTCTGTAATCGTTACGGTCTGTAGCCCCTGGTTACAGAGCCTGTGTAATATACAGTACCAGTCAAAAGTGTGGACACACCTACTCATACTATTTATTATTTTTTATATTTTCTACATTGTAGAATAACAGTGAAGATATCAAAACAATGAAATAACACATATGGAATCATGTAGTAACCAAAAAAGAGTTAAACAAAACAAAATGTATTTTAGATTTTAGATTTTTCAAAGTAGCCACCCTTTGTCTTGATGACAGCTTTGCACGCTTGGCATTCTCTCAACCAGCTTCACCTGGAATGCTTTTCCAACAGTCTTGAAGGAGTTGCCACACATGCCGAGCACTTGTTGGTTGCTTTTCCTTCACTCTGCGGTCCAACTCATCCCAAACCATCTCAATTGGGTTGAGGTCAGGTGATTGTGGAGACCAGGTCATCTGATGCAGCACTCCATCACTCTCCTTCTTGGTAAAATAGCCCTTACACAGCCTGGAGATGTGTTGGGATCATGGTCCTGTTGAAAAACAAATGATAGTTCCACTAAGCGCAAACCAGATGGGATGGCGTATCACTGCAAAATGCTGTGGTACTGTAGCCATGCTGGTTAAGTATGCCTTGAATTCGAAATAAATCACATACAGTGTCACAGAATCTGTTATGGTTGTTGTGGACAGATTCTCAATATCTTGCCGTCTTATCCCTCTCTCTGGTCTCCCTACTGCACCTCAGGTTGCTGAGGCACTGTTTCAGCAGGTCTTCTGACACTATGGCCTTCTGAAGGACATAATTTCCGACTGTGGCTCCCAATTCATGTCGAGGGTATGGAGAGCCTTCATGGAGAAGCTGGGGGCAATGGCCAGCCTCACATCCGGGTACCGGCCTAAGTCCAACAGGCAGGTGGAGAGGACCAACCAGGAGCTGGGTAGGTTCCTTAGAAGTCACTGTCAGGACCGGCAGGGGGAGTGGGCCCATTTCCTTCCCTGGTTGGAGTTCTCCCAGAACTCACTTTGTCACTCCTCCACCGGGTTGACTCCCTTCCAGTGCATCCTGGGGTGTCAGCCGGCACTGGCCCCGTGGAGACAGACCGAGGCCCCCTGCGGTGGATGAAGGGTTCCGGCACACAGAGGAGGTTTGGACCGCTACCGCAGTGAGGCTCCCGTGTTCCATCCTGGTGATCGTGTCTGGCTCTCCACCAAGAACCTCCCGCTCTACCTGCCCTGCTGGAAGCTGTGTGTCATTTCAAAGTCCTCCGGAGGGTCAGTGAGATAACATACTGAGTACAACTCCCCATCAATTACCGGATCGCACCCTCATTTCATGTTTCCCTCAGGCCAGTGGTTCCTGGTCTCCTGGCTGGTGTCGTTCCTCACAACACCCCTCTGCCTCCCTGGACATCGTTGGGACCTCTGCCTATGCCGACAGGTCCCTCCTGGACTGCCAACGTTGTGGGGGTTGGCTCCAGTACCTGATGGACTGGGAGGGGTACGGTCCCGAGGAGCACTGTTGGGTCCCGGCGGCGGACATCCCGGATCCCAACATCGCCTGGGATTTCCATCTCCGCCGTCCGGACCGGCCCGCTCCTCACCGTCAATAAATGTGCAAACCCTTCTAAAATTGTTTTCACTTCGTCATTATGGGGCATTGTCAAGTGTTAGTTGTGCATAGGTGAGAACGGAGTCAGGTGCAGGACACTGAACTGAGTAAAAATAACAAACTTTACTCGGGAAAATAATCCGGAGAAATAAATCCACGCAGGGATCACAATCCCTAACGCAAAAGACTAACATAAACCAGGAACAATCACGCACAAAACAATGGGAACCAGAGGGTTAAATAGGGAAACAACTTAATGGAAACCAGGTGTGTACACTCAAGACGTAACAAATGGAAAACAGAAACATGGATCGGTGGAAGCTAGAAAGCCTGTGACGATGAGCGCCGAACGCCGCCCCGAACAAGGAGAGGCACCAATTTCGGCGGAAGTCGTGACAGGCATTGTGTGTAGATGTGTAACGGGATTCTTCTGTTGAAGGAGAGGCGGACCAAAACGCAGCGTGGTTATTGTGATACATCTTTAATAAAGATGAAAATAGAACAATATACAAAAAACAAGAAAACGTGAGAAACCGAAAACAGCCCTATCTGGTGTAACAAACACCAAGACAGGAACAATCACCCACAAACCCCAACACCAAACAGGCTACCTAAATATGGCTCCCAATCAGAGACAATGACTAACACCTGCCTCTGATTGAGAACCATATCAGGCCCAAACACAGAAACAGACAAACAAGACATCCAACATAGAATGCCCACTCAGGTCACACCCTGACCAAACAAAACATAGAAACATACAAAGCAAACTATGGTCAGGGTGTGACAAGATGGGTGAAAAAATAAATAATTTTGAATTTAGATTGTAACACAACAAAATGTGGAATAAGTCAAGGAGTATGAAAACGTTCTTGAGGCACTGTATGTATTATGTCAATAAAAATAAAAGAAGGCGAATTGCACCTCTCTTTTCAAATGCAAGTTTTGATTATTTTTAGTCAATACAGAGGCTTCCCCATAGATAGCTTAACAATGTGATCTGGCTAAAGGTCAAGGGGAAAAAACACTCATGAAATATTCTGTTTGTTAAAGAGGGCATCCTGTTTGGCAGATAGAATAATCTAATTAAAATGAATTACTCTATGAATAATGTATGAGAGGATGACTTTTAAGTGCTGAATGAGGATCCCTTGAGAACGAGTCAACACCAAAAGGGAAAAACGGGGACAAATGCAGAAAATGTCAACGTTTTGACAGTGAAAGAAAGAAGTGCATGGGGTCTGAAAGTGCAAAGAGTTTAGTCCCTTCAGGTTGAGGGGAAACATCTACTAGAGAAGAGGGAATAGTGGGAATGAAGAGTCAAGGAAAACATATTGGCCTACTGTCACTATACCTGGCATGAATTGAGGAACAAACTACATGTGTGAGAAGTACTGTATTCACCACTCTTGGAGGATAATTGAAGTTGAATGGTAATGCTTGGTTATTTCTTAAAACAGTTTAGCAATAAGCATTCATCAGGGCTCTGCTATGCTTCAATGTTCTTTCAATCGAAAGACATATCTCCTTATATGTTTCAGAGCAGTGAGAACCAAGACTCTCCTGCTATGAGGGCTATAATCCAGGCAGCAGAGGAGGGAATGACAATCCTGTGCAAAATAAAATATATATTGTTCTCTATACAGTCTTCAAGGCTGTATTCTTTTTTTTTTAATGTACATGTCTGTCTCGAGGTGGCAAATATTGTACCGGAACACTGTCAAATAGAAAACTAAACTCTAAGAGTTGTCTATGTCATATTTGGATTGAGGAATTAACCATCCACACTGTAAAAAATGACCCACAGGCTTAGTAAATATTGCGAAAGAAAATCATTGATTTTTACTTAAAATAATAGGTTTCTGGTTATACTTACATTTTTGAATATGGTACTTAATTTAAATGTGATGAAAAATACTAATTTGCAAATAAAAATCCAAGGTAATATGCTGCTAAATTTGAACAAATATTTCTAAGTAACAACCAACAACTTAAAAATCTGATATTCAAATGATCATTATTGTGTTGAACCGATCTAGTTTTGAACGACAATTGTGCGTGGAACATTTCAACGGACGTCGTCTTGATCTTTCTCCTTTGGAATGGCCATGCGGCAGGTAAGGACCAAATTATAACTTGGATTGTAGTTTGGATTTCTCTACACATATTGTCAAAGAACTGTAAAAAATATTCGTTAAATAATATTCTTCAAGTACGAAAAGCCATTAGTAGCTTGCTATATTGCCAGAGTATGTTATATTTGCACGTTGATAAGCTAGCTAAGTTAGTTAACGGCCATGATGTCTGTATAGTTAGATAGTGGTGGGCATGCTAACGTTACTAGTTAGTAAGTTAGTGCATTTACTCGCCTCAGCGCTGTTTATAACTTTTGTCAATTTTGTGTAAGTTTTATATGAACCTAAATAGCTATGTAACATATTAGCTACCTAGTTTACTCGAAACATTTATTGTCAGCACACATTACAGTAGAACTGACCACATGTGCTCCTGCGAGGTAATGTTTGCCTGCTAGGCAAGCTAACGTTACCCAGGAAGAGACAGGTAGGAACAACACGTAGCTAGCTAGCTAACTACACCTAGCTATCTAACTACACCTGTCCTTGCAGAAACCTTCTTGTTGTTCACGTATTTACAACATGTTCAAGGCAGCACTGCTAACGTTGACCTTATGCAGTAGTTATCTTGTCAATATCTAACAGCCAAACTAGCTACATGAAATAATTGGGCTGGCTAGTAATATAGATAACAAGCAGATCTTATCGCTTTGATGTTAAGGGGCACACAGACCACCAGAGAATTCTTGCCAAAATGTGAGGTCATAGTGCTAATCCCAAACGATCACCTAAACTTTATGCAGTTGTGAAGATCTGAAATTATTTGTAGTCAGGTGCAAGCTATCTGGATGTAACTTTACACTAAGGAGGCAAGGTGGAATTATACCCAAGAATGCTTACATATTACAAAATCATGAGCTCTCCACAAATGCTTAAGGAGTAGGGTTTCATTTGAGATTGAAATTTGAAGAAAACCTTTATTCAAAATAAAGGTGTTGAAGTTTGAAGTTGAACACTGTTGTTTCTTTTTGCATATTCCCTTCTATAGAAATAATACTTTTTTGTAAATTATCCCAAGTATATTGAGGTAACTATTTGCATCAGCTTTTTAAGTATAGTTGTGAGTATATATATTTGAGTAGTAGGAACCCAATTTAAATACATTTTACTAACCTGAGTACCATAAGAAACTGAGAAAAACATTTGTAGATTAAACATAAATAAAGGTAAAATATATTAAAAAAATTCTAACTAGGCAAGTCAGTTAAGAACAAATTATTAGGTTGCAAGTTCAAATCCTCGAGCTGACAAGGTACAAATCTGTCGTTCTGCCCCGAAACAGGCAGTTAACTCACTGTTCCTAGGCCGTCATTGAAAATATGAATTTGTTCTTAACTGACTTGCCTAGTTAAATAAAGGCTAAAAAAAATATAGCTATCTGAACTTGGTTATCTGGTGCATCTAATGCTATTAACACTCACATGGGTTACCCTATCTGAAAGTGTAGAATTTAAAAAATGTAATATAATTTGGGATGGACAATAAATAATTCAGCTGATTCAGTGTGACATCTCTTTCTTTGGAGACCCTGCTGTGTGTGTAACTCAAGGCCACATCTGATAATAAACACTTCATTATAGGTGAGGGTTTACACACTTTTTCTGTTATAGAGAATGGAAAAAGAGTAATGATGAGGCTGTAGAGTCTGTAGAGGCACAACTTTTCAGAATGCTACACACAGTTATTTAAATACCTACTGAACTCATCCAAATGAAATGGCTACAAACCAGGTTTTTAAATTGATCAAATAAAAAAAACGTAAAATCACATTTACATAAGTATTCAGACCCTTTACTCCGTACTTTGTTGAAGCACCTTTGGCAGCGATTACAGCCTTAAGTCTTCTTGGGTATAATGCTACAAGCTTGGCACACCTGTATTTGGGGAGTTTCTCCCATTCTTCTCTGCAGATCCTCTCAAGCTCTGTCAGGTTGGATGGGGAGCGTTGCTGCACAGCTATTACCAGGTCTCTCCAGAGATGTTTGATCGGGTTCAAGTCCGGGCTCTGGCTGGGCCACTCAAGGACATTCAGAGACTTGTCCTGAAGCCACTACTGTGTTATTTTGGCTGTGTGCTTAGGGGCATTGTCCTGTTGGAAGGTGAACCTTCGCCCCAGTCTGAGGTCCTGAGCACTCTGGAGCAGGTTTTCATCAAGGATCTCTCTGTACTTTTTCCATTCATCTTTCCCACGATCCTGACTAGTCTCTCAGTCCTCCCACCACGATCTCAGATGCTCCAACCATCATCATGCTTCACTGTAGGGATGGTGCCAAGTTTCCTCCCGACGTGACGCTTGGCATTCAGACCAAAGAGTTCAATCTTGGTTTCATCAGACCAGAGAATCTTGTTTCTTCTGGTCTGAGAGTCGTTTAGGTGCCGTTTGGCAAAGTCCAAGCGGACTGTCATTTGCCTTTTACTGTGTAGTGGCTTCCGTCTGGCCACTCAACCCTAAATGCCTGATTGGTGGAGTGCTGCAGAAATGCTTTTCCTTCTGGAAGGTTCTCCCATCTCCTCAGAGGAACTCTGGAGCTCTGTCAGAGTGACCATCGTGCTCTTGGTCACCTCCCTGACCAAGGCCCTTCTCCCCCGATTGCTCATTTTGGCCAGGTGGACAGCTCTAGGAAGAGTCTTGGTGGTTCCAAACTTCTGCCTTTTATGAATGATGGAGGCCACTGTGTTCTTGGGGACCTTCAATGCTGCACACATGTTTTGCTACCCTTCCCCAGATCTGTGCCTCTCGACACAATCCTGTCTCAGAGCTTTATGGACAATTCCTTTGACCTCATGGCTTGGTTTTTGCTCTGACATGCACTGTCATCTGTGACACCTTATATAGACAGGTTGTGTGCCTTTCAAAATCATGTTGAATCATTAGAATTTACCACAGGTGGACTCCAATCATGTTGTAGAAACATCTCAATGATGATCAATAGAAACAGAATGCACCTGAGCTCAATTTTGAATCTTACAGGAAAAGGTCTGAATACTTATGTAATTAAGGTATTTCTGTTTTTTAGTTGTTTTACATTTGCAAAAATGTCAATAAACCTATTTTTGCTTTGTAATAATGGGGACATTTTTTTTATTTGATCCATTTTAGAGTAAGGCTGTAACTTAACAAAATGTCAAGGGATCTGAATACTTTCTGAATGCACTATAATCAAGCCCAGACACCTAGACCTGGGGAGACCAGGAATGAGGGCAGTAATGTAATGTACTGTAATGACATTATCCTCCCTCTCCCACTGTAATGTGCTGTCAATTTCACTGCCTGCCTACCACAGGTACAAGCAATTATAGAGGAACGAAGGCTGTTGATTTGTTGAATGAGGATTGACATGATGATGCAGGTTGGGTTGGACTTTAATAGGCTGAGAATGACAGGGTGAGCTTCCCTGTGACAATGTTTTATTGAAGTCTAGAGATTTCCATAATCTATCCCCCAGCTTAACTAAAATACATTTTTCCAAAAACATTTGCGTCTTCTTATTTTAGTTAGGCATCAAAACTTTCCATCTTTCAAGAATGACCCAATGAGTGGCACATTTATTGTGTCCCCTTTTAGTCATAGGTAATGGAAAACTCAATGTACTATCTATGCTTTGTTCAAACTCAGCAAAGTGTTTGTGTTTGGAGAATCTCTGTAAATAGAGTGTTCAACATCAGTTTAGGAGTCAGGCAGTACACCTACAGTAGCTAACCACCTGTATAATTCATGGGGGTGGGCTGGATGAATAGCTTGTTTTTGCAGCAGACTGCCTCGGGCCAAGGCTACTCACACCATTAAACAACACAGTTTCACACACTGAAAATCAAAGAAACGCAAACACACGCACACACACACACATTACAAATCAAAGCACACCGGGAGGGAAGGAAAACAGCAGGAAATCTCACTCCATTTTTAGCACCCCCAACAATAAGGCTGCTTGAGCTGAAATGCTGAAAGGCTGAAAAGCCTTGGACAAAGTGGTTATTTTTTTGGAGTCAAACACTTATTAAGTATGATGGGAAAAACATTCAGGGGAAAAACATTCAGGTAACACTCTTGCTCCTCCAAACCTTCCCCTTATATCTACATCATATTTGATGATTCAACCTGAAATGGCTAATAAAAACAGTTTTTAATTGTTAACGAGCTGCGTAATGCTCTTTGGTGGCACCTTCTACTCCCCTCCCATTATTCTATATAAAACAACAGTTATATGTGGAGGTCACAGGATGTTGGTGGCATCTTAATTGGGGAGGACGGACTCGTGGTAATGGCTGGAGCGGAATTTTTGGAATTGTATCAAATACATCAACCATGGTTTCCATGTGTTTGATGCCTTTCCATTCGCCAACCTCCCCTCAGCAGCCTCCACTGGTGGAGTTATTGAAGTTGATGAAAGGTCATCAAGCTCTATGTATAACGAAAACTTATTTTCCAAGATGTTGTTTTCATTTTCATTATCCACATGGCCAAGCTGGTCAATGTGGAGGGTCCAGCTGGTCTCAGTGGTTAATCGGTGTAATGTGGAAGAATGACCTGTAAATTAGCTATGTGGGCTGAATATGTTAATGGTTGACCCTTACTTAATGGGAAAGTCTTGTTAATCATGCAGAACCAATGAAAACGACTCATGGTTAGCCAGAAGATTAATGGCACAGACTTTTTCATCATGCTGTCTCACCAGTCTCCAACTGTGTGTGTATACAGTATATTTGTGAGTGGACCTGGCTCATATAGGTACACACACACACACACACTCACGCACAAACACACATTCTACTTGATACACTGACGAAACATGCAGCTGATTTAGTTTCCATCAGCTATGATACCCTTTAAAGACACAAAATGCTGCTTTAGTAGCACTTTGAAAACCATTCCCAGAGGAGGTTCCATAGAAGTATATCAAAAGTTGTTGTGCAAGCTATATTCATACTAGTGTTGCATGGCTATATGCCGCACTAGTATGACTAGTGTATGACTAGACTTGTACACAGAGTGTACAAAACATAAAAGGGGTGTATCTCAATATTAGGAAGGCGTCCCTAATGTTTTGTACATTCAGTGCAGGTTAGTGCAAAGAATGGGCTTCAATCCTAATTCTATGTTGTGGATCAGAACCATATGTACTGTCAGCTCTGACATGAACTAGTGTGGACCAAATAGAGCACTGTCTAATTCTATTAATTCTATTCTCTGTTATGGACAGGGTTGGGTAATTGAAGACACTCCTGATCGGTAAAGCTTTACATAATGGCACTAGTGCAAAAGTTTGAATTGAGAGCCTCCATGATTTGAGAGCCTCCATCGACTTCACACTGTGTATCAAGAAACTGCTGATAATTGTAATGGTCTGCAAGCATATGTATGCAGGATTGGGTTATTTCTTTCTGCTCTGCATCCATATCTGCTGAGCATCTATCCTCTCCTTGTCTCTCTCTCCTCCTGACCAGCTCTATCTTTCAGATGGCATATCTCCTCTTCTCCCCTCAGGTACCTCTTGGTGTCTGTTTATTTATCTCAGTATCAGGTATATCACCATTCTATCTGTAACTCCTCTCTTCTCTCTCAGGTATATCACCACCCTGTCTCTCTTCTCTCTCAGGTATATCACCATCCTGTCTGTCTGTCTGTCTCTCTCTCCTCTCTTCTCTCTCTCTCAAGTATATCACCATCATGTCTCTTCTCTCTCAGGTATATCACCATCCTGTCTGTATCTCCTCTCTCTCAGGTATATCATCATCTATTCTGTCTATCGTCTCCTCTCTCTCAGGTATATCTCAATCATGTGTGTCTCTTCTCTCTCTCAGGTATATCTCCAACATGTCTGTATGTTTGTCTCTCCTCTCCTCTCTTCTTTCTCAGGTATATCACCTGTCTGTCTGTCCTTTTGTCTGCCTGTCCTTTCTCTCAGGTATATCTCCATCCTGTCTGTCTCTCCTCTCAGGTATACCTCCATCCTGTCTGTCTCTCCCCTCTCTCAGGCATATCTCCATCCTGTCTGCCTCATCCCTCTAAGGTATATCTCCACCCTGACTGTCTGTCTCTGCTCTCCTCTGTCCCAGGTGTCAGATGATTTGTCAGACTCTCCAGAGTCGGGGCCAATGTCCTGTATGGAGCCCTTCCTGGTCCGGCGGCTGTCATGTCGCACTGTCCAGCTGCCTCCTCTGGCCTTCAGGCAGGCTGAGCAGTACTACTGCAACCACAAACCTGAACCAGACACTATCACAGTCCCACCGCGACCGACCACACTGCCCCTACGCACCCCTCCACTTATCGCCATCACCTCAGCCGACACCAGCAGGTGAGGTGTGTGTGTGTGTGTTGACTTGCTAGTTTTGTACAAATTAAATTACCATAAGGGATGTTTAGACTGTCAGGCAGTCTGGAAAGAGTGCTTTCTTTTTGGATGAGCTACAATTATACAAATGTAGCCCTTCATTTTCTGTGTATATTTGGCACTTATTGAAGTGAACCCTGACTCACTTGTCTACTGAAGTCTGACTCATCCGTGTATTTCTAGCATTGTAATTTGACTGATTGATGTCTCCTTTTCTTCTGAAAAGTAATGATTTAACTAAACAAGACAACTCTATAGTAACAAACAAGGCAGCATATGGTATCCATCTTGCAAATCAACATAATTTCACAGAATTGTGTTTTTACGCTAATTTTGGCCCTTTGGTGGAGCAGAGGTTTCAACAGGTAGTAGAGCGCAGTCATTCAACCAAAACCCCTTGAGGCACCAGTCCAAAATACGACAAACGTTCAGTATGTCATATACAGCCTCCCTAGATCCTATAAGAAAACCACTTGGGGAACACTGTCATAATACAGGCTAACATGCTAACCAGACCGGACACGTCGCGTGTGCGAGTGTCACAAAGTAAATTTAGAAATCCATGTTATTCAATTATTGCACCCACACTGCTTGTGCGCGCCAACGAGCGTCTGCGATGCCAAGGGCTAAAATAGAACTCCTTTCTATTTCTGATGCAGATTGCACTGAAAGTCCTGCATCTCCCATCTTCTCATTGGTTTATAGAAGCAGGTACCCACGTGCCATCTCCTCATTGGTTATACCCATGTGGGTGATTGGAAGACAAACTGTTTTGCTGGTCGTCGTGGTAATACTATGAAAGTTTAGATGCCGATCACCATATAAGTTCAAAGATGAAAAAGCCTGGAAGGACGAGAGATGACTAGAAACGATTTGGTTGGCCGTTTTATGTATGGATTAATTGTCGGAGTAGAGGACCTTGTGCATTTCAGGTAAAATAACAACCTAATGTTTATATCCCAGGACAAATTAGCTAGCAACAGCAAACTAGCTAAATAGAACAAATTAGCTAGAAAGTGCAAGCTAACTAGCTAAATTGCCATACATGTTTAATGCTTTTCGACCTGTCCCCAAATTAATGTCATTGGTTCAGTGCTTGTCGTGATTGCGTTTGGTGTAGGCGGACAAAATAAATTTATGCACGATGGCGCACTCAGGATTGTATGGGATTCAAAGCACACGGCCATCACCACCATACTATCAAACAGTCTAAACAAAGTTAGAGCAGGGTATTAAGAAAGGTTTGGGGAAGCTAAGCCCTCTGCAGTGCACAACGTACAGTACCATCTCCTATGAGGTCAGTTGAGAGTTGCCAGAGCTTCACAAGGTGAGAGATTTGCTTTCACAAGTAGCCCATGTCTGAGAAAAGTTCTCAGGGACCACAAATAGTAAGGGGAAAAACAGTAGCTCATTGTAGCCTTATATCCCATAGGTGATGAGGATGAGTAAGTAAGGGGAAAAAACAAACTCAAACCTAAAGTACAGCCAAAAGAATATCAACAAAGAAGACCCCCCCCCCCCCCCCAGCTCCTGCAGATGAAAGTAATCCCCAGTGCATCTGAGAACACATCAAGTTTGGCAGGTGCTCTGTGGTCAGGCAATGTGTTTGTAATATGAGACAAAGAGAAGATGTAGGACCATGTAATTAGAATTCATAGAATAGACAGTGTCCCTGGGATTTAGAACGCCTCACTCCACTGATCATGAAGATTTGCATTGGAGAGCAGTGTCTTCTTCATCAACAACAAGCTACGTACATACATTACACCGTCCAATGGCTTGACACAATGGTTCTCCATCCGAACCAGCGCCTGTCATGTCACTTTCTTCCTCTGCTGAAGACAATGATGTTGTTTGTACCAATGTTCCAGCATGTCAAAATGCATTCATACAGATAGATACTATATAATGTCATGGTATACTGTAGAATACTATAGTAAAAACAACATTGTTATCCACAACAACAAAAAAACAGTACTAAATACTACAGTAATGTCTGGAAAAACACTACAGTCCACAGAAACACAACACATTTTAAACTATAGTAAATACTACAGTATTTCATTTGCATATACCCTCCCATTCCCCTCCCCCATATCGTAATTTGTTCCACCCATAAGTGAGAATGGGTATTGTGTTCCGTACAGGTTATAGAAGAGTGCAGAAACTCTGAACTATCCGTTCAGACCTCAGTCCTACCCACCGACCGATAGATAGATAGATTATGGAAAATTATTTTAGTATTTCTCTAGTAGGTTTCCTGAAGGACAAAGCCTCCACTTCTATGACAGAGATAATAAAACAAAAACACTATAGAAAACACTACAATAATGTCTGCAAAAACACTATAGTAAATAGTGGCTTCTTCCTTGCTGAGTATTATACAGTGCAAAAACACTACTTTAATTACTATAGTATATACTACAGTTTTCTTTTACTAGTGTTTATACCCTGTAAATACTACCATAAACTACAGCATACTACAGTGAATACTACAGCTTTTATAACATAGTATACTTTAGTATTTTTTTCATGTGGGCATGCAGCAGTATTATTTTTATTTTCTAAAGCAGCTATTCTGTAACTTTTAAGGAAGTAGGGTAGACTGTGTCACCACCTGTAAGAACACAAATACAGGAAAGAGATGTCATCCTATAGTCTATTTCAATATCCTATGGATTCTATTCATGACAATGATGTCAATGCTGTTTCCTCAAACCCCACTTGGTTGATTCAATGCCCTTGGCTTGATCATCAATAAGACTGCTGGCTACAATCCAATAATAAAACAATAGGACACCAAGGGTGTGTCTTATGGGGATTTTAGCACAGCTGTGATATTTTTTTTTAAAGATTGGATTATGTTGTGATGTCATCATACATTTTTTCAAGAATTGATTAATATACGTAAGTAAGGCACAAGCCCTTTGTAATATAATTATTAATTGCTATGCCTTCTATACACTTCACTATGGACAGCATGGGAGAAAATGATTGAGAATTCAAACAAAGACCATACTGTACAACGTCTTAGCTCAGTCTAAGGCTTGGTTCATTTATAGTAAAAGGGCTTTTATGTACTCTGCGCCATCATCTTGGAACACCTTACAAAATAGTTTTCAACTGGAAGAACTTGTCCCGATTTTGATATTTTTAAATCACTGATGAATGATCTTGAGACTGATTCCCTGGCCTGTCAATGTTTTTAATTTGCTGTTTTTGATTTTTTGCAGTGTTAATCTGCAAAATTGTAATTATTCGCCTACCTCCTCATGCCTTTTGCACACAATGTATATAGACTCTTTTTTTCCCCTACTGTGTTATTGACTTGTTAATTGTTTACTCCATCTGTGTTGTCTGTTCACACTGCTATGCTTTATCTTGGCCAGGTCGCAGTTGTAAATGAGAACTTGTTCTCAACTAGCCTACCTGGTTAAATAAAGGTGAAATAAAAAATAAAGAAAATACTCTTGTGAATTCTATGGTTTTTACTAGATTACTTGTTTTTCATGTTTGTCTGTAATTTTTGTAATAACTTGGTGCTGCCTATCTTGGCCAGGACGCTCTTGAAAAATATCTCAATGAGCCCTTCCTGGTTAAATAAAGGTTAAATAAAATAAAGATCATCAGGGTTGAAGAAGAACTGGAAGGCAGACAACTTACTGCTTCCAAGTTCAAGTTAAGAGTCATTTGAACAATGAAAGAGTGAAGTTTCTGAACTGGGATAGGTTACAGCTAGCCTACCATACCAGGACTGGAAAAATAAAAAGAAGTGGAGGAAGGAACCGGTCACTTCAGGGGAGATGGATAGACAAGATTGGGACAGATGGCGTCAGATCAAACACTTTTTATAGTGCCTTCAGAAAGTATTCACACACCTTGACTTTTTCCAAATTTTGTTATGATACAGCCTGAATTAAACATTTATTAAATTGAGATTTTCTGTCACTGATCTACACACAATACCCCATAACGTTAAAGTGGAACTATGTGTCTCGAAATGTTTACAAATGTATTAAAATGAAAAACTAAAATGTCTTGAGTGAATAAGTATTCAACCCTTTTGTTATGGCAAGCCTAAATAAGTTCAGGAGTACAACAAGTCACATGAATTGCATTGACGCCCTCTGTGTGCAATAAGAGTGTTTAACATTATTTTTTAACTATCCCATCTCTGTACCCAACACATACAGTTGAAGTCAGAAGTTTACATACACCTTAGCCAAATACATTTAAAAAATATATACATATTTTAATGTCAACAAATTCTTATTTTCAATGACGGCCTAGGAACAGTGCCTGTTCAGGGGCAGAACGCAGATTTGCACCTTGTCAGCTCAGGGATTTGAACTTGCAACCTTTCAGTTACTAGTCCGACGCTCTAACCACTAGGCTACCCTGCCGCCCCAGTTTTTCACAATTCCTGACATATAATCAGAGTAAAGATTCCCTGTCTTAGGTCAGTTAGGATCACCACTTTATTTTAAGAATGTGAAATGTCAGAATAATAGTAGAGAGAATTATTTATTTCAGCTTTTATTTCTTTCATCACATTCCCAGTGAGTCAGATGTTTCCATACTCTCAATTAGTATTTGATAGCATTGCCTTTAAATTGTTTTACTTGGGTCAAACGTTTTGGGTAGCCTTCCACAAGCTTCCCACAATAAGTTGGGTGAACTTTGGCCCATTCCTCCTGACAGAGCTGGTGTAACTGAGTCAGGCTGCTGCCTTCCTTGGATGTGGTAGCCGTTTCTCAGGCTCCCTCTCCGGAATCGAACTTGTAGGCCTCCTTGCTCGCACACGCTTTTTTGGTCCTGCCCACTAATGTTCTATTGGATTGAGATCAGGGCTTTGTGATGGCCAGTCCAATTTCTTGACTTTGTTGTCCTTAAGCCATTTTTCCACAACTTTGGAAGTATGCTTGGGGTCATTGTCCATTTGGAAGACCCATTTGCGACCAAGTTTTAACTTACTGACTGATGTCATTTTTCTACCTCATGATGCCATCTATTTTATGAAGTGTACCAGTCCTTTTTGCAGCAAATCACCCTGACAACATGATGCTGCCACCCCTGTGCTTCACTGTTGGGATGGTGTTCTTCGGCTTGCAAGCCTCCCCCCTTTTCCTCCAAACATAACGATGGTCATAATGGCCAAACAGTTCTATTTTTGTTTCATCAGACCAGAGGACATTTCTCCAAAAGTACGATCTTTGTCCCCATGTGCAGTAGCAAAGCGTAGTCTGGCTTTTTTATGGCGGTTTTGAAGCAGTGGCTTCTTCCTCGCTGAGCGGCCTTTCAGGTTATGTCGATATAGGACTCGTTTTACTTTGCATATAAATACTTTTGTACCGGTTTCCTCCAGCATCTTCAAAAGGTCCTTTGTTGTTTTGGAATTTATATGCACTTGTGCACCAAAATACGTTATTCTCTAGGAGACAGAACGCGTCTCCTTCCTGAGCGGTATGACAGCTGAGTGGTCCCATGGTGTTTATACTTGCTTACTATTGTTTGTACAGATGAACGTGGTACATTCAGGCATTTGGAAATTGCTCCCAAGGATGAACCAGACTTGTGAAGGTCTACAATCTGAGGTATTGGCTGATTTATTTTGATTTTCCCATGATGTCAAGCAAAGAGGCACTGAGTTTGAAGGTAGGCCTTAAAATACATCCACAGGTACACCTCCAATTGACTCAAATTATGTCAATTAGCCTATCAGTAGATTCTAAACCATTACATAATTTCTGGAATTTTCCAAGCTGTTTAAAGGCACAGTCAATTTAGTGTATGTAATCTTCTGACCCACTGGAATTGTGATACAGTGAATTGTAAGTGAAATAATCTGTAAACAATTGTTGGAAAAATGACTTGTGTCATGCACAAAGTAGATAACAAACCAGTTTTGGCAAGTCGGTTAGGACAACAATAAATTTGTGGAGTGGTTGAAAAACTAGTTTTAATGACTCCAACCTAAATGTATGTAAACTTCCAACTTCAACTGTAGACACAACAGTAGCTAGGATGGTGAGAAGTCTGTCCATAATAAAAGCGCTGTTTTATGACAATTATATTCATTTCAATCCCACTTTGTAACACAACAAAAAGTGGAAAAAGGTGTGTGAATACTTCCTGAAGGCACTGTGTTCTTTTCTCTTTGGCCCACTGTCATACCCCTCTCCTCAACAACAATGTGTGCAAGATGCTGCTGTTGGCAGCAACAGCCCCGAGACAAGCAACCACTGCTCTGTCAAGAGCCTATTTCTGAGGAGATTGCATTCATGCTCCTGGCATTGAAGAAATTGAAGTCCCCGGCCAGTTAGTTTGCAATGTAGTGGGCTCGAACCAAGCAGTGGGAGAGAAGGAAGAAGAACACATTGCGATTTGACCAAAAGTCCTCTCTTGGGTTTAAAGGAAATAAAGAACAAAGAAATGGAAAATTGAAAATGTGCCTAAAGCACTTTCATGGTGGCGAACTGCCTGTAGTGGTAGAAGGAGCTGGATGGTCATGCTTTCTCCTCTCTGGAGACGAGTCCGAATCACAATCTAGGTCCCATCCACTCCGTGTGGAGGAATGACACTGGACACACCTCAAATGTGAAACTGAATGAAACAAATTTAATTTGTCTGCCCTAAAAAATACAACCATATTTAAAAAGATAAAAGTAGATGGCATTAACCATCTGTATTAGTGTTTACTTGTTTTGGTGGGAAATTACATAATCCTCATCTAAGTTTGAATACATTTTGTTTGTACTGTGCATTTAAAATAAGTGAAGAATAAAATAATATTTTATCTTATTACTAGAGAAATCTATTGAATGTAGCATTCTATTAGTTGCATTTAGGGTATCCTCCCCCCAAAACTGCAATGTGTAGCAATATATTATTTTAAACAATACATATAGAAGACACATTTAGACACTCTTGTTGTGGTCATGGTTTTGATTCCATGAACAAGGATCAACGAGTGAACACTTTTTTCACATTCTAATCTTACTTTATTATATTATGATACTTCCATACCTTGATTCAATTAACAAGGATCAGAGAAGCAAAATGTGGATTGATTCCCACTTTAGCCATAACATTACCTATCCCTCTGGACTGCATTTGTGTTGTGGTCAAAGGGAGGTGGCTAACTACTAAGGTCTCATGTTTTATGTATACTGTGACAGCTTTCCTATTCCATTGTTAACAAGGACTGCATATGGGGGATGAACAGTGAAATGTGGTTGTTTCGGCCGCCTACTGCATGGATGTTTTCATGCATTGAGTGCGTAAAGTTATGACAGCCGGCTTTTGGAACAAATTATTTCGGAAACATATTAAAGGTCATTCATGGATTTTAATTTAGGCTCAAGGTAGTTTATCCACGTACCACGTAAGCCTATTGGGGAGCACGGATAAGGAATCGTCACCAGAACCTTGCTGAAATAGGCGTGTACGCATAGACAGTGGAGCACTTGGAATTCGACTACAGTCAGGTTCTTATCTGAGCGACAGGGAGAGAGTAACATTGGACGGGACGTTATAATAACACAAAATTAAATGTTAATTAAAAAACAAGTCTTAGCACAGTAGGCCTATAGATGGCAATAGTGTTTGGAGTGTGTGGTGGCGTATTAAGATGACAAAGTAGACTAGTCACCAAATGGATGTTTTGTTGGATAGTCTACTACTGTATTTTGGAGAATGAGGCAATGCACATTATTTAATTGCTTTACTTCAGTTAGCTCTGTCCTGTTAAAGGTAATTCAGAGAAGTGCCTGGATCTGCAGATTTCAAGTAACTTTTCAAACTAACCGAAAACCTGTGTTGAAAGTAACAAATGTAGAATTAATTTAGGTCTCCAGCAGAACAAAGTTTTAGAAAACATCTTGGCAGCAACAGCACCGAGACAAGGCGCCGAAAAAGTCCCGAGGCTTCACTTTGCATGTTTTAATCCAGACTGCGAGTCTAATAAAAACCTTGGCAAGCTAGGATGGATACCGCCGGCGGGAATGTGACAGCATCCCTCGTCTCTGGCAGTGGTAGCTTCGGCAGCAGCAGTAGCTGCACTGGTGGAAACGCGAATGCGCCTAAACATTTGTGGAGGCAACAGAACCAAGCAGTGCTCTCTCCGCTCCACCACGCGCTCGGAGTACGGACGAACAACCGGGTGAGAAGAGGATTTTCGGACACCGAGAAATACCTCAGCCCTAAGACCATGGACCGAACTTATGCAGTGGACACCGGGCACCGACCCTGTTTGAAGAAATCGCGGATGTCATGGCCATCCTCGTTCCAAGGACTTCGACGGTAAGGACAGCTTTATCTCTGTCTCAAAGGAGAATGACAAGGGCGTGTGTGAACAATGGAAAGCGAAAAAGTAGGGTAAGTAGGCTACCAAAGGTGTAAAATATGTCGGAACTTTGGACAAGCTTTAGTTTTCATTCCGTAGCCTAAATATTCGTCTTTTAGGTAGATGTGAAAAATATCCCAACCCGGTACTCGAGAATTGTTATTAATCTAACCGACGAGACAAAGAGGGATTTGTAAGTTATGTAAAAACAAATGATGAATTTGCTCATTCGTTTTTAGATTGGACGTTTGCGCATCAATAGTTTCTGTTATTAATGATATGGATGTCTTGATGTCTGTTAAAAAAAAAGACGCCAATGATTTAAAGGTGCTGTGACTGGGAGTAAAATAAATCGATACATTAATTTTAGGTAGACGTGGACCAAGTAGGCATAGGGAGGACACAAAGTTAAATAGACCTACCCTGCAGGAAATAAAGTGAGGGGCACAATTATAAGGTTCATCTCTCAAATGATGAGCAGGCATAACACATTGCACATTTCAGTCCATGTATTCGCTTGTACGCCCTTTTTTACCCAACACATCCCATACTAGTAGATACATTAAAGCTTTTTATATCAGCTATAGGCCTAATTAGCCAATTGTAAGCATCTCTTACCACATAATTACAGTTAATTTCTGACAAGGGCAGACTGCAGTGCAGTTCACCAGTCCAATACAAAAATACCCTATTTCCACTGTCATGCTGACCCACACATACTGGCTCTGATATTTTATTTTTACATTGTCCAATCCAGCATAGTTCTAGCAACTAACGTGGATACAAACGGCCAGCACAATACTACACATTGGATTGGCTAAGCAGTGTTAAAAGGATTATAGGCCTACCATACATTATTTTCACTAGTCTCTCCTACTTGCATTCATTGGTTTAATCCACATATTCACAACAGTCTTGAGCCATTCTATATACCAGGAGATGACTGTAGATGCATTTTAGGTGGTGGTGGAGCCCAGAAGGCTGCTCCATATTCAGACCGAGTCCTGGGGATTCTTCTTCTCTAATTATCTACTTTAGCTGCAAAGTAAAGAGAGAAAGACATCTAATATTAGGTCACCTCCGTTTCCTGTCGGAAGTTCTGGAGATTCCATAATATCTGTCCCTGGACTAATATTCTCTTCAGTTATGACTGCCATCTCACCTCAGGGCTATGGAGAATATTGACCGAGCTGTGCTTGGAATGGACTGTAACATGTATCCAGACCTGGTATTCAGAGTCTAGACAGAAAGAAAAGCATGATTACTGTTTATGAGATTGTTTACAATCTGAAGAAATCATACTTGGGACAGAGGAAGACTTAAGTTCTTTATAGAAGGTATAATTATATTTTTTAATATTTCAGGGGGGGTGAAGAAAGATTTTGGGCAGAAAGATGTGTAGTATTGCATTGTTTTACTCATGGCAGATAATCTATGGGGCAATACTGTCCAGGGCCCATTTCCCAAAAGCATCTTAAGGCTAAGTTCAACAGTAGAACCTTCGTTAGAGCATCATTAATATCTCCAAGCTGTTTCCCAAAATCATCGTTATTACCGTTGCACTTGAAAATGCTCGTAATATAAAGATGCCTCAGGCCAATCGTAGAACAGCTAAGTGCATCGTTAGTTCCTTTTTTGCCCTCCTGTGTCACTTTATACACAGATCTCTGTTGAACATAGATTCACATGGTCTATCCGTTTCCCTGTGACTGCCGATAACTTCAGACCAAAGTTGACTAGAAATACAAAGTTGCCAATGTCTTTGCAATTGTTACAAGCAACATATAAAAAGATGCTTCAAATGAAAACAGAGATGACCACATTAAAATAAACAGTAGGCTATAGGCCTTTTGCAATCATATTGAAGTCATTTCATGTTTAATCATTTGAGTTCTATTTTTCTACTTCTAATTTGTTGAATATACACTGAGCATACAAAACATTAAAAACACCTTCCTAATATTAAGTTGCACCCCCCAACCCCCTTTTGCCCTCAGAACCGCCTCACTTCGTCAGGGCATGGACTCCACAAGGTGTTGAAAGCGTTCCACAGGGATGCTGGCCCATGTTGACTCCAATGCTTCCCACAGTTGTCAAGTTGACTGGATGTCTTTGTGTGGTGGACCATTCTTGATACACACGGGTGTAAAAAAAAACAAAAAACAGCAGCATTGCAGTTATTGACACAAACCGGTGCACCTGGGACCTACTACCATACCCCGTTCAAAGACACTTACATATTTTGTCTTAACCATTTACCCTCTGAATGGCACACATACACAATTCATGTCTCAATTGTCTCAAGGCTTATATTTTAACCTATCACCTCCCCTTCGTCTACACTGATTGAAGTGGATTTAACAAGTAACATCACAAGTCTATCATGGCATTCACCTGGTCAGTCTATCATGGAAAGAGCAGGTGTTCTTAATGTTTTGTAGACTCAGTGTATTTCATAGCTTAACTTGTGTGCAATGATGTGCCCAACTGGGCAATTTAGTACATTTTTATTGGGTAAGCATTAGAGTTTAACCTGGTTACTGAGTTTTACTGGGATTTACCACCCAAAACCACTCTATTTTCCAAGGATAAATAACTGAGAGAAACTGGTAAATTATAATAAATTACTTATATGAACAGCATGGTGTGAAATGGAACTGTTAAATTATATGCATGTTTAAATCTGACTTCTCTATGGCCTCTGCGTGAAGAATCTTCAATGCTCAGGGTGGGTACAGACAGCCCATCTCAGTATTGAGCACAGTTCACAATGTATGTAGACCTATACTGTCATCTCATCATCGTAACTTTTTTTCTTGTGATAGCTAGGCCTGCATTTGCTACAGCATAGTCTATGCTACAGTAATATAAAGACAGAATGCCTGTCTAATTTACCCATCTCCATCTGGCTTTCGGGGTCACATTTTATAATTGTAATTTTTATTTTGTGTCATTTGTGCTCCTTCTGGCCTCTAGGACACCAGGCTGCTCGTTAAGGCGCACACCTGTCACCAGCGTTACACGCATAATGACACACCTGGACTCCATCACCTCCTTTATTACCTGCCCTTTATGTCACTCCCTTTGGTTTCTTCCCCAGTCGTTATTGTTGCTGTTTTGTGTTTCTTGTTTTGTTAATTAATTAAATGTATTCACTCCTTGAACTTGCTTCCCGACTTTCAGCGTACATCGTTACATATTGCAGCTGGAGAGTTTTAAAACAGCCTATCACTTGAAAATCGTTGCTTTAAACGAGTGCATGCGCAAGCAGTCTTTCTCTCTCTCTCTCCATCAACTGTAAGTACCGACGGTGTAGAAGAAAGCAGGAATGGGGAGTCGAACATCTAATATAGAACAGACATCAAACAGGACAGGGACAGCAATAGAACCGGGTATGCAAAAACAAACAAACATTAATCCTGAAGCAGGGAACAGAGCTTGGGAACAGACCGCTATTGCAATAATCGCTGATGCGCATGACGGGGGAAGACAGGTGTGCGTACTGATGGTGGCAGGAGAGCGTAATGTTGGGGAGCCTGTCTCCTTCGAGCTCCAGGGAGGGGGAGCGGGAGCAGGCGTGACATCAACTCCATTGAAATGAGATTATCCGGTTCTAGTTTGACATATAGCCCTAGACCCCTTCCCTTTTTCCACACTTTGTTACATTACAGCCAATCGAGGAATGAAGGAACAATAGAGAGAGAAAGAGGTAGGCTAATAACATTTGGGGAAATATTATGAAAGGTAGGCCTATATACACGTCAGCCTACTAATTATACAAATAACACCGATTTAGATTTCAAAATTTAAAATCGAATTTGCTAACCTAGACTTTCTTGGCCACGTGCTGCACCAGAATCACATTTTCTCTCCCTGCTTTGTCATTGTTTGAACGATGTGTTTAAATCCAGTCCGTATAATACAGTACAATAATACAGTTCACACTCAAATATTTGCCTACTGGAGCTAGTTTCATTTATTTTCCCAAGATAACATATACTGTAGCTAGCATCATCTATGGGATTTTATGTTTTTCTGTCGTACATAATGTGCAGTAGCCTATATCATACAGTGCATTCGGAAAGTATTCAGACCCAAATACAGGTCTGCCAAGCTTATAGCTTCATACACAAGACTCAAGGCTGTAATTGCTGCCAAAGCTGCTTCACCAAAGTACTGAGTAAAGGGTCTGAATACTTATTTATTTTTAATTTTTCTGCTTTGTCATTATGCGGTATTGTGTGTAGATTGTTACTTTACAGCCTTATTCTAAATCAATGTGGAAAAAGTAAAGGGTTCTGAATACTTTTCCGAATGCACTGTATATGTAGCCTACTGGGTAATGGCACAAGCTTTTGGGCTCGGGCTCATTAAATGTATTTTAAATTTAGACAGGCCTATTTATATACTTTTGAATGACCCTTACGGTTTTGGCAGAAAATGCCGGGTTACCCGGGAGAATTAGTAAAACATTTCTAAAATACCAGGAAAATATGCAACCCTAGTAAGCATTACAAATAAGCTGCCTCAATATTTGCAACTTTAAGTGGTACTGTCTCTCTAGAAGCTGATCTGTCAGTATTGCTAAATAATTATACTGTTAAGTTAAGATTTGGATGGAGAAAGCTGATGGAGAACGCTTTCGATACTATCAGTATTGACACATGATCCAATGATGCACTTTGCGACCGTTCTCTGAGTGGTGTTTTTGGAAATGCATCTTTGGCCGTTGTAGGAAAGTTGCATCGTTAAAATACACGTAAGTCTAAGTTCCGTCGCTAGAAACCGGGCCCAGCTCACTATTAAAGGTCATTAGATAAAATCATTTAGACTATCAAGTGATACTATAGTCCCTCATTCAACTGAAACCACTATCCAGAAGTGTGGTCTGAGCAAAACCACCTACAAGGCTGTGAAAAGCAGGTTTGAAATAAGCAACAGTAAACATGTCATCCGCCATGAATAATGCAGTGCCCCCTTGGGCCAATCAATTCCATAGATCTCTATGGCAGGACGTGTCATTCACCCAAGTTGTCAAAATCATCCGGTGGTGTCAGATATTGTGTAGGTTAGCTAAACTCATATCCCTGAGCACATGTGCCAAATTGTATCACTCCGAGTCAAACAGATCAAGAGATATAAACGTGACTCTTATAGTGCCACCGTGTGGTCGTTATGAATGTTCTTGTATATGTTGAGTCTTAAGTGTTCGCCAAATTTATGTGCCAAACCATGCCCACGTGAATGTATATTGGTCATGTTGTTTTAGGTACTAGTCTAGAAAGTATTGCGTAGAGAGACCTTTGTCCATAGATGCCACGTATCATGTTTCGTGCAGATTGGTCATTCGGTGCCAGAGAACTAACTTGAAGTGTTTTTCACAAAATTCTAAATGTTGGACTTTATGGGTACCTGAGGCAAAAAAAAATCCTTATGAGGGTTTTCCACTAGTTACCACAGACACAAAGTCAACTTTGGCAATATTGTAAACATGTATGAAAACAAAAATGTGCTTTTTGGTATTAAGGTTCCAGTGTTTTACTTGCTATATTGTATTTACTTCACCACCATGGCCTTTTTTTTGCCTTTACCTCCCTTATTATCACACCTCATTTGCTCACATCGTATATAGACTTATTTTTCTACTGTATTATTGACTGTATGTTTGTTTTACTCCATGTGTAACTCTGTATGTGTCGAACTGCTTTGCTCTATCTTGGCCAGGTCGCAATTGTAAACGAGAACTCAATTTGCCTACCTGGTTAAATAAAGGTGAAGTAAAATAAATACAAATGGCAAATTGCATTATATTAGGAGAGTCAGCCATCCAATTTCCTGTATGAGGGAAATTACTCATGAGTGGTACAGAGATTCTTATCATTGTTGCCTAAAAGACGAGATCTCAAAACAGTTATGATGGCAAAATTAAGCAATTGCAATGGGAGGCAGCTCTGAGGTTATGCAAAGAGATTTGCAGTGATCATGAAACTAAAACAAAGCAATGCAGATTCATACATTCATTGATATGCGCCCCACATCCATAGCTCAATGCACTCATCAAATATGCAGACATTGTGAGACAGACATAACATTGGATGCATTACCAACTTTTGATTCGATTGATATATATTGCTATATCTGTTCTCCTGTAGCGTAATCCCACAGTGCTGTGCCCATGTAATACTGTAAGCATTAATGCTGTGAGTGTGACTGTTGATAGCCTCATGCCCAGTGGTGATGGCCAGCCTGTTCACCAGGGATCTAATGATACAGCTAAACGGTTAGACCACATGCTTTAAAAGCTGGGGATGAGGGCTGAGCCACAGAGACAATATGGGCCCTAATGAAGACTACTTTGTGTGACTGCAGACAAGTCACATTTTATATTGAATTTAACCTAAAAAGGTTTAATAAAGGAATAAGTATTTCAGCCTTTTCCGCATCCCATTGGACACAAGTGAACATTGTGTCTTGGTGACCGGCAGGCTCCACAAGTGGAATGACATCTTGACAGAATTTTCCCAATTCTGCTGTTGCAGTGTCCGAAATCTGGCTTGCCTACTACTTACTTAACTGTATACTGTGTACTAATCGTACTACGTACTATTTAGCTAAATGTATGCAGTATGCCAACATACTACTTTTGGTGCGCGTTCAAGACAACTGGGAACTCGGAAACAAAATGAGCTCCGACTGGGGAAAAATCATGACGTCACCAAAAGTCAGAGCCCTAGGATGATGCCTGAGTTTACGACTTGTAATTCCGAGTTGGATGATCGTTCAAAAATATTTTTCCCAGTCAGATCATGTTCCTTGTTGTCTTGAATGCACCATCAGTTACGGCGTCGCAGATTAATCAGAAAGGATCGTCTGTAGCCCCAGTCAGTGACCTTTCACTACAGCGGGAGTGTTGTTGTTTTGGGTTAATGTTAGTTAAGTAGCTAGCTTTGGAGTAAACTTGAGTTAACAGTAGGGTAAGCATGAATAGTGCCTTCAGAAAGTATTCATACCCCTTGACTTATTCCACATTTTGTTGTTACAGCCTAATATCTCACCCATCTTCACAAAAGGCCCCATAATGACAAGGTGAAAACATGTTATTTAACAATTGTGCAAATGTATTGAAATTGAAATACAGAAATCTTATTTACATAAGTAATCACACCCCTCAGTCAATACACCTTTGGTGGTGATTACAGCTGTGAGACTTGCTGGGTAAGTCTCTTAAGAGCTTTGCACACCTGGATAGTACAATATTTGCACATGATTCTTTCAAAAAAATGTTAAGCTCTGTCAAGTTGCTTGTTGATCAGTCTTGCCATAGACTTTCAAGATGATTTAAGTCAAAATGGTAACTAGACCATTCTGGAACATTTCAGTGTCATCTTGGTAAGCAGCTCCAGTGTATATTTGGCCTTGTGTTTTTCCTCTGATTTTTGCCTGTTCTTCGCTCTATTCTGTTTATTTTTATCTGAAACAAACTCCCTAGTCCTTGCAGATGACAAGCATACCCATAACATGATGCAGCCACGAACATGTTTGAAAATATGAAGTGGTACTCAGTGATGTATTGGATTTGCCCCAAACATAATGCTTTTAATTCAGGACATAAAGTACATTTCTTTGCCACATTTTTTGCAGTTTTACTTTAGTGCCTTATTGTAAACATGATGCATGTTCTAGGCTTCCTTCTTTTCACTCTGTGAAAAGGTTAGTATTGTGGAGTAACTACAATGTTGTTGATCCATCCTCAGTTTTCTCCTATCACAGCCATTAAACTCTTTAAAAAAAGTTAGTCTTAATTGGCCTCATAGTGAAATTCCTGAGCGGTTTCCTTCCTCTCCTGTGACTGAGTTGGGAAGGACGCCTGTATCTTTATAATGACTGGGTGTATTGATACACCTTCCAAAATGTAATTCATAACTTCACTATGCTCAAAGGGATATTCAATATCTGCTTTAAAATTATTTTTTTTATCAATGCGAGTCATTGGAAAACCTCCCAGGTCTTTGTGGTTGAATCTTTGTTTGAAGTTCACTACTCGACTGAGCAACATTAAAGATTTATGTGTGGGGTACAGAGATGAGGTAGTCATTCAAAAATCATGTTAAACACTATTGCACACAGAGGGAGTCCAGGCAAAGGGCTCGTAATGAGGACGACTGTTCTACTACTCTGAACTGTGTGTGGTGATCTTTCTGGCATCCAGAGCTGCTGAGGCATCACCCAAGTGGGTGCCATACATTGTGAAGGAGAAGTCCAGTGGCTACACAACTCAGGCTGGTTCCCAGAGTAGCTAGCTCTCTACAAGATCATCACCAGACTCCATCAACATCTCCCTGACCATCTTCCTATGATCAAGCAATGAACTGTCTCATCTTTGGAGGACGCATGCACTCAAAGACTTGGCCTCTATTGGTTGACCTAGCCAACTATAGCTCGGCTACTCATGCTTTTGATGCACTTTGAGATTATGACATTTAAATTATTATTATTATTATACCAAATATGGTTTGTTTAGTAGAGCAAAATGCTCTGACAAAGGCCAAGAGACCGACATGTAAACTTCAATAAAAAGTTATACTCTTTTCTTTTAAGTTATCTAATTGTTAGCATGCAACTGCAACAAGATAACTCAGATGTGCATGTTGAAAGTAAAACACACCAACAGTAGATGTACCAATATGCCAAAATATTTTGTTTTATTTTTTATTTTATTTGTATTTACTAACAAGAAACACTTTCCAATGAGAACAGAAATCCACTTTGGGTTCAAAAAAGGACCTCACCAAAAACAGTACAAAATAAATAATGCTATAAATAGAATACACAATAGTACTTCTTAATCATGGCCTTTAAAATGGCCATAAAGCGTGCCAATCTGGCAGTCACCTTTTCCAGCATCCGCATTTGGAAGGGAAAAGAGCCTACAGCACCGCATTCCACTTTCAGGATGTGGATGTGGCCACCCCTCCCTCTGTGCTGACTGGAAAAGGATAGCTTTTCGCATCAAAAATGCTATTTGCAGTACATTTCTCTGGGAAAACTTGCACCTTTCTAACATGTATATCTTCACACTTACATGAATGTGCCGGTGAAGCATACCCACTGGGCACACGTCATTTCAATGTGGACATTTGGGTAATATTTGGTTGAGAAGTTGATCAATGAAATTAACCTTTTCACCCACTTAAAGACAGCCAACAGTTATTTAATTTTGGTACTATAGAGTTTGAAAACTATACTAATAATCCACTGGATTTTAAATAACTATTGAAGTGAGATTGACACACATTGACCTATTTTACCAAAATACACATCAGTTCAACATCTAGTTTTGAGTTCCATTTGGTGGAGTTGTCAACATTAATTCAAGACATTTCACCACATCATTGGATATAGGTTAAATTGAGGAGAGAAAAAATAAAAAGTCTAAATGCCCTTATGTTGATGACTTTTTGAAAATCCAGTCAGTTTTCCACGTTGATTCAAAGTCATTGTTCAAATTGCATGGAAACATTGATTCAACCACTTTTTGCCCAATGGGTAATCCATGAAGTGTTATTAGATGTTTTAGAAGTAGTTTATTTTTTATTTCACCTTTATTTAACCAGGTAGGCTAGTTGAGAACAAGTTCTCATTTACAACTGCGACCTGGCCAAGATAAAGCATAGCAGTGTGAACAGACAACACAGAGTTACACATGGAGTAAACAATAAACAAGCCAATAACACAATAAACAAATCAATGACACACTAGAAAAAAGAAAGTCAATATACAGTGTGTGCAAAAGGCATGAGGAGGTAGGCAATAAATAGGCCATAGGAGCGAATAATTACAATTTAGCAGATTAACACTGGAGTGATAAATGAGCAGATGATGATGTGCAAGTTGAGATACTGGTGTGCAGAAAAGTAAATAAAATAAAAACAGTATGGGGATGAGGTAGGTAGATTGGGTGGGCTATTTACAGATGGACTATGTACAGCTGCAGTGATCGGTTAACTGCTCAGATAGTTGATGTTAAAAGTTGGTGAGGGAAATAAGTCTCCAACTTCAGCGATTTTTACTGGCAGCAGAGAACTGGAAGGAAAGGCGGCCAAATGAGGTGTTGGATTTGGGGATGATCAGTGAGATATACCTGCTGGAACGTGTGCTACGGGTGGGTGTTGTTATCGTGACCAGTGAACTGAGATAAGGCGGAGCTTTACCATTATTGATCGATTACAGTAATTTTTCCACCTCTCCCAAACTAACTTTACAAAATTCAAACTTTCAATGCTTTTTAATTATTTTTTTTAACCAGGCTAGTGAGTTAACTTCTTGGATATAGGGGGCGCTATTTTAATTTTTGGATGAAAAACGTTCCCGTTTTAAACAAGATATTTTGTCACGAAAAGATGCTCGACTATGCATATAATTGACAGCTTTGAAAAGAAAACACTCTGACGTTTCCAAAACTGCAAAGATATTGTCTGTGAGTGCCACAGAACTGATGTTACAGGCGAAACCCGGATAAAAATCCAATCAGGAAGTGCCGCATTTTTTGAAACCGCCTCATGCCAATGACTCCTTATATGGCTGTGAATGGGCCACGAATGAGCTTAGGCTTTCTGTCGCTTCCCCAAGGTGTCGACAGCATTGTGACGTATTTGTAGGCATATCATTGGAAGATTGACCATAAGAGACTACATCTACCAGGTGGTCGCTTGGTGTCCTCCGTTGCAATTATTGCATAATCTCCAGCTGCAGTATTTTTCCGTTCGCTTCTGATGAGAAACCAACTGTCAGGACTGATATATTATCGAATAGATATGTGAAAAACACCTTGAGGATTGATTCTAAACAACGTTTGCCATGTTTCTGTCGATATTATGGAGCTAATTTGGAAAAAAGTTTGGCGTTGTAGGGACTGCATTTTCCGGTCTTTTTCTTAGCCAAACGTGATGAACAAAACGGAGCTATTTCGCCAACACAAATAATCTTTTTGGAAAAAATTAACATTTGCTATCTAACTGAGAGTCTCGTCATTGAAATCATCCGAAGTTCTTCAAAGGTAAATTATTTTATTTGAATGCTTTTCTTGTTTTTGTGAAAATGTTGCCTGCTGAATGCTAGGCTTAATGCTATGCTAGGCTATCAATACTCTTACACAAATGCTTGTGTAGCTTTGGTTGAAAAGCATATTTTAAAAATCTGAGATGAGTGTTGTTAACAAAAGGCTAAGCTTGTGTTTGAATATATTTATTTCATTTAATTTGTGATTTTCATGAATAGGAAACGTTGCGTTATGGTAATGCGCGTGAGGCTATGATTACGCTCCCGGATACGGGATTGCTCGTCGCTAGAGGTTAAGAACAAATTCTTATTTACAATGACGGCCTACCCCGGCGATGCTGGGCCCATTGTGCACCGCCCTATGGCACTCCCAATCACAGCCAGATGTGATACAGCCTAGATTAGCATAGACTTATTAATCACATCAAACCAACAAATATTTTTAACATCCACATAACTCACATCAACATCTATTGTATGATCTCTTATATACTATTTTAGGTCAAGCTTTTGGAACTTTGGCTTTCCCAGATATAGCCTCTATATTGTGATCACTTCATCCAATTGGTACGGATACAGCTTTAGAACAAAGTTCTACAATATTAGTAAAAATGTGGTCAACTCATGTGGTTGATCTTGTTCCTGTAGTGTTTGTAAACTCCCTGGTAAAATGGATTAATAACCTAAACCAGATTACAGGCACTGGTGAGAAGCTTCCTCTTGAGCAGACAGCTTGATGAAAACCAGTCAATATTCAGGTCCCCAAGAAAGTAAACCTCTGTTTACATCACATACACTAACAAACATTTTACACATTATTTAGATACTAACTGTTAGCACTTGGTGGCCTATAGCAACACCCCAAAAGAAAAGGCTTTAGATGTGCCAAGTGAACCTGCAATTACAACACTTCAATAACACTTGACATATGATCTTCTCTAAGCATTACAGGAATATGGCTCTGAATATATATATATATATATATATATATATATATATATATATATATATATACAGCAACAACTCCCCCATAAGCATTTGTCTCTTCTATAGATATTATATCCTTGTATTGCTACTGCTGTATCATCAAATGAATTATCTAAGTGAGTCTCAGAAGTGGCTAATATATAAATGCTAGCAAGTTATTGACTGCATGAAGCTTATGTGTAAGGCTACATGTGTTAATATGGGCTATTTTCAGCCCTTTCCTGGGTAACTTATCAGAGATAGACATAATGTGGAAAAGAGCTAACACAGCAAGATAAAACAAATATATACTTTCAGCACTCCATTCATCAATTGGTGTGTGTGTGTGCTGCGGGGTTGAAGCTACGAACCTATAGGCTTGGCTCCCTTATCTGAAGAGGCAGAAAGAGAACTCTCTTCCTCATCACTTATCCCTGGAACATGAAGGTTCAAGATTCTCTGCAGTAAAATATTAATACAAATAATATCATGGCAATTTTTGGTGCAATTAGAATTCCTTTGCCCAAATACATTGGTCAAGAATGAAAATAAGGGTCTCTTGGTGGCTTGCGCCTCGTTTTATTTTTCCATTTCACCTCACCACCAATACTTTGTGACTTGCGGGGCATTTTAGCCTTTTGCTTAGTGGCATTGACTTTCTGGCGCTTTGGAGTGGATTTTAGTGGCTTGCCTGGGTCGGCTTAAAATAACATGTAAGTGTAAAATAACATCCAGCATTTTTCTACACACATTTGTAAGGCAACCTAAAGACTATTATTTCTACCAAACTTTAAACCAAAATTCTAAATGGAGATTGTCACAGGAAAAGGGACTGATCCTTTGCAGCGATTTGGTGAGGGTATATCACAATTAAGGCAGGAGACGTCAAGCCCTCATAATCCAGGGTTAAGGCTAAGTTCATAGTTAGAACCATAGGCTCTAGGCCCAAGATGATTCTCTGCGATAAAAGATTGACAACATGCCAAATGTTTTTACACTTAGAATACCTTTCTTAGATACAATCAAAAATGAGTTGCCTACATTGTGAAGGGTCAACTTCAGTCATTACTTGGTGGCATGTGCAGCGTTTCAGCCTTTTACTTTTTGGTAGCAGTGGCACAGGTGCTGGTGCATTGGGGCTTGGGTGCTTGAAAATAAACATGAAAGTGTGAAAATAACATGCAGCATTTTTCTACACACATTTGTAATTTGTTTAAATTTTATTGAAGTGGAAGAAGACTTAGTCAACCTTAACACATTATGAAACTTTAAACCAAAAATCTACAACATGCCAAATTTAACCTCCCTTGCCCCTACCTTACACGCTTGTAGATTTTGAAAGGATCAGTTATACGGTAAAATGTCTTCCCAGTATCAAAAGATGAGGTTGTTCAGTGGCTAGGGTTTAGGGACAATTGGTTGATTACTAATCTGTATTGCAGGCTACCATACTTCCATAACTTGGAGGCAGTAGTGGCTGGAGATGGGAGATTACATTAATGTGATTCTAAAACAATACAGAATAAACCATGCCAAGTAAATTGAATGTACAAACTGTGAATGTGTTTTTAAATATACCAGTGATACATTTTTTTAATGTTGTTCTTTCGTTTTCTCTTGGAGATCTCCACTTCACATTGCGGTTTTGATTCTGAATTGTATGGTGAAGGTTCAAACAATTTAAGTCATTTTTAAGAACCAGCAGTTTTTACTTATTGCATTTAAGTATAATGTATCTGCTATTTACCTGATTTCAGTTTTATCCTCAGAATAATATCCCTCAGAGAGGGTGTAGACCAATCCTTTATTGCCTTGTCATATTGATTTGGGGGCCATCACAGTTTGATGTTTGATCCAGTGCTCTGGAATAACAGCTACTTCCTTCTCATTTTCCATCCACACTGCTCTGGCCCACCTGGGGAAATAGACAGACTATAAGCCATAATTGCAAACCAAACTATTCTAATACATCTGACCTTACTTGGCAAAACTGTGCAACAGAGGGATCACTATGTATTTCCTCTGAAAGGGCAGACAGCCTTGCTGATGAGGTTATCGGGGAGAAATCCTTTCTCTTTTGCATTTGCGGATATTTGAGAATAGCGAAGTTGAACCCTTGAGGCACATGGAAGAATGAAGAAGTTGTCAGTTTGATGATGGTGAATGACGAGTTTTCCATCATCTCTTATTTCTTTGACAAATGCATATTTTTCCTGGAGGAAAGGGGCCCTATAAAATCTGTTTTTGTTTTTCCCAATTTTCCCAAAAAATGTTAACCCTGTCAGGAGAACATTTGAGGTTTGAGAAAAATATAACAAATACCCTTCAATGCAAGTGCACAACAGGAAGAGACAGTTGTTTAGTTTAACAATGTTTCTATAACCGCTCATGTGATTGCAGAGTATGCAAATCAAATGGCCACTGAAGTGATGCAAATAATCATGATATCATTCTGCCAAGTTGGCATAGACAACTTTGGAGTTAACATTTAATTGAGAAGGTTTTTTGGAAAGCCTTTCCATTGCTACCAGAAGGTTATCATTAGCATCATCGCTAATGGCTACACAAAGTGTAGACATACAGTGGGGCAAAAAAGTATTTAGTCAGCCACCAATTGTGCAAGTTCTCCCACTTAAAAAGATGAGAGGCCTGTAATTTTCATCATAGGTACACTTCAACTGGGGCGGCAGGGTAGCCTAGTGGTTAGAGCATTGGACTAGTAACCGGAAGATTGCAAGTTCAAACCCGAGCTGACAAGGTACAAATCTGTCGTTCTGCCCATGAACAGGCAGTTAACCCACTGTTCCTAGGCCATCATTGAAAATAAGAATTTGTTCTTAACTGACTTGCTTAGTTAAATAAAGGTAAAATAAAAATAAAAAACTATGACAGACAAAATGAGAAAAAAAAATCCAGAAAATCACATTGTAGGATTTTTAATGAATTTATTTGCAAATTATGGTGGAAAATAAGTATTTGGTCACCTACAAACAAACAAGCAAGATTTCTGGCTCTCACAGACCTGTAACTTCTTCTTTAAGAGGCTCCTGTGTCCTCCACTCGTTACCTTTATTAATGGCACCTGTTTGAACTTGTTATCAGTATAAAAGACATCTGTCCACAACCTCAAACAGTCACACTCCAAACTCCACTATGGCCAAGACCAAAGAGCTGTCAAAGGACACCAGAAGACTGAATCTGCAATAGGTAAGCAGCTTGGTTTGAAGAAATCAACTGTGGGAGCAATTATTAGGAAATGGAAGACATACAAGACCACTGATAATCTCCCTCGATCTGGGGCTCCACGCAAGATCTCACCCCGTGGGGTCAAAATGATCACAAGAACGGTGAGCAAAAATCCCAGAACCACACGGGGGGACCTAGTGAATGACCTGCAGAGAGCTGGGACCAAAGTAACAAAGCCTACCATCAGTAACACACTACGCCGCCAGGGACTCAAATCCTGCAGTGCCAGACGTGTCCCCCTGCTTAAGCCAGTACATGTCCAGGCCCGTCTGAAGTTTGCTAGAGAGCATTTGAATGATCCAGAAGAAGATTGGGAGAATGTCATATGGTCAGATGAAACCAAAATATAACTTTTTGGTAAAAACTCAACTCGTTGTGTTTGGAGGACAAAGAATGCTGAGTTGCATCCAAAGAACACCATACCTACTGTGAAGCATGGGGGTGGAAACATCATGCTTTGGGGCTGTTTTTCTGCAAAGGGACCAGGACGGCTGATCCGTGTAAAGGAAAGAATGAATGGGGCCATGTATGGTGAGATTTTGAGTAAAAACCTCCTTCCATCAGCAAGGGCATTGAAGATGAAACGTGGCTGGGTCTTTCAGCATGACAATGATCCCAAACACACCGCTCGGGCAACGAAGGAGTGGCTTCGTAAGAAGCATTTCAAGGTCCTGGAGTGGCCTAGCCAGTCTCCAGATCTCAACCCCATAGAAAATCTTTGGAGGGAGTTGAAAGTCTGTGTTGCCCAGCAACAGCCCCAAAACATCACTGCTCTAGAGGAGATCTGCATGGAGGAATGGGCCAAAATACCAGCAACAGTGTGTGAAAACCTTGTGAAGACTTACAGAAAACGTTTGACCTCTGTCATTGCCAACAAAGGGTATATAACAAAGTATTGAGAAACTTTTGTTATTGACCAAATACTTATTTTCCACCATAATTTGCAAATAAATTCATTAAAAATCCTACAATGTGATTTTCTGGATTTTTTTCCCCCTCATTTTGTCTGTCATAGTTGAAGTGTACCTATGATGAAAATTACAGGCCTCATCTTTTTAAGTGGGAGAACTTAGCCGCCTAGCCTTTTTGGGATAGGGGGCAGCATTTTCACTTTTGGATGTATAGCGTGCCCAGAGTGAACTGCCTCCTACTCTGTCCCAGATGCTAATATATGCATATTATTATTAGTATTGGATAGAAAACACTGAAGTTTCTAAAACTGTTTGAATGATGTCTGTGAGTATAACAGAACTCATATGGCAGGCGAAAACCTGAGAAAAATCCAACCAGGAAGTGGGAAATCTGAGGTTTGTAGTTTTTCAAAGGTTGGCCTACCGAATACACAGTGTCTATGGAGTCAAGTTGCACTTTCTACGGCTTCCACTAGATGTCAACCGTCTTTTAGAAACTGGTTTGAGGGTTCTACTATAAAGGAGGGGCTCATGAGACCTGTTTGAGTCAGTGGTCTGGCAGCGTCTCAGGCTTGTGACGCGCCCTCCCGACAGAGTTAGCTCTCGTTCCAGTGCTTTTCTTCAGACATAGGAATTCTCCGGTTGGAAGCTTATTGATGATTTATGTTAAAAACATCCTAAAGATTGATTCCATACATCGTTTGACTTGTTTCTACGTCCTGTAACGGAACTTTTTGAGTTTTTGTCTGGACGAAGTACTCGCCCCTCGTGAAGATGAATTACTGGGCTGAACACGCTAACAACAAGTGGCTATTTGGACATAAATGATGGACTTTTTGGAACTTTATGGAACAAGTCAGTCATTTATTGTCGAACTGGAATTCCTGCGAGTGCCTTCTGATGAAGATCATCAAAGGTAAGTGAATATTTATAGTGTTATTTTTAACTTCTGTTGACTCCAACATGGCGGATATTTCTCTAGCTGGATTGGGCTCTGAGCGCCGTTCTCAGATTATGCTTTTTCCGTAAAAAATGTTTTGTAATCTGACACAGTGGTTGCATTAAGGAGAAATCTATCTTTAATTCTGTGAATAACACTTGTATATTTTATCAATGTTTATTATGAGTATTTCTGCAAAATCACCGGATGTTTTGGAATCAGAACATTACTGCACGTAACGCGCCAATGTAAACTGAGATTTTTGGATATAAATATGCACATTATCGAACAAAACATACATGTACTGTGTAACATGATGTTATATGAGTGTCATTTGATGAAGATCATCAAAGGTTAGTGATTCATTTGATCTATATTTCTGCTTTTTGTGACTCCTATCTTTGGTTGGAAAAATGGCTGTGTTTTTTTTGTCTTGGCTATGATGTGCTTTCGCTGTAAGGCATTTTTTAAATCGGACATGATGGGTAGATTAACAAGATGTTTATCTTTCATTTGCTGTATTGGACATGTTAATGTGTGAAAGTTACACATTTAAAAAAAATATTTTTGAATTTTGCACACTGCCTTTTCAGGGGAATATTGTCGAGGGGTTCCGCTAGCGGAACACCTGCCCTAGAAAGGCTAGCTAACGTTAGCCACAACAAATTGCAATTCGTAACATACAAAATTGATGTACATCCACAAATGAATACATAACATATACTAAGAGTGTCCCGGATTTATATTTACTCCTACCTAAGAGTCCATTTTGCCAAAGTTGGTAGCTTGAGGATTTGAAGAGGAACACCAACGTTTATTGAATCCTCAATGAAATCTGGACGGTCAACCTGATTCTTCACTATACCCCGCTCAACACAAAAATATGCATAGTTACCTTCACAAATCTCAATATTGTTGTACTAATCTTTTGGAACATTAAGCCCCTCCTCTGAGAATGACCAATAAACTACTGACTGCACCCCTGGTGAGGTTGTTTTCATTAGCCCAAGATGCCAGCTTTACACAAATAACACCCTTTGTTGTAGTTTGAGAATATGCTGCTTCACACACTATCAGACAACCTCTCAATCTCATCACTATCAAACATCCTTTCAGTGCGATCACTTGTTTAAACACTGGAGGAGGTGTCACTGAATTTACCATCTACATTAGTTTCAGTAGAAATGTCAGCTGTTCCATTATCGACTCGACTCAGAGATAGCCAGAGCTATAACATCCGCATGGAATTTACACAACCGGTGTAGTCTAATAAACAATCAAACTAAATCCCGTTTGCATTTATAGGTTACAAAATGTATTTCTCCACAGAGCTTGATTAGCTTGAAATTGGTTGTGCTCTGTGTTAATTATTGTAGGCGTCCCATACTAATAAGGCAATCGGGTGCAGCTGTCAGATGACGTTGCAAACCGGTTGAGACACCTTTTTTACTTGTGTGGCAACACAATGTGAATCACCTAACATCATATCAACTTAGCACTATAAATAGAATGCCAAATTCATTATATTAATATAATAAACATTTACATTTGGATAAAGTCTTAGCCATAAATGTTATGAATAACATATTTATAAAAGACAATATCCAAAGGTATTATTTTTATTATCATGAATTTGTCATCCTATTTATAGGCCTAATGGCAACTACTTCTAAAGATCAATCATAAATGAATGGTAGCATACCTAGCGACATGTTGAAATGATGGTGTCAGTTGGGCAAATCAGATGTCAATGTGACAAATTCATTAAAAACTCATCCGCCGTTGAGTGAGTGCTGTGTGATGGTAAAACCCAACTTCACTCCGAAAACCCAACCTCACTCTGAATGTACTTTCACATAGCTTGTGAAAAACAAGTTAGAGGATTTACTTTCAACTCTTCAATGTTATTAAGGCAGAGCATAGCTATGCAAATGAGTATGAAATCTGATCAGTAGCTGTATGTATTGACATGATAGCTCAGCAGAAATGAGCAGAACTAAGCAGGGTACTTGGAATTAGGCATCTGGATGGTAGACTCATCCTCACTGAAGTACATTACTGCTCATAAACCAGTAGGAGTCACTGTTCAGGCAGGAGTTGTTAGACTGTGGTTTTAAGATTTTATTTAATTATAGGTGTCTCATTATTTAGGTTGATGGCATAACAATGAAACAATGACATTGATTCAAACATAACCTGACAAAAAAATAGTCATTGTATTTAAGTTGAAGTTTTACCATCATTTCAATGTTTGCAACGCTGGTTGAAATGTATATGGAAACAGAACTGGTTGACTTTTTGCAAATCCAAATGTGTTTCAATCATTGATTCAATGTCACAATATGTTGATAAATTGCATTGAAACAACACTTATTCAACCAGTTTGTGCCAAGTGGGTAGGAAATAAATGGAAAAGTGTTGTTGCTCTCAGAGAAAAGGGGAACTTTATTAGCAAAGTACAGCACAGCAATGAATTACAAGATAACATAAAGTAGCGTAGAGTGTAGTTTTGCTTCTGGTTTCACTTCTTTTTCACCCATGCAGGTGACTGCTGCCCCTCCAGCTCACACTCCTTCACGTAGATTGTGAAAAGGCATTAGAAGAAGTACAACATTAACTAAAACATTAGCAAGTACAGTTGCTAAACTTTCTGTAGATAGCTAGACTGCCATATACTTTATCAACAGTAACGATTGCAGCTTACCATTACTTTCACCATAACAGGTTATGTGCCATGAAACTTGCTAGACTCATTCAGGCTGGAGACGTTAAGGTAGAAACAAATTTAGCATAGCATGAAGATTAAAATCAACAACACAGATAAACCGACGTGACAAATCAGGAGAACTAAAAGAGTTGGAACCAGCACCGCTGTGGAAAATAGGAATGTAGGCTCCCACATTACTAACATTAGCTATAGTTAGTGGCAGTGCATTCTGCAGTGGCAAGAGAGCTAACTATAGCCACATGACTTGCTCAGAATTATTTTTGGGGGGCATTTCTCCTGCTGTGTTCACCACTGAATTAAATGCTTGGTATTGCCAACAGACCCTACAACAGTTTGAACACAAGGACTGGTATTTACAACAACTTTACAACAACTTACTAGGCTAATGTTGAATATGAAGTTGTCGCTCAGCAAGCAAATAACCCTGTAGCTAAAGTTACTGTTCGAACAGTTAACTTCTAGTCCTACTAAAGCACGTAGCTAGCTAAAGGCGCGGCAAGCAGCAGGCTTGCAGATCTGTTTTCAAAGATGCAACGTTACAATAAAATGGTCGTGATAATTTTAATGATAACAAAAATGACATACATTTGAGCACCACTTCAGAAACTTTGCTGTTTGCCATCTTCCAAGTTGTTATGTTGTTTACTTGAGGAGATTTTGCTATCAAACTCACAGCAACCCTCTTCCAATGCATTGTGGCTGTGAAATTCCCGAAAAGCTCATTCTACTAAATGAAAAGCCGAAATTAGTTTAACATCCTGGCATTTAAAGCATACTCGATTTTTGCACATGCACATGCTATGAAACGTTCTATTTGTTTTTGCATACTGAGTATCCGTCATGTGCTATTGCGTTGTTTACTGCTATTCGTTGAGTTCGGTAGCGCATCCCCATATCTAATTAATCAGCTGTTGTCAAAGACAAAATGATTATGACATCCAGGAATTTAGATTTTTTTAAATGTCACATACTATAAAACTTAATTTTTTTGCATACTCAAAGGGTGTGTGTGTGTGTGTGTCAGTCACCATATCTCAACCCAATTGAACACTTATGGGAGATTCTGGAGCGGTAGCCGAGATAGCGTTTTCCACCACCATCAACAAAACACCAAATGATGGAAATTTACGTGGAAGAATGGTGTTGCATCCCTCCAATAGAGTTCTAGACACTTGTACAATCAATTCCAAGGTATATTGACACTTTTATTGCGGCTCGTGGTGCCCCAACACCATATTAAGACACTTTATGTTGGTGTGTCCTTTATTTTGGCAGTTAGCTGTACATGTCCTTGTACTGTCATAAAACACTGATATCTTTAAGAATGGTGCCATTAACTTACTATGACAATGGGTAGGTGTGATGAGAGAGAAGATGTCTTGTTGGGTCGACAGGACATACAGTATAGACTTATTCTGTGAGGCTGAATTTGAAGATTTTATCAGACGGAGCCTGTTGAATGCAACAGTGCCTTGAAGTGTGAGCATTAACATTGAGAAGCTACTGACAGAGAAATGGAGCTGGCGAGTGAGTGAGTGGCAGAGGAAGCCGTACCTGCTTAAAGGTTCATCCCCAAAATCAAGCTCAAGGTTTATTACATTAATGTGTGCCCCAGTTTCTATCCTTTAAGCTGCTACTACTACTAGTTTGATGTTTGTAGCCATCAATTGGCTCATTAACAATCACCCATATTAGCAAAAATGTCAAATTTTTCTATTATAAGCTATTTATCGTAATGAATGATATCAGCAAAATGCCTGCAATAAGTGATTGTTATGGTCGGTGTCAATAATTTTCGGTTTATTGTCCCAGCTCTACTCTATACTCTAGTGCTACTGATGTGTAAAGGAAGTGAATTTTACCACTAAGTCATGTGACACCATTGAAGTGGATGGAAAAGAACCACAAATCCGACGGGAGAACAAAGAAAATCCATATCCCCTTGACAGCCAGTCATAATCCATTGCCAGGTCGATACAATGTTAATGCCAATATCACTTTTTATTGGACACGTATGAAAAATATTTCCTTGAAGGATCTACTTTGATGCCACTAATGTTCTCTCTTGGGGTGGTAGGCAGCCTAGCAGGGACAATACGTAGCACAGCAGCTAAGGAGTTAAACCTGTAGCCAAAAGATCGCCTGTTTGTTTCCCAGGCCGGGCGCTTCAGGAAAAGGTGGAAATTGATTTGACAACTGGAGGGCTGCTATGTTCATATCCTAACAACAATCTCCTACTGTTGGGCCCTTGAGCAAGGCCCTTAACCCTACAATGTGCTCTCCATTCACTGCAGTTTGACCCTGTGCTCCTCTTGTCTGTGTGGGCAGTTGATCAAATAATTTTGTTTGTTCGCTGTAACTATGGACAATAAAGTTGTAAAGGTACCCTCTAGAGTTGTCCTCGCAGACAGACAGGGCCTGTAGGTGTTACTGGGGATGGGCAATCAAATCCTGGAGGGCCGCAAGGGTGCAGGCATTTGTACCAACCTAGCACTAACACACCTGACTCAAATAATCAACTAATCATAGTCTCAAATTTGGAGGGGTCACAGTCATTTCTGGGCATATTGGCAAACAGCTGGTACTGGTCTCGAACAAACACACAGAGTGTACAAAACATTAGGAGCATCCTCAATTTATCAGGGCATGGACTTTACAAGGGTGTCGAAAGCATTCCACATGGATGACTGCCGATGTTGACTCCAATGCTTCTCACAGTTGTCAAGTTGTTCGGGTGTCCTTTGGGTGGTGGATCATTTTTGATACATACAGGAAACTATTGAGCATGAAAACCCCAGCAACGTTGCAGTTCTTGACACACTCAAACCTGCGTGCCTGTCTTTCCCATTCACCATCTGAATGGAACACATACACAATCCATGTCTCAATTGTCTCAAGGCTTAAAAATCCTTCTTAACACGTCTCCTCCCCTTCATCTACACTGATTTGAAGTAGATTTAGCAAGTGACGTCAATAAGGGATCATAGCTTTTACCTGGATTCACCTGGTCAGTCTGTCATGGAAAGAGTTCGTAATGTTTTGTACACTCAGTGTATGGTGGTAGTATTAAGAAATTGGTTCTGAAAAATTACTAGGACAATTTAAAACGGCTCTCTTTTCAGAGCAGCTACTTTGATTACACTGCTGTTTTCAGTTGCGGTTAAAGTCATTAATATATTATTGTGGTTACAGGAAGGCCACCTAGTGTCACAGGCCAAAAAGATCATCAAGCAACCTCAGCCACCTGAACATCGCCTTTTCACCCTGCTACCATTTAGAAGGTGGAGACAGTACAGGTGCATCAAAGCTGGGACCGAGAGACTGAAAAACAGCTTCTTTCTCCAGGCCATCAGACTGTTAAATAGTCACTATTTGCCGACCTCCACCCAGTACTAGCCGGCTACTAGTGATGCGCGGGTTGACACCTAACCCATAACCGCAGGGCGGGCGGTTTATGTTCATGTAATATTGTGTTGATGAAGGGCGGGTGTGTGGTGGGCAGGTTGAATACAGAGAAAACAATATCTTAAAAAATGCATAAATGTACCATTCTCATGCAATTTATATCTATAGGCTACATTTAGGTTTTTCTTTCATTATTTTAAGCTTTCTGGCATTAGTGCTTAGCCTAAGTTTTAGGTTCTAACTGTAGCGCGGGACATAGGACTTCAAATAGGTCTATGGCACATCAAGGGAACTGTAGCCTAACTGCTCAGATGGGTTAAATGTAAACTGAAATCTGGACACTGACTATGTCTATAATCTCACTGAGCCTAATAGATTATGAATTTCTGCACAATTTGAGCATTTCTTGCAGTAAAATTATACACCAAAAGTAGGCTAGATTTTTACTCAGGAAATAGTATTTCTTTCTTTCATCTTGAGATAAGGCGAATGCGCAGTTAGATACGGTCTGTAGAGGTGCTATCTTTATCAGCATCATAAAAGCTGATAGTATTTCAAACACACAAAATATGCATCCAAGCTGAACTGAAATCTTATCAGAAACATTTTGGTTCGTTTTCACAGCTTTCTATTTCCTTAGAACCGGTCAAAGGGATGTCTTTGCTCCGCGAAAGAAGCAGAGATGACAGAGAACTTTGTCAATTAGATTGAAGCATTCATTCAATCATTTATGACATCATTCTGGTGAGAAAGGGTTTATTTAGTCTTCTAGGGAAACATTTGACAGAAGAAAAGCTTAATGTACCGAATTACAGACAAGCTAACTAACAAATAGCTTACCAAAATGTTGGAAATTATAAGCAGATATGTATTAAAATCTTTCCACTATCTCTGACTGTAGTTTACAGTGCATTTTCTATATTAGCAGGTTAGCATTGGGTGCAGGCCTCAGATTTTCACTTTATCACATATAGTCAGGTGGTTGCAGATGGCTTATTAGCAATTGCGGTCGGGTGTGGGGGAACAAACAGCTGACCCATGCACCACTACTAGCTACCTCCGGTACTCTACCCTCCACGTTAGAGACTGCTGCCCTATGTACAGTTGAAGTCGGAAGTTTACATACACTTAGGTTGGAGTCATTAAAACTAGTTTTTAAACCACTCCACAAATGTCTTGTTAACAAACTATAGTTTTGGAAAGTTGGTTGGGACATCTACTTTGTGCATGACACAAGTCATTTTTCCAACAATTGTTTACAGACAGATTATTTCACTTATAATTCACTGTATCACAATTCCAGTGGGTCAGAAGTTTACATACACTAAGTTGACTGTGCCTTTTAAATAGTTTGGAAAATTCCAGAAAATTATGTTATGGTTTTGGAAGCTTCTGATAGGCTAATTGACATCATTTGAGTCAATTGGAGGTGTACCTGTGGATGTATTTCAAGGCCTACCTTCAAACTATATCCACAGTAAAACGAGTCCTATATCGACATAACCTGAAAGGCCACTCAGCAAGGAAGAAGCCACTGCTCCAAAACCGCCATAAAAAAAGCCAGACGACAGTTTGCAACTGCACATGGGGATAAAGATTGTACTTTTTGGAGAAATGTCCTCTGATCTGATGAAACAACTGATTGGCCATAATGACCATCGTTATGTTTGGAGGAAAAAGGGGGAGGCTTGCAAGCCGAAGAACACCATCCCAACTTTGCTGCAGGAGGGACTGGTGCACTTTACAAAATAGATGGCATCACGAGGCAGGAAAATTATGTGGATGTATTGAAGCAACATCTCAAGACATCAGTCAGGAAGTTAAATCTTGGTAGCGAATGGGTCTTCCAAATGGATAATGACCCCAAGCATACTTCCAAAGATGTGGCAAAATGGCTTAAGGACAACGAAGTCAAGGTATTGGAGTGGCCATCACAAAGCCCTGACCTCAATCATATAGAACATTTGTGGGCAGGACTGAAAAAGTGTGTGCGAGCAAGGAGGCCTACAAAACCTGACTCAGTTACACCAGCTCTGTCAGGAGGAATGGGCCACAATTCACCCAACTTATTGTGGGAAGCTTGTGGAAGGCTACTCGAAACATTTGACCCAAGTTAAACAATTTAAAGGCAATGCTACCAAATACTAATAGAGTGTATGTAAACTTCTGACCCACTGGGAATGTGATGAAAGAAATAAAGCAGAAATAAATCATTCTCTACTATTATTCTGACATTTCACATTCTTAATGTAAGGTGGTGATCCTAACTGACCTAAGACAGGGAATTTTTACAAGAATTAAATGTCAGGAATTGTGAAAAACTGAGTTTAAATGTATTTGGCTAAGTTGTATGTAAACTTCCGACTTCAACTGTGCATATTCATTGAACACTGGTCACTTCAATAATGTTTAGATACTGTTTTACCCACTTCATATGTATATAATTTAAAACCACAGGGAGTTATCACTTGGGTGCATTGGTCTCTTTCCTCTATGATAGATGCACCACATACCCAGGCTACCACTCACTCTCTGTTGGGAAATAAGACCAGCATGAAGAAAAAACATACTGTAACCTGGCTGTCAGTTTGAGATACGTTTCACTCCACCTTGTCTGAAAGACCGTACCTTCAAATTAGTCATTTGTACTGTGTACAACCATGTAATTGTATGGTATCATTGCAAATGGTTTTAGGCCTAATGGGAAGTGCAACTAGCATTCCCAAAAAAATACGATATCACTCTAGCGAGTCTAGAGATATGAAACACTGAAACTAGGCCACTATGGACAGTTTCATAGCAGGCTGAGAACCAGAGAACATCCTCTCATCCAAATCTCTGCAAAGCAATGTTTTTTATTTCCCTCCCTCCCTTCTTCCATCCCTCCTCACTCTATTCAATGGTCTAATGAGATGGTTGAAAGACATTTTGAAGGACAGCCACCGTTTGAAGAGCTGACAGCCAAAGCCCTGGTGGCGACTGTGCTGGTTATTGTGGGTGGGTGGGGGGGCGCATCTGATGGTTGGCTTCGCTACAGTGATCCCTGTTTCAGCCACTGGGAGTTAAAGGCTCTCCAGCTGGGCATACCAGTACTGGTCCTTGGTCTGTTCTTACAGCTGTAGAGTAGAGTAGGGAGACCTTGGAGACAGAGACCATGAATAATGCATGGTTCCGGCTGTTAAATGGACATCTGCATGAAGGCATTGGGGAAGGTTATTAAACAGAAAGTCTAACTGCATCCTGGTTTTAAACACATCTATTGGGTTTAGTGACAGGCAGCCTAGAGCTAGAGAGTCATTAGCCACTGCCTCCTCTAGATTAACACTACCACAAACAACCTGAAAGCATGCAGTGCCAGCCAGCCATGCTCTGGGCAGCCAACCAGAACAGGGGAGCCAGGGGTAAAGATGGGAGTCTGGTTATAGGGGTATCTGTCAATCAGAAAATTTCTGCCTCTGCTCTGTTCCTTGTCTGACGTAATGTATTAATCACCAAAAGTATGTGGACTCCCCTTCAAATTAGTGGATTCAGCTATTTCAGCCACACCCGTTGCTGGCACGTTTATAAAATCAAGCACACAGCCATGCAATCTCCATAGACAGACATTGGCAGTAGAATGGCCTTACTGAACAGCTCAGTGACGTTCAACATAGCACCGTCATAGGATTCCAATAAGTCAGTTTGTCAAATTTCACATTTCTAGCCCTGCTAGAGCTGCCCCGTCTCAACTGTAAGTGCTGCTATTGTGAAGTGGAAACGTCTAGAAGCAGCAATTGCTCAGCCGCAAAGTGGTAGGCCACATAAGCTCATAGAATGGGACCACCGAGTGCTGAAGCACGTAGCGCATAAAAATAATTTGTCCTTGGGTTTTCATGGCCGAGCAGCCACACAAGCAACACAAGCCTAAGATCAACATGCGCAATGCCAGGCATTGGCAGGAGTGGTGTAAAGCTCGCCGTCATTGGACTCTGGAGCAGTGAAAACATTCTCTGGAGTGATGAATCACGCATTACCATATGGTGCAAGGAGAATGCTACCTGCCCCAATGCATAGTGCCAACTGTGAGGTTTGGTGGAAGAGAAATAATGGTCTGGGGCTGTTTTTTTTCATGGTTCTGGCTAGGCTCCTTCATTCCAGTGAAGGGAAATCTTAACGCTACAGCATACAATGACATTCTAGACTATTCTGGGCTTCCAACTTTGTGGCAACAGTTTCGGGAAGGCCCTTTCCTGTTTCTCCATGACAATGCCCCCGTGCACAAAGCAAGATCCATACAGAAATTATTTGTTGGTGTGGGATCGTTGTGGAAGAATTTGACTGGCCTGCACAGAGCCCTGACCTCAACCCCATCCAACACTTTGGGATGGATTGGAACGCTGACTGCGAGCCAGGCCTAATCACCCAACATCAGTGCCCGACCTCACTAATGCTCTTGTGGCTGAATGGAAGCAAGTCCCTGCAGCAGTGTTCCAACATCTAGTGGAAAGCCTTCCCAGAAGAGTGGAGACTGTTGTAGCGGGAAAGGGGGGACCAACTCCATATTAGTACCCCTGATTTTGGAATGAGATGTTCGACGAGCAGGTGTCTACATAGTTTTGGTCATATAGTGTCGTTTTCTGGCCTCACTTCTCTACTTTAATTTCCTTCTCCTTCATTTAGCAAGGGGCTAGATTATATCAGATCTGCACTAGCTGACACCCGCATAGTGGTTGTTTTGGTTGTCAGAGTTGGAATTACATTAGAGCTGTCAAATCCACAAGTGGCTTCTTGCGTTAGCTTAGTACGGACACTGCCAGTGGATGCAGCGAAATCACCCGACTTTATAATCAGGTAAATCCCATGATTTAATCCCATGATACCTTGATTAGACTTGCGATAAATTCCCCCATCCAAATTAACATAAAACATGCATTAGCTGACATTTTCTGTTGCCATTTGAACTTCTAACCCTTTAGGGATAATAAGGGAGTGGTTTGTGACACGCAAGAGCAGTTGCTCACCTATTGTACCGGCAAAACATCTGCTATGTGGATGTCCGCTAACACGGGTTAATAGTTTATCTGATTGAATAGACACATTTCCTACTTAGATTTTTTCCTGTTTTCTTCCCGCATGTCTGAGGCTACTGGTGCTGGGTCCTGAGTGATAGACTTTCAGGCCCACATGTCTCCGGCCTCTACTGTCAGTCGGGATCTAAGACCTGTCACACACTACCAACAGCACACGCTGCTCATGACACATGAAAGGATGTTTGTCAGGGCACCCCCACCACTTGAACTGCACTTCCAACTCTCCCTCTACAGTCTGCACATGTGGCATATAGAGGCTGCTTAGAGGAAGAAAACTGGACACGGATGGCAAGGAGTTACTATATTATACAGCATGCTGATTTGTAAACAGCATTGCATGGTTTAAGGGTAATATAAATATTTTTTGGGAGATTGATCCAATAAATTTCTTCCCTATAGAACCACAGTCATCGATTAGTGTAGATACTGTATCTGGCTGGCCTGCAGACATTTTTTTCTGTACATGGGGGTTAAGACAGATAAAGCCTGAGCTCTAATATAGAAGAAGCTGCATTATACTGTAGATGGTGGGGTTGTGGCGGTGGAGAGTTCAGTCTATGAACAAGGCAGATAATATGAGACTCTTCTGATGTGGTGCAGGGTAGAGTCAGCCACTATAATAACTTTATAGATTGGTGGTCCTCGCCCTGGTGGTGCAGGGTAAAGTCAGCCACTATAATAACTTTATAGATTGGTGGTCCTCACCCTGGTGGTGCAGGGTAAAGTCAGCCACTATAATAACTTTATAGATTGGTGGTCCTCGCCCTGGTGGTGCAGGGTAAAGTCAGCCACTATAGTAACTTTATAGATTGGTGGTCCTCATCCTGGTGGTGCAGGGTAAAGTCATTCACTATAGTAACTTTATTGCAGTTCCGTTACTTAAGTGGTTCTACTAGATTGTTATTTACACTTCCAGTTTGATCTGACCTAGCAGCACATAGTACAATAACTGAATGGTCTAGGGCATGGGTGTCAAACTCTGGCCCGTGGGCCAAATTTGGCCCGCGGGGTAATTATATTTGGCCCGCGAGACAATACCAAATTACTACTAGAGCTGGCCCGCCGGTATTATACAGCGCATTCACCACTAATACTACGAATCCCATAATGCTCTGCTGTTTTCGCACGCCAATCAGGACAGGACCCAGAAACGCTCTCTCCTCTGTGACAGTAGTCATAGCAACATAGACGCTACAACTGTCAGCGAGCTAACCCTTCCCAAAAATGGCGAAAAGAAAGGCAGAAAACAGGAGCTTTCTGGACAAGTGGGAGGCAGAATATCTGTTTACATATGTAAAAGACAAACCTGTTTGTCTTGTTTGTGGAGTCAACGTGGCTGTAAGTAAGGAGTACAACATTAGACGACACTATGAAACGAAACACCATGACAAATACAAGGACCTGGACATGACTCAAAGGAGCCAGAAAGTAGAGGAGAAAAGAAGTTTGGTTTCACAACAGAATATGTTTAAAAAAGCCACATCACAAAGCGAGGCTGCTGTAAAGGCTAGTTATATAGTGGCAGCAGAGATCGCAAAATCAGCCCGGCCCTTTAATGAGGGAGAGTTCATGAAAAAGTGCATGATGAAGGTTTGTGACCTCGTATGCCCAGAGAAAAAACAAGCATTTTCAAACGTGAGCCTGAGCAGGAACACAGTAGCTGATCGCACATGTGATCTTGCCACCAATCTGTATGACCAGCTGATGGAAAAGGGAAAAGATTTTGTTGCGTTCTCCCTCGCTGTGGATGAGAGCTGCGACGCATCTGATACTGCTCAGCTGTCAGTCTTCATCCGTGGAGTGGACTCAAATCTGTGTGTTACGGAGGAGCTATTAGGATTCAAATCAATGCATGGCACAACCACAGGAAAGGAAATCTTTGAGGAGGTTTCCAAATGTGTAACTGAAATAAAGCTGCCGTGGGATAAACTCGTTGGATTAACGACAGATGGTGCGCCAGCGATGTGCGGTAAAAAGAGTGGACTGGTGGGCATGGTTCGGGAGAAGATGCGGGAAGAGAACTGTGCAGGTGAGCTAACTGTTTACCACTGCATCATACATCAGGAAGCACTGTGTGCCAAAGCCCTAAAGATGGAACATGTTATGACCACAGTAACACAGGTAGTTAACTTTATAAGAGCCAAAGGTCTAAATCACCGCCAGTTTAAATCTTTTCTGGAGGAGTGTGGTTCGGAATACGCAGACGTGCCGAATCACACAGAGGTGAGATAGCTAAGCAGAGGAAAAGTACTGAACAGATGTTTCGAGCTGCGTGAGGAAATATGTCAATTCCTGGAAACCAAAGGGAAGGATACAGCAGAGCTCCGGGAGCAAAAGTTCCTGTGTGAGCTGGCCTTTCTCTGTGACATCTCGAGCCATCTCGATGCGCTGAACCTGCAGCTTCAGGGGCGGGGGCGCATCATCACAGACATGTACGCTGCAGTGAGGGCCTTCAAAACTAAACTGTGCCTGTGGGAGAATCAGATGCTGCAAGGAAACCCTTGCCATTTTCCCTGCTGCCAATCCATAAAAGCGCAGATCTCTACCGCCGTGTTCCCATGCGCACAGTTTGCTGAAAAACTCAGTGTTCTCGCCGCTGAGTTTAGCCGGCGATTTGCCGACTTCGATGCCCAGAAATGCAAGTTTGAACTGCTTAGTAATCCCTTCGCAGTTGATGTGGAAAATGCACCAACCAACATCCAAATGGAGCTGATTGAACTCCAGTGCAACGACACGCTGAAGTCAAAGTATGATGCTGTGGGCGCCGCACAGTTTCCACGGTTCATCCCTGACACAATGCCTCAGCTCCGCACCCAAGCTGCTCAGATGCTCTCCATGTTCGGCAGCACTTATCTATGCGAGCAACTTTTCTCCTCGATGAAGATGACCAAAACAACTCACAGGAGACGTCTGACTGATGAACATCTTCGCTCGATACTGAGGATTTCTTCAGCTCAGAGCTTGAGCCCAGACATTGATGAACTAGCATCCAAGAAGAGATGCCAGGTATCTGGCTTGGGCACATCAGATTAGACCAGTGTGCAATAATTAACGTTTTCTTTATGCACTTTTTCTTGCTACAAGGCATGGGCTTGAATGGTTGATTGATTTATTATCATTTTATTTGTAAAATTATTAGCCAGTGGAAAAAGTTTATTTTGGTATTTAAATCAGAAGGCTGCAAATAGAAAAGAGGCATACAATTTTTATTTAAATTTTATTTATTTAATAAATGAATGCCATTGATGTGTTTTTTCATTTGAAATTCGATTTTGCATGTCTCCACTATTAAATTTATATATTGTATGGTAATAAGCGATGCTTGTTCCATATTCAATGTTAAAGCAAAACTTGTTTGGGTCCATATTAAAAGGTTAATTTGTTCAATGTTGGCCCGTGACTTTGTTCAGGTTTTACATTTTGGCCCACTGGGTATTTGAGTTTGACACCCCTGGTCTAGGGTGACCAGACGTCCCCAATTTCCGGAAAGAGTCCCCGATTTTGGTGGCCTGTCCCCGGACAGAGTTGTCCCCAAAAATGAGAAAAAATCAACTAAATTGAGGATGATATTTCAATAATCTAACACTGTATCCAATCAGATTTTCATGTAAAAGGGATGCGTATCCCTGTACCAATCTCATTTGTTCATTTTAAGAGAACGCATTATCAGCTATACGTTGTAACCACCACATGAACAACCATGCCCATGTGCTCTTCTATCACGCACACAATGATGTCCCAGGGGGAAAAACTGTTTGTTTGCAGTAACTTCTTTGTTTTTGTATTATAGTTTTGTATATTTTTATTTTAGCCCCCCCCTTCCCAGATATTGATACTGTCTGTGTGTGGATCATACAAGTCTGTGGGCATGAATCATAAGTTAATTTGGTGCCGTTAGGACTGTGATTGCCTAATAAATCCAGTCCATTAGTTCATTAGGAGGAGATGGGTTTCATGGGAGAGGCTTGGGGAGAGATGGGTCTTGATGGCTCCCATTTCAGACCCATTAACAAAACATTCCAGATAGTTTAGGCTGGTGCTCATCTGAGTTAGGTCAACAGTTAGGAGGTCTACTGTACAGCGGGGTCTCTATCTGGTGTGTTCAGTAAGGTTTATCCCCGGAACCTGGTGAAACCACAGCCTCAGTAGTTTTAGGGGCTCTCAAGTGATATGAATTGCAGTACGTTTAAGGGATTTTTTCTTCTTCACTTTACCTAATAGCTTGATGCAGTGACTGGTCTCTCATCTGTTTTTCATTGTTGGGATTTTGTTTAATGCAGGCTAAATTTGTCAGTTGGGTGAATGCTTAAACAAATCCCTGTATCTAATTAACTTATATTTAAGTTAACTAACATAGATAAATCATGCATGAATATCGCGCCATCTTTGACACAATCATACTTTCAAATGAGATCCCACTAGTTTAACCTGACACACAGTGTCTTAAGTTTTATTTTGAATAATAAGCTGCAGCTTGTCAACTGCCGTGATTCCATCTCCCTAAACACATGCTTCGAAGGTCAGCTCTCTCATTTGGTAAATAGTCTCCATGACTACATTAGTGGAAGGCGCTGTTGATTGAATTAGGGATGAAATCTCACTGGGATGTTCTTTAGACAGAGGAGGGGAGAGGACAAGGAGGTCTTGTTTAAAAAAGGATCATATGATCTGCTTGACATGCTGTGGGAAGGACAGACTGCCTAGTATGAGAGAACTCTGTGGAGCTAAGGCAAGAACAGGTTGAATTAAGGTCCTACCATTTGTTTTTCTCCTACCAGGCAGTTCCCAATCCATGTCAAAGAGATCCTGTGTTTTGAACACAGCCTTGTAGAGGAGCATCAAATGAGTTCAGGACACTATGCCTCTCCATCAATTTGACCTGCTCTAAAGCCTTCCGGAATCTAGCTAGTATTATATTATACTATAGTACCTACCAGGTAGGTGTAAGCCTTAGACTGCTCTATGAGTCAGAAACAGAACACCCTACTACTTCTCACAATGTTCCTTGTGACAGTGAACATGCACAAGCTGAACTGCCGTTTAATAACCCAAGCAAGTCTGTGCAGAAACTAGTGAAGGCCGTTTTGAAGGAGGCCCGGAGTCACTCAGAGACAGAGTTGTTAAGAAAATTGAGGATGGAATGAGCAGAGAGTGAAAAAGGCACAGACAATCAGAACAGAGATAGAGCCGGTTAGATGGTCAAATTGATGTTGCTCAATGTTTGAGAAGCATCAAGCTGCATATTAGAGGTCGACCGATTAATCGGATTGGCCGATTTAATTAGGGCCGATTTCAAGTTTTCATAACAATCGGAAATCGGTATTTTTGGACACCGATTTAGCCGGAAAAAAAGAGAATAAATAAATAAAGGTATATATATATATATATATATATATATATATATATTTTCCAACAAAAAATTCAACTGAAAATGACGACAATGGCGACATCGTGTGGAATTTGTATGAATTGCATGCAGGTCGATATTACATTTTGTCCCCTTTTAACAACCCATGAAAGTGACTTATGGAAATTATTTTTAGCTTTCAGAGAGCAGTTTTTCTTGCGTTTTTCAATGAAACACACGATCTGTTATAGTCACAGCCGTGATTTAACCAGTTTTAGAAACTTCAGAGTGTTTTCTATCCACACATACTAATCATATGCATATACTATATTCCTGGCATGAGTAGCAGGACGCTGAAAAGTTGCGCGATTTTTAACAGAATGTTCGAAAAAGGAAGGGGTAGACTTAAGAGGATTTATTAACAAAAGCGCATTTGCGATAAAAGCAGAACCGTTGCACGACTGTACCTAACCATAAGTATCAATGCATTTCTTAAAATCAATACACAGAAGTATATATTTTTAAACCTGCATATTTAGCTAAAATAAATCCAAGTTAGCAGGCAATATTAACCAGGTGAAATTGTGTCACTTCTCTTGCGGTCATTGCACGCAGAATTGTTGTATATGCAACAGTTTGAGCCGCCTAATTTGCCAGAATTTTATGTAATTATGACTTAACATTGAAGGTTGTGCAATGTAACAGGAATATTTATACTTAGGGATGCCACCCGTTAGATAAAATACAGAAGAACGGTTCCGTATTTCACTGAAAGAATAAACATCTTCTTTTCGAGATGATAGTTTCCGGATTCGACAATATTAATGACCAAAGGCTCATATTTCTGTGTGTTATTATGTTACAATTAAGTCTATGATTTGATAGAGCAGTCTGACTGGTTCCTACCACCGCTCAGTCAGACTGCTCTATCAAAGCATTCATTCAAACAGCACTTTCATGCTTTTTGCCAGCAGCTCTTCGCTGTGCTTCAAGCATTGAGCTGTTTATGACTTCTAGCATATCAACCCCCGAGATTAGGCTGGTGTAACCGATGTGAAATGGCTAGCTAGTTAGCGAGGTGCACGCTAATAGCGTTTCAAACGTCACTCGCTCTGAGACTGTGGTTGTTTCCGTTGCTCTGCATGGGTAACGCTGCTGTTGTCTGTGTTCCTGGTTCGATCCCAGGTAGGGGCGAGGAGAGGGACGGAAGCTATACTGTTACACTGGCAATACTAAAGAGCCTATAAGAACATCCAATAGTCAAAGGTATATGAAATACAAATCGCATAGAGAGAAATAGTCCTATAATTCCTATAACAACTACAACCTAAAACTTCTTACCTGGGAATATTGAAGTCTCATGTTAAAAGGAACCACCAGCTTTCATATGTTCTCATGTTCTGAGCAAGGAACTTAAACGTTAGCTTTTTTACATAGCACATATTGGACTTTTACTTTCTTCTCCAACACTTTGTTTTTGCATTATTTAGACCAAATTGAACATGTTTCATTATTTATTTGAGGCTAAATTGATTTTATTGATGTATTATATTAAGTTAAAATAAGTGTTCATTCAGTATTGTTGTAATTGTCATTATTACAAATACAAAAAAAAATAAAATAATCGGTATCGGCTGTTTTTGGTCCTCCAATAATCGGTATCGGCGTTGAAAAATTATAATCGGTCGACCTCTACTGCAGATTATGCGAGGTGACGCTTCAAGGTCTGCGAGTCTCAAAACTCATGCGCTTGTGCCTCATGGTATTTAAAAAAAATCTCAAATGCTGTGTATATGCGACATTTGTTGGTCTCATCGCGTGAGTCAGTAGCTTTATTCCAGTGGGCTAAGCACATACCAGTCAGGGCACTGAACCAGAACCAGGTTCAGTGCGTTATGTTAACCACTGTTGCTTGTGAAGCTAGCTAGTACACACTAGCTAGGATAGCAAGCTTGTACACACTAGCTAGTACAACACTAGCTAGCTAGTACACGCTAGTCCTTATTTTCTAATTCTAAATGTAATTTCACCACTGTGCTGTTGGTAGCGGTAATGTTGATAGTGATAATGTTGGTAATGGTGCCGGAAGAAATTGCAGCAGTTTTACGAGCCCCCAACCAATTGTGCTATTATGTGTTTTGTTTTGCGTTATTTGTAACTTATTTTGTACATAATGTTTCTGCAACCGTATGTTAAGGCAAAAAAGAGCTTCTGGGTATCTGGACAGCGATCACTCACCTCGGATTAGACCACCTCGGATTAGACCAAGCAAGAAGCACAAGACATTCTCCAAACACCCGACAGTGTCATCATCCCCGTTATTTGCAAGGGGAGGCGACGCAGGTACAGAGGATAAAGAGCCGGATGCCAGGTCAGGACCCGGAAAAGGCGAGTGGGAAAGCTGCCGTTACCGTCAATACTACTCGCCAACGTGCAATCATGGGACAATAAACTAGACGAGGTACGATCACGAATATCCTACCAACAGGACATCAAAAACTGTAATATCCTATGTTTCACGGAATCGTGGCTGAACGACAACATGGATATTCAGCTAGCGGGATATACGCTGCACCAGCAAGATGAAACAGCACAGTAAGGGGGGGGGGGGGGCGGTCTGTGTATATTTGTTAACAACAGCTGGTGCACGAAATCTAAGGAAGTCTCTAGATTTTGCTCGCCTGAAGTAGAGTATATTGTGATAAATTGCAGGCCACACTACTTGTCTAGAGAGTTTTCAGCTATACTTTTCGTGGCTGTTTATTTACCACCACAGACAGATGCTGGCACTAAGACAGCACTCAGACAGCTGTAAAAGGAAATAAGCGAGCAGGAAACCACTCACCCAGAGGCGGCACTCTAGTGGCCGGAGACTTTAATGCAGGGAAACTTAAATCAGTTCTACCAAATTTCCATCAACATGTTAAATGTGCAACCAGAGGGGAAAAAAATCTAGATCACCTGTACTCCACACACAGAGAAGCGTACAAAGCTCTCCCTCACCCTCCATTTGGTAAACCCGACCACACCTCTATCCTCCTGATTCCTGCTTACAAGCAAAAGTGAAAGCAGGAAGCACCAGTGACTCGGTCTATAAAAAAATGTGGTCAGCTGAAGCAGATGCTAAACTACAGGACTTTTTTGCTATCACAGACTTGAACATGAGAAGTACACCACATCAGTCACTGGCTTTATCAATAAGTGCTTCGAGGACATCTTCCCCACAGTGACTGTACGTACATACCCCAACCAGAAGCCATGGATTACAGGCAACATTCACACTGAGCTAAAGGGTAGCGCTGCCGCTTTCAAGGTGCGGGACCCGGAAGCTTACAAGAAATCCTACTATGCCCTGCGACGAAGCATCAAACAGCCCTGTATTGACACTTTGCACTTTGATTGAATCATACTACATCCGCTCCGACGCTCGTCTTATGTGGCAGGGCTTGCAAACTATTACAGACTACATGGTGAAGCACAGCCGCGAACTGCCGCGCAGTGACACGAGCCTACCAGACGAGCTAAATCTCTTCTATACTCGCTTCGAGGCAAGCAACACTGAGGCATGCATGAGAGCATCAGCTGTTCCGGACGACTGTGTGATCACGCTCTCCGTAGCCGACGTGAGTAAGACCTTTAAACAAGTCAACATACACAAGGCTGCGGGTCCAGATGGATTACCAGAACGTGTGCTCCGGGCATGTGCTGACTCTTCACTGACATTTTCAACATGTCTCTGATTGAGTCTGTAATATCAACATGTTTCAAGCAGACCACCATAGTCCCTGTGCCCAAGAACACGAAGGCAACCTGCCTAAATGACTACAGAGCCGTAGCACTCACGTCCGTGGTCATGAAGTGCTTCGAAAGGTTGGTAATGGCTCACATCAATGCCATTATCCCAGAAACCCTAGACCTACTCAAATTTGCATACTGCCCAAACAGATCCACAGATGATGCAATCGCTATTGTACTCCACACTGCCCTTTCCCACCTGGACAAAAGGGACACGTATGTGAGAATGCTATTCATTGACTACAGCTCAGCGTTCAACACCATAGTACCCTCAAAGCTCATCACTAAGCTAAGGATCCTGGGACTAAACACCTCCCTCTGCAACTGAATCCTGGACTTCCTGACGGGCCGCCCCCAGGTGGTTAGGGTAGGTAGCAACACATCTGCCATGCTGATCCTCAACACTGGAGCTCCCCAGGGGTGCGTGCTCAGTCCCCTCCTGTACTCCCTGTTCCCCCACTTCTGCATGGCCAGGCACGACTCCAACACCATCATTACGTTTGCAGACGACACAATAGTGGTAGGCCTGATCACCGAGAACAACGAGACAGCCTATAGGGAGGAGGTCAGAGACCTGGCCGGGTGGTGCCAGAATAGCAACCTATCCCTCAACGTAACCAAGACTAAGGAGATGATTGTGGACTACAGGAAAAGGAGGACCGAGCACGCCCCCATTCTCATCGACGGGGCTGTAGTGGAGCAGGTTGAGAGCTTCAAGTTCCTTGGTGTCCACATCAACAACAAACTAGAATGGTCCAAACACACCCATACAGTCGTGTGTATGCCTATTCCCCCTCAGGAGACTGAAAAGATTTGGCATGGGTCCTGAGATCCTCAAAAGGTTCTACAGGTTCTACAGCTGCAACACTGGTTGCATCACTGCCTGGTACGGCAATTGCTCGGCCTCTGACCGCAAGGCACTAAAGGGTAGTGCGTACGGCCCAGTACATCACTGGGACTAAGCTGCCTGCCATCCAGGACCTCTACACCAGGAGGTGTCAGAGGTAGGCCCTAAAAATGATCAAAGACCCCAGCAACCCCAGTCATAGACTGTTCTCTCTACTACCGCAAGCGGTACCGGAGTGCCAAGTCTAGGACAAAAAGGCTTCTCAAAAGTTGTTTTCCCCCAAGCCATAAGACTCCTGAACAGGTAATCAAATGGCTACCCGGACTATTTGCATTGTGGGCGCCCCCCCCCCCCTTATTTTTTACGCTGCTGCTACTCTCTGTTTTTGATATATGCAGATTACTATAATTTTGCACCCCCAATTTTTCAGTTTTTGATTTGTTAAAAAAGTTTGAAATATCCAATAAATGTTGTTCCACTTCATGATTGTGTCCCACTTGTTGTTGATTCTTCACAAAAAAATACAGTTTTATATCTTTATGTTTGAAGCCTGAAATGTGGCAAAAGGTCGCAAAGTTCAAGGGGGCCGAATACTTTCGCAAGGCACTGTATATATAAAATCTTCCGATTAATCGGTATTGGCTTTTTTTGGTCCTCCAATAATCGTAATCGGCATTAAAAATCATAATCGGTCGACCTCTACTCCCTACCCCTAGTTGCTCCGTTTTTGAGGGACACTCCCCCACCAATAGACACTTGAAAACTAGGGGAATGGCACCCGCACTCTCTCCCTCTTAACACCAGCACTCTCTCCCTGTCCCTCCCTTTCTTGTTATCTCATCTCTCTTTTCCACATGTTGACATGTACCAGAGATGTGGACTTGGACTCAAGTACTACTCGAGTTGCAAATTTTGCGACTTGAGATTTGACTTGGCAAAAATAAAAAACACTTGCCACTCGAATTCGACTGGAGCATCTATGACTCGTGACTTAACTTGGACTTGAGCTGTATAACTCGAGAGACTCGGGAGACTTGTTTAGATTTGCCCATCCCCAAAAGGCATCACTCTCCTCTCATCCTCTCACCTCCTTTCCTCTCGCATCACCTTCCGTTATATGCCAACAAACCTCCACAGACCTCTCAAAGCACATCTGGTGGGTAGGGGTGGGAAAATAACAACACTCAACTCTAATTTGACATTTTTCCGATGTCACTCGAAAGGTATCTGTCAACGCTAGCAGAGCGGAAGAGGCGAAGCGAGAAGATGCCGTCGATCTGTCCACAATGATAAGCAGATTGTCTGCCTTCCTGCCTTTGGCACAACAATCCCATTGTTAAGGGTGGAGACAAGACCATCTCGTCATCATATACAGTATCTCTGACGCTAGTTTGATTGAGTATGTCATGGCATCATCCAGATCTGTCCCAAAAATAATTGCATTCGGGTTCAAAGACTATGTGGTGGTGCAGTTTGTAAAACCTGTTGGTCCAAAACCACATATGCAATTGCAACAACCTCCCACTTTTTCAGACATATGAAGTCTCATAAAGAGAGGTAAGAATTAAATAATTGCTGTGCTGTGTGAGCTAGCTAGCTAGCTAACGTGAGGTCATGTTCTGGAACTTACTAACGTTAGCTAGCTAGCTTGCAATGGCTCCGCCTACCATTTGTGTCCGAAGTGGACCAGCACATTGTTTTGTTTTTAACATCCCTATTGTTAGGCGTGTATATGGGAGGCGAAGTCAAGTGCAGGAGAGCGGAGTATATTAAACAGGCGCACTTTAATACCGGTCAACAACGACAGCACATAAAACATACTAGTTCCACAAACTCGGTCTATTACAAAAGTGCAGTGCCTGACAAAATAATCACGTAACAATAAACAATTACGCACAAAGACATGACGGGGAACAGAGGACGAAATACATGTAGATTGGTTGGGGAATGAAAACCAGGTGTGTATGGAACAAGACAAAATGGACATATGAGAAATGGAGCGGCGATGGTTAGAACGCCGGTGATGTCGATCGCCGAACGCCGCCCGAACAAGGAGAGGAGCCGACTACTATGTAGTACTACTATTAAAACATTTTAAAATGCAAGTTTATCTAATATAAGGTTCCATATTGCTCATTCATGAATAGAACATAAAAGGATGGCGAGAATGAGATTTTATCATCTCCAACATATAAAACAATTAGTTTGACAAACACACCTGATTCAACTTGTCAACAAATCATCAAGCCCCTCAATGAGTTGAATGAGGTGTGTTTGTCCAGGGCTACAATGAAAATGTGTACTGTTGGGGGTACTCAAGGACCAGAGTTAGAAAACACTAGAGTGGAAACTACTGAAAGAGTTGGGCGACATTCTTTAGCCTTTTCCAGAAGCCACAGATATTACCCAAGGAGAGAAGGTTGTCACAATTAGTGCAGTGGTTCCTTGTATTATTTCCCTACAACATCCCCTGGAGACGCAGAAACTACAAGTGAGCTACCTTAATGACCTGGTCCGAAGTTTCAAAGCATCACTGAAGAGGAGATTTCTTGGAATCTTCATCAATGTCAAGATGGCCACCTCGTCTGGAGATCGAGGAATCGCAGCAGACCATGTCTATCGTAGCCCTTTCCTGCAGTCAAATGCCCTAATGGCCTCGTGTGAAATGTTATTAAGATTTTTCATAATTGTATCATATATTTTTTAACCATGTAACCACTGAAATTCTGGTGTTTCTATGTCAAACAGTTTTGTTATATTTCATTCAGTCTTCTGTGATGTACTGTATATAAAGTGTATTAAAGGGATACAAACTCAAAATTGAATACATTTCAACTTTATATCTGACATGGTACAGATGTCTTCTTTTTTAAAGCCCGTAACCATGTGTGTGAGGTGTATACTTTTTTCAATGTAGATTTGTTTAAGACTACCAAGAAACACTGTGTGACCCTGATTTAGCCCACTGTAGTAAAAGGTTTAGGCAGCTGTGTTAGATCCCTCCTTTTCCTTGGCTACAACATCATGTTCTGTTGGATCATGGTATTCAGGACGAGATGACTGGAATGGTGAAAGGTGTGTATCTTATTATCATAAGAAGTTGACAATATAGTAAATACTACATTTATTTAATAACTAACTTTTTTAAGTTATACAGAATTTTCATTTAAATAGTGAACTGCTAATAGGAAGACTAACTTTTTGTTTCTGTCTTATATTTGTTTTTTCATCAGATTAAATTATGCGAGACTGGGGAATCTGTGGAACCAACCACCACTGAGGAGGAGGACTGTTCTCTGGGAGAGGAGTCAGGGCTGTTTAGAGCAGTGGAGGCTCCTCAGAGCAAGAAGGGGACCACCCTCAGTGAATTTCATAAATAGACAAATCTTAAAACATTGAAAAAGTTATCCTTTTTAGATAAAACTATACTAAATATATTCACATATGACTAAACAATAGATTAAAACAGACTGTTTTTCAATGAAGGTCTTGACTTGACTTGAACATTAATCTGAAGGCAGTTATTTATCTAATTAACTGACAATGTTTAGTTGTTACCCGTTTTAAGTTAATCATGTAACAATTAACTCATTAGGATCTGGGGTACCACGAGAGGTTTTTTAAAGAGTTACCATCTCCCTTTACCTATCACATCTATAAACAGTCAACTTATTAATCATCACCTCGTGTCATATCATCATTATAAACAGTAGTAACCTCCTTGCATCTGCAAAAACCTGAGCCATACTTATGATTCAGGACTACACAAAATGGTTTAATTATTTATTTACTAGCTAATTTAATGGGAACGCAGGATAACTATACACACTTTGCACCAATTATTGACTGGAGACGTAATACGCTGAACACAGGTCCCTAGTGGAATGACAACAACATGGCTGCTTGTTAAAGAAGAGATGGAGAGAGAGGGACAGAGACACTTAACATTGGTACATTCAGAAACTACTCTCACCTACATTAACCATATACTTTGCACACATACCGACTCCCGCTTTGATGAAGAAATCATGAATGTATTTACGTGAAATGCCTGTGTTCGCCAGGCATATCTCGAACAGGGCAGCCTTAGAAAGGGGGTTGGGCCTTTTTGCCGCATGCTTGTAAGGCTCTGATTGTCCGAAATGGTTCTGACAAGTCTTCTACTGTTGTCCTTCTTTGTATTTGTCCGGTATCCGGTGACTTTCCGTGCAGTCCTGAACAGAACTACAGAGTTTACTTTCCTTCCATTCACTCTTAAAGAGCCTTCTTTGAAGTTAGGCTAGCCAGCCGTATCGATGGTTTGAGCAGAATAACAGAATGGTCTTACTTAAATTCGCTTTCGAAGATACTTTACCTAGGACAGCTAATCAGCCGAATCAGTGATTGTCCGGGAGGTGAGTTTATCATTTCCACTTCGTGTTGAGATTCAAAGTTTAAACCACTTTAAACATGCAGCTGCAGCTTCACGCTTTTCTGGTGTAATGTGTTTTTTTTAACCCATAATTTTTTACAGTTTGCTCGAAATGGGCAGTTCCGGCAGTCTGCCACGCTCCCTGACCTCACTCCAGGCGGTAACTACTCACTGTGCAAAGTTAGGTAAAATAATGATCTCTTATATCACATCCACCTCTTAACAAAAACAATTTTTTCATGTTACATGCACAACACAGAGTATGGAAACTTCATATATGTAGTGGGTATACTTTCCAAGTTACAGTATTCCTTTATAACATGTTTAATGACATCACAAAATAATAAACAAAATTCCATTAGTGTTCTATGGCCTCTGACCATTCCCAAAGTTATATGTTAGAAATATTGTTCCTGTATTTGATTTTGAACTTGTTAGAGTTTCAGTGGGAAAAAGCCTGTTGATACAAATTACACTCCTTTGGTGAATTTTGAGAGCTCAGGCCTGAATCTTCTCCCTTGATTTACAACAGGGCGTGAGTTGTTATCCCGATTCCTTCCCCCTCTAGGGTGAGAGGGGGTCTGATTGAAGTTATTCATTGCAAGCCTGATCTATTTGGATTCTCATGGACTGTCATGACAGTCTACAGTAGCCTCAACGGCACAATGTAGGGTAGCAACATGGTGTAGCCGGAGGACAGCTATCTTCCGTGCTCCTCTTGGTACATTGTCTTCATTACAAAACCTAGGAGGTTCTTGGTTCTCACCCTCTTCCATAGAATGACAACTTCCATAGGATGTCCTCCAACCTATCGGAGCTCTAGTTGTCCACCCAAACAAAGGATCCGAGAATGAATCTAGTACTGAAAGCATAAGCTACAGCTAGCTAGCACAGCAGTGCATAACATGTGGTGAGTAATTGACTCAGAGAGAGAAAGACAATAGTTGCACAGTTTTCAACAAATACATTTATTAAAAAATGAAGGAGAAGCAAGAGGGAGAGATTTCCTCAATTATTTTCACATTCAGTTTCACTTACTTAGCTAGCAAATGCAGCTGGCTAGTTTAGTTAGTCAAACACCATGCTCAAACGGGGATATTATGTTATCTAGCTGGCTATGACTATCCAACACAACACTGGAACTCTTCCAAGTCAAAGTAAGCTTTTGGTTTTACTTACTTATTGCCACCGGGGCCCACCGGTGTAACTGCTTACTGACTATACACTGTAATGTTACTGCATGATTGTAACAGGTTTACTATCGCATTAGTTCAATTAGCTATTTTGACTAGGACATTACTTTAGCTAATATGGGGACAACGATGTAGGCTGTGTGTACCGGTTATGACATGGTTTGGCTTGGAAAGGTTTTTCCACCTTGTCACATATAGCTGATGTGTTGTTAATTGAAGTCCACAAATGAAGGCAAAAGGTGAGAGGAGGAGAGTGCATAGAGGCTAGAATTAATACAACTTATGAAAGTGAACTGTGTTTGTGTGATCAGGGGTGTATTCATTCCGCCAGTTCCGTTGAAAAAAAATTCTTAAACTGAAGCAAACGAAACGGGGATAAAAAATACCAGAATTTGTCCAATAGAAACTCTTGTTTGCAATTGGACCAATAATTACACCCTAGATAAGTTAGATGCAGGCAAGAGTGTCCAAGGCAGTATTGCATGTGTCACTGTCTGTCCATGTGTCACTGACTGTCATCTCAAAGTTTCCCCTCGACCTGTGTATACTTACGTTGTAAACATTCATTCATAGGCTAGGTTGTAGCAACGTCATGATGGCTATAGGGAAAAATGTTGTATCATGTAGTAGCCTAAACCGATCGTTGTTACATTGAACTGGGTGAATGGAATATGAATGACAGTCATCCAACATGCTGTAATAGAAATAAGGCCATGTTCACGAAAAAAAAAAATGTCCTCCCTCATCATAAACGGCATTGACCGCCACTGGTTTGTAGCATGTCGCAAAAGAGAGGTGTGTGGCACTCCAGCATCTCAGCACAGCCACTAACTTGACATTTGTGAACGGGACTATGAACAGAAACACTATTCCTTCACTGTCCTGAGAGGCGATGAGGTTCTTGGCAGTGTCTGCATTAAGTGCTCCTGTGGATCGTGTATTCAGCCAAGGGAGAATCATACTGCGGTCCCATAGCACACAAATGGGTGATAGACCCTTGGCCAATTTGATCTTTCGCTAATGCAATGCATTGTAAGAGAGAGAGGAAATAAATGATGATAATGGGGCAGTGAAGTCTTGAGGACGTACAATGGCTGCTCTGAAGTTTGCACTTGTTTTTTATTGTATCGTTTTGAAAAAACAAAACAACTTTTGGGATTTTCCTGGTTTTGGGATTTTCCTGTAAACTGTGTTGAAAACCTAAGAGCCTAAAAGTCTTGTCATTGGTACCATTGGTATGGCCTTTCTGTCAGTAATATGATTTTTTAAAGTACATTTTTAATATGGTCTTCGACTCAAGTTTATTATGTAGTGTACTAGTAGTATAAGAAAATCAGGAAATAAAACATGCATCGAAATTGGCATAACACGTAACCATTGACTTGAGGACACGAATCCCCAAATTAGGGACTTGTGACTTGACTCGACCTGAGCTGTGGACTTTACTTGAGACTTGTCTGTTATTTCTTGGGACTTGATTGAAGACTCGAAGGTTAAGACTTGATACTTGACAAATTGTGACTTGGTCCCATCTCTGTACACAAGCAACTACACTCACATGTGTCGTGTGTATAAACGTGAATGTGGCTTTTGCTCTATGGCTCTGAGACTGAGCAGAACTGAGTCAAGGTTTAAGTCTCTCCCCAAACACCCTGGATGTGTGTGGCACTGCCCTAACACCACCAGCACAGACCACCACGCTAGTTAAACCTAAGAGTCTCCTCCAAATGACAAAACAGAGGAAAAAGAGGATCAACCAGTCCAATGAACTCGAATTCAAAATAAACCAACCATCACTAAACTAACTTCAGAACTGAAAACTGCAATTGCAGATCAATAAAGCACAATTTGTGTTTTACTTTCAAATTATATTATGTTCTCCAGTGAACTGATGACATTGAATATAATCCATGTTTGTTATTTATTTATTTAGTTAATCCAATGGGCACTGTACACTATAAACGGTGGTACACATAATATCATTCTGCCTTAGCAAGCTACCTCTTCATGCCATGCAGGAAGGTACGTCTCTCTACATTGTGGCATTTAACACAATCCAGCCTTCTCCATTCTGATTGGATTCTAGGCACCAGGGATAATCATTAAAGCACTGTAAATGTCTGTCGGGAAAACAAACCGGCAGAGCAAACACAGACACAGAAATCCAGCAGTGAAACGATGCCTGGAAGTCTTTGTTTGTCTAGTTTGTATTTTTCAAACTCTGTTCATAAAATATGGATTTGGAATGGATTCAAACTGCTCAAAGGATGAGACTGTCTGACATCTCAGGGTTTTACTGGAAGATGTTTCTCACATGAGCCTGCTTGTCTGTATATGGCCAGATAAGAAATGTTCTCATGACTTTAAGTGAGAGAAATTATTCTGAAAGTTTCTGGCCAAATGTGACATCAGGGACTTTTAAAGAGGAAATGTATCTCAAAGTAAGTGTCTTGAGTTCCTGTCCAACTGTGAAAGATGGTTTTGGGTTGTTGTTGTTTTAACTAGTCACTGTGGGGCTCATCATCTCCGAGCCATCTGGTTTAAGTGGCTGACTTGGAGCAGGATCCTCTCCTCTACAGACGGATGTGTGCCACTTGAATTACCGTGTTCTAATTAGTGGAGGAGCCAGTTCACCTGTCTCTCTGAGTCCTCCACGACTGCGTGACCAAAGCTAGGAGTGCCAACTCCGTCCCAGTTCTCCGCTGTCAAATGGACTCTGCCCTTCCACACACAATGAAACACTGGGATTCTGGGACTTGCACATTGCAATAGTCCCTAATAAACTGGTTAGACTTAGTGATTTGGAGTCCCAAGTCTATTAAAGACAACTGTAAAAATGCATTCCATTCTAAGATGCCATGAACACAACTAGTTTTCATCTGATTGTCAAATAAATCACTTCAAAAAGTAAGTTACCTTCACACATTCATCCAAAATAATTCCCGCATCCAAACAGTTCACTGTGCACCCACCAACTTTCCTTCAATTCACAAGTGGCTGAAACTGTCTCACCGGAGAAAGCATCCGAGCGAGTGAAAAAGCGCCCCTCTGTCTTACTATATGTAGCCCATGTATCTGATTCTGTCTGGCCATACTCTTTTTATCCAGACAGCATCAGATACATGGGGTACACATACTTGTCCTCTGCCTCAACAACAATGGCAGTATTAGCAGCACCTTTCATTTCTCTGCCCTGCCCGGAAAACCCCTCCTTGCTGTAACATCATTTAAAAGAAAGTCACATTTGCAATCATATCACGTGAAACAATGCTAGGTGGAATAGTTAGGGTGGAATAGTCCATTATTATGAACCTGTCGGTGGGTGATTTAATGACACCTGTATCTACTAATATGAGTAAAAATCTGTATGGATTCATTCACTTTTTTGGAGTCCTTTTTTGTCAACAATTTGGTCTCATTAACCTGGGCGCAGTGGCTAGGCAAAACCTCACTTTCCATTTCCTTTGCAACTTTGCAGCTTCCTGCAGATTTTGCTACTGCTGAACCAACCTGCTGAAGCAAGACAGAATGAGAGCGATGAGCTGAGCAACCCACGACAGCGGGTCATTTGTTGGGGGGGAGGGTCACCCCCAGTCACCCCTCGGGATGACTTGTAAATGTTGTCATCCGATGCAGCTGGGGAGCCTCTGGCTTGTATGGAACCCGACAATATATTCTCTCTTTCTCCCTGCCCTTTCCCCAACACACAAACACACACAAACAGTGTCAGTGGGCACTTCCTTCCTCAGGCTGCTCCTCCATGGAGGTAGATTGCTCTCTTTACCATCCTTTCTATTCTTTGCCTCCCTTCTCTCCCATTCTTCTCTCGTTCTCTTTTTCCTGATGTCTCTAGTAGGGCCATGACGGTCATGGAATTTTGTATGATGGTTATTGGTCAGCCAAATGACAATGGTCACCGTAATAACCGCTCAAATAGCAAAATAAATTGAGATGCACATTTTCTCACTGCTCCTGACTGCAGGTGCTGCTGCTGGAGGGGGATGTTGCCTTGCCAACCAAAGACTGATTTGCTACAACATCTTGCTTGTTTCAGCAGGGAGCAACAAAGTTTTATCATGTTGTAGAGTCCATGTTACAGCAGAAACGGACTCGATCGCGCAAATGCCAGGCCATCCGGTTTTCAGTCAGCTGTTCTTTCTATTCCCCAAAATATATGTATTATTTGTCTGTGTGTGTGTGTGTTTGTCTCAGTCACCATACACACACAGTTGGTCCTCCAGGGGATAATAATCAATTACTCTCGAAGCGCCCAGTTAACTGAGCAGGTTTACACCTCACACACGAGCGTGCGTGCCATTCATGTGCTCCCAGGATAGATGTGTGTGTGTGTGTGTGTGTGTGTGTGTTTCCACCTAACGTTGTGTGTGGCATCTTGTCATAAGAAGGTGAGATCTATAGTTACCGTCTGCTGTGAAGACCTCTCACTGTTCTCCCCAGCAAGTCCGCAAGCCTGGCAGCCCTGCTTCAAGTACACACTATCACTGTTGTGTTTAGTCTGGTGTTAGACACAGACACAAAGACAGGCCCAAGGACTGACTTACTGACTTGAGTAATTAATGGATAATTTTGAACACAGAGCCACAGAAAGGTTTGGTATCCATTGTAATAGTAGGTCTCATTGATTGTTTTAGGCTATTCATCCATTTAGAGAACAGTGAGTAGTGATGCTTATACAGTGTATGATTCTTAGCATTAGTACATGGGAGCATATTACTGAGTGACGCAGCAGTCTAAGGCACTGCATCTCAGTGCCAGAGGCGTCACTACAGATACCATGGTTCGAATCCAGGCTGTATCACAACTGGCCATGATTGGGAGTTCCATAGGGTGGCGCACAATTGGCCCAGCGTCGTCCAGGTTTGGCCAGTGTAGGCCATCATTGTAAATAAGAATTTGTTAAATAAAGGTAAAATAAAAAAATATAATACAAATATGCCCCCAATAACTATCGTAATACCACAGAGTATTCTAACTAAGTACTCTTGTCAGTCAGATTGTTGTAGTTGAGATAAAATAGTACACCATCACACACTTATACTTTATTCAGAGGGGAACTTTACCTTTATTTGAAGTAAGAAGACGGCTAAATGCATGATACCAATCCACCCGAACAGATGAAAGCAGATCCCAGAGAGCCCAAAGGGACTCTTAAATAACAAGCTGGCAGAAAGAGAGAAATGAAAGAGTGTGAAATTGGACCAGGGAAGCAGGGCCTGAGTACAGAAACTCTTCCTTACAAATCCCCACATTCAAGTCACTGCCATCCATCAGAGGAATAGGAAATATACAGTACTTCCTGATGTGTAGATCTTCTTTAGTTTGATAGTTATTCAGTGCACTTCTGGGTTTCCTCTGTCGTGTTGTTGTGCTTCAGAATGACCTTTAATTTGGTAAAGACACTCAGAGTCTTCTCTGGCAGTAGGAGACGCAAAGGTTTTCACACCGCCTTATTAAGAGCAACCCCTTAGAGTACCAGGGAGACAGCAGTGTGTGTGTGCCTGCTTGCATGTGTGTGTGTATAAGTCCTTGAGAAGGCCCTTGACTGGACAGGAGAGTCCCCTTCAGCAGGAGGGGGATGGTGGATGACAGGGTCAGCCTGACCATGTCCACTGGGAGATGTACTACAATGGAAGGGGTGGATGGAGGGGGATAGATGGGGACAGATTCATTCAATTTAATAGGACAGTATTACTTCTTATGGTCTCAGTGAAAGAGGAAAGTGATGTCAAACCAGGGGAAATAACAGAGGCTTCTTTTGTCTTCTTTTAGGACATTTTAGAGCTGGATTTACTAAGTATTTTAAGCAGTGTACATGTTCTTTTGAATAAATAATTCAAGGTAAAACAACAGGCAGAATGGCATGAACAAAGACTACTTTAAATTGTGGTTCAAAATGCACCCCTTCAAATTACTGGATTTGGCTATTTCAGCCACACCCGTTGCTGACAGGTGTATAAAATCGAGCGCACCGCCATGCAATCTCCATAGACAAACATTGGCAGTAGAATGGCCCGCGCTGAAGAGCTAAGTGATTTTTAATGTGGCCATTCCAACAAGTCAGTTTGTCAAATTTCTGCCCTGCTAGAGCTTCCCCGTTCAACTGTAAGTGCTGTTATTGTGAAGTGGACACGTCTAGGAGCAACAACGGCTCAGCCGCGAAGTGGTGTTGAAGCGCATTGCGTGTAAAAATCGTCTGTCCTCTGTTGCAACACTCACTACCGAGTTCTAAACTGCCTCTGGAAGCAACGTCAGCATAAGAACTGTTAGTCGGGAGCTTCATGAAATGGGTTTCCATGGCCGAGCAGCCGCACACAAGCCTAAGATCACTGTGTGCAATGCCAGATGTTGGCTGGAGTGATGTAAAGCTTGCCACCATTAAACTCTGGAGCAGTGGAAACGCGTTCTCTGGAGTGATGAATCACGCCTCCACATCTAGCAGTCCGACGGACAAATCTGGGTTTGGCGGATACCAGGAGAACGCTACCTGTCCGAATGCATAGTGCACACTGTAAAGTATGGTGGAGGAGGAATAATGGTCTAGGGCTGTTTTTCGTGGTTCGTGCCAGGCCCCTTAATCTTAATGCTACAGCATACAATGAATGACATTCTAGATGATGCTGTGCTTCCAACTTTGTGGCAACAGTTTGGGGAAGGCCATTTCCTATTTTAGCATGACATTTCCCCCGTGAAAAAAGCGAGGTCCATACTGAAACGGTTTGTCGAGATCCGTGTGGAAGAACTTGACTGGTCTGCACAGAGCCCTGCCCTCAACTCCATTGAATACCTTTGGGAGGAATTGGAACGTCGACTGCAAGCCAGGCCTAATCGCTCAACATCACAGCCCGACCTCACTAATGCTCTTGTGGCTGAATAGAAGAAAGTCCCCACAGAAATGTTCCAACATCAAGTGGAAAGCCTTCCCAGAATAGTGGAGGCTGTTAAAGCAGCAAAGGGTGGACCAACTCCATATTAATACCGATGATTTTGGAATGAGATGTTCGACGGGCATGTGTCCACATACTTTTGGCCACATACTTTTGGCCATGTAGTGTATGGCGGCATGTTTTGACTGTTTTTCTATTCTATGTGCATTTTGTTGTGTTTTATCAGTTTAAATAAAGAATATCTAACTTGTAGAGCGTTGATCAGCAGATATATTTGTATGTATGTTATTAGCTACAGGTAGGATTGTCAATAAGTATTGATTTATTCTTAGAGCCGCTCTCTCTTGTTGATGCTTCTGAAGAGTTGAGGCAGACAGACAGCCACTAACCTCTGGTCCACACTAGCACACATAAACAGGAAACACACACACATGCATTCTATTTTGAAATGATCACACTGGCAAACCTGCATTTGTAAATTGTTAACAAACACCACAGTGTACATAATTAGCCCTTATTTCCTTCATGGATATCACACCCTGATGAGGAATATGTTAATACAGGGATGGACAACTTTGACGGGATGGGGCCTCAAAAAATCTGAACTCATCATGAGGGGCCGTAGTGGCTTGTGGGTTTGCGCACCCACATCCAAACCCACACATGCAGTCAGAGCCGGCCCTTGCCTTTTGAAATTGTGTACGTTTTTAGAGTTAATTTCCTACAATTCTGCACATTTTGCCATGGGGCATAAAGAAAATGTATGTTTTAAAGAAAGTTTTCTGCAATTCTACACATTTTGCCATGGGTTGGAGAGAAATGTTTGCAGTTGTTAACATGATACCCGATTGAGAGTGACTAACAAAATCAATGGGGGCCCCCCCAGTCAATAATTTCCCCATGATTACTACAAGTTTAAATATCTGGCTAGCTGGCTAGACTAACTTACCATTTTTTCCCCTCCCTGTGTCAATCTCTTACTTTGTTCAAATAAAAATACACTTCAATTAAGAGTGTGACTTGTATTTATTAATTAAAACCACTGAAATAGAATCAAATACATTTGACCTGGCAGGAGACAGCCTACAGGAAATTAGATAATGATGAAGGGATAGAAAAAGGAGAGGGAAACTCTCTCACTGATGACTGACTGAGACATTAATAAGGATGGAGACTAGAGAGACTTCCTCCTCTAGTGGCTAGTATGTGTGTCTGCATGTGTGTGTGTGCATTCATGCATATGTGTAGGGTCTAGTGTGGTGGCAGTGACACTTCTACTCACAGGCCCCAATCCCAACTTGTGACCCGTGTTTTCTGTGCAAACACGGGTCACACCATGCTTTGTTTCTAGGATACACAATGATTTTGAAAGGGTATAAACATTGGTAGATGATTGACATTGCCAGAGAATCGAGGATAGAGAATTTCAATATTCAAATATAATCTTCTAACATATGTTCTCTCTGTCTCCTTTGCTCCATTTCTCGCCTATTGCTGTGGACTCTGGACCTATACTTCTTGTTGACCCTTAACCTCTTCTAGGTAAGTTCCCTGACCTCTCCTGTTCATACCCTGTTCACACACATGCGGTCAGTGCTGCTTCATGATCCACTACATTGTCTTTTTAGCTCATCTTATTGACTCAAGTCAAAAAGGCTAAGTCAGATCAGATCTATTTTGCAAGGAAGATTTGGTCCCTCTTTTTGTAAGGGAAATGTGTTCCGTTTTGAATGGGATCACTTTATTTATGTAGATTGTGGTGTAACCTCCCATGTGATGTTTTTAAGTTAACTGTATGTTTCTCAGTGGGTACCATTAAACACTAAACCTTGGTTCTTTGGTTCTGCTTCATATAGAACTACCTCCATCAACCTGGGGAAAGGTGGACCCCATGTCATAGTAGCATAGCAATTAGAAAGAGAGAGGAGCCCACATCATACATTATTTAGTGTGGCTGAATGTGTAATCCGATCTGCAAAAATAAAATCTGTCCTTTCTGATGAAGCGTCCAACGAATGAGCCCACAGTTCACTCAGTGTGGTAGGGATGCTGTTGACAGGAACTTTTGGTAATTCAAAGCCCAATTGCTGAAATCTGAGCCTGTACCGTGCCACCGACACACATGGGTGCGTGAATTGTAAAAGAGTAATAACTGGACATGAGTTTCAATATTAGCTTTCTCTGCCGAAGGGGGAAGTGATGACGGCTGTGTGATATTGAGCTATGTAGTTAATCAACAGGTCCACATTAGCTCTATCAGTAAGGTGTTCTCATCTAGACTGCTTCCTCGTGGTGGTGGTGGTGGTTATGAGCTCTCTGTGATTGATTGTGTCATGCCACCACAGAAACACACTGGGAACATTACACTGCCTCAGGCTACTGAGACTGACTCTTACTCAGTCGGAATAATTAATTTTCACATTTTCAAAAACAGTTATCATTATTAAACAGGCACTATCTTTCCATGAGGATTGAGTTGTATTAGAATACAATTCATACAATTTGGACCTGTAGTGGATATAAAGAAATTAAACTAACCTTTTTGGCAGATCCTGTAAAACTCTGACTGAGGGGAACAGTATGGTCTCTGTTCCGCCATCATAAATCTACAGGCCTACTGCCCTGAGCCCTGGGGACATACACCTTGACCTGGCACATAAATACATCACTGCTGACTGGGGACGGAGTAACCAGGATGTTAACTGTTTACCACTATGGGCTATTTCGACAAGCCCTCCCCACCTCTACCCCCCCCCCCCCCCCCCTCCCTCTCTCTTCTCCTTCCCCCACCCCCCCACGGGTAATTTATATTCATCCACTTTCATTTACTGCCACTTCACATCAGTTAAAGACAGCTCGCCTTTCTATCTTGGCAAGCGCCTGTTCACCCTCACTCCCTCGCTCTCTCTCCCATCCTCCCTGCCTCCCCCACCTCCCTCCTCCTCCTCTCTCTCCCCCTTCTATCCTCTGTCTTTTAATCATGGGTGTCTTTGCCAGAGAGAGGGGCGATAAATAACATCTAATGTTCTCTGCCCAGACCAGCACAGCACAGCACAGTGTTTCTCAAAAATAAACACATCTGAGAGACAGAGAAAGACTGTCTGTCATTCAGCCTGATGGGACTGGTGGCAGAGAGGAGTAGCATGAGTACCTATTCCTGCTCTTTCCCACAATCCATTAAAAACATTTTGTGTGTCATCATCTGACTTGTGGTCAGACTGGCTCAGGTGGAACAACCCTGAAGAACCTGGTGTAGAATAGAACAACCCTGTTTTTAGTAACTAGCACTCACTGTTTTATGAGACATTCAATGGCTGCTGCATGTGTTGTATTCCAGAGTACAAGGTGTTTGATACACCTGGCTGCATTCAGGGAGAGTTGTAAAGTTAGTTAGGTATGAACAGGGTTGCGGAGTAACGGATTACATCCGTTACATGTTTACAAAAAACGGTAACTGTAATCTGTTATGTTACCAGCAAAAATATTGTAATCAGATGACAGATACTTTTGAAAAACTACATGATTACTTCAAGGATTACTTTTACGTTGAGAAAGAATGTTTGCGAGAAGAAAAAATCTTTGACATTCAAATCAGCATTGAAAAAAGGAGCAAATTTAAGTTTGTTCCACCTGAGCCAGTCTGACCACAAGTCAGATGATGACACACAAAATGTTTTTAATGGATTGTGGGAAAGAGCAGGAATAGGCTTTTGTAGGCTACAGTCCAGCTATGTCTTCCAAAAGATTATCCAACTTGAATAAACGCTTCGAGGTAAGGATGACAGCAGTGGCGTTGTCTACGGCGATACGGACATCACTTATTATTGTTTTGTACATAGCGCATTGATGTGAATTCCACTGCTGCTCTCTCATTTAGCTATTTACGCCTTAGGGATTGTGGTTGCTGTGGATGGCTGTTCACAAATCTAAATGTGTATTTGAACCCAATACTGGTTGAATTCAGGAAGTTTAAGCTGCCTATTAATCATTGTTTTTGAAACCAGTGGACAGCCAGTGAAAAAATGTTATCTTGTAACAGCTGCATAGTGCGGATCCCAGCCTATGGAATAAAAGTTTTTTTATACAGTTGAAGTCAGAAGTTTACAAACACTTAGGTTGGAGTCATTAAAACTCGTTTTTCAACCACTCCACCAATTTCTTCAGTTGTGTCATGCACAAAGTAGATGTCCTAAGTAATTTTTCCAACAAATGTTTACAGACAGATTATTTAAGATTATTATTATTCCAATGGGTCAGCAGTTTACATACACTTAATTGACTGTGCCTTTAAACAGCTTGGAAAACTCCAGAAAATTATGCTTTTGAAGCTTCTGATAGGCTAATTGACATAATTTGAGTCAATTGGAGGTGCACCTGTGGATGTATTTCAAGGCCTATCTTCAAACTCAGTGCCTCTTTGCTTGACATCATGGGAAAATCAAAAGACCTCAGAAAAAAAGATTGTAGACCTCCACAAGTCTGGTTCATCCTTGGGAGCAATTTCCAAACGCCTAAAGATACCACGTTCATCCGTACAAACAATAGTACGCAAGTATAAACACCATGGGACCACACAGCCGTCATACCGCTCAGGAAGGAGACGCGTTCTGTCTCCTAGAGATGAACGTACCTTGGTGTGAAAAGTGCAAATCAATCCCAGAACAGCAGCAAAGGACCTTGTGAAGATACTGGAGGAAACAGGAACAAAAGTATCTATATCCAGAGTAAAACGAGTCAAGCCACTGCTCTAAAACTGCCATAAAAAAGCCAGACTACGCTTTGTAACTGCACATGGGGAAAAAGCTTGTACTTTTTAGAGAAATATCCTCTGGTCTGATGAAACAAAAATAGAACTGTTTGTCCAAAATGACCATTGTTATGTTTGGAGGAAAAAGGTGGAGGCTTGCAGTTCGAAGAACACCATCCCAACTGTAAAGCACAGGGGTGACAGCATCATGTTGTGGGGGTGCTTTGCTGCAGGAGGGACTTGTGCACTTCACAAATTAGATGGCATCATGAGGAGGGAAATATGTGGACATATTATGTGGACATATTGAAGCAACATCTCAAGACATCAGTCAGGAAGTTAAAAATTGGTCGCAAATGACAAGGACCCCAAGCATACTTCTAAAGTTGTGGCAAAATGGCTCATGGACAACAAAGTCAAGGTATTGGAGTGGCCATCACAAAGCCCTGACCTCAATCCTATTGAAAATTTGTGGGCAGAACTGAAAAAGCATGTGTGAAAAAAAAGCAAGGAGGCCTACAAATCTGACTCAGTTACACCAGCTCTGTCAGGAGGAATTGGCCAAAATTCACCCAACTTATTGCGGAAAGCTTGTGGATGGCTACCCGAAATGTTTGCCCTCAGTTAAACAAATTAAAGGCAATGCTACCAAATACTCATTGCGTGTATGTAAACTTCTGACCCACTGGGAATGTGATGAAAGAAATAAAAGCTGAAATAAATCACTCTCTACTATTATTTCAAATTCTTTAAATAAAGTGGTGATCCTAACTGACCTAAGACAGGGATTTTTTACTAGGATTAAATGTCAGGAATTGTTTAAAACTGAGTTTAAATGATTTTGGCTAAGGTGTATGTAAACTTCCAACTTTAACTGAATACACTACCATTCAAAAGTTTGGAGTCACTTAGAAATGTCCTTGTTTTTGAAAGGAAAGCAAATTTTGCGTCCATTAAAATAACATCAAATTGATCATAAATACAGTGTAGACATTGTTAATGTGGTAAATGACTATTGTAGCTGGAAACGGCTGATTTTTTAAATAGAATATCTACATACTGAAGGCGTACAGAGGCCCATTATCAGCAACCATCACTCCTGTGTTCCATTGGCAAGTTGTGTTAGCTAATCCAAGTTTATAATTTTAAAAGGCTAATTGATCATTAGAAAACCCATTTGCAATTATGTTAGCACAGCTGAAACTGTTCTGTTTCTTTCACAGAACAGAGCAAACTGGCTCTAACCAGAATAGAAAGAGGAGTAGGAGGCCCCGGTGCACAACTGAGGAAGAGGACGGGTACATTAGAGTGTCTAGTTTGAGAAACAGACACCTTACAAGTCCTCAACTGGCAGCTTCATTAAATAGTACCCGCAAAACACCAGCCTCAATGTCAACAGTGAAGAGGCGACTCCGGGATGCTGGCCTTCTAGGCAGAGTTCCTCTGTCCAGTGTCTGTGTTCTTTTGCCCATCATAATCTTTTATCTTTATTGGCCAGTCTGACGTATGGCTTTTTCTTCGCAACTCTGCCTAGAAGGCCAGCATCCTGGAGTCGACTCTTCACTGTTGATATTGAGACTGGTGTTTTGCGGGTACTATTTAATGAAGCTGCCAGTTGAGGACTTGTGAGGCGTCTGTTTCTCAAACTAGACACTCTAATGTACTTGTCATATTGCTCAGTTGTGCACCCGGGCCTCCCACTCCTCCTTCTATTCTGGTTAGAACCAGTTTGCACTGTTCTGTGAAGGGAGTAGTACACAGCATTGTACAAGATTTTCAGTTTCTTGGCAATTTCTCGCATGGCATAGCCTTAATTTCTCAGAAAAAGAATAGACCGACGAGTTTCAGAAGAAAGGTCTTTGTTTCTGGCCATTTTGAGCCTGTAATCGAACCCACAAAGGCTGATGCTCCAGATACTCAACTAGTCTAAAGAAGGCCAGTTTTGTTGCTTCTTTAATTAGCACAACCGTTTTCAGTTGTACTAACATAATTGCAAAAGGGCTTTTCTAATGATCAATTAGCCCTTTAAAATTATAAACTTGGATTAGCTAACACAACATGCCATTGGAACACAGGAGTGATGGTTGCTGATAATGGGCCTCTGTACGCCTATGTAGATATTCCATTTAAAATCATCCGTTTCCAGCTACAACAGTCATTTACAACATTAACAATGTCCGCACTATACTTCTGATGAATTTGATGTTGTTTTTTACGAACAATTTATTTATTTTTCTTTCAGAAACAATGACATTTCTAAGTGGCCCCAAACTTTTGAACGGTAGTGTTGATTCTTGAAGGAGCTTAGTTCAACTCTCACACTCCATGAGAACCCAAAATATAAGCTTGTTTTTCCCCAGTGTTTGTAAATGTTGTAAATGTAAACAAACACTGTATAGCCTCATAACATGGTTAAAACAATCATTTTTATATCATGGACGGTCAGTCCTTGCATCCATAGCTCTGTCTAATAATCTGAGAGTGGTTACATTTCTCCAGGCACATCCCTCAGCTTTTTACCAATACAGAGAAGGGGTGTCCGTTTTGTTAATGTTTCATCTGTGGATTTGCCCTTTAAACAGCTGCATATTATGAAGATATCACAGTTTCACCAACTAACAGGTAAACAATAGGCCTATAGCAAATGCAGCATATGGCATTCATTTTTCATATGTAAATAACACTTTTCAGTAGTGCTCAAAGCATGCCATTCCATGAGCGCAGCATTTATTTTTCAACTCGAATCAATGAGCCTAATCAATCCTCCGTGACAACAAAATCATAAACAACAGAGTAGGGCTCACTTATAAATCCTTAGTTTTGGGGTTATGCTCAGGTTAAACAATTTGGCTAATCTATACTTCCATATTTCCAAGTCCTATTTCTGAAGATCATGGTTAACATTTATTGGAATGACTGGAATTCTGATAGACTTTGGTTTTTAATGTAAAGATATAATATGTAGTAGAAAGCGATGTGTTAGAAGAAGCCTACCTAACCAATTCATAAAGTAACATTTACATCCATATATGGCCACCTATGTAAACTTTAACATTGATTTATCCTACAATAGATGTTGTTCAATTGGTAACATACATTTTTGTCTTCTTCTTCTAATGCCTCTTAAGGGGAAAGTAATCTAAAAGTAACTGAATGTAATCAGATTACATTACTGAGTTTGGTTAATCCAAAAATATATGCAGAATCCTCCAGAATGCAGCTGTGTCATTTCTGGACCTGTCAGAGGGGTGCTGTGGTCAGGGGGTGACCTTCTCACAGTGCAGGGGATGCGGTGGGGGGAGTGGGAGGGAGGCTACTCTGACTGGGTGATGAGCACGCTGCCAGCCCACTGCCATCCTGGCCCTCCCTGCCGGGGACACCAAGAGGACACTGCTTTTAACTCTTTCAGGGCTTGAACCAACCCTGACGGGTTGCATCACTGCCTGGTATGGCAAATGTTCGGCCTCCGCCTGCAAGGCGGCACTACAGAGGGTAGTGCATACGGCCCGGAACATCACCGGGGCCATGCTTCCTGTCATTCAGGACCTCTATACCAGGCGGTGTCAGAGGAAGGCCCTAAACATTTTCAAAGACTCCAGCCATCCTAGTCATAGACTGTTCTCTCTGCTACCACACGGCAAGCGGTACCGGAGCGCCAAGTCTAGGTCCAAGAGGCTTCTAAACAGCTTCTACCCCCAAGCCATAAGACTCCTGAACAGCTAATCAAATGGCTACCTAGACTATCCCCCCCCCCCCCATGCTGTTGCTACTCTCTTATCTATGCATAGCCACTTTAATAACCCTACCTGCATGTACATATTACCTCAATTACCTCGACACCGGTGCCCCCACACATTGGCACATTGACTCTGTACCGGTATCCCCTGTATATAGCCCCGCTATTGTTATTTACTGCTGCTCCTTAGTTATTTGTTTTTCTTATCTCTTACTTTTTTAGGTATTTTCTAAAAACTGCATTGTTAGTTAAGGGCTTGTAAGTAAGCATTTCACGGTAAGGTGTTGTATTCAACACAGTTTAGGGCTCCCGAGTGGTGCAGCGGTCTAAGGCACTGCATCTCAGTGCTAGAGGCTTCACTACAGACTCTGGTTCGATCCCGGGATGTATCACAACCGGCTGTGATCGGGAGTCCCATAGGGCGGTGCACAATTGCCCCAGCGTCGTCCGGGTTAGGGGAGGGTTTGCCTGGGCGCCAATGAAAAATAAGAATTTGTTCTTAACTGACTTGCATGGTAAAATAAATGTGAGAAATAACATTTGATTTTATCTATGTCTGTATGGATGGTGGAGTTGGCTATAGAGCTGAGCTTGGTTGGTTTTACCCTGTCTGAACAGTTGTCTCTGTGTAGTTGTAGTTTGGGGGCTATGTAAAGACAAACGTATAGTCTATTCGAAGTGGACTACAGACTGGGGCCATCTAAATATTCCTGTTGATGGTGCTGTCATTTCCATCACTTGAAGAAAGGTAGAATTCTACATTCAGTCAGAAGAAGACATTAATATTTGATTGCTCATAGAGTCAGGGAATAGTTGGGAACTCACAGCCTCCAGACATTATTACCTAACAGTATCTCTTTATTACTGTGGACTTTTCTCTCTGCGGACAGCCAAACACTCTCATTTTATATCAGTGTGGTGAGTCACCTGCAGCGAATGTTAAACTGTTAAATGTTCAATGTTAAACTGTAAAAATAGTGAAAAGAGAGAACTGTCAGCCTTCATAGTATTAGACACACAACCACTCAGTGCAACACAAGGAAGGACAGGTAAAATAGGCCACTTCTGCTATTTACTTAAAAAAAAAAAAAGATTTATTTTTATTTTTAATACAAAACATCCACATACAAACGACAACATACAGAGGCACACAAACATCCACAACATCACCTCTGCCCAGACACCTGCTCACACCCCCATCTCCAGCGCCCGCATCACTCTCCGCCACATGGCCTCAAACTGCGCTGTTTTGTTTCTCTCCGTCGCCCACGAACTTTCAACATTCAGATAATAAAGCATTTGACCTGTCCATTGTGTTAACGATGGAGGATTGGTTGTTTTCTCATTTTGAAAATATGTTTTTTTCAAGATGATTGACAAGAAAAGTATCGTCCAACCCATCAGGTATCTCACTGCATCCTCATATGCCATGTCTTGAAATATGCAGACAGACAGATTAAAAGTAAGTCTACATTGTAATACTTCTGACAGCCATCTTTCTGACTCTGCCCATAACTTTTTGGACCTCTGAGAGTGTTGTCTCTTGTGTTGTCAGAAGAGGCTTTTAAGTGCTGTTTGATATCTTAGAAAGCCTGAGGTTTTGTTAACCCCTTGGTGTTGAGTGAATGTTCAGTCAGATTTTAAAGCTCACTTGATAGTGTAAATATGATCACATGTCCTATCATACTTTACATGAGAGTCTCAATACCAGTAGCCTTATGTGCTAGACTCATTGGCTCTCTTGTGGTCAGACACAGTGGCTGTTGAAATGCCTCCAATGAGAATTTGATGCTAAAGAAGAGCGCTGTTTCAATGTGGATGTTCGAGTGGTTTCTGAGCAAAGCCTGCCCTCTATTGGTCAAATTATAATTTCTACGTACTCTAATTTGAGTTTTATGATGTAAGCGTTATGATATACAGTACCAGTCAAAAGTTTGGACACACCTACTCATTCCAGGGTTTTTGTTTATTTTTACTATTTTCTACATTCGAGAATAAGAATGAAGACAGCAAGACTATGACATAACACATATGGAAGAATCATGTAGTAACCAAAAAAGTGTTAAACAAATCAAAATGCCAAGAGTGCCAAGAGTTTTATATTTGAGATTCCATAAATGTACTTTTAACAAAGCACACTTGTTAATTGAAATGCATTCCAGGTGACTACCTCATGAAGCTGGTTGAGAGAATGCCAAGAGTGTGCAAAGCTTTCATCAAGGCAAAGGGTGGCACCTTTGAAGAATCTCAATTATATAATATATTTTGATTTGTTTAACACTTGTTTGTTTACTACATGATTCCCAATGTGTTATTTCATAGTTTTGATGTCTTCACTATTATTCTACAATGTAGAAAAAAGTTAAACTAAAGAAAAACCCTTGAAGGAGTAGGTGTGTCCAAACTTTTGACTGGTACTGTATATTGTATGCAGTGTAAAGTTTAAAGATAAACAGTTGTTTAGTAATCTATACTGGCTTTATTCTGTGTATTATGACATATCAGCCAGTTATCACATAACCCCCAAAGTTATCAGCAAATTCGTTATCTCCTTAGTTTGGGGTTGTGGCAGGGTGCAACTATTTGAATTCAATATGTAAAGACAACTTTCATTGAGTGCTGATTCTTCTCTTTCACGCAAATGTAGCATGCATGCATTATGTATCATAGCTACAGTCTACTATTCTGTCGGAACCTTCTGTTTCATGTTGTGGGTCATAGTTTGGATTCTGCTGGGAAGCAGTTGTAGAAGATATCCACATAAGGGAGACAGAGGCTTGGATTCCAACAGTCTGATTCTCTCTCCACTTTGGTTCTCTCTCACTATTTGAATGAAGCTTCCCCTCCATGTGTAGCCTTGTGTAAATCAGAAGAATCTCTACCTTTCACTCTGCTAGACTCCCTAAGATAATTTAATATCTCCCCATTATATTAGACAATAAACTTCCCCATACTAGCCTCGGGACAGAGGACTAGTACTTAATTCCAGGCTAATACATTATGTTGAATTCTCTAAATTATGAGATATGTCTTTACCTGATAGTCTTTTTGTGTGACAGAAACAAGCTTTCATAAGAACCACTCATCTCCGTCCAAGAAAATTCATTCACACTACAAGATACTGTACTGTAAAGTAACCAGCAGAGAGCAGCATGCACATGCCAACCAGCCATTTACTGAGTCTTCTATATCACTGTGTGCTGTATCCTGTATTCTTAATATTTCCATATCATAGAGGTTATGTTCTTGGATATGGCACTTTGTGTATGTGTGTCTCTGTCTGTATGTGTGTGGTGAAAGGAGAGAAAGGGAAAAGAAAGAGAAATAATGGCTGGAAGACAGAAGCGTGTGTGTGTGTGTGTGTGTGTGTGTGTGTGTGTGTGTGTGTGTGTGTGTGTGTGTGTGTGTGTGTGTGTGTGTGTGTGTGTGTGTGTGTGTGTGTTCTGAGCAGGGAGTTGTCCTGCAGATTTGTCTCTTTTCATTCCCCTTTTGTGTCTCAAGCCCTGAGCTAGTTCTTTCTTTCCACACATCCACTTGTCTCCTTCCATACAGGTTGCCCCTGGTAACGAGGGTGAAATACAACCAGACGTCATTCAGGCAGGGGGGAGGGGAGAGAGAGATGGGAAAAGAGAAATTGAGAGAGAGAGGGCAATATAGAATAGAGAGAGGGAGGAAGAAGGGAGAGAGATAAAGAGGAAGAGAGAGAAATAGACAGAAGGAAATGGAGGGACAAGTAGATCATGTGATCTTATGTGAAGTTAATATGACAAAACTACACATGTGAAAACATGATCACGTGAAGTATTCCAAAAACATGTGATTTTCTACATGACATCATTTGTTTTTTCTGTAAGGGTGCAAACACAATGCAGTATTGATAGACCACAGGCTATAGTTAAAACAACCATTGCTTCCCATTCATCAACATTAGTTAACTGAAAACTGTTGTTCAGAACACTCTGTGATGAATGATCATTAATCAAATTCAACTGAGGCTGCAGTGTACCACTTCCTAGCTGACTGACAGACTACTGTAGCTTTAAAGGGGCAATCAGCTGTTGCTACATCAACTTTTGGACATAAAAATGAATGATATGTACCCATTGATTCTTGAAGAATATAACTTATAAATGTCTAATGAGCTTAGTTCATCGGTCGTACCCCATCATAACCCAAAATACATGTTTGTTTCACTCCGATGTTTGTAAACAAATTTAATGTAAATAAGCAGCCTCAAAACGGCGTCAAAACCGTCATTCCTTGAATTTGAGTGTGGTTAAATATCTCATGCCCCATACCTCATCTTTTTACATAAACGGACGGGGAGGGATTTTGTATTGTTTCTACTGCTGATTGCCTCTTAAAACACTTTCTCCGTCGTGATGTATGTTGGTCTGTTGTAATGACACTGTTTGGCCCGAAGGTGGTGGCTGTATAGACTCTCACGGGCATCTGCAAACCTGAGTTAGTGTTGAGGAAGATGACAATGATAATGATGATGGTGATGATAGTGGTTGCAATGCTGATGTTGATGAAAGTCATGATTATGGGGTTATCATAAGGAGGAGGAGATAGAGATAGAAGATGACAGTACTGACTACACAAGACATTTCCTGCAGATCTCAACATATCAGTGTGCTTTCATAATTGAAATCCTTTACGTAGACTATCCTTCCTTGCTAATTCTGACCTGTATAATAAACTGCCCTGATCTGCATAAAACATAGTCAGTGATACACCACTGGTGTTCTAGACTGAAAGTGATTATGTCACACTCTGAATATAACAGGAAATATCTGCCTTTCCCTGAGTCATTTCTCTCTGTAAATAGCCTGTAAGAGGAGGATGGACGCAAGGCCGCATACCTAAGTACAGTGAAGAGGTAGATGAGAGGTTGAATACTGTGTACTCCTCGCTTTGATAAACAGTACAGTTTACACATCCACAGAAGCAGAGGGTATATAGAATATCACATGAGAAATATCCACACACTGTGTACACACCATGCTCCAAGAGATGTGTTTGAAAAGATGCTGGATGAAACGCTCTGAGCATTGAAAGAGTGGTGGATATTATTTTTCTTCTCACAACATCTTAGAATACTCAGCAGCTAGTCTCAATCACAAGGTTAAAGATGAATCCAGTTGTTCTTTCCCAGATCCAAGAGGTTGCTGTAAGACTTTATATATGCCAGTGTTCCTACTGTGTTCATGAATTTGTATTAGGATTTTGTTTTGGCATTATTTTGGCATTTGTAATGCACACATTTAATTATTGAATTCATAAATGTTACTTGTATTTCATGATTTGAAGCTGAAGTGAATGAATATTGCATTCCATTTTCAAATTCAATTAAAATGTAATTGAATATTTAATATCAATATTTATATATTTAGTTTCAATAGGGTAGATATTGCATTCATTGTCTGCATATCAAGCCATCATTTCAAGTTGATCAAAGTTGAATATATTAAACCTTTCAGATGCTTTCAGATCAGTGGTGATTTTAGCATGTAAATCTTGGTGGGGCAAATTCCCCCAAATATTTGTTTTTGCATGCCAGCAAAGCATCAACACAACACTAAACAATACGTTAATTGAACGATAACGGTGTCAAACGGTGCCCACAAACTGTTAGGGCCTACATAAATGTCATGTTGTGTCTTGTCTCTGTCCTTTCCCTTCACCCTGTCTCCCTCTGCTGGTCGTTGTTAGGTTACCTTTTCTCCCCCGCTTTCTCCCAGCTGTTCCTTGTCTCCTCTAACTACCCATTCACCCCGTTTCCCACCTGTTCCCTTTTTCCCTCTGATTAGGTCCCTATATCTCTCTCTGTTTCTGTTCCTGTCCTTGTCGGATTCTTGTTTGTGTTTCATGCCTGAGCCAGACTATCGTCATGTTTGCTGCAACCTTGTCCTGTCCTGTCGGAATCTGCCGGTCCATCTGAGCCTACGTTTGTTTTGTTATTAAAGAAGCTCTGTTTACGTTAATTCGCTTTTGGGTCCTCATTCACTCACCGTAACAGAAGAATCCGACCAAGAATGGACCCAGCGACTTCGGATCCTCTCCACTCAGCCGTCGGGATCCAGGGAGCGATGCTAGGCAGACACGAGCAGGAAGTGTCTGCTGCTCGACATGCCGTTGAGACCCTGGCCACCCAAGTCTCCAACCTCACAGAACAGGTTCACCATCTCCGCCTCGATCCACCGGCCACTTCCAGGGCTTTCGAATCTCCGGAGCCCAGAATCAATAACCCGCCGTGTTACTCTGGGGAGCCCACTGAATGCCGCTCGTTCCTCACCCAGTGTGATATTGTGTTTTCTCTCCAGCCCAACACTTACTCCAGGAGCACTGCTCGTGTCGCCTACGTCATATCTCTCCTTATTGGACGGGCTCGTGAGTGGGGCACGGCAATCTGGGAGGCAAGGGCTGAGTGTACTAACCAGTATCAGGACTTTAAGGAGGAGATGATACGGGTTTTTGATCGATCTGTTTTTGGGGAGGAGGCTTCCAGGGCCCTGTCTTCCCTATGTCAAGGTAATCGATCCATAACAGACTACTCTATTGAGTTTCGCACTCTTGCTGCCTCCAGTGGCTGGAACGAGCCGGCTTTGCTCGCTCGTTTTCTGGAGGGTCTCCGCGCAGAGGTAAAGGATGAGATTCTCTCCCGGGAGGTCCCTTCCAGCGTGGATTCCCTGATTGAACTCGCTATTCGCATTGAGCGACGGGTTGATCTACGTCACCGAGCTCGTGGAAAGGAGCTCGCGTTCTCCGTTGCCCCCCTCTCCGCATCACTACCATCTTCCTCTGCCGGCTCGGGAGCTGAGCCTATGCAGCTGGGAGGTATCCGCATCTCGACTAAGGAGAGGGAACGGAGAATCACCAACCGCCTCTGTCTCTATTGCGGTTCTGCTGGTCATTTTGTCACTTCATGTCCAGTAAAAGCCAGAGCTCATCAGTAAGCGGAGGGCTACTGGTGAGCGCTACTACTCCTGTCTCTCCTTCAAGATCCTGCACTACCTTGTCGGTCCATCTACGCTGGACCGGTTCGTCAGCTTCCTGCAGTGCCTTAATAGACTCTGGGGCGGAGGGCTGTTTTATGGACGAGACCTGGGCTCGGGAACATGACATTCCCCTCAGACAGTTAAGGGAGTCCACGGCCTTGTTCGCCCTGGATGGTAGTCCTCTCCCCAGGATTCAGCGTGAGACGCTACCTTTAACCCTCACTGTTTCTGGTAATCATAGCGAAACCATTTCTTTTTTGATTTTTCGTTCACCTTTTACACCTGTTGTTTTGGGCCATCCCTGGCTAGTTTGTCATAATCCTTCCATTAATTGGTCTAGTAATTCTATCCTCTCCTGGAACGTCTCTTGTCATGTGAAATGTTTAATGTCTGCTATCCCTCCTGTTTCCTCTGTCTCTTCTTCACAGGAGGAGCCTGGTGATTTGACAGGGGTGCCGGAGGAATATCACGATCTGCGCACGGTGTTCAGTCGGTCCAGGGCCACCTCTCTTCCTCCACACCGGTCGTATGATTGTAGTATTGATCTCCTTCCGGGAACCACTCCCCCCCGGGGTAGACTATACTCTCTGTCGGCTCCCGAACGTAAGGCTCTCGAGGATTATTTGTCTGTAGCTCTTGACGCCGGTACCATAGTCCCCTCCTCCTCTCCCGCCGGAGCGGGGTTTTTTTTTGTCAAGAAGAAGGACGGGTCTCTGCGCCCCTGCATAGATTATCGAGGGCTGAATGACATAACAGTTAAGAATCGTTATCCGCTTCCTCTTATGTCTTCAGCCTTCGAGATCCTGCAGGGAGCCAGGTTTTTCACTAAGTTGGACCTTCGTAACGCTTACCATCTCGTGCGCATCAGGGAGGGGGACGAGTGGAAGACGGCGTTTAACACTCCGTTAGGGCACTTTGAATACCGGGTTCTTCCTTTCGGCCTCGCTAACGCTCCAGCTGTCTTTCAGGCATTAGTCAATGATGTCCTGAGAGACATGCTGAACATCTTTGTTTTCGTTTACCTTGACGATATCCTGATTTTTTCACCGTCACTCCAGATTCATGTTCAGCACGTTCGACGTGTCCTCCAGCGCCTTTTAGAGAATTGTCTTTTTGTGAAGGCTGAGAAGTGCACTTTTCATGCCTCCTCCGTCACATTTCTCGGTTCTGTTATTTCCGCTGAAGGCATTAAGATGGATCCCGCTAAAGTCCAAGCTGTCATTGATTGGCCCGTCCCTAAGTCACGCGTCGAGCTGCAGCGCTTTCTCGGCTTCGCGAACTTCTATCGTCGTTTCATCCGTAATTTCGGTCAGGTGGCCGCTCCTCTCACAGCCCTTACTTCTGTCAAGACGTGCTTTAAGTGGTCCGTTTCCGCCCAGGGAGCTTTTGATCTCCTCAAGAATCGTTTTACATCCGCTCCTATCCTTGTTACACCTGACGTCTCTAGACAGTTCGTTGTCGAGGTTGACGCGTCAGAGGTGGGCGTGGGAGCCATTCTTTCTCAGCGCTCCCTCTCTGACGACAAGGTCCACCCATGCGCGTATTTTTCTCATCGCCTGTCGCCGTCGGAACGTAACTATGATGTGGGTAACCGCGAACTGCTCGCCATCCGGTTAGCCCTAGGCGAATGGCGACAGTGGTTGGAGGGGGCGACCGTTCCTTTTGTCGTTTGGACTGACCATAGGAACCTTGAGTACATCCGTTCTGCCAAACGACTTAATGCGCGTCAGGCGCGTTGGGCGCTGTTTTTCGCTCGTTTCGAGTTCGTGATTTCTTATCGTCCGGGCTCTAAGAACACCAAGCCTGATGCTTTGTCTCGTCTCTTCAGTTCTTCAGTAGCCTCCACTGACCCCGAGGGGATTCTCCCTGAGGGGCGTGTTGTCGGGTTGACTGTCTGGGGAATTGAGAGGCAGGTAAAACAAGCGCTCACTCACACTCCGTCGCCGCGCGCTTGTCCTAGGAACCTTCTTTTCGTTCCCGTTCCTACTCGTCTGGCCGTTCTTCAGTGGGCTCACTCTGCCAAGTTAGCCGGCCACCCTGGCGTTCGGGGTACGCTTGCTTCCATTCGCCAGCGTTTTTGGTGGCCCACCCGGGAGCATGACACGCGTCGTTTCGTGGCTGCTTGTTCGGTCTGCGCGCAGACTAAGTCCGGTAACTCTCCTCCTGCCGGCCGTCTCAGGCCGCTTCCTATTCCCTCTCGACCGTGGTCTCACATCGCCTTAGATTTTGTCACCGGACTGCCTTCGTCAGCGGGGAAGACTGTTATTCTTACGGTTGTCGATAGGTTCTCTAAGGCGGCTCATTTCATTCCCCTTGCTAAGCTTCCTTCTGCTAAAGAGACGGCACAAATCATCATCGAGAATGTTTTCAGAATTCATGGCCTTCCGTCAGACGTCGTTTCGGACAGAGGTCCGCAATTCACGTCTCAATTTTGGAGGGAGTTTTGCCGTTTGATTGGGGCTTCCGTCAGTCTCTCTTCCGGCTTTCACCCCCAGTCTAACGGTCAAGCAGAACGGGCCAATCAGACTATTGGTCGCATCTTACGCAGTCTTTCTTTTCGCAACCCTGCGTCTTGGTCAGAACAGCTCCCCTGGGCAGAATACGCCCACAACTCGCTTCCTTCGTCTGCGACCGGGCTATCTCCTTTTCAGAGTAGCCTCGGGTACCAGCCTCCGCTGTTCTCATCTCAGTTCGCCGAGTCCAGCGTCCCCTCCGCTCAGGCTTTTGTCCAACGTTGCGAGCGCACCTGGAAGAGGGTCAGGTCTGCACTTTGCCGTTATAGGGCGCAGACTGTGAGGGCTGCTAATAAGCGTAGAACTAAGAGTCCTAGATATTGTCGCGGTCAGAGAGTTTGGCTCTCCCCTCAGAACCTTCCCCTTAAGACGGCTTCTCGCAAGTTGACCCCGCGGTTCATTGGTCCGTTCCGTATTTCTCGGGTTATTAATCCTGTCGCAGTTCGACTTCTTCTTCCGCGATACCTTCGTCGCGTCCACCCGGTCTTCCATGTCTCCTGTATTAAGCCCGTTCTTCGCGCCCCCGCTCGTCTTCCCCCCCCCCCCCATCCTTGTCGAGGGCGCACCCATCTACAGGGTCCGCAGGATTTTGGACATGCGTCCTCGGGGCCGTGGTCACCAGTACCTTGTCGATTGGGAGGGGTACGGTCCTGAGGAGAGGAGTTGGGTTCCCTCTCGGGACGTGCTGGACCGTGCGCTGATCGAGGATTTCCTCCGTTGCCGCCAGGTTTCCTCCTCGAGTGCGCCAGGAGGCGCTCGGTGAGTGGGGGGGTACTGTCATGTTGTGTCTTGTCTCTGTCCTTTCCCTTCACCCTGTCTCCCTCTGCTGGTCGTTGTTAGGTTACCTTTTCTCCCCCGCTTTCTCCCAGCTGTTCCTTGTCTCCTCTAACTACCCATTCACCCCGTTTCCCACCTGTTCCCTTTTTCCCTCTGATTAGGTCCCTATATCTCTCTCTGTTTCTGTTCCTGTCCTTGTCGGATTCTTGTTTGTGTTTCATGCCTGAGCCAGACTATCGTCATGTTTGCTGCAACCTTGTCCTGTCCTGTCGGAATCTGCCGGTCCATCTGAGCCTACGTTTGTTTTGTTATTAAAGAAGCTCTGTTTACGTTAATTCGCTTTTGGGTCCTCATTCACTCACCGTAACAATAAAGCTGTCCCAACAGCAGAGCTTCATTTTAAGCACCATGGAGTGAATTCTTACCCTGCTTCACCTGGCTATCAGCAGAGCCTTGTGAGGTCCTGAGCCTTGTCTGGCAGCGAAACAGTTCATTCAGCCTCATTTACTGCCTTTTTAAAAGAAACATAGCTGATATGGCTGACTTGCTTAAACAAATGTGGTTTCTATTGACAATTGAGATGTACAAACTATGGCATAAGGGAACGATGAGCAGATAAGAGGCAATCTGTAATTTCGATTAAGACATTAAAGAGCGAGCTAAGACGGATGTAGTCGGTATAACTATTTGTTCAGCACTTTTGAAATGTACAGCGACATAATTCAGAACAAAGGCCGTTCTTACAGTATTCTCCCTGTACACGTCAGAACCGGAGGATAAGTAAAGGGGGCATATAAGCAGACAATGAAATCTCTTACAATATTCAGTGATGACATTTCTCTAAAACAGCCTATAGGCTATTTGTGCACCACCAAGTCAGAACAGTAGGCTAAGTTATGAGGGGAAAGGGACCAAATTACTAGGGTGAGGCACATGGGCTATTAACAGCTTAATTCACTTAGTATTACTTTCTTATCTACAGTATACATATCTCCCTGGCATATTACATAATTTATGCAGCAGCATACTAAACTTTTTTTGGACTCACCTTGTTGTACACAGCAACACTTGAACAGAAAGGTTACACGGCGGTCCACCTTCTGGGAAAATTTTGTCATGAAACTTTGTCATCAAGGTCTGGCATTCACTGGATTGATGGTGCTTTCAAGACAACTGGGAACTCTGAAAAAAACAAGGAGTTGGATGACCATTCAAAACTTATTTTCCCAGTCGGAGCTCGTTTTTTTTTTTTCCAGAGTTCCCAGTTGTTTTGATCTCACTGAAGTCTGAGATTTCCCAGTTCTGAGATTCCAGTTGTTTTTAACGCGGCAGAAGTCATGCTGGATTGACAGCATGGCTAAGGTATTTTACCTTTTCTGGCCCATGGTGTTGCATGTGAATGTTTATCCTTTTAATCTTGGAAAGAGACCCTTGATATAGTAAATAGTAAAAAATAAAGAAAAACCCTTGAATGAGTAGGTTTGTCCAAACTTTTGACTGGTACTGCCCCACCATCCCTTAATGATGGGTCGACACTGAATCAGATTCAATTTTCAAACTTCAGATTCAAAACCAGAGACAACATCCTGGTACTTTTCCAGCCAGGAAAAATAAGGAGAACAGAATCAAACGCAGGGTTTTTCAACTATATTCTCATGGAGGCCAAATTGTGGTTTCTGTGACACTCCCTTCTAACGTGTCCTGCATGGGCTGTGATCATCATAGAGAGGAACTCCAGGCATGTTCCAGAGAGTCTTACACGGACCCAAACCGGCTACACGCGTGCGCCATATGTCTGATGTGAACCGCTCTCAAGGTCATGCCACAGCATCTCAAATCGGGTTGAGGTCAGGACTCTGACTGAGCCACTCCAGAGCCGTATTTTCTTCTGTTGTAGCCATTATTTTGTTTATTTACTTCTGTGTTTTGGGTCGTTGTCCTGTTGCATCACCCAACTTCTGTTGAGCTTCAATTGGCAGACAGAGAGCCTTACGTTCTCCTGCAAAATGTCTTGGGAATTATGTTTTCCGTCGATGATAGCAACTTTAGTATAATCTGTCCACAGAATATTTTGCAGTAGCGATGTGGAACATCCAGATGCTCTTTCGCAATTTTTTTACAGAGATTTCTGTTAGTCTTTAGCTGACACTCTAGTAGTCTTCTTAACCGCATTGAGCATTCTACGCTGTGCTCTTGCAGTGATCTTTGCAGGACGGCCATTCCTAGGGAGAGAAGCAACAGTGCTGAACTTTCTCCATTTTTATAAACAATTTGTTTTACCGTGGACTGATGAACATCAGGGCTTTTAGAGACACTTTTGTAACACTTTCCAGCTTTATGCAAGTCAACAATTCTTCTGAGATCTCTTTTGTTCGAGGCATGGTTCACATCAGGCAATGCTTCTTGTGAATAGCAAACTCACATTTTGTGAGTTTTTTTTTATAGGGCAGGGAAGCTCTGACCAACATCTCAAATCTCATCTCATTGATTGGACTCCAGATAAGGTAACTCCTGACTCCAATTATATTTTTAAAATATTTTTTATAATATGTTTATTATTTTACAATAAAAAATCTAATAAAAAAGACAGCAATACTAACAATGACATTCATTGTACTGTTGAATGGGATGGCCAATTTAGAGGACAAAACAAAACTTAATTCACACATACACAAAATAAAACTAAATCCTATTAGGTGGTACATGTATAAGAAGACAGCATATTACAAGCAGTGTAGTTAAGCCAAAAATAAATGTTGAGTGGAGTACAGCACAGAGTAGCAGCAGATCGTCAACCCAGTTATGAAGCGGGACTAGACCATTTATCCAGTACCGGCTGCCATATTTTGTAAAACGTTGGACTTCTATTGGAGGTATTGTATCGAATCTTTTCCATATGTATTACATTTCCTAAATCCCGTAACCACATTTCAAAGGTAGGTACAGTCTCCAGTTTCCAAAATTGCAATATGAGCCTTTTGGCTAATAGAGTACAAAGAGAGACAGCTTTCCCTTCGTGATTATTCCCATCAACTGTACCAAACAGAGCGGTCAATGGGTCTGGGGCTAGAACTCTATCAAAGGCTCTAGATAAATAATAAAAAATGAGTGCCCAGCAAACATGTAACTTAGGACATGTGCAGAATAAGTGGGGTCAACGTCCCCTCATCCTGCTTGCACCTCTCACACAGTGATGAGGTGTCCGGGAATATTTTATGCAGTTTTACTTTTGAGTAATGTAACCTGTGTATCACCTTAAACTGTACAAGGTTGTGTCTGGCATTCACTGAACTGTGGTTTATATTCCTGAGAGCTTCTACCCAGTCCTCATCTGAGATTTCTGACCCAAGTTCTTGTTCCCAAGCCCTTTTAATGATGTCTGTGGATATCTCTATGTGGGCCTGTAGCACATCATACAGTCTAGAGACCGACCCTTTTGAATGGGGTTTGACAAGGATCAAGCTATCTAATGTAGGACTATTTGGCTTCATGCCATACTGTGGGATATGTGTCCTTACGAAATTCCTGATTTGGAGGTATCTGAAAAAATTTGTTGTTGGCATGTTGAACTTTCCCTGTAATTGTTGAAATGAAGCTAACTGACCATCTATGTATAGATTACCAATTGTTGTGAGCCCCTTCTCCCTCCACTGTGAAAACACCACATCATCCAATGCGGGGTGGAAAGCATGATTCAGGCAAATCGGGCTGTCAATGTATACATTGGGTATGTTAAGAAAATACCTCATCTGTTTCCAGATCCTAAGCGTATGACAAATGACTGGGTTAGAGTCATAAGTGGATTTTTTCACATACAGTGCCTTGCGAAAGTATTCGGCCCCCTTGAACTTTGCGACCTTTTGCCACATTTCAGGCTTCAAACATAAAGATATAAAACTGTATTTTTTTGTGAAGAATCAACAACAAGTGGGACACAATCATGAAGTGGAACGACATTTATTGGATATTTCAAACTTTTTTAACAAATCAAAAACTGAAAAATTGGGCGTGCAAAATTATTCAGCCCCTTTACTTTCAGTGCAGCAAACTCTCTCCAGAAGTTCAGTGAGGATCTCTGAATGATCCAATGTTGACCTAAATGACTAATGAGGATAAATACAATCCACCTGTGTGTAATCAAGTCTCCGTATAAATGCACCTGCACTGTGATAGTCTCAGAGGTCCGTTAAAAGCGCAGAGAGCATCATGAAGAACAAGGAACACACCAGGCAGGTCCGAGATACTGTTGTGAAGAAGTTTAAAGCCGGATTTGGATACAAAAAGATTTCCCAAGCTTTAAACATCCCAAGAAGCACTGTGCAAGCGATAATATTGAAATGAAAGGAGTATCAGACCACTGCAAATCTACCAAGACCTGGCCGTCCCTCTAAACTTTCAGCTCATACAAGGAGAAGACTGATCAGAGATGCAGCCAAGAGGCCCATGATCACTCTGGATGAACTGCAGAGATCTACAGCTGAGGTGGGAGACTCTGTCCATAGGACAACAATCAGTCGTATATTGCACAAATCTGGCCTTTATGGAAGAGTGGCAAGAAGAAAGACATTTCTTAAAGATATCCATAAAAAGTGTCGGTTAAAGTTTGCCACAAGCCACCTGGGAGACACACCAAACATGTGGAAGAAGGTGCTCTGGTCAGATGAAACCAAAATTGAACTTTTTGGCAACAATGCAAAACGTTATGTTTGGCGTAAAAGCAACACAGCTCATCACCCTGAACACACCATCCCCACTGTCAAACATGGTGGTGGCAGCATCATGGTTTGGGCCTGCTTTTCTTCAGCAGGGACAGGGAAGATGGTTAAAATTGATGGGAAGATGGATGGAGCCAAATACAGGACCATTCTGGAAGAAAACTTGATGGAGTCTGCAAAAGACCTGAGACTGGGACGGAGATTTGTCTTCCAACAAGACAATGATCTAAAACATAAAGCAAAATCTACAATGGAATGGTTAAAAAATAAACATATCCAGGTGTTAGAATGGCCAAGTCAAAGTCCAGACCTGAATCCAATCGAGAATCTGTGGAAAGAACTGAAAACTGCTGTTCACAAATGCTCTCCATCCAACCTCACTGAGCTCGAGCTGTTTTGCAAGGAGGAATGGGAAAAAAATTCAGTCTCTCGATGTGCAAAACTGATAGAGACATACCCCAAGCGACTTACAGCTGTAATCGCAGCAAAAGGTGGCGCTACAAAGTATTAACTTAAGGGGGCTGAATAATTTTGCACGCCCAATTTTTCAGTTTTTGATTTGTTAAAAAAGTTTGAAATATCCAATAAATGTCGTTCCACTTCATGATTGTGTCCCACTTGTTGTTGATTCTTCACAAAAAAATACAGTTTTATATCTTTATGTTTGAAGCCTGAAATGTGGCAAAAGGTCGCAAAGTTCAAGGGGGCTGAATACTTTCGCAAGGCACTGTATGATGGGCTATTAACAAGTGCAGGGTGAGGAACGTTGACAGAAGGCCTGCTCAATCAAAAGCCATGCAGGCATATCCTTCTGTCTCATCGCAGGTAAGCTTTCCCTCCAGAAAGACACAATGTTCAGATTAGCAGCCCAATAATACAGTTTAAAGTGAGGAAGGCCAAAGCCCCCCTCTATTTTGTACTTGCATAAATGCTTCTTTGAAATTCTTGTTGTTATCCCATAAAAATGGAGTTACTATTGAATCCAGTTTCTTAAAATAGCTTTGTGGTATGAAATTGGGTAGACATTGGAAGAGGTAAAGAAACCTGGGTAGGACAACCATTTTAATAGCGTTTATACGACCAGCCAAGGAGATAGGCAGAGTTTACCAAAAATCGATATTTTGTTTAAGCTGATATATTTTCTTGTCCCAATTCGCTTTCAATAGCTGATCAAGGTCTCTTGTCACTACAATGCCAAGGCTTGTGAACTTGTCAATCACTGTTCTAAACGGGGTAGATTGCAGAAATTGCATATCCACAGGCCGTGATATTGGCATCAACTCACTTTTTTGCCAGTTTATCTTGTAGCCAGAGAAGGAGCCAAATGTGTTTATCAAGTTAAGTAAGGGTGGAATAGAAGTTTTAGGTTTGGACAAAAACAAAAGAACATCGTCTGCATATAGGGAAATTTTGTGCTGTGTGTCCTTTATTTTAACAGAAGCTATATCGGCACATGCCCGAATGCGAGTAGCAAGGGGTTCCATGGCTATAGCGAAGAGAGCAGGCGAAATAGGGCACCCCTGTCGGCACCCCTTGAACAAGCGGAATGACTGCGACATTTCTTGATTGGTTACCACGGACGCCATTGGGTGTGCGACTCCAATTATCTTTATGAGAAGTCATTAGCCTAGGGGTTCACATACTTTTTCCAACCTATACTGTGAATGCTTAAATTATGTATTCAATATAGACAATACAAATATGATAAGTTGTGTGCTATTAATTAAAGCACACTGTGTTTGTCTATTGTTGTGACTTAGATGAAGATCAGATCAAATTTGATGACCAATTTATGCAGAAATCCAGGTAATTCCAAAGGGTTCACATACTTTTTCTTGCCACTGTAAATATCGAAATTGAATATTCAATTAAATTGAAATTACATTTGAAATAAAAGTTACATTTATAAATCCAATGATTCAATTGTGCATTACAAATTCAATAACCTAATGCAAATTCAAAATGATTGAATTCAACAAAAAATTCTGTTGCTGCTGAAATTGCTCCATTGTGTACAGGAACACAGTAAACTAGATATGGGTTTGCTCATACAGATTGGCTTGTGGAGGACAGTGAGGTTAGGCTCAACATTGCTGGGTAGAGATGGGGTCAGAGAAATGGATTCATACTATGGCCTCTTCATTCATCTATTTCACTACCTGTTCTCTCCACTCTCAATGGTTGGAAAACTGGTTCTGTAGAAGAATGGAAGAACATAAGAATAGCGAATCACTTTGAGCCTACGCAAGATATCCAACAAGGCTATAAATGGAAAAATGGAAAAAAGGAGTGTGTAGAGTCTTTCTTTTTCACTGGATACTGCCATACTGAGATGCATAATGGATACATTATTACAGTTTAACACCACTAGGGCGTCACATTTTTTATGAAAACTATTTGAAGATGACATTGCTTAAGGTTAAGGCAGTCTCAATTCCTGAATAGCAAAGATAAAGTCACTGTGGTAAGGGAAGAGAAAACCAGTAGTGGAGTGATTTGAGACAGCCTTTTTCTTGGAGCTATGTGAGAGATGACATCAGCTCTCCTTTAATGTTGAGCTCATCAGTTCAAGATTGAAACTCAATAGTCTGAAGAGAATTCCTCTCCTTGTCTTCTGAAAGCAAGTTCATTATCAGACATCCACCTGGTGAAGCACCCATCTATAGTGTAGGGGTAAGGGGTCCATTTGGAATGACTAACACAGCCACTTTGGATACATACTCAAAATGCTTCCCCTATATTTATTTAGCGGTGGCAGGCCGCCTCTGCCAAATCTTGGTCGCTACTCCCAAAAATATGATATTAAAAATAAAAGTAATTTTTTTCCTCTGGATGGTAAAACATTTTCAGGATAAACCTAAACAACTAAAACAAAATATTAATTATGTAGAAAATATAATGGAGCAATATATTTTTTTAAATAAGATCATCTTTGAGAATAACTAAACAGTCAGGGAGAATCTAAAATTCAAATAATGTCATGGCATGGGGTTGCCATTGATTTTGTTATAATGTTTGAGTCACTCAGATAGCATAAGAACATGGCATAAGCCATGGCAAAATGTGTATAATTGCAGGAATTGATAATGAACAAAAATATAAACGCAACATGCAACAATTTCTAAGATTTTGACTAGTTACAGTTCATATAAGGAAATCGGTCACGTAAAATAAATAAATTAGGCCCTAATCTATGAATATCATGGGAGGACATAGACCCACCCATTTGGAAGCCAGGCCCAGCCAATCAGAATGAGTTTTTCCTCACAAAAGGGCTTTATTACAGACAGAAATACTCCTCAGCACCACCCCCCTACCTTTATCTGACGATCCCGCAGGTGAAGAAGCCGGATGTGGAGGTACTGGGCTGGCGTGGTTATATGTGGTCTGCGGTTGTGAGGCCGGTTAGACGTACTAACATATTCTCTAAACCGGCTTATGGTAGAAAAATATACATTCAGTTCTCTGGCAACAGCTCTGGTGGAGTTTCATGCAGTCAGCATGCCAATTGCACGCTACCTCAACTTGAGACATCTGTGGCATTGTGTTTGGTGGCAAAACTTTGCATTTTAGAGTGGCCTTTTATTGTCCCCAGCACAAGGTGCACCTGTGTAATGACCATGCTGTATAATCAGCTTGTTGATATGCCACACCTGTCAGGTGGATGGATTATGAAACATGCAACACTTTACATGTTGCGTTTATATTTTTGTTCAGTGTAATTTAGTACAGAAAAATTGTAAATTAACTACAATGGCGATAATGCATTGCGCACCTACTTGTCCGGTAAATGTTTATTTTACGCCTTCTACGTAAAAGAGACAGAAGATGGTGTGTTCTAGAGCGATAGAGCAGTTGGTTCGCAAGGTATCTCAAACTGAAAACACATGATCTAAGTCAGTGTTTCCCAAACTCGGTCCTGGGGACCCCAACGGGTGCACATTTAGTTTTTTCCCCAGCACTACACAGCTGATTCAAATAATCAACTAATCATCAAGCTTCGATTATTTGAATCAGCTGTGTAGTGCTTGGCATAACCAAAACATGAACCCCTTGGGGTCCCGAGGACTGAGTTTGGGAAACATTGATCTAAGTGATTGATAGTTGGTATTCAGCAGTCATAAAAGTATGCTTTATTTACTTTGAAGAACTACTAAAATTGTGATTTTGTCAGACAGCATCAATAGAGATGAGAAGATGACTTTGAATTAAATTATAAAGTCATCAAATAAAACAAATATAATATACACAACAACTGAAATATTTGATTAAAGTCATGTGAATAAATTATGGTGATAAGCAGTATTGGCAGTCACTGTGTTGTTACAGAATTCAACCCACATAATGCCATTTTTTGGGTCGAAAACCGTGATTATTTTTTAATAATCGAACCAAACTGCACTAATCGACCTCAAAAAGCACTAACTGTTCAGCACTATTTGGGCATGAGTTAACAGACTATACATTTTTAAAAGTGTGATTTTCACTGGACAATTGCTTTATAACTGCACACAATGGGGCTGAGAGGAAATTTGCTTTCAAACTGATTTTATTTATCTTGGTCCCATAGCAAAATGTGTAGAATTGCAGGAAATTTGATTTTAAACAGAACATTTTGTCTCTGCGGCCAGAAGGAGGGCCTAAAAAATATTTGGTCGGAGACTGCAGCATTTGCCAGGGCCACTACCACGCCACCCCCTATGATGACTTTGCCACTGCTGCTGAAAAAAATCCTAATGGAAACATTACACTCAAACACACACACATTCCCAGCATTACATTTTTTTTATTTAACTAGGCAAGTGTTACGGCTGTCGTCAGAATGAGACCAAGGTGCGGTGTGATAGGCGTACATTTTGAATTTATTAAATGAACACCAAAAAAACAAGAAAGAATAAACGACACGTAAAGTATTGTAGCGCTAAACCAGCAACTAACAAAAACAAGATCCCACAACAGAAAGTGGGAAAAATGGCTGCCTAAGTATGATTCCCAATCAGAGACAACGATAGACAGCTGCCTCTGATTGGGAACCATACTCGGCCAAAAACAAAGAAATAGACAACATAGAATGCCCACCCAAAATCACACCTGACCTTACCAAATAGAGAAATAAAACGTCTCTCTAAGGTCAGGGCGTGACAGCAAGTCAATTAAGAACTAATTCTTATTTACAATGAAGGCAAGAGGCAAAAGGCCTCCTGTGTTGGGACGGCGGCTGGGATAAAAAACAATGTAAGACAACACAGACAAGAAGACATTAGCAACAGCACAAATACAACAGCAAACAAACTGTGGATGTGTGTGCGTGCGTGCAGGTATGTGTGTCGTGTGTGTGTGAAGTAAAACAGCGTGCTTCCTTGCATAAGGCAATGCAAACTAGTGACATGGGGTGACAACTAGAAACAACTACATGTCTCAACAACCTGTTCATCTATTTGTCCTTTGAACTCTTCCAGGGACACCAGGTCCTGGGGTTTTAGGTGGGCTTGGAGGGAATTCAAGACCAGGGGGCTGTGTAATGAAAGGACCACCCTGCATCCCATTGGTGACTTCCCACTGAAGCTAAGCAGGGTTGGTCCTGGTCGGTCCCTGGATGGGACACCATATGCTGCTGGAAGTGGTGCTGGAGGGCCAGTAGGAGGCACTTTTTCCTCTGGTATTTTTTTTATTTTTTATCTCAATGCCCCAGGGCAGTGAAATAGGGACATTTCCCTGTGTAAGGGTGCCATCTTTCAGACGTAAACTGGTGTCCTGACTCTGTAGTCACTAAAAGATCCCAGGACACTTATCGTAAGAGTAGGGGTGCTAACCCTGGTGTCCTAGCTAAATTCCCAATTTGGTCCTTGTACCATCATGGCAACCAAATCATCCTTAGCTTCCAATATATTCATTCATCCACCCTCCTCTCCCCTGTAACTATTCCCCAGGTCATTGCTGTAAATTAAATGCTGTTCTCAGTCAACTTACCTGGTAAATAAGGTCAAATAAAATGCTTGGTTCTAATTTTCCCGAATCTCATAATAAAAACAAGATAGAGATTTGAGCTTGTATGTGTTTTCAGTTCAAGCTAGAAGAGAGGATAGTTAAAATGGCAGTTTTCCTGAAATGGCCTTCTAAATAGCAATGTACCAGTGTTTGAGCCTGCATGTTGCAAGTAATGTCCACCCGACAGCATTGTTGATATCACAATGTTGAGATGGACGTCTCTGATTGGTGACATAAACGAAGGGCTGCATGAGTCAAGAGCCTTCAGTGTAGAGCTTGAGGCTTGTACATATATTGTAGTCTAATACAGAGTGAAAAGTACAATGAATCAACTATTTTCTGCTTTGTGCTGGTAATAAAACCCCAAATGGAGCTTGAGTTTCCTGACAAAGTTCTTTACATGGGTGGTGAGGCTGAACTTCTTATCCACCCAAACTCCCTGATATTTGTACGTTTTGATTTGCTCTATAGACTGTCCTTCCAAGGTAGTGATTACATGGTTTCCATATTGTTTAGTATTGGAGAAACACCAAGCACTTTGTTTTAGAGGAATTCAGAACAAGTTTGAAATCGTACAGATTATTTTGAATAATGTTAAAAGGTGTCCGATATACTACCATCTGCCTTAACACAATGAGTTCGATTTGACAGGTCATTCACAAACCACTCCAGAGCATGACCAGTATTCCCAGCACACTTCAGTCTCTGCACCACGGCAGTATGTTCCACAGTGTCAAACACCAAGTCTATAAATACAGATACACAATGCTGCTTCCTGTCCATGGCACTGTGAACATCATTTAAAACCTCCAAAATTGCCGTAACAGTTCTGTGGCCAGACCAGAAACCTCATTGCATACCACTCAGCCATAAGCTGCTCATTGACAAGGAACTCCAATACCTTTGCAAACGCAGACAACGTAGATATGGGCCGATAGTTATTCAGTAGAGTGGGATCACCTGCTTTCAAATGAGGTAGGACAAACGCTGATTTCCACAACCTCATTACATTCTAGGGTGAGGTTAAAGATGCATGTTAAAGGGGAATCAATGTCTGCCTCTAATTGTAGTAGTCCGGGGTCTAGATCATCAGTGCCACTGGAGGGCTCTACGCTTTCAGGGCTCTACGCACCTCTGAGACAGAGAAGGGCGAGAAGGAGAACCTGGTGAAGGAGTGCTCGGGAGTGTCAGGTAATTTCACAGGGAGCTCATGTTGACCTTTAACCCTATCAAATAATCTACCTGCATACAGCAAAAGTTGCTTAAAAGAGTAACCAGCTGTGAGGCAACCAGCAGTTGTTTAGAGAGCTGTGCATTTTGTTTTGTACTCTAAACCTTTCACTACTTGCAAAAATGTGGAAGGATTATTCAGATGATTTGAAGTAGTGGTCTGCTTTCAGCTGTCGGTCATAGCCACACCCTGATTCCGAAGGCATTTAAAAGCCATCCAATCATCAGCTGAATCAGACCTTCTCACTGTAGCCCACACAGCATTCTGTTTCCTTGATTTCTGCTAGATCAGCTGAGAACCAACAAGGGTTGTCTCTGCCCTTCATTCTGTATTGTTTAAAAGGGGCATAGCACAGCCAGCCTGTCACTCCTGTCCTGATTCACTAATGAGTGTTCTGTTTTTAGTGGGCTGAGCGTTACTCAATGTTTACTCAATAACTAATGTGTGCTTTTAGTTCTGTCTGCTGCACCAGCTAACAAGTTATCCAGGAATAACCTATGCCTTTCATTCTCATTTCTCTGTTTGCACACATACATACACTGAATGTACAAAACATTAGGAACACCTTCCTAATATTGAATTGCACCCCCTGTTGCCTTCAGAACAGCCTCAATTCGTCGGGGCATGGACTCTACAAGGTGTCGAAAGTGTTCCACAGGGATGCTGGCCTATGTCGCCATCCACAGTTGTGTCAAGTTGGCCGGATGGCCTTTGGGTGGTGGACCATTTTTGATATATATATGGGAAACTGTTGAGCGTGAAAAACCCAGCAGCGTTGATGTTCTTGACATAACCGGTGCACCTGGCATACCCTGCTCAAAAGCGCTTAAATCTTTTGTCTTTCCCATTCACCCTCTGAATGACACACATCTACAGAGACCTGGCAGTGTGGTGCAAGGACAACAACCTCTCCCTTAATTTGAGCAGGACAAAGGAGCTGATCGTGGACTACGGGAAAAGGCGGGCCGAACAGGCCCCCATTAACATCAAAGAGCTGTAGTGGAGCGGGTCGAGAGTTTCAAGTTCCTTGGTGTCCACATCATCAACGATCTATCATAGTCCAAACACACCAAGACAGTCGTGAAGGGGGCACGACAAAACCTTTTCCCCCCCAGAAGATTGAAAAGATTTGGCATGGGTCCCCAAATCCTCAAAGTTCTACAGCTGCACTATCAAATCAAATGTATTTATATAGCCCTTCGTACATCAGCTGATATCTCAAAGTGCTTTACAGAAACCCAGCCTAAAACCCCAAACAGCAAGCAATGCAGGTGTTGAAGCACATTGGCTAGGAAAAACTCCCAAGAAAGGTCAAAACCTAGGAAGAAACCTAGAGAGGAACTAGGCTATGAGGGGTGGCCAGTCCTCTTCTGGCTGTGCCGGGTGGAGATTATAACAGAACATGGCCAAGATGTTCAAATGTTCATAAATGACCAGCATAGTCAAATAATAATAATCATAGTAGTTGTCGAGGGTGCAGCAAGTCACTACCTCAGGAGTAAATGTCAGTTGGCTTTTCATAGCCGATCATTAAAAGTATCTCTACCACTCCTGCTGTCTCTAGAGAGTTGAAAACAGCAGGTCTGGGACAGGTAGCACGTCCGGTGAACAGGTCAGGATTCCATAGCCGCAGGCAGAACAGTTGAAACTGGAGCAGCAGCACAGCCAGGTGGACTGGGGACAGCAAGGAGTCATCATGCCAGGTAGTCCTGAGGCATGGTCCTAGGGCTCAGGTCCTCCGGACAGAGAGAATTAGAGAGAGCATATTTAAATTCACACAGGACACTGGATAAGACAGGAGTACTCCAGATATATATACTCCATCGAGAGCATCCTGACCGGTTGCATGACCGCCTGATATGGAAACTGCTGGGCATCTGACCATAAGGCGCAACAGAGGGTAGTGCGTACGGCCCAGTACATCACTGGGACCAAGCTTCCTGCCATCCAGGACCTATATAATAGGCAGTGTCAGAGGAAATCCCATAAAATTGTCAGAGACTCCAGTCACCCAAGACATAGACTGTTTTCTCTGCTACCGCACCGCAAGCGGTACCGGAGCACCAAGTCTAGGACCAAAAGGCTCCTTAACAGCTTTTACCCCCAAGCCATAAGACTGCTGAACAATTAATCATATGGCCACCGGACTATTACATTGACCCCCTCCATTTGTTTTGTGCACTGCTGCTACTCGCTGTTTATTATCTATACATAGCCATTTCACCCCTACCTACATGTACATATTACCTCTAACCTGTACCCCCACACACACACTGACTGCTGCTACTCGCTGTTTATTATCTATACATAGTCACTTCACCCCTACCTACATGTACATATTACCTCTAACCTGTACCCCCACACACACACTGACTTGGTACCGGTACCCCCTGTAAATAGCCTTGTTATTGTTATGTTGTTACTGCACTGTTGGTTAAGGGCTTGTAAGTAAGCATTTCACGGTAAGGTCTACACTTGTATTCGGCGCATGTGACAAATAAAGTTAGATTTTATTTTATTTGCAGTGGATTTAACAGATGACATAGCTTTCACTCATGTGCATACACCCATACATATGTATACTGTGTACACAGTCTTCCCCACAGTCTGTCAGACAAACGTCATAACACAGACACTTGCTCTTTCTGTCTTCTTTGTCTCTGTCTTTCTCTCACTCAATCACACACTCTCCTTTCTCCTCCCTGATCATATTTTACACACACACTATACACATTGTACCTCTACTCGTTCTGATCATGTTCCTGCTCTTGGTCTCACACACCCTCCCCCTGCGTCGGAGCAGAATTTCCTAGGCTGCCAATGCGGAGCTTAGGAAGAGATGAGGGTAAAGGAGAGCTGTAACAGTGGTAGTGCTGTACTGGGCTCTGACGTGCCGCTCTGCACTGCGCTGAGCTGCTCCACTCCGCTTTCCTGGATTATTAGCACACAGACAGCCTGCAGACATCAGTCTACACCAGGCTCTGCAAGGCACCGGAGGGAGGCAGAGTAGGGCTAGATTGGGCTGTTGCACTGGACTCAACTGGACTTGCTTACCCGGCTGGACTGCACTGGACTAGGTCTGCACCATACTGGACTGGACTAGTTTACTGCACTGGACTAGGTCTGCACCATACTGGACTGGGCTGTACCCAACTGTTCTACAGGGCTTTGTCGTATCGAGCTGGACCAGACTGGGCTGCATTGGACCAGGTTGCATCTGGCTTACAGGGCCGTACCGTACCGGGGTGGCTAAAGCTGGGAAAGACAACTGGAAAATAAGGAACCCCCCCTTCACTCTCCTCCCCCCATCCCTCCTTCTTTCTCTCTGTCACGCCTTCTTAGCAGCACCTCTCAGTGCTCTCCAGCAGAAGAACAGAACCGACCTGAACGCATCCATCCATCCGTCAACCGGAGGAAGAGAGAGACAGAAAGAAAAAAAGTGAGGATTCTTTTTGCAGGAAATACATTTTTTTTGTTCAGTAAAAAAACCTAAAAGTGGACTAGGGGAACGATTTTGGATTGGAGATTTGCCTGGTTGTTTAGCTTTACACATTTTAGCAGACTGCTGTGGACGGCCACTAGCTGTTCCAGACTGTTACTGGCTGTTTTCTACGGACTCCAGTGCTTGTGGACTGTGGCGCACGGTCGTCCAGGTTGACTGACGGTCGTATACTGCATTCGGCTGTTTCTGGTGGTGGTGGGGGTGTACCCGGGGCGGGTATGGCCCAGCAGGCTGGCGTTGGGGTGGGGGTCGGCGTAGGGGTGGGGGTTGACACCCTGGCAGTGCCCCCCATGGCTAAACATATCGGTCTGAACGAGGACCTGGTGAAAATCCTGAGAGAGAATCTGCTTCAGCCAGAGAGGACCCGGGGCCACCGCCGTTCACCGTCCTCCATCTCCCCCCGCCTCTCCCCCCGGAACTCTCCACGCCTGCTCCGCCGCATGATGATCAACAACAGCAACCACAAAAAAAGGAGGTTCACCGTCGCACACACATGGTGAGGGAATGGAGGCACTGCAGAAGGGCTAGTAGATCTGCTGTTATGCTTATGGACTTGAAAGGGTGTGTTTGTTTGTCTGTGTGTGTGTGTGTGTGTGTTTCACACTGTACCCAACCTTCAAGGGTGAAAACACTGTGTATGTATGTGTGCGTATGTGTGTGTGTCTTAGGCTAATGCCCAACTTTAAAGGGCTTGTGTGTAGGAAACGTACTTTGTTTGGTTGTGAGACTAGATAAGCTGTTTGAGTATTAAGTTCTCTTCCCTGTTGGTTCTTTGTTTTAAATGTGCATGGCCTGACACACTGTGCATGTGTGTGTGCGTGTGTATGTTGTCAGCAGTTATAAACAGAACGGTCAGCTGATGATTAAGGTGAGTTGTCCCACACAGCTGTTTAGTAGTAAACCGTTTCTCACCTTGTCAACATAATTGCCGTTACAAGTCATAACATCCATGTGTGTGTGTGTGTGTGTGTGTGCGTGCGAGAGAGATTGTGAATTGGGGGAATACAGTAAAAGGAGTGAATCAAAATGTGTTTTGTTATTAAAGAACCTGGCTGACAGATGGCTTTATGTTTTAGCCAACTCCCCTGTCATGCCATAGACTACATGTTATAAACAATGCTATTCACCTTCATGTTTTTGATACGTCTCCTCTTCCATCACCTAGTGGGTGTGGAGCTGCAGTTGCTGAATAAATTAGTCTCCTATCTATCCCTGTCTGGCTCCCACGCCATTTACCATCCCATCATCCCTCCCTCCTCTCTCTTCTCGTTCTCCCTCATTCCACTTCCCCCACCCCATTCCCCCTCTCATCCATGGAACCTCTCCAAGCCATCTTTTGTCATTAAAATCCCATATATTCCACATTTCACCATCCTTTCCCATGTTCATCCTATCTTCACCATATCCCCCGCCTCTTCTTTCCCCTTCTCTCCTCTTCCTTTTCCCTCCCTCCCTCCCTCCCTCCCTCCCTCCCTCCCTCCCTCCCTCCCTCCCTCCCTCCCTGAGATGATTCCTGTCTGTTCTCTCAGATTGAGATGATTCCTGTCTGTACTTCCAGATTGAGATGATTCCTGTCCGTACTCTCAGATTGAGATAATTCCTGCCTGTACTCCCAGATTGAGATGATTCCTGTCTGTTCTCTCAGATTGAGATGATTCCTGTCTGTTCTCTCAGATTGAGATGATTCCTGTCTGTACTTCCAGATTGAGATGATTTCTGCCCGTACTCTCAGATTGAGATGATTCCTGTCCGTACTCTCAGATTGAGATGATTCCTGTCTGTACTCCCAGATTGAGACGATTCCTGTCTGTTCTCTCAGATTGAGATGATTCCTGTCCGTACTCTCAGATTGAGATGATTTCTGTATGTACTCTCAGATTGAGATCATTCCTGTCTCTTCTCTCAGATTGAGATGATTCCTGTCTGTACTTCCAGATTGAGATGATTCCTGTCCGTACTCTCAGATTGAGATAATTCCTGCCTGTACTCCCAGATTGAGATGATTCCTGTCTGTTCTCTCAGATTGAGATGATTTCTGTCTGTTCTCTCAGATTGAGATGATTCCTGTCTGTACTTCCAGATTGAGATGATTTCTGTCCGTACTCTCAGATTGAGATGATTCCTGTCCGTACTCTCAGATTGAGATGATTCCTGTCTGTACTTCCAGATTGAGATGATTCCTGTCCGTACTCTCAGATTGAGATGATTTCTGTCTGTACTCTCAGATTGAGATCATTCCTGTCTGTTCTCTCAGATTGAGATTATTCCTGTCTGTCCTTCCAGATTGAGATGATTCCTCTCTGTACTCTCAGATTGAGAACATTCCTGTCTATACTCCCAGATTGAGATGATTCATGTATGTTCTCTCAGATTGAGATGATTCTTGTCTGTTCTCCCAGATTGAGATGATTCCTGTCTGTACTCTCAGATTGAGATGATTATGGTCTGTTCTCCCAGATTGAGTTGATAGTGAGATGATTCTGGTCTGTTCTCCCAGATTGAGTTGATACTGAGAGGATTCTGGCATGATTAGTGTCTGATTGAGATGATTCCTGTCTGTACTCTCAGATTGAGATGATTCCTGTCTGTATTTCCAGATTGAGATTATTCCTGTCTGTACTCTCAGATTGAGATCATTCCTGTCTGTTCTCTAAGATTGAGATGATTCCTGTCTGTACTTCCAGATTGAGATGATTCCTCTCTGTACTCCCAGATTGAGATGATTCCTGTCTGTTCTCTCAGATTGAGGTGATTCTTGTCTGTTCTCCCAGATTGAGATGATTCCTGTCTGTACTCTCAGATTGAGATCATTCCTGTCTGTACTCTCAGATTGAGATGATTCTGGTCTGTTCTCCCAGATTGAGTTGATAGTGAGATGATTCTGGTCTGTTCTCCCAGATTGAGTTGATACTGAGAGGATTCTGGCATGATTAGTGTCTGATTGAGATGATTCCTGTCTATACTACCACATTGAGATAATTCCTGTCTGTACTCCCAGATTGAGATGATTCCTGTCTATTATCTCATATTGAGATGATTGCTGTCTGTATTCTCAGATTGAGATGATTTCTGTCTGTACTCACAGATTGAGATGATTCCTGTCTGTTCTCTCAGATTGAGATGATTCCTGTCTGTACTTCCAGAATGAGATAATTCCTGTCTGTACTTCCAGATTGAGATGATTCCTGTCTGTACTCTCAGGTTGAGATGATTCCTGTCTGTACTCCCAGATTGAGATGATTCCTGTCTGTTCTCTCAGATTGAGATAATTCCTGTCTGTACTTCCAGATTGAGATGATTCCTGGCCGTACTCTCATGTTGAGATGATTCCTGGCCGTACTCTCAGATTGAGATGATTCCTGTCTGTACTCTCAGATTGAGATGATTCCTGTCTGTTCTCTCAGATTGAGAGGATTCCTGTCTGTACTCCCAGATTGAGATGATTCCTGTCTGTTCTCTCAGATTGAGACGATTCCTGTCTGTACTTCCAGAATGAGACGATTCCTGTCTGTACTCCCAGATTGAGATGATTCCTGTCTGTACTCCCAGATTGAGAGGATTCCTGTCTGTACATCCAGATTTAGATGATTCCTGTCTGTACTCTCAGATTGAGATCATTCCTGTCTGTACTCCCAGATTGAGATGATTCCTGTCCTCTCAGATTGAGATGATTCTTGTCTGTACTCCCAGATTGAGATGATTCCTGTCTGTACTCTCAGATTGAGATCATTCCTGTCTGTACTTCCAGATTGAGATGATTCCTGTCTGTTCTCTCAGATTGAGATGATTCATGTCTGTTCTCTCAGATTGAGATGATTCCTGTCTGTACTTCCAGATTGAGATGATTCCTGTCTGTTCTCTCAGATTGAGATGATTCTTGTCTGTTCTCCCAGATTGAGTTGATAGTGAGATGATTCCTGTCTGTTCTCTCAGATTGAGATGATTCCTGTCTGTTCTCTCAGATTGAGATGATTCCTGTCTGTACTTCCAGATTGAGATGATTCCTGTCTGTTCTCTCAGATTGAGATGATTCTTGTCTGTACTCCCAGATTGAGAGGATTCCTGTCTGTACATCCAGATTGAGATGATTGCTGTCTTTACTCCCAGATTGAGACGATTCCTGTCTATTATCTCATATTGAGATGATTCCTGTCTGTACTTCCAGATTGAGATGATTTCTGTCTGTACTCACAGATTGAGATGATTCCTGTCTGTTCTCTCAGATTAAGATGATATCACGCCTGCTGTGATGTGACAAGAACCCTCTCCAGCCACAAGACAAACAATCTCAGCTCCTCAAAGATAAATGGCTTTGATTCAAAATGGCCTTGAAATGTGTGGTGTGTGTGTGTATTCATGTCCGTACATTTGTATTCATGCGTAAAAATGTGTGTGTCTGCTTGGGCAGTGTGTGTGTGTGTGTGTGTGTGTGTGTGTGTGTGTGTGTGTGTGTGTGTGTGTGTGTGTGTGTGTGTGTGTGTGTGTGTGTGTGTGTGTGTACAGTAGAATGTTGTGTGCGTGTCTGCTTGGGCATGTGTGCGTTTATGTGTGTGTATACAGTAGAATGTTGTGTGTGTGTCTGCTTGGGCATGTGTGCGATGATGTGTGTACAGTAGAATGTTGTGTGTCTGTTCGGGCATGTGTGCGTTAGTGTGTGCATACAGTAGAATGTCATGTGTGTGTCTGCTTGGGCATGTGTGCGATTGTGTGTGTATACAGTAGAATGTCGTGTGTGTGTCTGCTTGGGCATGTGTGCGATTGTGTGTGTGTATACAGTAGAATGTCAGGTTGAGAGGAGTGTGAGTAAGGTGCCGCGAGCAGTAATTGCTCACAAGTCACGACTCAGGATTCTGACTGATATGGAGAGAGACAGAAAGAGAGAGTGGGGGAGAAGAGAGAGAGAGTGAGACAGAGGAATGAGAGAGAGGACGGAGAGAGTGAGAGAGAAGAGCGAGAGGGAGGGAGAGTGTGTTATTGTTGTGTAGCATGTAGTTGTGTCATGGTGTGTGACAAATAACAGAATATTAATACTACTACTTCTCTTTCCTGGGCCTTAGTGACAGAGATGTATTGCTCTTACTAAAAGGGATGGAAATAATTGCCGTGATGAAAAGAGAATGGATTTTTTTTACTAAACTCATTTCAAAGCCACATTGTTACTGTGCTGCGGTTACATTTGGAATTTTAATATGCTATTTGACTTTACTCAATAAACTGCAAATATAAAAGGTACAGTGAAAAGAAAGAAGGGATTTCGACGATTGTATGGAGGGCATAAAAACTGTATTCGGATATTATTCAGACCCCTTGACTTTTTCCACATTTTGTTATGTTACAGCCTTGTTACAGCCTTATTCTAACATTGATTAAATCATTTTTCCTCATCAATCTACTCATAATACCCCACAATTATTTTTTTTCTAATTTATACAAATGGAAAACTGAAATATGACATTTACATAAGTATTCAGACCCTTTACTCAGTACTTTGTTGAAGTACCTATGGCAGCGATTACAGCCTTGAGTTTTCTTGGGTTTGACGCTACAAGCTTTCCACATCTGTATTTGGGGAGTTTCTCCCAATCTTCTCTGCAGATCCTCTCAAGCTCTGACTGGTTGGATGGGGAGCGTTGCTGCAACGTTATTTTCAGGGCTCTCCAGAGATGTTCGATCAGGTTCAAGTCTGGGCTCTGGCTGGGCCACTCAAGGACATTCAGAGACTTGTCCCAAAGCCACTCCTGTGTGCTTAGGGTTGTTGTCCTGTTGGAAGGTAAACCTTCGCCCCAGTCTGAGGTCCTGAGTGCTCTGGAGCAGGTTTTCATCAAGGATCTCTCTGTACTTTGCGCCATTCATCTTTTCCTCGATCCTGACTAGTCTCCCAGTCCCTGCTGCATCCCTACAGCATGATGCTGCCACCACCATGCTTCACCGTAGGCCTTGGTCACGTCCCTGACCAAGGACCTTCTCCCCCGATTGCTCAGTTTGGCCGGGCTCTAGGAAGAGTCTTGGTGGTTTCAAACTTCTTCCATTTTTAAGAATGATGGAAGCCACTGTGTTCTTGGGGACCTTCAATGCTGTAGAAATGTTTTGGTACCCTTCCCCAGATATGTGCCTCTCGGAGCGTTATGGACAATTCCTTTGACCTCATGGCTTGGTTTTTGCTCTGACATGCACTGTCAACTGTGGGACCTTATAAAGACAGGTGTGTGCCTTTCCAAATCATGTAGATTGATAAAGGGAAGAGAAAAAAATCCATAGAATAAGGCTGTAACGTAACAAAATGTGGTCTGAATACTTTCTGAATGCCCTGTAGGTAGTATGGTTAAATGTGTGTACCCCATAAGTAGAGTTGCATAATTCCAGTCATTTTCCCACATTCTTAGAAAAAAGGTGCTATCTAGAAACAAAGGGTTCTTCGGCTGACCCCATAGGAGAACCCTTTGAAGAACAATTTTTGGTTCCAGGTAAGTACCCTTTTGAGTTCCATGTAGAACCCTTTACACAGAAGGTTCTACATGGAACCCAAAAGAGTTCTACCTGGAACCAAATTTAACAACCGAAATGACCCTTTTGGAACCTTTTTTCTAAGAGTGCAGAATTTCCAATTTTCCAGAAATCCTGTTTGGAGGACAAAACCAGTGATAGACTGTATAGTGACAGAAAGGCAAAGCCCAGACCCTGTGAGTGACTCTTATCATCAGTAATACTGAGGACTGAAGTCCATTTACTCTCAATCAGCCTCTCATGGTTTTATAGCTCCAGAGAAGAGCGGGGAAGCTGGGCAGCATTAAATCTGATGACTTACACCACCGTAGGCTCCACTACACACTTCATTAACACTACTATCTCTCTCTCTCTCTCTAGCGCTCTCTCTCTTTCTCTCTTTCTTGCTCTCTCTCTGCTGATATAAAGCTCCTATGGGTGGAACATGGAAGAGACTATGAATATACACAGCATAGTATTCATAGTGGTTGTGAAGATGATTGATATTCAAGTTAGTTTGACCGTATATTGATCGAAAATGTATTGTATATTGTCTAACTTCTCTATTTGTTTTGGTACTGTATAGATTGGTATAATAATACAGTGCTCTTTGTGCCATCTTTTGTTACTAATCCTTGAATCTGCACTGTTCTTCAAGTAAATGTGTTTTTGTAAAATGTTATTTTTGGAAATTGTTAAAAGTAATCCTTGTGCATAGATTTGTATGGTTTGTTTAACTTAGCAATCATTGTTTTTTGTTTGGCATACATTTTAAAGTGAAAAATCGAAGTCATAGTATTCTCTTTGGAATTTCCCATTGAAAGCATATTCCAATCTTCACCTGCATAGAGGGTGTGTGTATATTTCTGGCATAGTGTAGGTTAGTAGCACCAAACTCAGCTTAATTTTCTTAAAGTAATGATGGACTGTCATTTCTCTTTGCTTATTTGAGCTGTTCTTGCCATAATATGGACTTGGTCTTTTATCAAATCAACTATCTTCTGTATATCAACCCTACCTTGTCATAACACAACTCAAATGCATTAAGAAGGAAAGATTCCACAAATGAACTTTTAACAAGGCACACCTGTTAATTGAAATGCATTCCAGGTGACTACCTCATGAAGCTGGTTGAGAGAATGCCAAGAGTTTGCAAAGTTGTCATCAAGGCAAAGGGTGGCTACTTTGAAGAATCTCAAATATAAAATATATTTTGGTCTGTTTAACACTTTTTTTGGTTACTGAATGATTCCATATGTGTTTTTTCATAGTTTTGATGTCTTCACAATTATTCTACAATGTAGAAAATAGTACAAATAAAGAAAAACTCTTGAATGAGTAGGTGTGTCCAAACTTTTGACTGGTTCATCAAATGGCGGGTGGACAGTGCACTGTTTATAGATGCTGGAAGTGATTTGTTTGACAATCAGATGAAAAAATATATATCTGGTTGTGTTCATGCCTCATGAGAAGGTAACACATTTTTACAGTTACAGTAAATTATGTCTTTACTATTCGGCCCATACAAAATACTTGTGCTAGTGCACACATACTGTACTTTCACCCCTGGTTATGCTCAACTGTCTCTTGTGACATTCCTTTGTCTCCTTATTAGCTATTAGGGTAACCAGGTAGTTTGACTGTGCTATTACTCTCATTTACAGCAACAACCTGGGGCGAGATGGTTACATTTCTATGCATTTTGTGTTTTGCTATTTACTATTTACTTTAAGAAACATAATGGCCAACTAGTGACCCTGTGACAGGAAATCCATCTCCTAAACCACTGACTCACTCATTATATCCTCAGTAAATGGCACACCAAGAGTGTGTTTGTGTCTCTCTAAAGGTCATGTAGCTCAAATATAGCCTCAAATGGGTTTCCATTTACCATTTCACCAAATAGGAGTCTTTTGAACACTAGAACTGATCCAGTCGAAGGCTTATTCACCACTCGGCTTAACTGAAAAGAGACAAAAGCTCACAGGACCTAATTTCAGACATGAAGGTCAGTCAATCTGGAAAATGTCAAGAACTTTGAAAGTTTCTTCAAGTGCAGTCACAAAAACCATCAAGCACTATGATGAAACTGATTCTCATTAGGACCGCCACAGGAGAGGAAGACCCAGAGTTACCTCTGCTGCAGAGTGTCATATACAGTGCCTTGCGAAAGTATTCGGCCCCCTTGAACTTTGCGACCTTTTGCCACATTTCAGGCTTCAAACATAAAGATATAAAACTGTATTTTTTTGTGAAGAATCAACAACAAGTGGGACACAATCATGAAGTGGAACAACATTTATTGGATATTTCAAACTTTTTTAACAAATCAAAAACTGAAAAATTGGGCGTGAAAAATTATTCAGCCCCTTTACTTTCAGTGCAGCAAACTCTCTCCAGAAGTTCAGTGAGGATCTCTGAATGATCCAATGTTGACCTAAATGACTAATGATGATAAATACAATCCACCTGTGTGTAATCAAGTCCGTAATCAAGTCCGTATAAATGCACCTGCACTGTGATAGTCTCAGAGGTCCGTTAAAAGCGCAGAGAGCATCATGAAGAACAAGGAACACACCAGGCAGGTCCGAGATACTGTTGTGAGATACTGTTGTGAAGAAGTTTAAAGCCGGATTTGGATACAAAAAGATTTCCCAAGCTTTAAACATCCCAAGGAGCACTGTGCAAGCGATAATATTGAAATGGAAGGAGTATCAGACCACTGCAAATCTACCAAGACCTGGCGTCCCTCTAAACGTTCAGCTCATACAAGGAGAAGACTGATCAGAGATGCAGCCAAGAGGCCCATGATCACTCTGGATGAACTGCAGAGATCTACAGCTGAGGTGGGAGACTCTGTCCATAGGACAACAATCAGTCGTATATTGCACAAATCTGGCCTTTATGGAAGAGTGGCAAGAAGAAAGCCATTTCTTAAAGATATCCATAAAAAGTGTAGTTTAAAGTTTGCCACAAGCCACCTGGGAGACACACCAAACATGTGGAAGAAGGTGCTCTGGTCAGATGAAACCAAAATTGAACTTTTTGGCAACAATGCAAGACGTTATGTTTGGCGTAAAAGCAACACAGCTCATCACCCTGAACACACCATCCCCACTGTCAAACATGGTGGTGGCAGCATCATGGTTTGGGCCTGCTTTTCTTCAGCAGGGACAGGGAAGATGGTTAAAATTGATGGGAAGATGGATGGAGCCAAATACAGGACCATTCTGGAAGAAAACCTGATGGAGTCTGCAAAAGACCTGAGACTGGGACGGAGATTTGTCTTCCAACAAGACAATGATCCAAAACATAAAGCAAAATCTACAATGGAATGGTTCAATAATAAACATATCCAGGTGTTAGAATGGCCAAGTCAAAGTCCAGACCTGAATCCAATCGAGAATCTGTGGAAAGAACTGAAAACTGCTGTTCACAAATGCTCTCCATCCAACCTCACTGAGCTCGAGCTGTTTTGCAAGGAGGAATGGGAAAAAATTTCAGTCTCTCGATGTGCAAAACTGATAGAGACATACCCCAAGCGACTTACAGCTGTAATCGCAGCAAAAGGTGGCGCTACAAAGTATTAACTTAAGGGGGCTGAATAATTTTGCACGCCCAATTTTTCAGTTTTTGATTTGTTAAAAAAGTTTGAAATATCCAATAAATGTCGTTCCACTTCATGATTGTGTCCCACTTGTTGTTGATTCTTCACAAAAAAATACAGTTTTATATCTTTATGTTTGAAGCCTGAAATGTGGCAAAAGGTCGCAAAGTTCAAGGGGGCCGAATACTTTCGCAATGCACTGTACGTGTGTATAGGTGGCAGGGAAGTCAGGCGCAGGAGAATCGAACTTGGTAAAATGGAGTAGTTTAATAACTTAAAAACATGGCTCCATAACCATGACAATAATCAAAACAAAGAGGACCCGTCGCGCACCAATACAAACAACACGATAAATGAACAACATACAATCTCTGACAAGCACATGAGGGGAAACAGAGGGTTAAATACACAACAGGTAATGAATGGAATTGGAACCAGGTGTGTAGGAAGACAAGACAAAACCAATGGAAAATGAAAAATGGATCAATGATGGCAAGAAGACCGGTGACGTCGACCGCCGAGCACCGCCCGAACAAGGAGAGGCATCGACTTCGCAGGGCGATCCGGATGGAGACGGTGGAATTCTCGCAGCAGGGAAGGATCTAACACGTCCTCCACCAGAACCCAGCATCTCTCCTCCGGACCGTACCCATCCCAGTCCACGAGGTACTGAAGGCCCCTCGCCCGACATCTCGATTCCAGGATGGATCGAACAGAGTACGCCGGGGCCCCTTCGATGTCCAGAGGGGGTGGAGGAACCTCCCGCACATCAGCCTCCTGGAGCGGGCCAGCCACCTCCGGCCTGAGGAGAGATACATGGAATGAGGGTTAATGCGGTAATTGGGGGGAAGCTGTAACCTATAACATACCTCGTTCACTCTCCTCAGGACTTTAAATGGCCCCACAAACTGCGGACCCAGCTTCCGGCAGGGCAGGCGGAGGGGTAGGTTTCGGGTCGAGAGCCAGACCCTGTCCCCTGGTGCGAACACCGGGGCCTCACTGTGGTGACGGTCTGCGCCAACTTTCTGGCGCAGTACGGCGTGCTGAAGGTGGACGTGGGCGGCTTCCCAGGTTTCCTCCGCTTGCCGGAACCAATTGTCCAACCTTAGGAGCCTCGGTCTGACTCTGATGCCAAGGAGCCAGAACCGACTGATACCCTAATACACATTGAAAGGGAGAAAGGTTAGTGGAGGAGTGGCGGAGCAAGTTCTGGGCCATCTCTGCCCAGGCCACGAACGCAGCCCACTCCCCCGGACGGTCCTGGCAACAAGACTCCACCTGCCCATTACTCTCGGGATGAAAATCTGAGGTAAGGCTGACCGAGACCCCCAGACGCTCCATGAACGCCTTCCAGACCCTTGACGTGAACTGGGGACCCCGATCAGACACTATATCCTCAGGCACCCCTATAGTGCCGGAAGATGTGTGTAAACAGAGCCTCCGCAGTGTGTAGGGCCGTAGGGAGACCGGGCAAAGGGAGGAGACAACAAGACTTAGAAAAACAATCCACAACGACTAGGATCGTGGTGTTACCCTGTGAAGGTGGAAGATCGGTTAGGAAATCCACCGACAGGTGCGACCACGGCCGTTGTGGAACGGGTAAGGGTTGTAACTTACCTCTGGGCGGGTGTCTAGGAGCCTTGCACTGGGCACACACTGAGCAGGAGGAAACATAAACCCTCACGTCCTTAGCTAAAGTGGGCTACCAGTACCTCCATCAAGACAGCGCAACGTCCGACCGATCCCAGGATGACCAGAGGAGAGTGACGTGTGGGCCCAATAGATCAGTCGGTCGCAGACAGCAGACGGAATGTACAGACGCCCAGCTGGACACTGAGGGGGAGCGGGCTCTACACGTGACGCCCGCTCAATGTCCGTGTCCAGCTCCCACACTACCGGCGCCACCAAACAAGAGGCTGGGAGTATGGGAGTGGGATCCATGGGCCGCTCCTCTGTGTCATACAGCCAGGACATTGCGTCTGCCTTAACGTTCTGGGAGCCTGGTCTGTAAGAGAGGGTAAACACAAAACGGGTGAAAAACATGGCCCACCTTGCCTGGCGAGTATTCAGTCTCCTCGCCTCCCGGATCTACTCCAGATTGCGATGGTCAGTCCAGATGAGAAAAGGGTGTTTAGCCCCCTCAAGCCAATGTCTCCATCCCTTCAAAGCCTTGACGTCAGCCAACAGCTCCCGATACCCCACATCATAGTTCCGCTCCGCCGGGCTGAGCTTCTTCGAAAAGAAGGCACAGGGGCGGAGCTTCAGTGGTGTACCCGAGCACTGAGAGAGCACAGCTCCTATCCCAGCCTCGGATGCATCTACCTCCACTATGAACGGCAAAGAGGGATCCGGATGAGCCAACACAGGAGCCGAGGTAAACAGAGTCTTCAGGTGCCTAAAAGCCCTGTTCGCCTCAGCTGACCACTGCAAGCGCACCGGGTCCCCCCTTTAGCAGTGAGGTAATGGGAGCAGCTACCTGACCAAAACCATGGATAAACCTCTGGTAGTAGTTGGCAAACCCCAAGAATTGCTGCACCTCCTTCACCGTGGTGGGAGTCGGCCAAATATACATGGCTGCAATGCGGTCACTCTCCATCTCCACTCCTGACGAGGAAATAAGATGCCCTAGGAAGGAGACGGATTGTTGAAAGAACAGGCATTTCTCCGCCTTGACGTACAGGTCATGCTCCAACAGGCGACCAAGCACTTTGCGCACCAGGGAAAAAATGCTTGGCGAGTGTGATCAGAATGTCATCGATATACACCACTACACCCTGCCCGTGCAGGTCTCTGATAGTCTTCCAATCCTTTGTAGATGAGATTGACGGAGCATTCATCAACCCGTACGGCATGACGAGGTACTCACAATGCTCTGAGGTGGTACTAAATGCCTTCTTCCACTTACCATTTATCGCACAATCCCCCCGTCGATGGGGTGGTAATTAAGTCGCCTTCTTTTTTACAGAAAGCGAGAGCCAAATCGGCATATTCTGGGGGAATGCGCACGGTGGAGACCTGACTTTCCACCGTAGTAGCACCAACGGAAACCCCTATACACCTACCTTAGCATTCTCGCGACCACCCCGTGAGAGCCCTCTTTGGCCAAGAAACAGTGGGGTTATGACAAGCTAACCAGGGTAGTCCCAGCACCATGGGATACGCAGGAGAGTCAATAAGAAAAAGACTAATATTTTCCGTGTGACCCCCCTGCGTTACCATACTCAAAGGAGCGGTGCCCTCCCTGATAAACCCTGACCTTAATGGTCGACTATCTAAGGCGTGAACTGGGAAAGGTACATCCACGGGAACAATGGGGATCCCTAAACTATGAGCTAACACTTTATTAATGAAATTCCCAACCACGCCTGAATCTACTAGCGCCTTATGCTGGGAACGCGGGGAACGCGGGGAAAAAAGTGACAGAAACAAACATATGTACAACAGAGGGCTCTGGGTGAGAATGGTGCCTTCTCACCTGGGGTGTCGCAAGAGTGCCCTGCCTGCTGCCTCGATTCCCCGAGGAACCAACCTGGCACCGACCAGCAGTGTGACCTCTGCGACCACATATGGTGCACGAGCGGGAACCCCCTCTGGTCTCCCTACGCACCATCCCTCCCAGCTCCATGAGTATCGGAGAGGGGGTGCGGGAGGCTGGAACAATCAGATCTGGATGTCCGCGAGTAGCCAGCAGGTTGTCCAGCCGGATGGACAGGTCCACCAGCTGGTCGAAGGTGAGGGTGGTGTCTCTGCAGGCCAGCTCCCGACAGACGTCCTTGTGTAGACTACAGCGGTAATGGTCGATCAGGGCCCTGTTGCTCCATCCAGTGCCGGCAGCCAGGGTCCTAAACTCCAGAGCAAACTCCTGGGCGCTCCTCGTCTCCTGTCTCAGATGGTAGAGGCACTCACCCGTCGCTCTGCCCTCGGGTGGGTGGTCGAATACTGCCGGAAACGCCGGGTGAACTCCTCAAAATGGTCCAACGCCGCATCTACCTCTCCACACACAGCGCTGGACCACTCCAGGGCTTTCCCGGCGAGGCACGAAACGAGGGCGAAACTCTTCTCACAGTCTGATGGAGCTGGGTGGACCGTGGCCAGGTAAAGGCTTGTTGGAGGTTAAAACCCTGGCAGTTGGCAGCACCTCCGTCGTACCCCTGTGGCATGGATAGACGGATCCCACTGGGTTCAGGCGGGAAAGGGGCGCTCAGGATAGACCCCGGTTGTGCTGGTGGAGGCGCTGGAAAAACTCTGTTTCTCCCAGCGGTCCATATTATGGACAACGCGATCCATGGCGGTGCTCAGATAGTAAATTTGTACGTATGTTCCTGGACGCGCTCCTCCACCTCCATGGCCGGGGTACCTTCTCCTGCTGTCCTCATATATTGGTCAGAGATTCTGTCATATACGTGTGTATAGGTGGCAGGGAAGTCAGGCGCAGGAGAATCAAACTTGATAAAATGGAGTAGTTTAATAACTTAAAAACATGGCTCCAAAACCATGGCAATAATCAAAACAAAGTGGGTACGAGAGCCCGTCGTGCACCAACACAAACAACACGATAAATGAACAACGAACAATCTCTGACAAGGACATGAGGGGAAACAGAGGGTTAAATACACAACAGGTAATGAATGGGATTGGAAGCAGGTGTGTAGGAAGACTAGACAAAACCGTAACACAGAGGATAAGTTCATTAGAGTTACCACCTCAGAAATTGCAACCCAAATAAATGCTTCACAGAGTTCAAGTAACAGACACATCTCAACATCAATTTTGCTCCATCAGATGACCTCAACCCAATTGAGATGCTTTTTGGATGAGTTGGACTGCTGAGTGAAGGAAAAGCAAGCCAACAAGTGCTCAGCACATGTGAGAACTCCCTCAAGACGGTTGGAAAAGCATTCCAGGTGAAACTGGTTGAGGGAATGCCAAGAGTGTGCAAAGCTGTCAAGGCAAAGGGTGGGTACTTAGAAGAATGTAAAATATAAAATATATATTGATTTGTTTAACACATTTTTGGTTACTACATGATTTCATATGTGTTATTTAATAGTTTTGATGTCTTCACAATTATTATACAATGTAGAAAATAGTAAAATAAAGAAAAACCCTTGAATGAGTAGGTGTGTCTAACCTTTTGACTGGTACTGCCCCACCATCCCTTAATGACAGGTCGCCACTGATTCAGATTCAGTTTTCGAAATTCAGATTCAAAACCAGAGACAGCATCCTGGTACTTTGCCAGCCAGGAAAGGCAGAGGACATTCAGTGATTGTCATTGAGCATACTTTTAGCCAGTTGATTGATGTATCAATTACTGTCCGCGCTCATCTCGGTCCCGGCCAGTCATCTCTGCCATTTTGGAGCGTATACCATACATTTTCAAGTCTATTCACTTTCTCATGCAGCAATCAGGCTCCTACAATTTTCTTGCCATCTTTGTTTTACTGTGATGGGCTCATGCTTTACCGATACACCATACCGGCACTATTTATTTTGCCGGTGCTCTGTACCGGACCGTACTGGCTTATTTTCACCCCATGAGTATAACCACATACTGTATGTTGAGGACATATAAGATGGCTTGATAACTTGTTTCTGTAATGTTCTCTCTACACTCTTAGAAAAAGGTGACATCTATGTTCTTCGGCTGTCGCCATAGGAGAACCCTTTGAAGAACCGTTTTTTTGCTTCCATTTAGAACTCTTTTGGGTTCCATGTAGAACCCGTTCTACAGAGGGTTCTACATGGAACCATAAAGGGTTCTACCTGGAAGCAAAGATAGTTTTTATCTGGAACCAAAAAGGGTTCTCCTATGGGGACAGCCGAATAACCCTTTTGGAATCCTTTTTTCTAAGAGTGTAGGCAAGGAAGGGAAAGAAGAGTCATTTAGAGTGATTGAAATCCATCTGTTGAATGGCAATAATTTCTCACTTCCATTCTCCAAAGACAGAATGGCTACCATGGTTTCATCCATATGAGGTGGTGTGTGTGTGAGTGAGAGAGATCAAGAAAGAGTGATATGGCTGTCAGCGGCATGGGGAGGTTGGCTATGCTCTTACTCATCTATTCTGAACTGAGACCTGCTTCTCAGAATGACGAGGAGGTTAATTGCTGATGAGTGCTGCCTTGACAGCCTTATGCCATCCATTTATGAATTCTGACATGGAGGATGGGGTCTTCCTGGGGCATACATCTTTACACCTACATTATACATTTAAAGAAATGTTCTTAATATAATTGTCATTTTTTGGGGGTGGCGGCATATAGTGAAAACACTGCACAGACACACACAGACAGACACACACACACACAATCCTCTGCTTCTGCCTAGGCGGAATCACAGAGCTCGCCTTGAGTGGTCCTCTTGCCTTGGGGAGTAGGGTAGTGGGGACATTGATGATGAGTGGGGACTACAGCAGTTACTAACCCTATCGAGGTCAGGTGTTGTACTCACAGTTGATAAGAGACTGGAGCAGTAACAGTAACAGGTGAACTAACAGTAACAGGAGCAGTAACAGGTGTAGTACAAGTAACATGAACAGTAACAGGTGAACTAACAGTAACAGGATCAGTAACCGTAACAGGTGCAGTAACCGTAACAGGAGCAGTAACATTAACAGGAGCATTAACAGGAGCAGTAACATTAACAGGAGCAGTAAAATTAACAGGAGTAGTAACAGGAGCAGTAGAAATAGCAGGAGATTGGAGAAACAGGAGCAGGAGACCAGCCAGGTATAAGATACATGAGCAGGAGCAGTAATAGCAACAGAAACAGTAACAGGAGAACTAACAGTAACAGGAGCAGTAACAGGAGTGGTAACATGAATAGTAACCAGAGCAGTATCAGTAACAGGAGCCATAACAGTAACAGGAGCAGTAACAGTAGCAGTAACATGAGTAGTAACAGGAGCAGTAACAGAGGCAGTAACAGTAACCATATCAGGAGTAATAACAGGAGCAGGAACAGTAACAGGAGCAGTAACAGTAATATTAACAGGAGCAGTAACAGTAATAGGAGCAGTTGCTGTAACAGGAGTTGTAACAGTAACAGGAGAAGTAAAAGTAACAGGAGTAGCAACAGAGGCAGGAGCAGTAACAGTAACAGGAGTAGTAACAGGAGGAGTAACAGGAGCAGTAACAGTAACATTATCAGGAGTAATAACATATGCAGTAACAGTAAAAGTAATAGGAGTAGTAACAGTAACAGGAGCAGTAACAGTAGAGGTATCAGGAGTAGTAACAGGAGCGGTAACAGGAGCAGTAACAGAAGCAGTAACAATAACCGTAACCGTATCAGGAGTAATAACAGGAGCAGGAACAGTAACAGGAGCAGTAACAGTAATATTAACAGGAGCAGTAACAGTAATAGGAGCAGTAACAGTAACAGGAGCAGTAACAGTAGAGGTATCAGGAGTAGTAACAGGAGCGGTAACAGGAGCAGTAACAGAAGCAGTAACAATAACCGTAACCGTATCAGGAGTAATAACAGGAGCAGGAACAGTAACAGGAGCAGTAACAGTAATATTAACAGGAGCAGTAACAGTAATAGGAGCAGTTGCTGTAACAGGAGTTGTAACAGTAACAGGAGAAGTAAAAGTAACAGGAGTAGCAACAGAGGCAGGAGCAGTAACAGTAACAGGAGTAGTAACAGGAGGAGTAACAGGAGCAGTAATAGTAACATTATCAGGAGTAATAACATATGCAGCAACAGTAAAAGTAATAGGAGTAGTAACAGTAACAGGAGCAGTAACAGTAGAGGTATCAGGAGTAGTAACAGGAGCGGTAACAGGAGCAGTAACAGAAGCAGTAACAATAATAGTAGCAGTAACAGCAGCAGTAAAAGGAGTAGTAACAGTAACAGGAGTTGTAACAGGAGTAATTAAAGTAACATGACTAATAACAGTAACAGTATCAGGAGTAATAACAGGTGCAGTAACATTAACAGGAGCTGTAACAGTAGCAGTTGCAGGAGTAGTAGCAGTATATGGAGTAATAACAGGTGCAGTAAAAGGAGCAGTAACAGTAGCATGAGTCGTAACAGGAGTAGTTAAAAGTAACATGACTAATAACAGTAACAGTATCATTAGTAATAACAGGTGCAGTAACAGTAACAGGAGCATTAACAGTAACAGGAGCAGCAACAGTAACATTATCAGGAGTAGTAACAGTAACAGTAACAGGAGCAGTAACAGTAACAGGAGCAGTAACAGTAGCAGTAACATGAATAGTAACAGTAGCAGGAGTAGTAACAGTATCTGGAGTTAAAGCAGGTGCAGTAACAGGAGCAGTAACAGTAACATTAACAGGAGCTGTAACAGGAGCAGTAACTGTAACCGGAGTAGTAACAGTAACCGGAGCAATAACAGTAACCGGAGCAGTAACCGTAACAGGAGCAGTAACCGTAACAGGAGCAGTAACCGTAACAGGAGTAGTAACCACACAGGAGCAGTAACAGGAGCAGTAAAATGAACAGGAGTAGCAACAGTAACAGGAGCTGTAGAAGTAGCAGGATATTTGAGAAACTAGAGAGGTAGCAGGAGACCAGACAGGTATAAGTTACATGAGCAGTAGCAGGAGCAGTAACAGCAACATAAACATTAACGTGAGAACTAACAGTAACAGGAGTAGTAACTGTAACAGTAACAGGAGTAGTAACATGAATAGTTACAGGAGCCATAACAGTAACAGGAGTTGTAACTGTAACAGGAGTAGTAACAGGAAACGTAACAGTAAAAGTATCAGGAGTAGTAACAGTAACAGGAGCAGTAACAGTAATAGTAGCAGTAACAGGAGCAGTACCCGTAACATGAGTAATTAAAGTAACATGACTAATAACAGTAACAGTATCAGGAGTAATAACAGGTGCAGTAACCATAACAGGAGTGGTAACAATACCAGGAGCAGTAACAGTGACAGGAGCAGGAGAGGTATCAGGAGTAGTAACAGTAACAGGAGCAGTACTATGAGCAGTAACATTAGCAGGAGCTGTAACAGGAGCAGTAGCATGAGTAGTATCATTATCTGGAGTAATAACAGGTGCAGTAAAAGGAGCAGTAACAGTAGCATGAGTCATAACAGGAGTAGTTATAGTAACATGACTAATAACAGTAACATTGTCAGGAGTCGTGACAGGAGCAGTAACCGTAACAGGAGCATTTACAGTAACATGAGCAGTAACAGTAACATTATCAGTAGTAATAACTGATGCAGTAACAGTATAAGTAATAGTAACAAGAGCAGTAACAGGAGAGGTATCACAAGTAGTAACAGTAACAGGAGCAGTAACAGGAGAGCAGGATAACTAACAGTAACAGGAGTAGTAACATAAATAGCATCAGGAGCAGTAACAGGAGCAATAACAGGAACAAGAGCAGTAACGAGTAGTAACAGTAACAGGAGTAGTAATAGGAGTAGCAGCAGTAACAGGAGCAGTACTAGTAACTGTATTAGGAATAATAGCAGGAGCAGTAACAGGAACAGGAGCAGTAACAATAATTGTAATAGTAGCAGGAGCAGTAACCGTAGCAGGAGCAGTAACCATAACAGGAGCAGTAACATTAACAGGAGCAGTAAAATGAACAGGAGTAGTAACAGGAGCAGTTGAAGTAGCAGGAGTTTGGAGAAACTAGAGAGGTAACTGTAGCAGGAGGTGTATGTTACAGGAGCAGTAACAGGAGGACTAACAGTAACAGGAGTAGTGTCAGGAGCAGTAACAGTAACAGAAACAGTAACAGGAGAACTAACAGTAACAGGAGAGGTAACAGGAGTAGCAACATGAATAGTAACAGGAGCAGTATCAGTAACAGGCGCAGTAACAGGAGAGAAAGAACTAACAGTAACAGGAGTAGTGTCAGGAGCAGGAGCAGTAAAAGTAACAGTAGCAGTAATAGGAACAGTAACAGTAGCAGTAAAATGAGTAGTAACAGTAACAGGAGCAGTAACAGTGACATGAGCAGTAAATGTAACAGTAGCAGTAATAGGAGCAGTAGCAGTAGCAGTAGCAGTAGCAGTAAAATAAGTAGTAACAGTAACAGGAGTCGTAACAGGAGTAGTGAAAGTAACATGACTAATAACAGTAACAGTATCAGGAGTAATAACAGGTGCAGTAACAGTAACATTATCAGGAGTAATAACAGATGCAGTAACAGTAAAAGTAATAGTAGTAGTGACAGTAACATGAGCAGTAACAGTAACATTATCAGGAGTAATAACAGATGCAGTAACAGTAAAAGTAATGGGAGTTGTAACAGGAGCAGTAACATTAACAAATCAAATCAAATGTATTTATATAGCCCTTTGTACATCAGCTAATATCTCAAAGTGCTGTACAGAAACCCAGCCTAAAACCCCAAACAGCAAGCAATGCAGGTGTAGAAGCACGGTGGCTAGGAAAAACTCCCTAGAAAGGCCAAAACCTAGGAAGAAACATAGAGAGGAACCAGGCTATGTGGGGTGGCCAGTCCTCTTCTGCCTGTGCCGGGTGGAGATTATAACAGAACATGGCCAAGATGTTCAAATGTTCATAAATGACCAGCATGGTCAAATAATAATAATCACAGGCAGAACAGTTAAAACTGGAGCAGCAGCACGGCCAGGTGGACTGGGGACAGCAAGGAGTCATCATGCCCGGTTGTCCTGGGGCATGGTCCTAGGGCTCAGGTCCTCCGAGAGAGAGAAAGAAAGAGAGAATTAGAGAGAGTATACTTAAATTCACACAGGACACTGGATAGGACAGGAGAAGTACTCCAGATATAACAAACTGACCCTAGCCCCCCCGACACATAAACTACTGCAGCATAAATACTGGAGGCTGAGACAGGAGGGGTCAGGAGACACTGTGGCCCCATCCGATGACACCCTCGTACAGGGCCAAACAGGAAGGATATAACCCCACCCACTTTTCCAAAGCACAGCCCCCACACCACTAGAGGGATATCTTCAACCACCAACTTACCATCCTGAGACAAGGCCGAGTATAGCCCACAAAGATCTCCGCCACGGCACAACCCAAGGGAGGGCGCTAACCCAGACAGGAAGATTACATCAGTGACTCAACCCACTCAAGTGACGCACCCCTCCTAGGGACGGTATGAAAGAGCCCTAGTAAGCCAGTGACTCAGCCCCTGTAATAGGGTTAGAGGCAGAGAATCCCAGTGGAAAGAGGGGAACCGGCCAGGCAGAGACAGCAAGGGCGGTTCGTTGCTCCAGAGCCTTTCCGTTCACCTTCCCACTCCTGGGCCAGACTACACTCAATCATATGACCCACTGAAGAGATGAGTCTTCAGTAAAGACTGAAAGGTTGAGACCGAGTTTGCGTCTCTCACATTGTTAGGCAGACCATTCCATAAAAATGGAGCTCTATAGGAGAAAGCCCTGCCTCCAGTTGTTTGCTTAGAAATTCTAGGGACAATTAGGAGGCCTGCGTCTTGTGACCGTAGCGTACGTGTAGGTATGTACGGCAGGACCAAATCAGAGAGATAGGTAGAAGCAAGCCCATGTAATGCTTTGTAGGTTAGCAGTAAAACCTTGAAATCAGCCCTTGCCTTGACAGGAAGCCAGTCAAGGGAGGCTAGCACTGGAGTAATATGATCAAATTTTTTGGTTCTAGTCAGGATTCTAGCAGCCGTATTTAGCACTAACTGAAGTTTATTTAGTGCTTTATCCGGGTAGCCGGAAAGTAGAGCATTGCAGTAGTCTAACCTAGAAATGACAAAAGCATGGATTAATTTTTCTGCATCATTTTTTAACAGAAAGTTTCTGATTTTTGCAATGTTACGTAGATGGAAAAAAGCTGTCCTCAAAAGAGAGATGTAGTTCTTCAACAGGTGCTGTAACAGGTACAGTAGCAGGAGTAGTAACAGTATCTGGAGTAATAACAGGTGCAGTAACCACAACAGGAACAGTAACAGGAGTAATAACAGGTGTAGTAACAGTAGCACTAACAGTAACATGATCAGTAACCGTAACAGGGTCAGTAACAGTAACAGGTGCAGTAACAGTAACAGTGACAGGAGCAGTAACAGTAAAATTAACAGAAGCAGTAACATTAACAGGAGCAGTAACAGGTGTAGTAACAGTAACAGGAGCAGGAACAGTAACAGTAACAGGAACAGAAACAGTAACAGGAGTAGTAACAATAACATGATTGGTAGCATGAGTAGTAATAGGAACAGTAACAGACCCTGTACAATAGAGCTGATGATGGAGTTCAGGCTTCCTGTGTAGAGATGTCTACATGCTGGAGGTGGTGTGGGTGTGTGGTGGAGGGAGGAAAGTGCTGCAGTCTCACCACTCTGTCTCCATCCTAGCCAATGCTTCACCATGGATTGTAACATAATGGAGTACCAACTGTTTGCTAAAACCTGCACTTGAAAGTTGTGTCTAGTACTGTGTAGAGAGTGTGTGGGCTAGTGCTGGTGAAGCAGCGTCCTATTTTAAAGTTTCAAAACTAAACAGTGATTAAAATAATAATGAGTGTATTTATATAACTGTTGAGTGAGTTCACTAAGGGGTTATGCTACAGTATGAGTGCTGTTAGGCACTCTATCTAGCTGTAGCGTCCTGTTGGAAAGTTTTGGAGTGTGTCGGCCGGCAGTAGCGAGGGGAAAAAGCGAGAGGGATGGAGTCAGGGAGAGTCAGCATGTAGGAGGAGAGGGCCTGAGGCACAGCGGCTCTAATCTAAGCAGGGTGAGACTCTCCACTCCTCCACTTCTGTTTACACCACCCCTCTCTATTCACTCCTCTCTCTCATCCCTCTGTCTTTCTGCCATAAAAACACAGAGAGAATAACAACTTCCCCAAAGTAAAGGTGCGCCTAGCCATCCCTGTTGTACACACGGTGCATTGGAAGAGTTAGTGGGCGGACTCAGCTATGCTAGTGGTAAACATGCAGGGTGGCATATCCTGTGGCGATAATCGATCAGAACCTGTGTCTCGCTTTAAGACTAGAAAATATTGTTTTAGCCAATATGTTTGAGTTATTGTATTGAAGTTAAGTTTCATGTCTGTTTCACATGAGAAACATTAAGGGCATACATACTCAGTGGTAAATCTAAATGGAAACCGGTCCTCAAAGTTAATTTATATTGATATTGATGCCATTATGCAGATTCTCTGCGCAAGACAAGTTTTCATTCTTCCTCATAGGTTTAGATAGAATGTGACCTGTAGATGGCCTTGGAAAACATCTGTCAGCCAATGAGATAACAGAGAGGATTCTCATGACTTTCCATGGCTGCTGCTGGAACAGTCAGTCTGCAGCTTTATGCCTTTGAGAAATGAGATTTTGTGATTAGCATATATATGAGCGCCTTGGTTACACCGCTTAGGCCCTTCTGCAGCAAAACAGAGTTTTCATTTGCAGTGATTTGTGTTGGATAGTCTGCCGGTAGAGTAGAGATGAGTGAGACCTCTCTTATAACCTATAATACACACGCACGCACACACACATACACACACATATACCTAGTGTATGTGAGATGTGCGAGGAGACCTCTCTTGTGACTCAGTCTTGACTGCGTTCTGAACCAGGAGCTATAGTAAGGAGGCAGGACACAGGATGTAGGGTGTAGGGCTGGGAAGAAGAGGATGAATTAGAGGATGAGAGATTACATAATGTTGGGTTGTTAGCTTAATGCTGCAGAGATACTCAGTAGTATTCCACTTAGTTGGATTATAATTCAAATGTGGTTTGTTCAGGATTTTCAGGATATTCAACATCATGGAGGTGATTTCCCATAACAGGAGCTGTAGGCGACATTAAATGCTATTTTCTGCCATGCAAATTATTCCCTTCCTTTTATTTTTTGTATTTTTTTACCCCTTTTTCTCCCCCACGTGGTATCCAATTGGTAGTTACAGTCTTATCTCATCGCTGCAACTCCCGTATGGACTCGGGAGAGGCGAAGGTCGAGAGCTGTGCGTTCTCAGAAACACAACCCAACCATTCCGCACTGCTTCTTGACACAATGCCCACTTAACCCGAAACACTGTACACCTGACGACGCTCGGCCAATTGTGCAATTATTCCCTTCCTACATTATAGATTACTTATTTATATTTTTCACATTCATGTACAGCTAGCTATAAAGGTGAGTGAGGAAAGTATGTGTCTGCTAGCTTCAGTCCAGCTGAGAGCTGATAGTGTGTCTGTATGTCTGTACACAATAACTTCCTTGCTCTTGACGTTTATGAAAAGCCTCTATTGTAATGTTTCCGGGGCCACATCTTTGAGCCTCGCCAGACATCCATGAATCTCAATGTGCTTCCTCCACTGTCTCCTGACCCTCTCCATTTCTGCCATATCCCCACCAGGAGCCACTCACTCTACCAAAAAAACACCCTGTAATATCCTCCAACGTCTTCCCTGATAACTTTGATACTGACCACAATGGAGCATCTCTTCTGTCTGTTTATTGTCCTACCTGCCTGTGTACTGTATGTCCTTGGAATGTGGCTGATGGGTCACATTTACTATGTACTTTGGGGGAAAACATGTTTTACATAATCTATGTGTAGGCCTATATAGCCATACAATATGTTAGATATAAACGCGTTTCATTCACACATATTTACATCTATCCAGTACCTTTGGTGGTGGATGAGATGAGTTTCCCTGCTATGTGTCCAGTCAGTAGGAGTTAGGAGAACGTATATGGAGGGGAGTGGTGACAGCGAGACTGTAATGAGCTGAGGGCAGAACAGAGGAGAGGAGAGGACCCAGCTGTCTCACCATTCCTTCAAAGGCCCTTTGATGCCTGTTTAAGCTGGAGCCATATTAGGAGAGATGTGCTTATGCCTCTGACAGTCTCCAGCTCCTTTGTCGCTCTTTTTCTGTCTCTCTCACTCTCTGCCTTTCCCTTTCCTCTCCTCATGTTTCTGTCTCACTCTCTTTCCCTGCCTATCCCACTCTCTAACTTTCTCTCTCGCTCTCTCTGCCTCCATATCTCACTCTATTTCTCTACCTCTCTGTCTCTCTTTCATTCTGTCTCCCTCCATCCATGTCCCTCTTCCATCCTTTGTTGGCTGTGCCCATGTGAGAGCAGGTTATTTTAATTAGAGATCATTAAGGCCGGGCCTCATTGTTAAAGGAGAGCTCCAGTGATAGTGCTAGGTGTCCTCTGATAGGTCCTGTTCTGTATAGCATCAGCTCATTAAGACAGCGGAGACTGGAGAAAGAGGCCTGAAGGAAGATCGCTTTAAATAGAAATTAATCTCTATTATTGAATTGGGGCCCAAGGCCCATCTATGTGCCTAGTTTTTTCCTCCATTGTGGCTGTATAGGAGGCTGCAGGCCTTGCGTCACCTGGCATGTCTCATTGTCATTGACGGTTATGTAAAAAATAGAGCTGAGGGATCCTTTAGGGATGAAATGAGTAAAATGACTAATGGCTGGAAATAGCTTTTAATAGGGCCTACAGAGCTCTTGTTCCCTAAAAGACCCTGAATGATTCTCATCTTCAGTCTTTTTTACAACCTGGGATGAAATCCATTAGTGATGCCTGACTGCAATTAATCCATTAGTCATGTCTGGACGTAGTTACATCAAGGGCTCTTCTTATCATCAAAAGTAAAGCCTTACCTAATAATGGTTAGGCTTACCTCATAAGGAATCAGTAAGGTACATACATTTTCCAACCAGAAGCCATAGAGCGGGACACTAATCCAGACGTTTATAAGAAATCCCGTTACACCCTTAGACAAATCATCAAACAGGAAAATCGTCAATACAGGACCAAGATCGAATCCTACTACACTGGCTCTGACGCTCGTCCGATGTGGCTGGGCTTGCACACTATTATGAATTACAAAGGGGAGGCCAGACACGAGCTGTCCAGTGACGCAAGCCTACCAAACAACCTAAGTACCTTCTATTCTCGCTTCGAGGCAAGCAACACTGAACCATACATGAGAGTACCAGCTGTTCTGGACAACTATGTGATCATGCTTTTCTTAACCGATGTGAGTAAACAGGTTAACATTCACAATGCAGCAGGGTCAGATGGATTACCAGTATGCGTACTCCGAGCATGCGCTGACCAGCTGGCAAGTGTCTTCACTGACATTTTCAACCTCTCTTTACCCAGTCTGTAATAGCAACATGTTTCAAGCAGACCAGCATAGTCCCTGTGCCCACAAACTCTCAGGTAAACTGTCTAAATGACTATCTCCCTGTAGCATTCACATCTGTAGACCCACTCCAATTCGCATACCGCCCCAACAGAACCACAGATGATGCAATCTCTATTGCACTCCACACTGTCCTTTCCCACCTGGACGAAAGGAACACCTACATGAGAATGCTGTTCATTGACTACAGCTCAACGTTCAATACTATAGTGCCCTCCAAGCTGATCACTAAGCGAAGGACCCTTGTATTAAACACCTCCCTCTGGAACTGAATACTGGACTTCCTGACGCGCCCGTCCAGGTGGTGAGGGTAGGCAACAACACATCCACCACGCTGACCCTCAGCATGGGGGCCTCTCAGGGGTGCGTGCTTACTAGTCTCCTGTATTCCCTGTTCACCCATGGCTGCGTTGCCGCGCACAACTCCAACACCATCATTTAAGTTTGCCGATGTCACAGCGGTAGTAGGCCTGATCACCGACGATGATGAGACGGCCTACTGGGAGGAGGTCAGAGACCAGGACAACAACCTCTCTCTCAACATCAGCAAGACAAAAGAGCTGATTGTGGACTACAAGAAATGGGGGGCCAAGCACGCCCCCATTCACATCGACGGTGCGGTAGTGGGGCGGGTCGAGAGCTTCAAGTTTCTCAGTGTCCACATCACTAAGGACCTATCATGGTCCAAACACACCAACACGGTCGTGAAGAGGGCACAACAATGCCTCTTCCCCTTCAGAAGGTTTAAAAGATTTGGCATGGGCCCTCAGATATTCAAAAAGTTATATAGCTGCACCATCGAGAGCATCTTGACTGGCTGCATCACCGCTTGGTATGGCAACTGCTTGGCATCACCGACAACGATGAGACGGCCTATAGGGAAGGAGTTCAGAGACCTGGCCGTGTCGTGCCAGGATAACAGCCTCTCCCTCAAAGTGAACAAGACAAAGGAGATGATTGTGGACTACAGAAAAAGGAGGACCGAGCACGCCCCCATTCTCCTCGACGGGGCTGTAGTGGAGCAGGTTGAGAGCTTCAAGTTCCTTGGTGTCCACAACATCAACAAACTATCATGGTCCAAACACACCAAGAAATTTGTGAAGAGGGCATGACAAAGCCTATTCCCCCTTAGGAGACTGAAAATATATGGCTTGGGCCCTCAAATCCTCAAAAAGTTCTACAGCTGCACCATTGAGAGCATTCTGACTGGTTGCATTACTACCTGGTATGGCAATTGCTCAGCCTCCAACCGCAAGGCACTACAGAGGGTAGGACGTAAGGCCCAGTACATCACTGGGGCCAATCTTCCAGCCATCCAGGACCTCTATTCTAGGCGGTATCAAAGGAAGGGCCCTAAAAATTGTCAAAGACTCCAGCCACCCTACTCATAGACTGTTCTCTCTGCTACCGCATGGCAAATGGTATCGGAGTGCCAAGTCTAGGTCCAAAAGGCTTCTTAACAGCTTCTACCCCCAAGCCATAAGACTCCTGAACAGCTAATCAAATGGCTACCAAGACTATTTTCATTCACCTCACTCTTTTATTCTGCTGCTGCTACTCTCTGTTCATTATCTATGCATAGTCACTTTAACTCTACCTACATGTGCGTACCCAATTACCTCGACTAAAACCGGTGCCCCCGCACATTGACTCTGTACCGGTACACCATGTATATAGCCTCACTGTTATTTTACTGCTGCTCTTTTATTTTTTTTATATATTTTTTTTTACTTAAAACGTAGTATTTTTTTAAACTGTGTTGTTGGTTAAGGGCTTGTAAGTAAGCATTTCACTGTACGGTCTACACCTGTTTTATTCGGTGCATGTGACAAATAAAATTGGATTTACATCTACTCAGTACCTTTGGTTGTGGATGAGATGAGTTTCCCTGCTATGTGTCCAGGACCACAGCCACTCGAACCATGGCCTGTTCACCCCGCTACCTTCTAGAAGGCAAAGACTGAGAAAAAGCTTCAGGCCATCAGACTGTTAAATAGTCACCACTAGTGACCACTAGCTTCCGCCTGATATACTGCCCTGAATTTAGTCACTGTTACTAGCCGGCTATCACCCGGTACTCTACTCTGCACCTTAGCGACTGCTGCCCTGTGTACATAGTCATTGAACACTGGTCACTTTAATAATGTTTACATACTGTTTTACCCACTTCATATGTATATACTGTATTCTATTCAAGGCCCATCCTCTATACCTACTGCTGTACTCGCCTTTCCTATTGAAATACTGTCTATACACACCAACATATACAGAACATATTCATACTTTAGGAACACCTGCTCTTTCCATGACCAGGTGAATCCAGGTGAAAGCTATGATCCCTTATTGATGTCACCTGTTAAATCCACTTCAATCAGTGTAGATGAAGGGGAGGAGACAGGTTAACGAAGGATTTTTAATCCTTGAGACAATTGAGACATGGATTGTGTGTGTGTGCCATTCAGAGAATGAATGGGCAAGACAAAAGAGAAAGCACCTTTGAACTAGGTATGATAGTAGGTGTCAGGCGCACTGGTTTGTGTCAAGAACTGAAACGCTGCTGGATTTTTCACGCACAGCAGTTTGCCTTGAGTATCAAAAATGGTCCACCACACAAAGGACATCCAGCCAACTGTGGAAACATTGGCGTCAACATGGGCCAGCATCCCAGAGGAATGCTTTCGACACCTTGTAGAGTCCATGCCCCGACCAATTGAGGCTATTCTGTTATGTTATGTTTTGTACACTCAGTGTATATATATATATATATTCTGGACTCTGACATTGCTCGTTCTGATATTTCTTAATTTATTTATTTGTATTTTTTTTTTATTTGTGTGTATTGTTTTATATTGTTAGGTACACTGCACTGTTGGAGCATAAGCATTTTGTTGCACCTGCGATAACATCTGCTACAATTTGACTTGATTAGATTTTAGCACTGTAGGCAATGGATGCTATGGATGTCCTGTGGATATTTTAGACAGGTTCCAATGCATTCCCATAGAGATCACATTATTCATATGATTCTATAAGTAATTCTATGAGCGTACTATTCTTTAGAATAACGCTCTATTCAGCATGGGAAAATATTCCTATGGCTGATTTCTAATGTGTGTTGTGTTGCTATTCAGTTTGTCTGCAATGTTGACACCTTTGATCAATGACATGTCATTTGGGAGAAGTGTGACCTGTGTTTTTACCTGGTCTCTCTGCTCAGAATGTAGAGCATCTCTGTTCTCAACCTGGACTCAAGGGGTTGATGTAACATAGTGTAGCAAATCCAGGACTCTCCAATTAATATGATATGTAATGTTTCGTATGATACGTACTCATTTGTGGATCTCCATCATGCACTTTGAATGATATGTTACGAATTGGAATTAAAACAAAAAGTTACAAATTGCAATTCGTGAATGCTACAAATTGACAAAACTTGTATGAATTGATGTGTTACAAATTTGTTATAGGAAACATTGGCTAGGTGGCTAATGTAGTTGTAAAAATTCTAAAGTTGTCCGTGATAAGATTCAAACACGCAACCGTTGGGATGCTAGACGTTCACGTTATACACCCACCCATCCATCCTACTTTCATCTTTGCCGTAGGTAACCTTATGTAACATACAGTATCATACTCATTTTAGTATCCCAGATTTACATTTACTATATAGTACATCTAGTCTGAGACATGCTGCTGACTAAGTCTCTCCTGAGTGACATTAACTGCAGTCAATCAATAACACACAGCACTGCAGGGTTTAGATGGGAACTACAATAGCAGCTCTGGTGCTCAAGGCATCATCTCCCAGACACAGACAGCTGTAGGGGGAAAGGGGGTTAATCCAGTTGCCCAACTGAATGTATTCAACTGATATATGTCTTCTGCATTTAACCCAACCCCTCTAAATCAGAGAGGTGCAGGGGGCTGCCTTAATTGACATCCACGGCACCTGGGGAACAGTGGGTTAACTGCCTTGCTCGGGCAGAATGACAGATTTTTCCCTTTTCGGGGATTCAATCCAGCAACCTTCTGGTTACTGGCCCAACGCTCTAACCACTAGGCTACCTGCCACATGTTTTTAAGATGAGATCTGTGGTTTGTAAAATGACAGGTTTAATCCACCAGGGATGTGTCTTATCACATTCATATGATGGAGAGTCTTCACCATCACACAACTGTCATTTCCCCACAAACCTCTTCTGTCCATTTTTTATTTATCTTAACATTTCTCAACTAGGTGGCGAGTTGTAATCTCCCTGACAACCACTCGCGTACACTCATTCTTTCCCTCCCTCTTCTACTTTCTCTTCCCCTCTCCAACTCTCCGTCTTGCCTCATCTCCGTCCCTTTCATGCAGCACTCCTACAAGGGTGTGTGCGTGCGTGTGCATGTGTGTGTGGAGCTTTAAAGGCAATTCTCGGCTCAGCCAAGGCTGCATAGCACACACACTCATCTTTGTTGCTGGACAGAGAGGGAGGAGAAGATGGGGAGAGGGAGAGAGATGTTGAGAGAGGGGGTTTGAGTCAGACAGAGTGAAAAGACAAAGGACCAGCCTGGTGACACAACCATCAACCTGTCAATATAACACACACACACACATACACACACACAGACCTTCCTTAAGAAGCCATGAGAAGGGAGTTACAGTCCAATTAGCTCATATGAGGAGAGCTGTTGCTCATTTCTCATCATTCATTACTCAATACAACGGCAGAGAATCAATGCAATCAGAGCAGACAGCCCCAGTGGTCAGGAAGAGAGGAGAGGACTGGTAATCAGGGTGGGAACAGACACCTACCTACACAAGACACACACTCACGTGCACATACACAAACAAGCAAGTGTACTATACGCAACAAATACACACACACACACTCATAAAGAGCAGGATATTGGAGGCAGCTTTAGAGAATGATCAAGTGGTGACATCTATAAAAGGATGGATCTGTGAACATCTGAGGCAGCTGCATCTTAATTGGATTGCCTCCCTTATTAAAATGCTAGTAGGGTGGGCTGTCTCTCTTTTCCCTTTCTGTCTGTCGCTGTCTCTGCCCCTTTCTCTCACTTTCTCTCTTTCTCTTCCACTCTATCCCTTTCTCTCACTCTTTCTCTGTCCCTTTCTCTCTCACACACACTTTCACAAACTCTGTCTCACACCAGGCTGTCTCACACCAGGCTGTATCACTGTCATTGCTGTGTGTTCAGTAGTTGAAGCCCTAATTCCATCCTGGTAGCTGATGTTGTCTTTGGGTTCACTCTGCTGCCAAGCCACAACAATGCTGGATAGACTAAATCCCTATCGACTCAGTATATGACACTCAGCTTTAGAGAGCTGCATTGCTACACTGTATCCAGCCAATGTTAGATTGGCAAGTCTATTCGAGGGGAGGCAGAGGGGGAGGGAGAGGGGCAGCAGGGATAGACGAGGGGAACAGAGGATGAAGGGAGGGTAGAGGTCAGGTAATGCAGCTGGTGGTAATTTTCTATCAAGCTGCCTGGTGCCACAAATTGGGAGTGGTACAAACCCTGTTAGCCTCCTGCTCTCTAACTACAGTGACAGACCGGTGGAGAGGTTCCTATAGCAATCACATCTTCATTTAGGCTTCAGATACTCAATCAACTGACCCTACTATCAATCTCTTCCAATCAAAACACTCAGAAAGGGGATTGTTTTCTTTCATATGAGAGATTGATCAGATACTGCTTTTTACAAGTAGCAACGATATGTCCAGTATATATGGTACTGGTCAAAAGTTTGGACACACCTACTCGTTCATGGGTTTTTCAAAACTATGAAACAACACACATGGAACCATGTAGTAACCAAAAAGTGTTAAACAAATCCAAATATATTTTATATTTGGGATTCTTCAAAGTAGCCACCCTTTGCCTTGATGACAGCTTCAAATCATATGTAAACAAAGTGGCATAGTTTAAAGTGGCTAGTGATACATGTATTACATAAAGATGCAGTAGATGATATAGGGTACAGTATATACATATGAGATGAGTAATGTAGGGTATGTAAACATTATATTAAGTAGCATTGTTTAAAGTGGCTAGTGATATATTTGACATACATTTCCATCAATTCCCATGATTAAAGTGGCTGGAGTTGAGTCAGTGTGTTGGCAGCAGCCACTCAATGTTAATGGTAGCTGTTTAACAGTCTGATGGCCTTGAGATAGAAGCTGTTTTTCAGTCTCTCGCTTTGCACACTCTTGGCATTCTCCCAACCAGCTTCATGATGTAGTCACCTGGAATGCATTTCAATTGACAGGTGTGCCCTGTTAAAAGTTAATTTGTGGAATTTCTTTCCTTAATGCGTTTGAGCCAATCAGTTGTGTTGTGACAGGGTAGGGTTGGTATAGAGAAGATAGTCCTATTTGGTAAAAAACCAAGTCCATATTATGGCAAGAACAGCTCAAATAAGCAAAGAGAAACGACAGTCCATCATTACTTTAAGACATGAAGGTCAGTCAATCTGGAAAATGTCAAGAACTTTGAAAGTTTCTTCAAGTGCAGTCACAAAAACCATCAAGCACTATGATGAAACTGATTCTCATTAGGACCGCCACAGGAAAGGAAGACCCAGAGTTACCTCTGCTGCAGAGGATAAGTTCATTAGAGTTAACTCTATCTGAGATTTCAGCCCAAATAAATGCTTCACAGAGTTCAGGTAACAGACACATCTCAACATCAACTGTTCAGAGGAGACTGCGTGAATCAGGCCTTCATGGTCAAATTTCTGCAAAGAAACCACTACTAAAGGACACCAAAAATATGAAGAGACTTGCTTGGGCCAAGAAACACAAGCAATTGCCATTAGACCAGTCGACATCTGTCCTTTGGTCCGACGAGTACAAATTTCAGATTTTTGGTTCCAACTGCTGTGTCTTTGTGATATGCAGGGTAGGTGAACAGATCTCTGCATGTATGGTTCCCACCGTGAAGCATGGAGGAGGAGGCACACTAACCAGTATGGCTAACACAGCATTCCGCAGAGATTTTCCATCCCATCTGGTTTGCGCTTAGTGGGACTATTATTTGTTTTTCAATCGGACAATGACCCAAAACACACCTCCAGGCTGTGTAAGGGTTATTTGACCAAGGAGAGTGATGGAGTGCTGCATCAGATGATGTTCTATACAATCACCTGACCTCAACCCAATTGAGATGGTTTGGGATGAGTTGGACCGCAGAGTGAAGGAAAAGCAGTCAACAAGTGCTCAGCATTTTTGGGAACTCCTTCAAGACTGTTGGAAAAGCATTCCTCATGAAGCTGGTTGAGAGAATGCCAAGTGTGTGCAAAGCTGTCATCAAGGCAAAGGGTGGCTACTTTGAATAATCTCAAATATAAAATCTATTTTAGATTTGCTTAATACTTTTTTGGTTACTACATGATTCCATTTGTGTTATTTCATAGTTTAGATGTCTTCACTATTATTCTACAATGTAGAAAATAGTAAAAATAAAGAAAACCCTTGAATGAGTAGGTGTGTACAAACTTTTGACTGGTACTGTATATATATTATTCTCATATTTTTTCCCCTTTAAATTTTTGTATTTTTCATTCACTCCAGATACAAACGTATACATAGGAACAACAACTTACAGACACACAAACAATGACTACATCTCATCTGCCCAGACCCGCATGCTCACACCCCCATCCCTAGTTCCTGCATTATTGTTGGCCAGGTGGCCTTAAATTGTACCAATTCATTTTTCTCATCACCCATGCTATTTCAATATTTCAATAATAAATCATTATTTTTTTGTCGTGTCAATGTTGGCGGATTGATTGATTTCCACGTTTTTAGTGTGTTTTTTCAAGATAAGTGATGAGAAGAGAATCATCCAGCCCATTGGTATCTCACTATACCCATCTATGTCATGTCTTGAAATATGCAGACAGACAGATTAAAAGTAAGTTTACATTGTAATACTTCTGACAGACAACTTTCTAGTTCAAATCAAATCAATTTGTATTTGTCACATGCGCAGAATACAAAATGTGTAGACCTTACAGTGAAATGCTTACTTACAAGCCCTTAGACAACAATGCAGTTTTAAGAAAATACCTGAAAAAAGTAAGAGATAAGAATAACAAATAATTACAGAGCAGCAGTAAATAACAATAGCGGTGCTATATATAGAGGGTGCCGGTACAGAGTCAATGTGTGGGAGCACCAGTGTCGAGGTAATTGAGGTAGCATGTACATGTAGGTATAGTTATTGAAGTGACTATGCATAGATAATAACAGATATGCATAGATCATTCTGCCCACAATTTACGAACATTATAGCATTCCCAGAAAGCATGGATAATTGAGCCATTATTAGTTTTACACTTGTTACGTGACTCTGTTGTTGTGCAGTAAAATTTGTGAATTTTTTCTCTTGTATAATAAATTCTATATGCTCTGCAAAAAAAGAAGCGTCCCTTTTTCAGGACCCTGTCTTTCAAAGATATTTTTTTTAAACCAAATATCTTCATAGATCTTCATTGTAAGAGGTTTAAACACTGTTTCCCATGCTTGTTCAATGAACCATAAACAATTAATGAACACGCACCTGTGGAATGGTCGTTAAGACACTAACAGCTTACAGACGGTTGGCAATTTAGGTCACAGATGAAAACTAAAAGGCCTTTTGTACCGACTCTGAAAAGCACCAAAAGAAAGATGCCCAGGGTCCCTGCTCATCTGCGTGAACGTGCCTTAGGCATGCTGCAAGGAGGCATGAGGACTGCAGATGTCGCCTATGGGCACAAACCCACCGTCGCTGGACCAGACAGGACTGGCAAAAATTGCTCTTTACTGATGAGTCGTGGTTTTGTCTCACCAGGGGTGATGGTCGGATTCACGTTTATCGTCGAAGGAATGAGCGTTACACCGAGGCCTGTACTCTGGAGCGGAATCGATTTGGAGGTGGAGGGTCCGTCATGGTTTGGGGCGGTGTGTCACAGCATCATCGGACTGTGCTTGTTGTCATTGCAGGAAATCTTAACACTGTGCGTTACAGGGAAGACATTCTCCTCCCTCATGTGGTACCCTTCCTGCAGGCTCATCCTGACATGACCCTCCAGCATGACAATGCCACCAGCCATACTGCTTGTTATGTGCATGATTTCCTGCAAGACAGGAATGTCAGTGTTCTGCCATGGCCAGCGACGAGCCCGGATCTCAAACCCATTGAGCACGTCTGGGACCTGTTGGATCGGTGGGTGAGGGCTAGGGCCATTCCCCCCAGAAATGTCCGAGAACTTGCAGGTGCCTTGGTGGAAGAGTGGGGTAACATCTCACAGCAAGAACTGGCAAATCTGGTGCAGTTCATGAGGAGGAGATGCACTGCAGTACTTAACGCAGCTGGTGGCCACACCAGATGCTGCCTGTTACTTTTGATTTTGACCCCCCTTTGTTCAGGGACACATTATTCAATTTCTGTTAGTCACATGTCTGTCTCAGTTGTTGAATCTTGTTATGTTCGTACAAATATTTACACATGTTAAGTTTGCTGAAAATAAACGCAGTTGACAGTGAGAGGACGTTTCTTATTTTGCTGAGTTTATTAGTTTACACTGGATTAACTGTAATTTCATTAGTTATGCTCCAACTTTCCCTCCATCTTGTGCCAAGAACAGTTATGTTTAAGTCTTGGTGATGCTAAATGGCTGAGAGCGTGGTAGAAACTTATTTTGTTGAAACTGGAATTAAAGAGGGGGTGGCAGAATATCACTTTGGGGGGACCTAAATTACATTCCATCAGCGTTCTCTCGCTCGCTCGCTCACTCACTCACACTCTCTCTCTCTCCCACCTCCTAGTATTGACACTTGTTCAGCAGAAGATCCTCCTCTACCTGTCAGAAGGTCTATTTATAGAACTTAATTTGGCTGTGTTGTGTGCCGTGTTTGCCCTGTTTTTTGCAGTATTGCGATGTTTACAATGTGTGTGTGCTTGCAGTGTGAGCGGTGGCTCTGATAGCTCTGATAACAGTGCAGTAGTATCTAACAATTCACAGCAATACACAAATCTAAAAGCAATGTCGGAGTGGCATTGGCTAAAATACAGTAGAGTAGAATACAGTATATACATATGAGATGAGTAAAGCAGTATGTAAACATTATTAAAGTGACTAGTCTTCCATTATTAAAGAGGCCAGTGATTCCATGTCTATGTATATAGGGCAGCAGCCTCTAAGGTGCAGGGTTGAGTAACCGGGTGGTAGCTGGCTCGTGATGGCTATTTAACAGTCTGATGGCCTTGAGATAGAAGCTGTTTTTCAGTCTCTCGGTCCCAGCTTTGATGCACCTGTACTGACCTCTCCTTCTGAATGATAGCGGGGTGAACAGGCCGTGTCTCGGGTGGTTGATATCTTTGATGATCTTTTTGGCCTTCCTGTGACTGCGGGTGCTGTAGGTTTCCTGGAGGGCAGGCAGTGTACCCGTTGATTCGTTAGGCAGACTGCACCACCCTCTCAAGAGCCCTGCAGTTGCAGGTGATGCAGTCGCCGTACCAGGTGGTGTTACAACCCGACAGACAGGGTGCTCTCAATTGTGCATCTGTAAATGTTTGAGGGTCTTAGGGTTCAAGCCGAATTTCTTCAGCCTCCTGAGGTTGAATAGGCATTGTTACACCTTCTTCACCACACTGTCTGTGTGGGTGGAACAGTTCAGGTTGTCAGTGAAACTAATATCACATTTTGAATGATTTCCTCAATCAGCGTTTGGAATTGAGATTGAGAATGTAGTACCACAACCTTGATAGTGGGTCTGAGCTGTGTGTATAATACATATCCTGAACCATTTTAACATTCACTATGTAATCTGTAGACCAATGTATATAATTATTCTAACAAATACAGGTGTTCTTACCATGACTGTCAATATTGTTATATATCCATATGGTTTTGTATTTATGACACACAATGCAATATGGTGGATGTGGGCTAGTGATGCGCTGGTCAGTTGTTTGTTCACCTGTACCAGCCCACAACTGCTAATAAGCCATCTGTAACCTCCCGACTATATGTGATGAAGTGAAAATCTGGGGTCGGCACCCAACCCTGACCTACAAATAGGAAATGTGCTGTACAGTTAGAGATGGCAGAGGGATTATTGGACAGGCCTTTTAGATTGGCCTATGTTTCTCATAATTTCTAACATTTTGGTAGGCTATTTGGTGGTCAAGTTGTCTATAATTAAATAGCCTACATTCAGCTTCTCTTCTGTATACTAAATAGACCCTTGCTCACCAAAATAATGTAAGAAATCGCTGGGTGGGTCACAATTGAGACCAGCGACTCATCTGCAAGGGAGCCATGTGAACATGAACAAACAATAAATCATATCAATACAATAAATACAACAAGATTAATCAAAACAAACACAACTCTCACATATCACATCCCTTAAAACTGTCCAATGGAGACCAGTGAGTCTAACTTCAAGGTGACCTGAAGGTTATTCCACGAGCTGGGGGCATTAAAACTAAAATCATTTTCCCCCAGCTCAGTGGAGACCTGCAGAACCTCCAGAACCAGCCAGTCCAGAGAGCGGGTCTGACAATTGCTGAATCTGCAGTTAATACATGAGCTGAGTTAGAGGGGGGGGGGGGGAGTCACTTCATTTGCAAGAAGTAGCCAATGCTGGGCCCTTCTGGTAGTCAGAGACTCCCAGCCAACTATACAAAATGCAGTGATGTGTACGAAAATTGTCTCTAGTAGTAAAACGCAGTGCTGAATGAAAGACTGAATGTTACGGTTTTAAAGCAGAAGCTGCGGCTTGCGTGTAGATGATATCACCATAATCAAGTAATGGGAGGAGCGTTGCTTGAACAATCTTCCTTCTAGGGCAGGTAGCATGGCGGTTGAGAGCATTTGGTCACTGGTTCGATTCCCTGCGCCGACTAGGTGAAACATAATTCGATGTGCCCTTGAGCAAGTCACTTAACTCAAATTGCTCTTTTAAGTTGTTCTGGAAAAGAGCGTCTGTAATTGTAAAATATACTTTCCAAAGTAAGGTAGGATTTATTTCTATAACCTAATCTTAATTCTCAGCTGCTTTGTCTGTTTTTCAATGTGTGTTTTAAAAGAGAGCTTATCGTCTATTTTTAACAAAAACATTTTTTTACTTTTATTTAACTAGGCAAGTCAGTTAAGAACAAATTCTTATTTTCAATGACAAACTAGGAACAGTGGGTTAACTGCCTGTCCAGGGGCAGAACTACAGACCTTGTCAGCTCGGGGGTTTGAACTTGCAACCTTCCGGTTACTAGTCCAACGCTCCAACGCTAATTGTGTGGAACTTGCTGAATTTTGGCTCCCTTTAATGTGCACGTACTCAGGTCCTCAGGGTCAATATTACGAGACCTAGAGAACAACATACATTTGGTTTTATTAGCATTTAACACTAGTTTAAGATCAGTAAGCAATTTTTGAATTGAGTCAAAACCATGTTGAATTAATGAATTACCTGCTGTACTGAGGGGGCACAGGAGTAAGTATCTGTATTATCTGCGTAGAGATGAATGTTACAGGTGTTAACAGATAGACCAATATTATTTGTTTAAATAGTGAAGAGAGCAGGGCCTAAATTCTACCCCTGCGGCACACCTTTCGTAATATTGAGGAAACTACATTTGATATCGTCAGTAAGCACACATTGTGTCATGCCGTTAGACAGTTCTTGAACGAATTGCAAGTTGCCTGATCTAGGCCTATTTCAGACAACATTTGAACAGGTAAGGACTGGTCAACCATATCAAATTTCTTCAATGGGTCAATAAATAAAGCAGCCCAATGATTTTTATGGTCTAAACAATATAGGACATCATCTAAGACAAGTGTAGCCACTGAAACAGTGCTATGCCCAGGTCTAAAACCAGATTGGTGCTCAGTAAGAATAGAATGACAATTAAAACAAGTTCTAAGCTGAGAGTTGGCCAGGGACTCTTTGGCAAGGCAAGAACTTGGAAAATGGACAGTAGTTAGCGAAGTCAGAATGATCTCCGCCTTTGTGTAGGGGGAGGACTGAGGATAACCCCAGAAACAATTGTCAAGTAAAACATATAGCTTAGTGATTCTGCAATAAGTGGGGCAGAAAGCTGCAGCAAAAGGGATCAAGTGTGTCATCCCCAGTTCATAATTTTTTTACCTTTATCTTCAATAAGGCACTTAGTACATCATAGACATGAAATGGTTGAAATGAAAATGAGGGAAGTGTAGCTGGGAATGTATCTTTCTCTGCAACCTGGCTTGAGGTGGCTTGGAGGCATGAATGACTCCCTCTACTGGAATCAGTTTTCAGAAGCTATTTTATCAAATAGGTGGCCCGCTGAAGCGAAGTGGTTATTAAAAGCACCACAAATGTCCATCTGTTATGGGACCATAGCAGTGGCGGCCGGTGCCATTTAATTTGTGCTTCATGAGCATGGCCTTATTTCTATTACAGCATATTGGATGACTGTCATTCATATTCCATTCACCCAGCTCAATGTAACATCAATAGGTTTAGGCTACTACATGATACTCACATTTTCCCTGTACCCATCATGAGGTTGCTACAACCTAGCCTATGAATGAAAGTTTACAATGTGCTCAGTTCGAGAGAAGTTTGAGTAATCAAGGTGACAGAGAGTGACACATTCAATACCACCTTGCACACTCTTGCCTGCGTCTAGCTGATCTAGGGTGTAATCATTAGTCCTACAGTTGCAAATGAGAGTTTCTATTGGACAAATTCAGGTATGTGTATCCCTGTTTCTTTCTGTTTGCTTCCGATTGATAAACGTTTTTCAACAGAATCGGTGAAATGAGTTGACCCCTGATCACACGCAAACACAGTTCACTTTCATAGCAGCCATATACAGTAAAAACGTCATGATCACTTTGCTCCTTGTACTGTATATATGATTTCTTCTCACGACTATCTACGCGCTCTCCTCTTCTTATGTTTCCCCTTAATTTGTGGACTTTAGTGCACAAAACATCAGCTGTCTGCCTACATCATTGTCATACATTGTCATACATAGCTACTAGAACTAACACGTTTGTAAACCCACTACAATCATGCAGTACAGTCAGAAAGCAGTTTAGCAGTACACCGGCTGGATTCCCACAATTCTCAGATACACAGTTCAAGAAGTATGTTTATTTTGCTTTTGGAACAAGGGAGAGCCATTTCTCAAGAGTCTGAATGATTGCCAGTTTGTCACGATTGTCATAGGCATACTCGGACCTCCGTGTAGCGTGATCTGGGTTCCACATACTTTATTAGTGAAACAATAAAGAATAAACAATATGTGAAGCTCAAGCAGTGCTCACAGGCAACTACACAGAAACAAGATCCCACAAAACACAGTGGGGAAATGGCTGCCTGAAATGGCTGATCCCCAATCAGAGACAACGATAAACAGATGCCTCTGATTGGGAACCATACCAGGCCAACATAGAAATACACAACCTATAAGGAACACCCCCCCTAGTCACACCCCGACCTAACCAAAATAGAGAATAAAAAGGCCCTCTATGGTCAGGGAGTGACAGTACCCCCCACCAAAGGTGCGGACTCCGGCCGCAAAACCTGAAACCAACTGGGCAGGGTAGGGGGGGTGACTAGTGGCGGTGGCGGCTCCGGTGCGGGTCTTTGCCCCCGCCCAGACCACGGGTCCGGCCATGGGGCCGGGTAGAACACCGTGCTGGGCCTCAGCGTCGAGGAGGGCCATGGAGCTGAGTTGGCCGCCGTGCCTGGACTAGGCACCGGCGCAGAGGAAGGCTCCTGCCATGGAGTGGGACTGGCCGCCGTGCCTGGGCTGGGCACCGGCGCAGAGGAAAGCTCCTGCCCTGAAGCGGGACTGGACGCCGTGCCTGGGCTGGGCACCGGCGCAGAGGGAGGCTCCTGCTATGGAGTGGGACTGGACGCCGTGCCTGGACTGGGCACCGGCGCAGAAGAAGACTCTGGCCTTGGAGCTGGACTGGACGCCGTCCTTGGACTGGGCATCGATGCAGGGGAAGGCTCTGGCCATGGAGCTGGAGGTTCTAGACCGCAGACCGTAGCTGGAGGTTCGGGACCGTGGACCGTCGCAGGAGGTTCCGGACCGTGGACCGTCGCAGGAGGTTCCGGACCGTGGACTGTGGACCGTCGCTCTGGACTGTGGACCGTCGCCGGATGCTCTGGCCTGGGGACCGTCACCGGAAGCTCTGGACTGGGGACCGTCACCGGAAGCTCTGGACTGGAGATGCGCAATGGAGGCCCGAGTGCGTGGAGCCGGTACAGGTGGCACAGGACTGGTGACACGCACTTCAGGGTGAGTGCGGGGAGCAGGCACAGGACGTACCGCACTAGGAAGGCGCACTGGTGGCCTAGTGCGTGGAGCCGGGTACAGGTGGCACCGGACTGTGGAGGCGCACTGGAAATCTGGTGCGTATAGCCGGCACAAATTGTTCCGGAACGATGACACACTTCGCTTGGCGAGTGCGGGGAGCTAGCACAGGACATTCTGAGCTGTGGAGGCGCACTGGAGACCTGGTGCGTATAGCCAGCACAAATTGTACCGGAACGATGACACGCTTCGCTCGGCGAGTGCAGGGAGCTAGCACAGGACGTACTGAGCTGTGTAGGCGCACTGGAGACCTGGTGCGAAAAGCCGGCACAGTTTTAACCAGACTGCTAGCACGCTCCTCAGGATGAGTACGGAGAGCTGACTCAAGTGGCAGCAAACTGATAACACACTCCTTAAGGCGAATGTCGTGCATACATACACCAACCCAACAACTCTCTCATCTCTCTCTCCTTCAGTTTCTCCATCAGCTCACTGACGGTCTCTGACTCTCTCCATTCGCTGTCCTCCAGTTTCTCCCTCTTCTCCCAGACTGGCTCAATCCTCGGCTCCGCCGACCACCCCCTGTGCCCCCCCCCCAAAAAAGATTTTGGGCTGTCTTTTGGGCTTTCTATGTGGCCTCGAATCCTGGCTCCGTCGCTGTCCTCACTTCTCTCCTTGCATCTGCTTCCACGGAAGGCTTTCGTCTCCTGCCATAATTTCCTCCCAAGTCCAGGATGTCCTCTCCTCCTTTATCTCCTCCCAAGCCCAGGATACCTTCTCCTCCCGGGCACGCTGCTTGGTCTTGTTGTGGTGGGATCTTCTGTCACGATCGTCGTTGTAATCATACTCAGACCAAAGCGCAGCGTGGAATCGGTTCGACATCTTTTTATTTATAAGTGACCGAACAAAAAACAACAAAGAATAAACGATACATGAAGCTCAAACAGTACTCACAGGCAACTACACAGAAACAAGATCCCACAAAACACAGTGGGGAAATGGCTGCCTAAATATGATCCCCAATCAGAGATGACGATAAACAGCTGCCTCTGATTGGGAACCATACCAGGCCAACATAGAAATACACAACCTAGAAGGAACACCCACCACCCACAGACCAAGCAGCGTGTCCAGGAGGAGCAGGGATCCTGGGCCTGGGAGGAAAGCCAGGAGTGGAGGACATCCTGGATTTGGGACGAAATAATGTCAGGAGACAAAAGCCTGCCATGGAAGCAAAGGAGGTACAGCGACGACACCGGGTTCGCGGCCACGACGTAGGCCCAAGAAACAGCCGGGGTGGTCGTCGACGCTGAGGGGTGAGTCAGAGACCATGGAGGAAGCGATGGAGAGATTCAGAGAGAGTGAACGGAGGGGTGAGATAGAGACCTTCGAGGACTGGTTGGTGAAATGTGAAGCGGAAGAGCTGTTGGTTTGGCTGGAGAGGCCAGTTTGGCTGGACAGTCGCCCTGAAGACGTGTTAGCCGTCCGATGCCACCTGTGTCAGCTCCCCGTATTCGTCCTGCGGAGCATGTCATCTGTCCGGTACCATCTGTGCCAGCTCCACGCACCAGGTCTCCAGTGCGCCTCCACAGCCCATTACGTCACAGCCCATTACGTCCTGTGCCAGCTTTCCGCACTCGCTTTGAGGAGCGTGTTATTGTTCTGGTACAATGTGTGCCGGTTCTACGCACCGTGTCTCCAGTGTGCCTCCACAGCCCGGTACGTCCTGTGCCAGCTCCCCGCACTTGCCGTGCTAAAGGTTGTCATCTGTCCAGGACACATTGTGCCAGCTCTATGTTCCAGACCTCCAGTGCGCGTCCACAGCCCAGAACGTGCTGTGCCGGCTCCACGCACCATGCCTCCTGTGCGTCTCCCCAGCCCGGTACGTCCTGTGCCGGCTCCACGCACCAGGGCCTCCTGTGCGTCACCCCAGCCCGGTACGTCCTGTGCCGGCTCCACGCTCCAGGCCTCCTGTGCATCTCCCCAGCCCGGGTACGTCCTGTGCCGGCTCCACGCTCCAGGCCTCCTGTGCATCTCCTCAGCCCGGTATGCTCTGTGCCAGCTCCACGCACCAGGCCCACAGTGCATCTCCCCAGCCTGGTACGCCCTGTGCCAGCTCCACGCACCAGGCCTCCTGCGACGGTCTGCAGTCCGAAGCCTCCAGCGACGGTTGCCAGTCCGGCCTCCAGTGATGATCCAGGGCCTGGAGCCTCCAGTGATGATCCAGGGCCCGGAGTCTCCAGTCATAATCCATGGCCCGGAACCTCCAGTGATGATCGATGGTCCGGCCTCCTGCGAGGGCCCGGAGGGCCCGGATACTGTTACCACTTCATCCAATCTTTCCTAAACATCAGGCTACTGTTCTGACCCTCCTATTTTTTTTCTGCCCTCCATTTCGCAGCTTTTCTCTTATTGAATTAAACAACGATGTTAACTTTTTCTGCCCAAGTTCCCAAAAGCATTTGGCAATTCCTGTGTATTTGGCGAGCGTACAGTTAGACCCTATTTAGGATTAGGCTATGCACTAACGGCAAATACAAATTATGAAAGAAAAACCTCAATGTAGCTCACCCATGAATTGCACAGGAATTATACATTTATGGATTTTCTTTTGCATTGTTTTCTCTTTATTCCACCCACCGCCCCTCATCCACACAATATTTTTTGACCCTAAACTTGCCCTCACTGCAGATATAACCGCGAGGACTGCAGGTTATGAGTCAACCCGAACATCCCTAATGTAGGCTGTGAGTTTCCCAGCTTTTCAAAGTAGATTATGCTAGTGTCATACAGGTTCATTACAGAATGAGGAGGTTTGACATCCATGTTCCCTCACAATCTTTAAATAAATATTCTCATAGCCTCTTTTCAATCCTAAAGGCAGACAGTTAACTGTAACTATGTAACTTGGCAACAGGTTCTGCTGAGATGCCCACACACAATGTAAACCAAACAGGAACACAAATAAACACGTACTCTCTCACACTGCCCACACACACACAAACACACATGCGCGCACACACACACATGCACACACACCAGCCTGGATTACTGTTTTTCATACAAGGATCAGCAGTATGACTGAAATTATACTTCTCATTAAGCAGGATGAGATTGATCATCACAATTGTGTTTCAGGAAGCTCTGGTGCAGCACCCAGGTGACTGATAAACTGTACAAACTGCCATATGTAAAGCCCTTTGAGACCTAGTGGAAGGGCCAGACACACATATGACCCACACAAAAATCTATTTCCTCTAAATCCACTTTTCTTCTGAATGACTAGCTTTATGAATTATGATTTAAGAGATAGTCTTACAGTGTAATGACATTATCACTTTTTAAATAGTGTTTTTATTGAAACCAGAATATACAGTGGGGCAAAAAAGTATTTAGTCAGCCACCAATTGTGCAAGTTCTCCCACTTAAAAAGATGAGAGAGGCCTGTCATCATATGTACACGAAATACTTGTTTTGCCCCACTGTAGCGCTATAGGCCTAGTTGACGTGTGTCCACTGTATCTACATAGTTCTCAACGCAATGACTTACAGTGTTTGTAGGACGTCAAACATCTACAAATGTGACTGCCATGTCAGCAATAAGACCGTGGTTTAAATTGCTTTCAGATGAAAGGCAACTGTCACACTGAGGATTGAATAAGTGTCAGGGTGTGGATGCGTGTGCGAGCATGTGTGTGTGTGTGTGTGTGTTTGTGTGTAAAGCCATTTGCTCTCCTCAATTTAGAAATTGGCCCTGGCATAGGATGATAAGCCCTTTAAGGGGAAACTCCACTCAAAAATGATATTTTTGTATTTTTTTCCATTAGTCCATTGTTAATACAGTGATTGAGGAAAAGGTGCTTTCACTATTCACCTGTTGTGCACAGATGCCCAGTGGTTACCAGGGAAACAAGGTGCCAACCTGTAAATGATCCGGCGGTAGCCAACATTGACAGGGAACTCTTTACTCTAGAGCATATCTTGGTCACTGCAGTCATGAGGCCCCCTCTGTTACTCTCGGCAACAACTATGACCTTTAGAAATGTCTCTCTGTTCAGGCATTTTTTCCTCTTTTCTGTTCCTGCTACATTATCACAGTGTACACCGGTTTCCCTTCCCATCAGCATGTTGTTGGGAAGGGAACGGAGAAGTATGTCTATCAATCGCCACAACAATAAACACTATTGAATGGAAGTTCCCTTCCATGACCGTTTCTTAATGGTTTGCTTTGTTGGGCTTGTATCTGCTAGTTCAGAAGCCTATTGGAACGGCCTTAATCCTATATCTACCTCATTCTGTCACTTCTCTGACTGCTCTGTCTTTGGGATGGAGGTGTCACTATGTCTGTGACATACTCTGTCATCACTTCTCTCTGTTTCTGCTTCAGTCTGCTACTGTTTGTTAGCTGCCTCCACTACAGTAACAGTATAAGGTCTTGGTAATAGTCTGGCAGTTAGATGTTAAACAATGTAGTTGTGTGTTTAGCTTTCAGGATCAGGGCCCATCAGGTCTCATCAACAATCTCAGTATTGGGAGAGAGAGAGAGAGTACAAGGAGGGCAATCAGATGCCAATCTGTAAACTGTTTGTGTGGTATGAAAAAGCCTAATGTGGAGAATGCACTTCTAGAAACAAAGTGTCCTGGTCTGGTGAATAATGTACGTGGGTGTAGACTTAGCAGGTAGACTTGTGCTACTGTATGTGTTTGATCAGGAAGTTGCAGTGTCCTCTCTGTGGTGTAGCTAGAAAGTATGTGTTTGATCAGGAAGTTGCAGTGTCCTCTCTGTGGTGTAGCTAGAAAGTATGTGTTTGATCAGGAAGTTGCAGTGTCCTCTCTGTGGTGTAGCTAGAAAGTATGTGTTTGTCTTTAAGCGGCAGCAGGGGGTATAATTAATTTGAGAGCAGAACTACTTAATCATTCTTTTAAGTAGGAATTCAAGAGGGATCATGGCATCCAGAAAGGAGAAAATTAGAGATGAGGAGGGGGAAAGAAAGGGGGATTGGAGTTGGTTTGCATCAGTGGCTGCTTGCTGCATCCAATTCTTTGTTTGAACTCTGCTCGTTTCTATTCGGATGAAAAGAGGAACTCACATCCTCTCCTCTGTGAATGAGGGAACGGGGAGAGATACATTTTCTGTTGGAGGAGTGCCAGCCAGGTAGATAGTCTGTTCTCTAAGACGTGCACTTTTCCTCTCAACACTTTCTCAAAATGATGAATGCAGTGACGCCAGTTCCACAGAAAGCACAATGGTAGTGGCTCTAGAGCAGAGATGGGCGAGTCCAGTCCTCGGGGCCGGAGTCCAGTCCTCCCCCATCCCCAGCAAAGACAGCTGAAAGATCATAAACTGAAAATCATGATTAGGGGATTATTGGAGTCAGGTGTGTTAGCTGGGCATGTGGCAAAAGTGTGACACTAATCAGGCCTGCGAGGACTGGAGTTGCCCACTCCTGCTTAGAGTGTAGAGGGAAATAAACTCTAAGGCTTTGAACACAGCACTGTAGGTGTAAGTATCAAGACCACTTGATTGAACAGGGAAATCTAAAGTGGAAGGAATCCCGTTCTGAAGTGTCGCATGCATATAACAGATTCAGAACAGAACAAACTCTCTTGCGTTGTGTTTTTAAAGAGAGGAATGCCCAGCCAGTGGCCCTCGTTGATTAGTGTTTATTCTGATGATAGACACAAGGAAGCGCATTAGATGTGCAGGACAACAGTATGTTGATGGCTGTATATTTGTGTTGCGTCTGTTATCATGTAAATAACTGTGAATTAGCAGAGAGTTAATGTGACCATTACGATTAGAGCATGCTAGCTAACTCGCTCTTACAGCAATAACTTACAAAAGCACATCCCAGGATGCCCCCAATATCTTACAGGTACTGTACACATATACTGTATTTACATCAGGACTTTTACCACACTTTGTTACGTTACAGCCTTATTCTAAAATGGATTAAATAAAAAATGTCCCTCATCAATCTACACACAATACCCCATCATGACAAAGCAAAAACAGAGTTTTAGACATTTTTGCAAATGATTAAAAATTAAAAACAGAAATAACTTATTTACATAATTATTCAGACTCGAAATATGAGACTCAAAATATAGCTCATGTGGATCCTGTTTCCATTGATCATCCTTGAAATGTTTCTACAACTTGATTGGAGTCCACCTGTGGTACATTCAATTGATTGGACATGATTTGGAAAGGCACACATCTGTCTTTATAAGGTCCCACAGTTGATAGTGCATGTCAGAGCAAAAACCAAGCCATGAGGTCGAAGGAATTGTCCGTTTAGCTCCGAGACAGGATTGTGTTGAGGCACAGATCTGGGGAAGGGTACCAAAAAATGTCTGCAGCATTGAAGGTTCCCAAGAACACAGTGGCCTCCATCATTCTTAAATGGAAGAAGTTTGGAACCACCAAGACACTTCCTAGAGCTGGCCGCTTGGCCAAGCTGATCAATCGGGGGAGAAGGGCCTTGGTCAGGGAGGTCACCAATAACCTGATGATCACTCTGAGAGAGCTCCAGAGTTAATCTGTGGAGATGGGAGAACATGACACATGACAGCCTGCTTTAGGTGCCAAAAGGACACGATTCTCTGGTCTGATGAAACCACAATTGATCTCTTTTGCCTGAATTCCCAGCATCCCGTCTGGAGGAAACCTGGCACCATCATGCTGTGGGGGATGTTTTTAAGCGTCAGGGACTGGGAGACTAGTCTGTATCGAGGGAAAGATGAACGGAGCAAAGTACAGAGAAATCCTTGATGAAAACCTGCTCCAGAGTCCTTAGACTGGGGCGAAGGTTTACCTTCCAACAGGACAACGACCCTAAGCGCATAGCCAAGACAAAGCAAGATTGGCTTTGGGACAAGTCTCTGAATGTCCTTGAGTGGCCCAGCCAGAGCCCATTCTTGAACCGGATCTAACATCTCTGGAGAGACCCGAAAATAGCTGTGCAGCGACGCTCCCCATCCAACCTGACAGAGCTTGAGAGGATCTGCAGAGAAGAATGGGAGAAACTCCCCAAATCCAGGTGTGCCAAGCTTGTAGCATTGTACCCAAGAAGATTTAAGGCTGTAATCCCTGCCATAGGTGCTTTAACAAATTACAGAGTAAAGGGTCTGAATACTTATGTAAATGTGATATTTCGGTTGAAATATTTTTATAAATTTGCTGAAATGTAAAAAAAACACGTGTTTTTGCTTTGTCATTATAGGGTATTATGTGTAGATTGATGAGGGGGGGAAAACAATTTAATCCTGAGGGGGGGAAAACAATTTAATCCTGAGGGGGGGGAAACAATTTAATCCTGAGGGGGGGGAAACAATTTAATCCTGAGGGGGGGGAAACAATTTAATCCATTTAGAATTTGGCTGTAACGTAACAAAATGTGGGAAAATGGGGTCTGAATACTTTCTGAATGCACTGTACATTGTGAACTCATACACACTCTAAATATGAATATATAATACAGTATTTCAGACTGGGAATAATTGATGTTTGGGATTTGCCCCCATCTGCAAGCATGACGAATGCATAACACCTTACTGATATGTAAATTCGACCAACCAATAGGAATACATAAACATTGCATACATATTTCTGCAGTGGCAAGTGGAAACATAACCAACCCTGTTACATACACAACCCTTTTCACCCCACAGCCTGAGCCCAGTGATCTTTGTTGATAAAGCCATCAGACAACACAGCAGGCTATATCTAATCTGAGAGACATAGGGTATTTCTTCTCTATCTCTTGCTTTATATCACTACAGTTTTCTTAACATTCATGATTACAGCCAAACACATGATGTACAGTAGCCTTCATTTGGAATAACTCTAAAGGCCTACTGGTGTTGCTGAGAGGTGTATCCCAACCCTTTGAAGCAGAGAGCATTATTAGACCAGACTAGAGCAATGAGCTGTTCTGCCTCTGACCCCTAATTAACTAACAATATAAATAACTAGAGAAATAACTAACTAACTACCGATTGGTTATTGTACAGTTATTTGGACAAAAATGATGCCACTGTGCATCATCACATCTTTCATTTTGCTCTTCAAAACTTCCCTCTCATGTCCAAAGACATGTCCTAGTATATTATCCATAGATGATTCTTATGCTGTATAATCTAATGCTAGGCTACTGTAAATATATAATTGTTGTCACCACCGTTTAACACATCAGATTCATAAAACAATTATTAGATTAGATAAACCGTGCATGTTGCATCCAGATCCTAATGAAATTCGAAGGTAGCTATGAGTGAAGACGTTTTTTAATGTAGAAAATGCTTGATATGCGATAGACCAACAAAAGCGCTGCTCGGCACTCTAAAACACATCTGACTGTTAAATTAACTTGTAATTAAATTAGGTTGGATTTAATCACTAGCCAGACACATTTGTGCTGTGTGAAGGGACAGCATACATTATGAATGCAGCTTTAACAGTAAATTATGTCTTCTGTGAGTCCTGTAGTGAAATAACAAGCTATGTAGCTCTTTGCTCCATGGCCACATACAGATGTGCTGTTAGAACCAGCTAATTATAGCCTCACCACCCCATGTATCTGATAACCTCTAATTGGAGAGATTGAAGGGAAGCAGCAATATTACTATAAGAAGAGTAAGTTTGATATCCATGCTCACATGTACATCAAACTCTCTGAGGAAGATGATGAAACTCTATGGCACGACTATAGAGTGAGACCAGACATTATGCATACAGCAGGATTGACACAGAAAGGAGTAACACTTTGTAATATTGTCCAGAAATAAACCATTTGTAAGGCAACAAATATAAACACCACCCACTTGGGAGCCTGGCCCACCCACTGGGGAGCCAGGCCTAGCCAATCAGAATGAGTTGTCCCCACAAAAGGGCTGTATTACAGACAGAAATACTCCTCAGTTTCATCCGCTGTCCAGGTGGCTGTTCTCAGACTAACCCGCAGGTAAAGAAGCCGGATGTGGAGGTCCTGGGCTGGCGTGGTTACACGTGGTCTGCATATTTATGCCTTATAAATGGTTTATTAATGGATGTTATTATAAAATGTTGCCAAAAATGCATACAGAATCTGTTTCAGAGACAAAAAGACTGGGAAAAGTTTGTTTTGGGGTTAATTCTACCCCTTGGAGCACATAAAATTAAATTGATGCTGTATTTCTGCATTTAATTAGGCTCTTCGTTTAGTTTGGATACCTTATCTATCGACCTCAAGTGGTTGGTAGAGAATGGAAGGAGCTGAAGAGAACCCCGCCCCCAGACCAGACAAATGTTAGATCTTGTTGGTGTTGTGTCGTATGCATATGTGGTGTGGCAGGGTGCCTGTGTTGGTGGTGCATTGGCGCAATACTGTGGGGGGCTGTGACGTATGGAGCGGACCTGCAGGAATGCTGTGTGTTTGTGTGTGTCTGAGTGTGTGTGTGAGCAGGCCTCTGGGTGCCGGCAGCAGCGGCGCCTGTGGACGGTGCCTGTGGACAGTGGGAACACAGGCAAGATTGGGTTCCCGGTCAGTCCGGAGTCACAGGGAATAAGCCAGTATGATTAGGTAGAGCTTTGGGCCGTTCTCTGCGTTTGTTGTGGAGCTTAAGCTCTTAAGAGTCTGTACTGAGGTGAGGATCTGCATTTTTCTGCTTCTCCCTTTTCTTTCTTTCTTTCCCTCCGTTTCTTCATGACATGGTGTGTTATTTTGTAACATCCTGGCTCTGTGTGTGTGTGCGCTTGTGCGTGTCTGCATGTGTGCATGTTGAAGGATGATGGTGTGAGAGTGTTTTGTAGCATTCATAATGTTTGACAATTCGAATCAAACTTGTTTGATGTTGGAGAACACACAGCCTGTCTATGTATTTTACATACACGTACACGCTCACGCACATGCACACACGCACACACACACACACACAGCCTTTCTCCTCTCTGCTCTCCACCACCCAGAGAGTGGGTGATTAAATCCGTTTGTCGCTCTGGCTTTAATGAGAAACACACACCTGTTTTCCACAGATGTTCTCTTTAACAAGCTGCTGTCCTTCATTCTCAGATGGGAGGTGTGGAGGTGATGGCCATCTGATGCTATAAATCAGACAAACCAAGAACCTCTTAAACTGGCCATCAAATCCAGGACAAGTGTAATATGAGCTCATGTAATCAGGCTTCTCAGTGAGCTCCAGATCTGTGAGTCATGTAGCTAATTCAGGGGTCACACACAAGCTATGACAGGGCCATCACGGAGATGGTTGATTTGGGCTGCAGTCAGGGTAAGACTCCCTGGTTCCTGAGAGACCCCCCCCCCACATGCCTCAGACTCAGTGGTGTTAAGTACTTTAGTCAAAATACTTTAATGTACTACTTAAGTCATTTTTTGGGGTATCTGTGTAGTGGACATTAATGTTTGATATGTGAATATGCAAGACTAAGAAATTAGCCTATAAAAATGTATCTGACTCGATAAAGATAATTAGCAATATGCAAGAAACAATGATTGATTTACAGTAATAGGCAATGAAGAAATGTCTGAGAATGGATTCTAAATACAAGTGTATTTAATTGGATTCACATACAAGGCATAAACTTAATTTATAAAGCATTAACAAGTATTACAAGGCATTAGTCTAAGCGTGGTCAGGGAGAGAGCGAGAAACCATTGCCTGAAAGGCACTGTCCCAAAAGTCCATGGGGTGGAGAGAGAAAGAAAGAGTATTTCACTGCAGGTCAGGCACAAATAAGAGAATGAACAATGAATCTTAGACCCTTTTTATAAGCATCTGAGTTGTTTGGATTCAAAACCTGACGTGTTGACCAATAGTATTACTGCAAAGTTAACCTCCAATCAGATATTAGACATACATGATGTAACCTCTGCTTCTCAGAGGTGAGACAAATTGATTGGCAAGACCAACACAGAGAATGCTGAATTCCTCAGACAACAGAGGAAATTCTAGCATACCGTTTATAAGAAGAGTCACTTCGGAGGCTGCCCTGCAGTACATCTTACTATTTAGATTTTTGACTAAAACTTTTACTTTTACTTCACTACATTCCTAAATATAATAATGTACGTTTTACTCTATACAGTGCCTTGCAAAAGTATTCGGCCCCCTTGAACTTTGCGACCTTTTGCCACATTTCAGGCTTCAAACATAAAGATATAAAACTGTATTTTTTTGTGAAGAATCAACAACAAGTGGGACACAATCATGAAGTGGAACGACATTTATTGGATATTTCAAACTTTTTTAACAAATCAAAAACTGAAAAATTGGGCGTGCAAAATTATTCAGCCCCTTTACTTTCAGTGCAGCAAACTCTCTCCAGAAGTTCAGTGAGGATCTCTGAATGATCCAATGTTGATCTAAATGACTAATGATGATAAATACAATCCACCTGTGTGTAATCAAGTCTCCGTATAAATGCACCTGCACTGTGATAGTCTCAGCGGTCCGTCAAAAGCGCAGAGAGCATCATGAAGAACAAGGAACACACCAGGCAGGTCCGAGATACTGTTGTGAAGAAGTTTAAAGCCGGATTTGGATACAAAAAGATTTCCCAAGCTTTAAACATCCCAAGGAGCACTGTGCAAGCGATAATATTGAAATGGAAGGAGTATCAGACCACTGCAAATCTACCAAGACCTGGCCGTCCCTCTAAACTTTCAGCTCATACAAGGAGAAGACTGATCAGAGATGCAGCCAAGAGGCCCATGATCACTCTGGATGAACTACAGAGATCTACAGCTGAGGTGGGAGACTCTGTCCATAGGACAACAATCAGTCGTATATTGCACAAATCTGGCCTTTATGGAAGAGTGGCAAGAAGAAAGCCATTTCTTAAAGATATCCTTAAAAAGTGTTGTTTAAAGTTTGCCACAAGCCACCTGGGAGACACACCAAACATGTGGAAGAAGGTGCTCTGGTCAGATGAAACCAAAATTGAACTTTTTGGCAACAATGCAAAACGTTATGTTTGGCGTAAAAGCAACACAGCTCATCACCCTGAACACACCATCCCCACTGTCAAACATGGTGGTGGCAGCATCATGGTTTGGGCCTGCTTTTCTTCAGCAGGGACAGGGAAGATGGTTAAAATTGATGGGAAGATGGATGGAGCCAAATACAGTACCATTCTGGAAGAAAACCTGATGGAGTCTGCAAAAGACCTGAGACTGGGACGGAGATTTGTCTTCCAACAAGACAATGATCCAAAACATAAAGCAAAATCTACAATGGAATGGTTCAAAAATAAACATATCCAGGTGTTAGAATGGCCAAGTCAAAGTCCAGACCTGAATCCAATCGAGAATCTGTGGAAAGAACTGAAAACTGCTGTTCACAAATGCTCTCCATCCAACCTCACTGAGCTCGAGCTGTTTTGCAAGGAGGAATGGGAAAAAATGTCAGTCTCTCGATGTGCAAAACTGATAGAGACATACCCCAAGCGACTTACAGCTGTAATCGCAGCAAAAGGTGGCGCTACAAAGTATTAACTTAAGGGGGCTGAATAATTTTGCACGCCCAATTTTTCAGTTTTTGATTTGTTAAAAAAGTTTGAAATATCCAATAAATGTCGTTCCACTTCATGATTGTGTCCCACTTGTTGTTGATTCTTCACAAAAAATACAGTTTTATATCTTTATGTTTGAAGCCTGAAATGTGGCAAAAGGTCGCAAAGTTCAAGGGGGCCGAATACTTTCGCAAGGCACTGTATATGTTCCTTGACACCCAAAAGTACTTGCTACATTTTGAATGCTTAGCAGGACCGGAAAATGGTCCAATTCACGCAATTTTCAAGAGAACATCCCTGGTCATCCCTACTCCCTCTGATCTGGCGGACTCACTAAACAAACATCTTGATTTGTAAATGTCTGAGTGTTGGAATGTGCTCCTGGCTAGCTGTACATTTAAAAAAGAAGAAAATTGTAGCTTCTAGTTTGCTTAAATAAGGAATTTTAAATTATTAATACTTTTACTTTTGATACTTACGTATATTTTAGCAATTCATTTACTTTTGATACTTAGGTATATTTAAAGCCAAATACTTTTAGACTTTTACTCAAGTAATATTTTACTGGGTGACTTTCACTTTTACTTGAGTCATTTTCTGTTAAGGTACAGTATCTTTACTAAAGTATGACACTTGGGTACTTTTTCCACCACTGCTCACACTCTCTGTCTGTCTGTCTGCCTGTCTGTCTGTCTGCAGTCACACTCTGTCTGTCTGTCTGTCTGCCTGTCTGTCTGCTGTCACACTCTGTCTGTCTGTCTGTCTGCCTGTATGTCTGTCTGTCTGTCTGTCTGTCTGTCTGTCTGTCTGCAGTCACACTCTGTCTGTCTGTCTGCCTGTCTGTCTGTCTGCCTGTCTGTCTGTCTGTCTGCAGTCACACTCTGTCTGTCTGTCTGTCTGCCTGTCTGTCTGCAGTCACACTCTGTCTGTCTGCCTGTCTGTCTGTCTGCAGTCACACTCTGTCTGTCTGTCTGCCTGTCTGTCTGCAGTCACACTCTGTCTGTCTGTCTGTCTGTCTGTCTGTCTGTCTGTCTGCAGTCACACTCTGTCTGTCTGTCTGCCTGTCTGTCTGCAGTCACTGTCTGTCTGTCTGTCTGCCTGTCTGTCTGTCTGCAGTCACACTCTGTCTGTCTGTCTGTCTGCCTGTCTGTCTGCAGTCACACTCTCTGTCTGTCTGTCTGTCTGCCTGTCTGTCTGTCTGCAGTCACACTCTGTCTGTCTGCCTGTCTGTCTGTCTGCAGTCACACTCTGTCTGTCTGTCTGCCTGTCTGTCTGCAGTCACACTCTGTCTATCTGTCTGCCTGTCTGTCTGCAGTCACACTGTCTGTCTGTCTGCCTGTCTGTCTGCAGTCACACACTGTCCTGTCAGACAGACAAACAGACAGACAGACGTATTATAAAGATTCTTTGGGTTTTGGAAGAGCACTAAATAAGACCTTGTTATGTATTGTTATGTATTACAGAGATATAGTTTATATCTTCATTACTCCCCAAGTGCCTTGACGTATCCACCCCATTAGAATAACAGACAGACGCTTGGCACTTATGTGTTTCACAACAACTCAGTCATCTCCCTGTGAGGTATGAGCCTGAGAGAGCATGTCATGTTTTTAAATCTGGTGTCTGTCTGCCAACCTTCTCTGTAGAAATGTTAACAGCTAGCGACATGTTATAGGCAGTTAACAAGAGGATGCTCCACCAGCTCATAGATACATGGTTAAGTTTTCAGCCTCTCAGAGCAGCACAGGGAGCAGGAACATCTAAATAACATCAAGTCATCATGACTGACAGGGAGATAACTGGCTGATGCTCTTATGAATGTCTAATATGCTCCATAACTGTCTCAATCCCACATGCCTAGGGTTGATGGCTAACTTTTTGGCAGCAATGTGATTCTGTATAGCTAGCTACCCTCGAGCTGCAGCAATTGGATCTACGTAGCTATTGACTCTTTAACAATTGATACTGTTTATGGGTTGATAATAGAAATCCTGAAATCAATCACATTTGAGAATAGATTTCATTCTCCATTACTTGTGATCTACTATCTATAGCCTTTAGTCATTTTCTTGCCTGGCTATGCTGTTTGACTGTCACAGCAAAGACCAACACCAGGAAGACACAGCCCAGACCAACACCAGGGAGACTACAGGGAGACACAGCCCAGACCAACACCAGGAAGACTACAGGGAGACACAGCCCAGACCAACACCAGGGAGACACATCCCAGTCCAACACCAGGAAGACTACAGGGAGACACAGCCCAGACCAACACCAGGAAGACTACAGGGAGACACAGCCCAGACCAACACCAGGGAGACACATCCCAGTCCAACACCAGGAAGACTACAGGGAGACACAGCCCAGACCAACACCAGGGAGACACAGCCCAGTCCAACACCAGGGAGACACAGCCCAGTCCAACACCAGAAAGACTACAGGGAGACACAGCCCAGACCAACACCAGGAAGACTACAGGGAGACACAGCCCAGTCCAACACCAGGGAGACACAGCCCAGACCAACACCAGGAAGACTACAGGGAGACACAGCCCAGACCAACACCAGGAAGACTACAGGGAGACACAGCCCAGACCAACACCAGGGAGACACAGCCTAGTCCAACACCAGGGAGACACAGCCCAGTCCAACACCAGGAAGACTACAGGGAGACACAGCCCAGACCAACACCAGGGAGACACAGCCCAGTCCAACACCAGAGAGACACAGCCCAGTCCAACACCAGGAAGACTACAGGGAGACACAGCCCAGACCAACACCAGGGAGACACAGCCCAGTCCAACACCAGGGAGACACAGCCCAGACCAACACCAGGAAGACTACAGGGAGACACAGCCCAGACCAACACCAGGAAGACTACAGGGAGACACAGCCCAGTCCAACACCAGGGAGACACAGCCCAGACCAACACCAGGAAGACTACAGGGAGACACAGCCCAGACCAACACCAGGAAGACTACAGGGAGACACAGCCCAGTCCAACGCCAGGGAGACACATCCCAGACCAACACCAGGAAGACTACAGGGAGACACAGCCCAGACCAACACCAGGAAGACTACAGGGAGACACAGCCCAGACCAACACCAGGGAGACTACAGGGAGACTACAGGGAGTCAGGCTGAATCTAAATGAGGAGCCATACCTTCACTCTGTGTAGAGAGTGGACCTCTAGAAATACTTTACGTTGAAATCACTGTTGTAGTCACTGCATTTTCACTTGTTTTTATTGTTATTGTCATCATTGTCATTATCATCATAGGAATTGTCATTACCATTTCTAAAGCATCTTCATTGTCAAGTTGTCATAGTAATAATCTGTACTGTACTAGGAAGTATAGAGGGCGAAGAGGGATGAATAGAGGAGAAGGAAGACGGCAGATGGAGGGAGTGTGACCGTGGAATAGATATTTAGAGAGAAATGGACAGATGGGAAATACATAGAAAGAGAGAGAGTTGATGTGTTGATAGCCACTCTCAACCTATGTCCATGACTCGCGTGTGTCGGTGTGTGTGTGTGTGTGTGTCAGCTGCACTCAGCAGCAGGTGTTGGAGCAGGCTTGGGGTCACACACTCCACAGCCCTAGTGCTTGTTTCCAGAAAATGACACCTAATTGCAGTCAATGGCATGCCCTGATTTTGTCTTTCCCTCTCTCCCTTCTTTCTCTTTCTAGGTAAGTGACACTTCAGAAGCGGCTTTCTGAGAATCTGAGGCTACAGAAGGTAACACTGCTCTGTGGTTTTGACCATCGGTCTACAAAAGATGGACTCTCCTCCTGTTAAGCGATGGCGTTACAGTAGCTACCCTAGGGTATGGGTGTCCTGGCTTTTGTCTCAAATGGCACCGTATTCCGTACTGCACTAGGGCCCTGGTCAAAAGTAGTGCACTACAAAGGGAATAGGGTGCCATTTGGGATGCAGACCCTTTTGTTATATTATAATGGGATGTGACAGTATGGGACAGTTTGACAAATGCATATGGACCTGCTTGGGCCACAGAATACAGTATGTATGTTTTCATAGTAGCCAGCGATGAGCAATCACCAAAACTAACACAGCTAGTCAGATGTTTTGTTTATCTGTTTGCATATCCTTGAAAAAGTCCTTGATTTGGATTTACTTGATTTCTCACAGGCTGTAGAACTACAGTAGGATCTGAATTTTATCAGCCTATTGCAAGAGAACATTCCTGCAATGCAGAATTTTTTTTACATATTATATGAGGTATAAAAAGGCTTCTGTAGAGTAATTTCCACTTTGACTTGACTTTCCCTTACGAAAAATGTATCAACCCAATCATCCATTCATTATAAACCACATAATAATTCACATTTTCTGTTGCTGCAGGATTATTTTCCTGCTGTAGCAAACTGGCTCAAATTAAGCTCCAAAATCAGTAGAGACATATCCTACTTTATAGCTAACCCAGGAAGCAGCTGCCGTATCCAGGCCATCCTGGTGTTGATCAGTCCCTACAATTCTACTGTTGTGTTGTTTCCAGAGTGAGTGTGGCCAGCTGTGGCCGTATAAGGGCCAGTGTGTAGTTGTTGAGGATAATCTGTTGATGTAATCAGATGGTCGGGGTTAAGGGTCAGATGGTCTGGGTTAGGGGTTCTTCTCATTATCTCCCAGTCTATTAATTTTCTGTGGTTACGCACGACAACGCGGCTCAGCTCAGCGCTGCCCCTCACTCCTCCACAGTTCATCAATGAATCCTCCCAGGCTGAGCTTTTAGTGTGTGTGTTCATGTGTGTAGCATATCTTTGTGTTTTTATAGCCCATCAATACAGATCAATGAAGGGAGAAATTAGATCTCTTTATAGCACTGAGAGAGAGTGTTAATTAAGTAAAATCGTGGGGCTTGCTTTACCATTTAAACATATCTTTGTGGTAGTTGTAGAAGTTTAAAAAGTTCTCCTTAAATAAAGCAGTTCAATTAAATAAATAATAGTCAAAGTTAAGTGTAGTAAAATAATTGGTCTTATTACTTTGGATTGTGGGGCAGTTAGATCGAACATTTCATCAAAAATAACTACACTCTGGCTACTACAATTTTATACACTCTCCTACTAGAATACCACAGTATATGACAACTGTATTAAGAGTACAGAAGGCAGTGAGGCATTGTTGAAGTAAAAAACAAAATAAAAAATACTATGCAATTGGACAACAGTGGGATGCACATGAAGCCCTCTCTAGGCTGGAGGGGGATCAGTGGGAAGAGCGACCCACTGGCCAGAAAGGGGAAACCCTTTTAACTGAGCATAGCATACATTAGCAGCCTTAAAAAATTTAGTTTTGCCTGATTCCATTTTGTTTCTTCCCAAATTCAGTTTTCTGCATTTTGTTTTTGAAGGTTTTCGTTTTCCCCTGTTTTTTTAAAGGTTTTCGTTCTCAAAATCACACGTTTTTAATAGAAAAACAATTAAACTGGATGTTCTAAGTCCACAACAATATTTAAACCACATCAGGAGACCACTTTTGAGTTCAGGAAATAAATTAAGAAATGTGGATTTTGGGCTGTGGTTACCCTTTTAATGCAAGTGCACACCAGCAAGAGACAGTTGTTTGGTTAGCCATGTTTCTGTAGCATTCATGTGATTGCAGAGTTTGCTAAACAAATGGCCACTGGATTGATGCAAATAATCATATCATTCTGCCAGGTAGACGTAGGCTACTTTTTTAGTTAACATTGAGAAGATTCTTGGGAAAGCCTTTCCATCTCTACAAGAAGGTTATCATTAGCATCATCGCTAACGGCTACGCAAAGTGTAGACATATGCACACACTAGTGGTGACTCTTAACCCATAGTCCCCGCGGGGCGGGCCGGTTTAGGGTCATGAAATATTGTGTGGATGAATGGCATGTGGGTGGCGGGCGGGTTGAATAAAGACAAAAATATGCATCAAAAAATAGGTTTGTTATTGTGCAATTCATATCTATGAGTTAGATTGAGGTTTTTCTTTCATCATTTTTTCTGGCATTAGTGCATAAACCTAAACTCTAGGGCCTGACTGAAACCTGGCACAGTGAAGTGGACTCTATTCTGTTTCTCAACAGCGCTACAAAAGAAAGGAAGACAAAGTAGGCAGTTATAAACTCATAACTGGACAGTGTTGTGTTATAATCCTTTTTTATGTATGTACAGGCTGTTAACCCACACAGGCAGTTGGCTTACAAGATCTCCATTTATTGTTTGACATTTTGTTTCATTTCAGCAAAACTGCAGGCTACTGTTCAATAAGCCTTTTCAAATTAATAGGCCTAAATGCTCAATAAATACAAGGGCAAAGTAGCCTGATCGTACAGTGCATTTTTACTCATTTATGTGCAAGGTGCCATTTTAGGCTATTGTTTGAAATGTTTTGTTTCTGCAAAACATTAGGCCACTGTTCAATAGGCCTGAATATTCAATGAATAAATGTTAATTAAAACAGAGTTTTCAGTAAATGTTCAAGAGAAAAAAGGGAAATGTACAGCTCATTTTCTATATTTGCAGGTTTAAGGTCGGGTGCGGGCCTCAGAGTTTTACTTTATCACATACAGTGCCTTGCGAAAGTATTCGGCCCCCTTGAACTTTGCGACCTTTTGCCACATTTCAGGCTTCAAACATAAAGATATAAAACTGTATTTTTTTGTGAAGAATCAACAACAAGTGGGACACAATCATGAAGTGGAACGACATTTATTGGATATTTCAAACTTTTTTAACAAATCAAAAACTGAAAAATTGGGCGTGCAAAATTAAATTATTCAGCCCCTTTACAGTTCAGTAGTATCTAACAATTCACATCAATACACACACGTCTAAAAGTAAGAGAATGGAATAAAGAAACATAAATATTTGGACGAGCAATGTCGGAGTGGCATTGGCTAAAATACAGTAGAATAGAAAACAGTATATACATATGAGATGAGTAAAGCAGAATGTAAACATTATTAAAGTGACTAGTGTTCCATTATTAAAGTGGCCAGTAATTCCATGTTTACAGACAGATTATTTCACCTACAATTCACTGTATCACAATTCCAGTGGGTCAGCAGTTTACATACACTAAGTTGACTGTGCCTTTTAACTTCTTGCTCCTACTTGAGACGCAGATGTCTCAAGTAGACACCTGGAAATGCAAATGCACTACGCTAAATGCTAAATGTACTCGTTAAAACTCAAACCTTTATCAAAATTCACATGCAGGGTATTGAATTAAAGCTACACTCGTTGTGAACCTAGCCAACAAGTCAGATTTTTAAAATGCTTTTCGGCGAAAGCATGAGAAGCTATTATCTGATAGCATGCAACACCCCAAAATGCCTGAATGCGATGTAAACAAAGATATAGCTTAGCCGGCGCTACACAAAACGCAGAAATAAAATATAAAACATTCATTACCTTTGACGAGCTTCTTTCTTGGCACTCCTATATGCCCCATAAACATCACTATTGGGTCTTTTTTTCGTTTAAATCGGTCCATATATACCCAAAATATCTTTCTATGGAAGCTGTGTCATTCAGAAAAAAACATTGTTTTTAAACGCTGCGTCATTTTTTAAAATTAAAAAAGTCGACGATAAACTTTCACAAAACACTTCGAAATACTTTTGTAATCCAACTTTAGGTATTAGTAAACGTTTATAATCTATCAAAATGATTACAGGGCGATGTATATTCAATAGCTCCTCGTTTTCAAATCAATGGCTGCCAATGTGCACATTCAAAACATCCTGGTGGAGACCGGAAGAAATGGAATCCAGTTAGTTGGATTTACCAAGAAAAAACTCCCTTGAAAATGACGGCAATGGCGACATCGTGTGGAATCTGTAGGAATTGCATGCAGGTCGATAATTAATTTTGTGCCCTTTTAACAACTCATGAAAGTGACGCATGGAAATAATTTTTAGCTTTCAGAGAGCAGTTTTTCTTGCGCTTTTCAATGAAACACACAATCTGTTATAGTCACAGCCGTGATTTAACCAGTTTTAGAAACTTCAGAGTGTTTTCTATCTACACATACTAATCATATGCATATACTATATTCCTGGCATGAGTAGCAGGACGCTGAAAAGTTGCGCGATTTTTAACAGAATGTTCGAAAAAGGAGGGGGTAGACTTAAGAGGTTTTAACAGCTTGGAAAATTCCAGAAAGTGATGCCATGGCTTTAGAAGCATCTGATAGGATAATTGACATAATTTGAGTCAACTGGAGGTGTCCCTGTGGATTTATTTCAAGGCCTACCTTCAATCTAAGTGCCTCTTTGCTTGACATCATGGGAAAATCAGGAGACGCTTTCTGTCTCATAGAGATGAACATACTTTAGTGTGAAAAGTGCAAATCAATCCCAGAACAACAGCAAAGGACCTTGTGAAGATGCTGGAGGAAACCGGTACAAAAGTATCTATATCCACAGTAAAACGAACCCTATATCGAAATAACCTGAAAGGCAGCTCAGCAAGGAAGAAGCCACTGCTCCAAAACTGCCATAAAAAAGGCAGACTATGGTTTGCAACTGCACATGGGGACAAAGATCGTACTTTCTGGAGAAATATCCTCTGGTCTGATGTAACAAAAATAGAACTGTTTGGCCATAATGACCATCGTTATGTTTGGAAGAAAAAGGGGATGCTTGCAAGCCGAAGAACACCATCCCAAACGTGAAGACTGGTGCACTTTACAAAATAGATTTCTTCATGGGGTAGGAAAATGATGTGGATATATTGAAGCAACATCTCAAGACATTAAAGCTTGGTCACAAATGCGTCTTCCAAATGGACAATGACCCCAAGCATACTTCCAAAGTTGTGGCAAAATGGTCTAATGACAACAAAGTCAAGGTATTGGAGTGGCCATCACAAAGCCCTGACCTCAATCCTATAGAATATTTGTGGGCAGAACTGAAAAAGCGTGTGCGAGCAAGGAGGCCTACAAACCTTACACCAGCTCTGTCAGGAGGAATGGGCCAAAATTCAACCAATTTATTGTGGGAAGCTTGTGGAATGCTACCCGAAACGTTAGACCCAAGTTAAACTATTTAATGGCAATGCTACCAAATATGAATAAACTTCTGGCCCACTGGCAATGTGATAAAAGAAATATAAGCTGAAATAAATTATTATCTTTACTATTATTCTGACATTTCACATTCTTAAAATAAAGTGGCGATCCTAACTGACCTAAGACAGGGAATTTTCACTAGGATTAAATGTCAGGAATTGTGAAAATGTAAACTCTAAAATTGTAAAATTGTGAAAATGTATACTTCCGACTTCGACTGTATATAGGGCAGCAGCCTCTAAGGTGCAGGGTTGAATAACCGGGTGGTAGCTGGCTCGTGATGGCTATTTAACAGTCTGATGGCCTTGAGAAAGAAGCTGTTTTTCAGTCTCTCGGTCCCAGCTTTGATGCACCTGTACTGACCTCTCCTTCTGAATGATAGTGGGGTGAACAGGCCGTGTCTCGTGTGGTTGATATCTTTGATGATCTTTTTGGCCTTCCTGTGATAGCGGGTGCTGTAGGTTTCCTGGAGGGCAGGCAGTGTGCCCCGGTGATGCATTGGGCAGACTGCACCACCCTCTGGAGAGCCCTGCGGTTGCGGGCGGTGCAGTTGAAGTGCCAGGCAGTGTCACAGTCCGACAGGATGCTCTCAATTGTGCATCTGGAGAAGTTTGTGAGGCTCTTAGGGGGCCAAAGCTGAGGTTGAAGAAGCACCATTGTGCTTTCTTCACCACACTGTCTGTATGGGTGGACCATTTCAGAGTGTCAGTGAAGGTTGTCACCTTCTCCACTGTGGTCCCGTTGATGTGGATAAGAACGTGCTCCCTCTGCTGTTTCCTGAAGTCCACGATCAGCTCCTTCATTTTGTTGACGTTGGGAGAGGTTATTTTCCTGGCACCACTCCACCAAGGCCCTCACCTCCTCCCTGTAGGCTGTCTCGTCATTGTTGGTAATCACGCCTACTACTGTTGTGTCGTTTGTAAACTTGATGATTGATTTGGAGGTGTGAATGGCCATGCAAACATGGATGAACAGGGAGTACAGGAGGGTGCTGAGTATGCACTCTAGTGGGGCCCCTGTGTTGAGGATCAGCGAAGTGGAGGTGTAGTTTCCTAACTTCACCACCTGGGGGAGACCCGTCAGCAAGTCCAGGACCCAGTTGCACAGGGCGGAGTTCAGACCTTCCTCTTGTCCAGATGGGATAGGGCAGTGTGATGGTGATTGAATCGTCTGTGGATCTATTGGGGCGGTAAGCAAATTGAAGTGGCTCTACGGTGTCAGGAAAGGTAGAGGTGATATGATCATTAACTAGCCTCTCAAAGCACTTCATATTGACAGATTTGAGTGCTACGGGGCGATAGACATTTAGTTCAGTTGCCTTTAATTTATTGGGTACAGGAACAATGGTGGACATCTTGAAGCAAGTAGGGACAGCAGACTGGGAAATTGAGAGGTAGAATATGTCCGTAAACACTCCAGCCAGCTGGTCTGCGCATGATCTGAGGATGTGACTAGGGATACCGTCTAGGCCTGCAGCCTTGCGAGGGTTAACACGCTTAAATGTCTTGCTCACATTGGCCACAGAAAATGAGAGTTCACAGTCCTTGGGAGGAGGCTGCGTCGGGCTGCATCGGTGGCACTGTGTTATCCTCAAAGCAAGCAAAGATGGTGTTTAGCTTGTCCGGGAGCAAGACTTCTGTGTTTTCCCTTTGTAATCCGTCATTGTTTGTAGACCCTGCCACATACGTTTTGTGTCTGAGCCGTTGAATTGCGACTCCAACTAGTGTTTGATTGACTTACGGAGGGAATAACTACACTGTTTGTATTCAACCATTTTCCCAGTCACCTTTTCATGGTTAAATGCGGTGGTTCAAGCTTTCAGTTTTGTGCGAATGCTGCCATCTAACAATGGTTTCTGGTTTGGGTAGGTTTTAATAGTCACAGTGGGAACAACATCACCTATACACTTCCAATTGCGGGTGTGTGCAGGTGAACAAACAGCTGACCCGTACATCACTAGTGGGCTCCACACGCACACACACACACACACACACACACACACACACACACACACACACACACACACACACACACACACACACACACACACACACACACACACACTCACTCACTCACTCACTCACTCACTCACTCACTCACTCACTCACTCACTCACTCACTCACTCACTCACTCACTCACTCACTCACACAGGGGCATTCCTATACCATTTCAGAAAGTTGCATAATAATACAAATCACTGATGCATTTTGTTCATGTCTTGTGATTAGCTTGGGCAACATTTTCTAATAAGTACATTACATTTAGTTGATTTAATTGATTTCCTATTCAATTATTTTTAGAATATTGTTGAATTCTGTTTTTATGTCTGGATTCCGTGATTCCGTCCGCATTCTCTCAACACAGATTTTATAGGGCCCTACATTCTTTGAAATGCAATTGTTGTTGTTTTTTACCATGAGCATGAGCTTGTATCAACTACGCGTAGTATCCCACGCGAAACAACGTCAAGATGGGCTTTGCTTGCTCGACCTTGACAGCAGATCATCATTGAAGTCGCCACAAAAAATGTCAGTTCAGTGCCTTTAAACTATGACAATGGAAGGTGTGTGTATGTGTGTGCGTGCATACTGGTTTCAATGTGTTTGTGTTGTCTTACCTGTAGAGAACGATAATTGAGACACTTCAAACAGACTGAGTTAGCAGGGCTATTAATGCACAGTGAGACAAAATGTTGCTATGGTAACCAGGAAAATGTCACGTAACAAAGTTACATGACAGTGGGATAAGCTTTAAGCTTAAAAAGGATTGGACCCTTTTTTTTCAATTTTCGCCCAAAATGGCATACCCAAATCTAACTGCCTGTAGCTCAGGCCCTGAAGCAAGGATATGCATATTCTTGGCACCATTTGAAAGGAAACACTTTGGAGTTTGTGTAAATGTGAAAGGAATGTAGGACTATATAACACATTAGATCTAGTCAAAGATAATACAAAGAAAGAAACAACAATTTTTTTTTTTTTTTTTGTACCACCATCTTTGAAATGCAAGAGAAAGGCCATAATGTATTATTCCAGCCCAGGTGCAATTTAGATTTTGGCCACTAGATTGCAGCAGTGTATGTGCAAGGTTTATACGGATCCAATGAATCATTGTATTTCTGTTCAAAATGTTGTATCAAGACTGCCCAAATGTGTCTAATTTGTTTATTAATAACTTTTAAAACTGTGCACTCTCCTCAAACAATAGCATGGTATTATTTCACTGTAAGAGCTACTGTAAATTGGACAGTGCAGTTAGATTAACACGAATTTAAGCTTTCTGCAATATCAGATATGTCTATGTCCTGGGAAATGTTCTTGTTACTTACAACCTCATGCTAATCTCATTAGCCTACATTAACTTAACCGTCAAGCAGGCGACCCACCAATCCTGAAGAAGTAGGAATAGTACCATTAATGTACCCACATTTCGATTATATGTAAATGCACTGACCAAAAAAAATAAAACGCAACAATGTTGGTCCCATGTTCCAAGAGCTGAAACAAAAGATCTCAGAAATGTTCTATACGCACATCAATCTTATTCAACTCTCAATTGTTGTGCACAAGTGTGTTTACATCCCTGTCAGTGAGCATTTCTCCTTTGCCAATGTAATCCATCCACCTGACAATGTGGCATATCAAGAAGCTGATTAAACAGCATGACCATTACATAGCTGCACCTAATTACCTACATAGCTGCCGCCATTACCTCATGTTTCAGCATGATAATGCACGGCCCCATGTCACAAGGATCTGTACAGAATCCCTGGAAGCTGAAAATGTTCCAGTTCTTCCATGGCCTGCATACTCACCAGACATGTCACCATTGAGCACGTTTGGGATGCTCTGGATTTACGTGTACGACAGTGTGTTCCAGTTCCCGCCAATATCCAGGAACTAAGCACAGCCATTGAAGAGGAGTGGGACAACATTCCACAGGCCACAATCAACAGCCTGATCAACTCTATGCAAATTAATCTGGTAGCTTCTGACATGACTTACTGCATATTTAATGAAAGTAGTTGATGGGTTTCTAAAACAGCTCTACCTCTGATTTCATACGCTCTAACTTTTTGGGAAAAGGAAATGTTGTTGATGCGATTAGTTAAACCTCTTATGGATCCCTTCACGCACCAATCCCTTTAGCGGGATCGATTTGACAACATCCAGTGAAATGGCAGCGCGCCAAATTCAAACTACAGGAATATCAATATTCAACATTCACGAAAATAATGTGTAATACATCAAAATAAAGCTTAACATCTTGTTAATCCAGCCACTGTGTCAGATTTCAAAAAGGCTTTACGATGAAAGCAGACCATGCGATTATCTGAGGACAGCGCCCCGCATACAAACACATGAAAATTATTTTTCAACCAGGCTGGTGAGACACAAAAGTCAGAAATAGCCATATAATAAATGCCTCTTATTTTTGCAATCCCAAATGTCTCATTGTCTCATTTTGTTCGATAAATTCCTTCTTTATATCCTCACCAAAAGCACTCACAAACTTCTACAGATGCACGATTGAGAGCATACTGTCGGGCTGTATCAAAGCCTGGCTCGGCAACTGCTCCGCCCACAACCGTAAGGCTCTCCAGAGGGTAGTGAGGTCTGCACAACGCAAATTACCTGCCCTCCAGGACACCTACATCACCCAATGTCACAGGAAGGCCATAAAGATCATCAAGGACAACAACCACCCGAGCCACTGCCTGTTCACCCCGCTATCATCCAGAAGGCGAGGTCAGTACAGGTGCATCAAAGCTGGGACCGAGAGACTGAAATACAGCTTCTATCTCAAGGCCATCAGACTGTTAAACAGCCACCACTTACATTGAGTGGCTACTGCCAACATACTGACTCAACTCCAGCCACTTTAATAATGGAAATAGATGGGAATTGATGTAAAAATGTATCACTCGCCACTTTAAACAATGCCACTTAATTTAATGTTTACATATCTTACCTTACTCATCTCATATGTATATGTATATACTGTACTCTATATCATCTACTGCATCTTGCCATCTTTATGTAATACATGTATCACTAGCCACTTTAAACTATGCCACTTTATGTTTATATACCCTACATTACTCATCTCATATGTATATACTGTACTCTATACCATCTACTGCATCTTGCCTATGCCATTCTGTACCATCACTCATTCATATATTTTTATGTACATATTCTTTATCCCTTTACACTTGTGTGTATAAGGTAGCAGTTGTGGAATAGTTAGGTTAGATTACTCGTCGGTTATTACTGCATTGTCGGAACTAGAAGCACAAGCATTTCGCTACACTCGCATTAACATCTGCTAACCATGTGTATGTGACAAATAAAATTTGATTTGATTTGAAAATGTCTATTTATTTGGCGCGTTTGATTCAGAAATACACCGGTTCCAACTCGCCCAACATGACTACAAAGTATCTAATAAGTTACCTGTAAACTTGGTCCAAACATTTCAAACAACGTTCCTAATCCAACCTCAGATATCCTAAAATGTAAATGATCTATAAATTTAAGACGGAATAAACTGTTTCCAATACCGGATAAAAACAACTTGAAGCGCGTTCCAGTTCACGCGCACCAAAAGACCAAAAGAGTCCACCTGGTGTGACACTTACAAAGAACAGCCATACTTCTTCATTTCTCAAAAGAACAACATCGAACAATTTCTAAAGACTGTTGACATCTAGTTGAAGCCATAGGAACTGCTACCAGGTTCCTCATAAATAGGGCTTCCCATAGAAAACATTTGGAAAACACAATGACCTCAAAAAATGTTTTCCCTGGATGGATTGTGCTCGGGGTTTCGCCTGCCAAATCAGTTCTGTTATACAGTTTTAGAAACTTCAGTGTTTTCTATCCAAATCTACTAATTATATGCATATCCTAGCTTCTGGGCCTGAGTAGCAGGCAGTTTACTTTGGGCACGCTTTTCATCCGGATGTCAAAATACTGCACCCTAGCCTTAAAAGGTTTTAATTAATTAAACAGCTCTATCGTTTGATTGGTAGAATATATTTTTGTTCCGATTTCAGATTTGAATGTTAGAGATGTAAAAGAAGATTACAAACCCATTCACTTTTTTTGTATAAGTTGTTGTTAAAGTAGCTGTTTGTGTCAGAAGTTACATTGTTTACGGTGAATATAATAGAATGTTTGGAGTCAATGGGCCCTTTAGAATGCTTAGGAAATCCATGAAAGTGGATGGAGGAAAAAAAGAAGGAAAAAATGCTTCAAAGTTTAAAATGTATAGCATAAATCAAAAAGTTGTACACAAGCACATTATTCCAGACTGAGCTGCACGTTTTAAAGTTTGAATTATGTTTGTAGGAGAAGTAGCGTTCCAAATTAAAATAATAAGAGGTATGACTTGCTTCGCAAGTCCCACTGATAACAAGCAATCTGTGCCATTACTTCTCTCCTTGTGGCTAATTCATTCATGAATGTGCACTATATATACCGGAGTGCGACCATGTCAGTTGAAACATTATTGCTATACGACTAGCTTTTTTTTAAAGAACTGAGAGGACTGGGCAGGAAGTAAAGCAGGGATTTAAGATTGGACATTTGCTTTCTATTCAGTGCCATTTGATCTGTGCTGGTTGAGTGTGTTATGATAAATGTATCCCTGTCACTCTGAGATGTTGATAGATGACTATGATTGGTCCTCCTGTGCTGGGCACATCAGTGCCATTGGCCGTGTTCAGTGTGGTGCATCACTCTGTCTCTCAGTCAGGCCCAGGAACTCCCCTCAGGCTGCTCCCCTACTCCTCACACCCCTTACATAACACTGCTATTCTTAACCCTGGAAGTGTGTGTGCGTGTGGGTGTGTGTTTGCGACTGTGCACATGCGCATGTGCGTGTATGCCGCAACACATTGCAACACTCCTCACAGAGCAAGCTCAACACATCCACAGAATCAGCACTCTTTCGCTATCTTCCTTTCTCTGTCTGTCTCTCCCTCCTCCTCACCCCTCTCTCTCGCTCTCCTCCTGAGAGACAGCTGGAGGTGCAGCAGGCTTCCACAGGAGAATACGGGCATGACTTATTTATACTCTATCCTCCATGGGAGTGAACACAATCATTTATTCACTTAACAGCATTCAGAGATGGGCCAGGGAGAGAGAGAGTGGGGCAGACAGAGAAGAGCAGTAGCTAGTGAAGTCTACAAGGTTGAGGTGCATGGTGGGTGACATTCCATTCCAGGGGGAAGGATTTGGGAAGGCACTTGATATTCCTCATGTTTAGCATCATTGTTTCCAAAGGAATTGTAACAATGATGAATTGTAACAATGATGCTGGGAGTCAGGAAGCAGGTGCAGTGGGTGAGTTTAATAAAACAGAACATGGAGTGATATAAAACAGGAGAAGTGTCTGGACATGAACACAAAACCAATACTGCATGAAGAGTAATGCTAGGGAGTGCTAGATAAAGGGAAAGTATTCAGGGCAGTGATGAAGTCCAGGTGTGCCTAATGATGGGTTGCCAGGACCGGTGGTTAGTAAATCGGCAAAGTTGAGCATCAGAGCGGGAGTGGACGTACTAGTGCCCCCTCAGCTCTTCTGCCTATCTGAACCACTCGTCCATTGCAGGAGCTTCGGTCTGGCTCGGTGTCCACAGAGCCAGAGCTGGCTGATATCCCAGAACACACTGGAAGGGAGTCAGCCCGGTAGAGGAGTGACACAATGAATTATGTGTGTACTTCACCCAGGGAAGGAAACAGGCCCACTCCCCCTGCCGGTCCTGGCAGTGACTCCTCAGGAACCTCCCCAGCTCCTGCTTCATCCTCTCCACCTGCCTGTTAGACTGAGGCCGGTACCCAGAAGTTAGGCTGACGGGGACCCCCAGCTTCTCTATGAAGGCTTTCCATAACCGTGACGTGAATCGGGGGCCACGGTAGTAGACGATATCCTCCGGAAGGCCATAGTGCCGGAAGCCCTGCTGTAACAGTCCCTCAATGACCTGGAGAGCAGTAGGGAGACCAGAAAGAGGGATAAAACAGCATGATTTAGAGAATCTGTCCACAACCACCAAAATGGTGCTGAAACCATCAGATGAGGGGAGATCAGTGACAAAATCAATGGTCAGATGAGACCAGGGATGCTGAGGCACGGGAAAGGGAAGGAGTTTCCCTGCTGGAGCGTGCCGGGGAGACTTAGTTTGGGCACATATGGAACAGTAGTTGACGTAGCAAGTGATGTTCTGCACCAAGGTGGGCCACCAGTACTGTCCGGAGATAGATTGAATAGTGCGGGTGATACCTGGATGCCCAGCGACAACAGGTGTGTGCGCCTAGGTCAGCAGCCGATCCCTTATCTCCATTATAACGTAGATGTGCTCAGGAGTACAGGTAGCAGGTGCGCGACACCACGGGGGCTACGACTTGAGCGGGTGGAATTATGGGTGCACTCAGGGCAGGAACCTCTCCCGAATCGTAGAACCGGGACAGGGCATCAGCTTTGTTGTTCTTTCAACCTGGGCGATATGTCACAGTGAAGTCGAATCTAGTGAAAAAGAATACCAACTTGCTTGGCGCGGGTTCCGAATGTACTCCAGGTACCGATGGTTGGTAAGGATGAGAAATGAGTCCTTGGTGCCCTCCAGCCAGTGTCTCCATGCCAACTTCACAACCATGTGCTCCCGATCGCTCCACAGGAGACAGTTTCTTTGAGTAATATGCATACCATTTCTGTGGATTACCTTGTTGTTGGGACAGGACAGCCCCCACACCCACTTATGAAGCATCCACCTCCACCACAAGGGCAGCGTAGGATTTGGGTGTTTGAGAAACAGGGTGGAGGTGAAACGTCCCTTCAGTGGTTGGAAGGCTTCATCGGCTGTAGGACTCCACCTCATTTTACGGGGACCAACCTTGAGGAGAGAGGTGAGAGGCCAGGCGATAGAGCTAAAGTTCTTGATGAAACGGCAGTAGAAGTTGTCAAACCCCAAAAAACATTGTTACACCTTTATGGTGGTTGGGACTGGCCATGATCTGACAGCATCTACATTCTTACTGTTCATCATCCCTCCTTGCAGGCCTATCTGGTAACCCAGAAAGGCGACAGCCTCCTGATGGAGTTGGCACTTCTCCGCTTTGACATATAGGTGGTTAGCCAAGAGGCGTTCCAGGACTACTCGGGACGTGAGCGATGTGATCATCCAAGGTAGCCGAGTAGACCAGGACGTTGTTGATATACACGACTACCTGGCGTCCGAGCATGTCCCAGTATCACCTCATTAACGAATGCCTGGAACACTGACTGAGCATTGGCTAATCCATAAGGCATCACCAAGTACTTGTAGTTACCAGACTGTTTTCCATTCATCCCCCTCCCGGATGAGGATAAGATTGTAGGCACTCCGCAGGTCCAATTTGGTAAAGAACCGGGCCCTGCGGAGCTGTTCGATCACTGCTGGCACCAACGGGAGAGGGTAACGGTATTTAGTGGTAATGTAATCAATGCAAGGTGTAACCCTCCATCCTTCTTTGCCACGAAGAAGAAGCCTGCCGACACAGGGGAGGTGGTCATGCAGATGAAACCTTGTTGGAGCGCCTCATGGATGTACTCCTTCATAGCCTTGGTTTCAGCCACCGACAGAGAGTAGATGTGGCTAAGCGGAGGCGCAGAGCCTGCAAGCATGTCGATGGCATAGTCCCAGGGGTGATGAGGAGGGAGACAGGTGGCATGGGTCTTGGAAAAAGCCTCCCGCAGATATTGTTACACCTCCAGGATGTTGGGCTGAAGGGCAACCACAGGACTCTCAACTGTTGAACCACAGGGGAAGGGAAAGCAGGTCCGCTGGCATTCGGGCGCCCAGTCCGTGATTGTCATCCTCGACCATGAGATGGTGGGGTTATGGCGTTGGAGCCATGGGAGGCCGAGGATGATATACTGTACGGGTGCACTGATGATGAGGAAGAGAAGGCTTTCTTGATGTATGGATTCCACAGTGAGGGTGAGTGGTGTTGTGATAGTCCCGGATTCCAGTGGTTGATTATCCAGCGCTTCAACCGGAAACGGAGAGGAGGGGGGGTATGAGGTGATGTTCAGGGAGGAGGCAAGGGTCTGGTCAATAAAATTCCCTACGGCACTGAAAACCACTAGAGCTGTAGAAACAATACATGAGGGACAGCCAGCTAGTGAAATCGATACAAAAAAATGGTTTGGCGGAAAGTGATAATGGAAAGCTCACGCCTAACCCAGGAGACGGGTGACCACGGGGCCGTTCCTCTGCTCTCGTGGACCCCGGGTTGGAACGTACCGGATACCGTTGAAGCTGGTGCCCCTCTTGACCACAATAGGGACAGAGCCCCAGCTGTCTCCGACGGCGTTGCTCAGCCGCGGGAAGGCATTTGGCCCCATCCTCCACGGGTTCAGGCTCTGACAGTCAATGAAGGAGGGAGAGAGGCGATGGGGGTGCCGACACTCTCGAAGAAGGTTCTCCATACGGATGGCCACCGCGATGAGTGTGTTCAAGGAGAGGGTGTTGTCTCGGTATACCAACTCTGTCTGGACCTCTTTGCACAGTCTTCTTCTGAATAGGGTGCGGTGCACCAGCTCATTCCATCCACTGGATGCTGCCACTGTCCGGAAAGTGAGGGCGTACTTCGCAGCTGTCTGGCCATCCTTCCGTAGTTGGAGTAGATGCTCACCCCCCTCTCTGCCCTCCGGTGGATGATCAAAGACTCCTCTGAACAAAGCCCTGAACTCCTCATTGGAACCCAGCTCCTCCTCTCCTCTCCCCCAGACAGCCATAGCCCACTCCAACGCCCGTCAGGTCAGCAGGGAAATAACAGTGGCAACCTCTGATGAGCGAAGTAGAGGGAGCACTGAAGTAGGATGCCATGGCATTTGGATGGAGTCCTGTCATGTTTAGAGGTCAACCCTAATCATTTCAATGTGCACTCACCATTTCCCAAGACTGTCTGTGCCTGTTAGTAATGCACTGTTCAATTCAATGTGAATATATACCATTAGCTAAGGTAACATTCTGTTCACTTCCTGTATGTTTGTTCTCTCATAATATTCCTAGTCTTGCTTCCTCACACCCTTACTTCTCCACAATGGCTCTTAGAGCTTTTACAGGATCCTTGCAGGCTGACCTTGCTCTTAAAACACCACTTCCTGCAGTCCTTTATAGTGTGAATATAGGAAAGGTCAAATTCAGTTCATTGAATGAAGCCTTGTTCATTCAGCCAACCCAAGATGTAGCCTTTTCATCCGCCGCACAAACCTCGACCCTGGCTTTCAGAGAACCCTTGCAGGTCTTTAAAACATCCACTTCCTTCAGCCATTCTGGCACTTCGGCATATAAAACATTTATTTGAACGGTCTGTATTCCTCCTCTTTCTCCTGTCCTCTCTCCTCTCTTCTCCCTCCTGTCTCATCACATCTGTAATAACACTTTTATTCTATTTCTACCCTCCACTAATTCCCTCGTTATAAGCCCCAGCTACATATTTGTCTGTCATTCTTCTCTTCCTCCCTTTGAAAAACAACTTGAAGTGATGGGGACTTGACTGTAGAGTCAGGGTCATACATGTACAGTGCCTTCGGAAAGTTTTCAGAACCCTTGACTTTTTCCACATTTTGTTTCATTACAGCCTTATTCTAAAATGGATTAAATTAATATTTTTCCTTATCAATCTACTCTCAATACACCATAATGATAAAGCGAAAACAGGTTTTAGAAATGTTTGCAAATGTAAAAATAAATAAAACTGAAATACCTAATTTACATAAGTATTCAGACCCTTTGCTATGAGACTCGAAATTGAGATCAGGTACATCCTGTTTCCATTGATCATCCAACTGGATTGGTGTCCAGCTGTGGTAAATTAAATTGATTGGACATGATTTGGAAAAGCACACACCTGTCTATATAAGGTTCCACAGTTGACAGTGCATGTCAGGGCAAAAACCAAGCCATGAGGTCGAAGGAATTGTCTGTAGAGCTCCAAGACAGGATTGTGTCGAGAAATCTATCTGGGGAAGGGTACTCAAACATTTCTGCTGCATTGAAGGTCCCCAAGAACACAGTGGCCTCCATCATTCTTTTATTTTTTATTTGAAAAAAAATGTATTACCTTTTTCTCCCCAATTTCGTGGTAACCAATTGATAGTTACAGTCTTGATCCAACGCTGCAACTCCCGTACGGACTTGGGAGAGGCGAAGGTCGAGAGCCGTGCGACCTCCGAAACACAACCCAGCAGAGCCGCACTGCTTCTTGACACAATGCCCGTTTAACCCGGAAGCCAGCCGCACCAATGTGTTGGAGGAAACACCGTGCACCCAGCGACCGTGTCAGCGTGCTTCGCGCCTGGCCCACCACAGGAGTCGCTACTGCACGATGGTACAAGCCAGACCTTCCCCTAACCAGGACGACGCTGGGCCAATTGTGCCCTGCCCCATGGGTCTCCCGGTCGCGGCAGGATGCGTCAGAGCCTGGACTCGAGCCAGGATCTCTAGTGGCACAGCTAGCACTGCGATGCAGTGCCTTAGACCAATGCGCCACTCAGGAGGCCCGCCTCCATCATTCTTAAATGGAAGAAGTTTGGAACCACCAATACTTTTCATAGAGCTGGCCTCCCGGCCAAACTTGGTCAGGGAGGTGACCAAGAACCCTATGGTCACTCTGATAGAGCTCCAGAGTTCCTCTGTGGAGATGGGAGAACCTTCCAGAAGGACAACCATCTCTGTAGCACTCTACCAATGAGGCCTTTATGGTAGAGTGACCAGACAGAAGCCACTCCTCAGTAAAAGGCACATGACAATCCGCTTGGAGTTTGCCAAAAGGCACCTAAAGACTCTCAGACCATGAGAAACAAGATTCTCTGGTCTGATGAAACAAAGATTGAACTCTTCGGCCTGAATGCCAAGCCTCACTTTTGGAGGAAACCTGGCACCATCCCTACTGTGAAGCATGGGGGTGGCAGCATCATGCTGTGGGGATATTTTTCAGCGGCAGGGACTGGGAGATGAGTCAGGATCGAGGCAAAGATTAACAGAGCAAAGTACAGAGAGATCCTTGATGAAAACATGCTCCACAGCACTCAGGACCTAAGACTGGAGTGAAGGTTCACCTTCCAACAGGACAATGACCCTAAGCACACAGCCAATACAAAGCAGGAGTGGACCAGCCAGAGCCCGGACTTGAACGCAATCAAGCATCTCTGAAGAGACCTGAACATGGCTGTGAAGCAACGCTCTCCATCCAACCTGACAGAGCTTGAGAGGTTCTGCAGAGAAGAATGGGGGAAGCTCCCCAAATATACAGTTGATTTCGGAAGTTTAAATACACTTAGGTTGGAGTCATTAAAACTTGTTTTTCAACCACTCCACACATTTATTGTTAACAAACTATAGTTTTGGCAAGTTGGTTAGGACATCTGCTTTGTGCATGACACAAGTAATTTTTCCAACAATTGTTTACAGACAGATTATCCCAGTGGGTCAGAAGTTTACATACACTAAGTTCACTATGCCTTTTAAACAGCTTGGAAAATTCCAGAAAATTATGTCATGGCTTCTGATAGTCTAATTGACATCATTTGAGTCAATTGGAGGTGTACCTGTGGATGTATTTCAAGGCCTACCTTCAAACTCAGTGCCTCTTTGCTTGACGTCATGGGAAAATCAAAAGAAATCAGCCAAGACCTCAGAAAAGATATTGTAGACCTCCACAAGTCTGGTTCATCCTTGGGAGAAATTTCCAAACGCCTGAAGGTACCACGTTCTTCCATACAAACAATAGTACGCAAGTATAAACACCATGGGACCACACAGCCATCATACCGCTCAGGAAGGAGACGCGTTCTGTCTCCTAGAGATGAATGTACTTTGCTGCGAAAAGTGCAAATCAATCCCAGAACAACAGCAAAGGACCTTGTGAAGATGCTGGAGGCAACAGGTACAAAGGTACAAAATCCACAGTAAAACGAGTCCTATATCGACATAACCTGAAAGGCCGCTCAGCAAGGAAGAAGCCATAAAAAAGCTAGACTACGGTTTGCAACTGCACATGGGGACAAAGATCGTACTTTTTGGTGAAATATCCTCTGGTCTGATGAAACAAAAATAGAACTGTTTGGCCATAATTTGCAAATAAATTCATTAAAAATCCTACAATCTGATTTTCTGGATTTTTTTTTCTCATTTTGTCTGTCATAGTTGAAGTGTACCTATGATGACAATTACTAAATACTTTTTTGCCCCATTGTATATTATCTGTCCCTAAGATGTGTGTCTCTGTCCTAGATATCCTAGTATCATCTCCCAGTGGGGGTTTTCACTCAAAACCCTCCACTCACTGGTGGTAAGGTATAGGTGGGAATGACTTGAGGCAGGAGAAGCTGTGGTGAACCCTTGACTTTTAAATGTCATCTGGGCTTTGGCAGGAGCAGACACTGTTACTCAGGGGAGAGGACAGTAGCATGGGGGGTTCAAAACCTTAACCAGTTATTTTAGTATTACAGTCAACTCCTCTTCTAATAATACAATTGATTCTTATCACATTTATAAATAACTCCAAAATAACTACATATGTTACTTATCTGTAAATCCTGCAAAATAATGTTACTGCCATGTACTGTAAAGCCCTAGTGTTGTCATCAAAACAGAATAATTAAATATTACATTAGATCACACCAACCTAGTCGTGTCCCTGAGCTATCAGACATATCATCTCATAGACAGAGCCTTTTGGGTAATGTTATGGCCTGGCTGCCTCCACCTAGCTTGTAATTGCTTTTACAGTTTAATGTTGCCCAAGTTCCTCTTACACTCAGCTGTTTTCATAATTGATGCTCCGTAATGGAATTTGAGAGAAATGTGTTATATGAGAAACGTGTTGTTCAATGAATTGCCATTATGCAAATGGGCCTCCGACATGAGGTGTTGATTATTTAATTCATCTCAGTTAATTGTTCTCTAACAAAGAGCCTGAACCAGTTCTAAATGACTGGATCATATTTCCTCCTGCTCCACTCTGCTCTTCCCTGGAAGGACAGGACGCACAGTTATTGGTTGGAGGGAGGTCTGGTCAACACAGTTATAGATGGAGGGAGCGGTCTAGTCAGCTCCCCTGTTGCTAGGCAGGTTACCCACATCTCTCACAGCACCTTTGTCAATCACTAATGATTTTGCAAAATACATGTATTGTATTCTATAATTTATCATATGAGTTTATCATAGCAAACACTAAGTATGATATCAATTTAGTTTAACATTGCCATAGCATTTGATGTGAAGGAAATTGAAATTGACCATAGACACTGAAGCTCAGTTTTGGCTTGTTAAGGTTAGAATTTCCGGAGGGTCAGCTGATATAGTAGATCTGTGCTTCGGGCCAACTTTATCCTTTGATTATTACCATATCCTGGAGGTCATTGGAGATCATTGAATCACTCTGAGGCAGTACTAATAACACCCAGATACTGTAGATGAGTGTGGCGATCTGAGCAGTGTGATCAGTGATTCATTTCCAAACTGAGAGAAGCACTGGGAGAAGCAGACCAGCATCAGGCAGAGCTGCCATAATGACATAACACTGGTGCAATGCAGGACAAATTATATTTCTGGACGTAATTAACGAATCAAGGCACGATGACCAGGAGTGGAGTCGAGGGTGCTCGGACAGTCAGCTGGAGCTGGCTAGTGGGGTTAGTAAAATGGCATTAGCCTGAGATCCAGTGATGGGGTGTGCGTGGAGGTGGAGGTGGAGGGGGCTTGTCTGGTCATAGGACAGAGAGTGAGGGGTGATGGGCTGCAAGCCAGGTGGAGTAGGCTCCTAGCTGGCTGTAGTCAGGGATGTAGTAAGGGTGGAGTAGGCTCCTAGCTGGATGTAGTCAGGGATGTAGTAAGGGTGGAGTAGGCTTCTAGCTGCCTGTAGTCAGGGATGTAGTAAGGGTGGAGTAGGCTTCTAGCTGCCTGTAGTCAGGGATGTAGTAAGGGTGGAGTGCCCTGACACTGCATAATAAACAATGTGCCCTCTGTCACCCCAACTGTGATAGAGATTCAGATTGGCTCACACTTTCAACTGGTCCTCTGAGTAAGAGGGGGAGTAAGTCTTACAGAGAGGCATGTTAGTTAGCTGCAGCTGGTGGTACTGTAGTGAGAATTGCCTGCAGTCATGGCCCATTGATATTTAAACAGCTTCCCATCTGTACCTGCTCCAGGGAGAGGCAGTTATTAAAACAGAGAAACAGATAATAGCATCAACAACAGCCAAAATACCTCAAACCAGATACTCTGCAGCATGGTGCCTGGTGATCACACCATATTACTGTTTTTAGCCACTGAAGCAGCATCCATCTCATATAATTTGCTAAAGTCAGTGAATCTATGTAAAGCATACTTCAATATGTAGCCAACCTTGTTAGCCAGTTGAATTAAAGGCCAGGCATGAATGTTGAGGATCTATGGGGTCATTGGGATGGCATGGTGTGCTATTAAAATGATTCACGTGTGAGTGACCTTTTATTATTTTTGGTGCTAAAATGGACATATCCCATTCAAATGTGAACATTGTCTTCCTAACGGTTTCAGAGACAGGGATTTACAAGAGAAGAACAGTGGAATAGGCTTCTTGTTGATCTGCACCTAATGCAACATTTTAGTATTGAGATGCTCAAACACATTATTTCTCCAACCAGCGCTTAATGCTACCAACACCCACATTAGGTTTTGTGTATCTAATTACCAATGTATAATTTGATGGGAAAATTAGTTAACCTTTAGTGAAATGCCATCTCATCACAGGCAATGAATGACAAGGAGGGCAAGCGGGGGCCTTGGCATTTCCACGGCTACCCGTTTGACGGACAGCTTGCCGAGATAGCCCACCTACATCTCACCCTCTCTCTAGGGACTGATGTACTGAGAATAGAGGGTCCTTCACTCTTCACTCAACTGTTCACATTTCTGTTGTATTTCCATATGAATTTGAGATGAAGAATACTTTGATAGATTTGGCAGCCCGCCAGGGCTGTGGCGGTCATGAAATTTCATAGGCCGGTGATTGTCAAGCAAATAACTGTTGGTTAATTAACATAAACACATTTAGCATCTCCTGGCTTCCACACATAGACTACAAGCCATTTTAAAAAGTCTAATAATTCCATGTAATATAGCCTACACCTTCACAATAAATCCATTACTTATTTTAGACAGGTATAAAGAAGCGTGATATGAAGAAAATGTAGTCTATTTCAAAAGAAAATAATAGCATACTCTGATATTCTGAGTTGTCCTTATGTTAGATCCTGATGTGACTATGGCAAATGGCTGTGGGCTACACTAGTTCATTTAGCAGACAAGATTTTATTTTAATTCCGTGGCATTATTTTATATTATTTAATAGTATGAAGAATACAATTGAACCAAGCTGAATAAAATAGAAAGGATATTTTCTCCAAACGATTTGAGGGAGTGCGCACATGCTGCTATTCTGTGTTGAGCAGTTAACAAATAAACAGGTACTCCTATATGCTTAATTTAGAGTTATTCATGTACTTAGTTGTTCTACAAAAGTTGGGCTATATGTTTTGATTTTTAGTACATTGTAAGGCTGCATAATGAGTGTGTACAGTGCAGGCTGCACTCACTTCAGTAGTCTCTCATTCACAATTTGACAAGCACTTGATAGTGCCTCGAATTTCACGGCGGCATCCCCTTTGTGGACATAATGCACCCTAGATTTGGCAGCCCAGCGGGCTACCAGGCCCTATTTTCTGTCAATAAGTCAACACCACCTATTTGCGACTGAGAACTGAGCAGTGAGATGGAAGGGATATTTCTGTGATTAAATGACAAAAAAGCACTTAGAGACTCACTATCTCATTACCTATGTAATTTAAATGGCATTCTATTGTTTTCTAAGTAGACATATTGGAGGTTGTTCTCCGCTGTTCTCTCAGCTATTGATCTGGAGATAAATGTCAGCACACATGAAATCGATATCCAAATCCAAGGACTATAAAATCCTGGCCTCCATTTCCAATCCAAGCATAGGAATCCATAATGTTTTGTGATGTTAACAGTGTGGGAAATCGATACAGTTACATATCGCAATATTACTTAGGTCGATATTATATTGATACTTTGACTCCAAGTGTTGATTTGTAAAATATAAATATATATATGTACTGTATTTATTTATTTAAAACAAATCCTAGGTAACATTAGCTAGCGCTAGTCAGCTGTACCTGCGCCAAAACGCTGGTACTTTTCATCCTATAGCTGGTTCTCCATCTTCTTTTTAAATAGTGAGCCAACAAGTTTTCAGCACTTTTATTTTCATGACTGATCAACATTCATTTTTATTATGGCTCTCTCTTGTCTCTCTGCAGCTGACATACACTGAGTGTACGGTCATGGCCAAAAGTTTTGAGAATGACACAAATATTAATTTTCACAAAGTCTGCTGCCTCAGTTTGTATGATTGCAATTTGCATATACTCCAAAATGTTATGAAGAGTGATCATATGAATTGCAATTAATTGCAAAGTCCCTCTTTGCCATGCAAATGAACTCAATCTCAAGAAAACATTTCCACTGCATTTCAGCCCTGCCACAAAAGGACCAGCTGACATCATGTCAGTGATAACTAAGTGGCTCGGGGAACAAAACATCGATATTTTGGGTCTATGGGCAGGAAACTCCCCAGACCTTAATCCCATTGAGAACGTGTAGTCAGTCCTCAAGAGGCAAATGGTCAAACAAAAACCCACAAATTCTGACAAACTCCAAGCATTGATTATGCAAGAATGGGCTGCCATCAGTCAGGATGTGGATCAGAAGCATGGCAGGGCAGATTGCAGAGGTCTTGAAAGAGAAGGGTCAACACTGCAAATATTGACTCTTTGCATCAACTTCATGTAATTGTCAATAAAAGCCTTTGATAGTTATGAAATGCTTGTATTTATACTTCAGTATTCCATAGTAACATCTGATAAAAATATCTAAAGACACTGAAGCAGCAAACTTTGTGAAAATTAATATTTGTGTCTTTCTCAAAACTTTTGGCCACGACTGTATATAACATTAGGAACACCTTCCTAATATTGAGTTGCACCCCCTCATCCCCATCTCGCTATGATTTTTAGTGCAGCTATGTTTACCCACTGTGACCTTTCCCGTCTCTCCAATCTCCTTTCTCTTTTCTACCCCCTTCCCCCTGGGTCGGCAGGGTAGCCTAGGGAAGCCTAGTGGTTGGAGCGTTGGACTAGTAACTGGAAGGTTGCAAGTTCAAATTCCTGAGCTGACAAGGTACAAATCTGTCGTTCTGCCCCTGAACAGGCAGTTAACCCACTGTTGCTAGGCCGTCATTGAAAATAAGAATTTGTTCTTAACTGACTTGCCTAGTTAAATAAAGGTACAAATAAATAAAAAATACACACACACCCGCCATCCTTCTCTCTGCCTCTCTCGGTCTCTCTCCCCCTCCCTCTCTCTCTCTCTTTGTCTCGGTACCCACCACTGTGGCCTTTCCCTATCTCCCCTGTCTGTCTGTAGTGTGGCAGGCTGCAGGATTGCTTGTGACAGCTTACCAGTGTTCAGTAGAGCAGGAGGAACAGCCCGAACACTGGGACCATCGTTATGAAACAAAACCACAGACAGACAGAGACACAGAGATGCTAGATGAGGTCTCTTTGGATGATGGCGTGTGTGTGTGTGTTAGTAATGCACAGGTCAGCTGCTTGTTCACCCGCACCCGCACACAACTGCTAATAACCCATCCGTAACCACCCAACTATATGTGATAAAGTGAAAATCTGAGGTCCGCACCCAACCCTAACCTGCAAATAAAGAAAAAAAAGGCTGTACAGTCAGAGATGGCAGAATGATTTTGAAGGTAGGTTTATGTTTCTGCCTATAATTTCCAACATGTTGTTAGGCTATTTGTTGGTCAACTTGTCAAATCAAATCTTATTTGTCACATTACACATGGTTAGCAGATGTTAATGCGAGTGTAGCGATATGCTTGTGCTTCTAGATCCGACCATGTGGTAATATCTAACAAGTAATCTAACCTAACAATTTCACAACAACTACCTTATACACACAAGTGTAAAGGAATGAATAAGAATATGTACATAAAATATATGAATGAGTGATGGCCGAACGGCATAGGCAAGATGCAGTAGATGGTATAGAGTACAGTATGTACATATGACATGAGTAATGTAGGGTGTGTAAACATTATATTAAGTGGCATTGTTTAGAGTGGCTAGTGATACATTTTTACATCAATTCCCATCAATTTCCATGATTAAAGTGGCCTGAGTTGAGTCAGTATGTTGGCAGCAGCCACTCAATGTTAGTGGTGGCTGTTTAACAGTCTGATGGCCTTGAGATAGAAGCTGTTTTTCAGTCTCTCGGTCCCAGGTTTGATGCACCTGTACTGACTACACCTTCTGGATGATAGTGGGGTGAACAGGCAGTGGCTCGGGTGGTTGTTGTCCTTGATCTTTTTGGCCTTCCTGCGACACCGGGTGGTGTAGGTGTCCTGGAGGGCAGGTAGTTTAGATACATGCATTCTTCTTCATTACTTGTTGCACTAGAATTAAAATAAGGCCTGAGGAGGTGTGGTATATGGCCAGTATACCATGGCTAAGGGCTGTTCTTATGCACAATGCAACGCAGAGTGCCTCACAATCATCATACACACTGTAACACATCCGCTATCATCCTGCTATCACTGCTATCTTCCTGCTATCACTGCTATCATCCTGCTATCACTGCTATCATCCTGCTATCACTGCTATCATCCTCTTTTACCACTTCACCAAATCCTTCCTAAACATCAGGCTACTGTTCTGACCCTCCTATTTTTTTCTGCCCTCCATTTCGCAGCTTTTCTCTTATTGAATTAAACAACGACGTGGCTTTTTGCCTCAATGGATCGACGTTAACATATTCTGCTCAAGTTCCCAAAAGCATTTGGCGATTGTCGTGTATTTGGTGAGTGTACAGTTAGGCCCTAAAACATGGGCCAGATAAAAATAATGAAAGAAAAACATCAATGTAGCCTATAGATATGAATTGCACAAGAATTATACATGTATGTATTTTTTGTATTTAAATGTTTTATCCCGCCCGCCATTCATCCACAAAATATTCCATGACCCAAAACCTACCCGCCCTGCAGATATAACCGCTGGGATTGCAGGTTATGAGTCAATACACAGTAAACTATGTATTATTTCACCCTAGTCAAAGGAAAGGAATTCCTCTACTTGGTTACCACCCAAATTAACCCCATACCTTCTCCTCTCCACCCTTCCACTCCTTCCTCTCTCACTGACGGGTGGTTGATAGAGAAGGTTTGTGGAGGGCAAGCGGCGTTTTGACTCCTGGCAGGAGTTGAGAGACTGCTGACGTGTGTGTTGGGCAGGATGTGTGTAAGAGGCAGGACTGAATCCTGTTTTTCAGACCGCAGCAATTGGCTCAGAGCCAGGATGATAGTTTTAATGCTCACACACACACAACCACTCACATACTCAGAATGGGCTAACGCTGACCTCAACTCAGCATCACACACACACACACACACACACACACACACACACACACACATGCAAGCGCACACTTGCACACACATTTTCCTACACACACACACACACACACACACACACACACACACACACACACACACACACACACACACGTCTGCATTGTACAACATACACTGAGTATACCAAACATTAGGAAAACCTTCCTAATATTGAGTTGCACCCTTTTTACCCTCAGAACAGTCTCAATTCGTCGGGGCATGGACTCAAGTTGTCGAAAATGTCCCACAGGGATGCTGGCCCATGTTGACTCCAATGCTTCACACAGTTGTGTCAAGTTGGCTGGATGTCCTTTGGATGGTGGACAGTTCTTGATATACACGGGAAACTGTTGAGCGTGGAAAACCCAGCAGCATTGCAGTTCTTGACACACTCAAGCCGGTGCACCTGGCACCTACTACCATACCCCGTTCAAAGGCACTTAAATATTTTGTCTTGCCCATTCACCCTCTGAATGGAACACACACACAATCCACGTCTCAATTGTCTCAAGGCTTAAAAATTATTCTTTAACCTGTCTCCTCCCCTTCATCTACACTGATTTAAGTGACATCAATAAGGGATCGTAGCTTTCACCTGGATTCACCTGGTCAGTCTGTCATGGAAAAAGCCGGTGTTCCTAGTGTTTTGTACACTCAGTGTATGTTACATGTTCATTGATGAACACACTGTCTTGTTTCACTATTATTGTGTCCTGTTTTGACTTCAGATAATTGTAATAACTAAACTCCAGAATATGTAAGAACATTTTCATCAGCGTTTGAGATTAGTGGTGGTATATATACAGAGTTGGATAACTGTCAGGAGAGCTCTACATTTCAGAGGCAAATGTTCATCTCTGCCCCATGGCAGAATGAGTAGAGTTGCATGAAATGTATTATAAAACAGCTAAATGTTCATCTCTGCTCCATGGCAGAATGAGTAGAGTTACATGAAATGTATTATAAAACAGCAAAATCTTCATCTCTGCTCCATGGCAGAATAAGTAGAGTTACATGAAAGGTATTATAAAACAGCAAAATGTTCATCTCTGCCCCATGGCAGAATGAGTAGAGTTGCATGAAAGGTATTATAAAACAGCTAAATGTTCATCTCTGCTCCATGGCAGAATAAGTAGAGTTACATGAAAGGTATTATAAAACAGCTAAATGTTCATCTCTGCTCCATGGCAGAATAAGTAGAGTTACATGAAAGGTATTATAAAACAGCTAAATGTTCATCTCTGCTCCATGGCAGAATGTATTGAATTTTTCCAAACTTGCTCTAAAACTGCAACAATAAAACGCCAACAAAATGTTAGAGACGATTGCATGTGTCGGGAATGGTGTGGATACGCAAACCCACGCATCACTGCGGCACTTCATGATGAGTTCTTTGAGTTTTTTGTGGCCCCCACTCCCATCAAAGTTGCCCATCCCCAACCTAGACACATACAGACACAGAAACATGCGCCAGCATTAGTTCTGCAGTCTGAAAGGTCATGGTTCAATGATGTGTTGGCACAGTGAGAGAAAGAGAGAGAGTAGGGAAGAGGAAGGAGAGAAAGAGAGAGATAAGGGAAGAGAAGGGAGAGAAAGTGGGGGAGGGACAGAGAGAATGGCAAACATAGTGAGAGAGAGAAAAGAAAAAATAACCAACACAGAGAAGCCTGGATAGAGATGGAGAAGGAAGGAGCTAGAGAAAGATAGTGGTGTTGATTGAGGGAGGGAGAAGAGGGAGGCAGAGTGAGAGAGTTTTTGTTTTAGCATTCATGGTAATATGTACATTTGGGAAATGACAGATGTTACCACCACACTAGCCTATCTCTGAGAAGAAATCTGTGTGTGTGTTTATGTGTGTGCATGCGGTATGCATGTGTGTTTGGTTTTTACCTCACTGCAGTGCCACAAGTTGAATAGCTGTCTCTGAGGAGGCTTACACGAATGCACACTCACACACACACACTCACACTCACACACACTCACACTCACACACACACACACACACACACACACACACGCACTCTTGCACACACATTTTCCTACACACTCACAAACACAGATGTCTGCAGTCTGCATTGTACAGACATCTGTGACTGCAGGTCAGCAAAACCAAGCCTTAGAGGACTGGGAAGCTTCTCTCCTCCCTCCCTCCTCTCCTCCCCTCCTCTCCTCTCATCTCCTCCTCTCCTCTCCTCCTCTTCCCACTGAATGAAGGCTGAGCTGTGTGCACTAAGAGGATCAATAGGTTTAGCTCACTGTACACAGAAGGAGCAGTCACACACCTAACAGGGTCAGGACATCCCTCAGACTGACTAGGAAGGAAGGAAGTAAGGAAGGAAGGAAGGAAGGAAGGAAGGAAGGAAGGAAGGAAGGAAGGAAGGAAGGAAGGGAGGGAGCTTGAGAGAGAGGGAGAACAGAGATGAGAGGGAGAGCAGGGATGAGAGCGCAGCACTTCACACATTTTTTTACCCCTTATTCCTACTTCCCCGGGAGCTAATGGGGACAGGCAGAATCTAGAGAGGAAGAGATAGACATAGATATAGGAGAGAGGAGAATGGAGAGAGGAAGAGAGAGATAGGAGAGAGGAAGAGATAGAGATAGGAAGAGAGAGATAGAAATAGGAGAGAGCAAGATAGACATAGAGATATAGGGAGAGACAGAGAGAGAGTAACATGCTCTGTCACGCCAGTGTTGACTGCTCCTGCTCCAACCGTCTTCCCTGGCTTTCAGGAAAAGGAATGGTTTCCGAAGAGATGAATTCCTGAGCCCGTTCACCATGAGGATGTGGGACAGCGATTTCCAGGTCCTCGCCGGAAGAATCCCTCTGAGAAAAGAGCAGCCGCCTGAGAAACTAGTAGCCGATCCTGTGTGGACTCCTGGGTCACAGCTCTGAGGACTCTCATTTACACCGCTGAAGGCTTACATGCATCAAACTGCATTTGTTTATCCAAGCTTGGGTGGCCTTGCAGTATGTAGCCTTTTCATATCCCATCTACTGACTACATGATGACTTGTTCACGTGGTGGCACATCACTGGAATGAGTATTATTAATATGGTGTAGAGCACTGTAAGGGGCATGCAGACATGATGTTGTTTTGGAAGTGGTTGCAACACGTGGAGGGCAGTGTGTGTAGATCGTGTTAAAGGTTAGAGGAAAGATTCAGTACACAGTTCCAAGAAGCCTGGACTCTGCCACAGGGTCCGGGAAAGGACTATGATGCACTTCAGCAACTTCCCTTTCAGGAGACACTCATGGATATGGTGAGTGTGTGTGTATGTGTGTTTCTGTTTGTGTGCTTGTGTGTGTCCATGATGGCAGCAACAGTAGTGGACGTGAGTTCAGCAGCTCTCTTCCATCTAAACTTAAGCCACCCCCCCGTCAACATTTGTTTTTGTGCATGTTCTCCTGTGTCCTGTGTTTTCCTACTGTTCTGTACTGTATTTATGTTCCAGGGCAGTTAGTACTCCCGACAGGCAGCCCAGTTTAGCCCAAACCCTTCTCTGGGAGATTTATTGTTCATTGGGCCACATATTTCCTGCCGTTTTCTCCCACAATAAATGCTTGAGTTGATCCATAAATAAGTCTAAATCAGACATAAACTGCAGCAGCAGCCAGCCGTAGAGCTTTCAGAGCTTTTATTTATCCCAGAACAGAAGACAGGACAGTGGAGGCTCATAGAGCCTGCTAGCCATGGCTCCATGCTTTAGATTCCTCCTCTGCACTTTTCATCAGCCATTTAAATAGACACTCCTTTTGGGGATGTGGCTTTCTCAAAGCCATGAAATGATGTACTGCTGTGCACTGTTTCCTTGCTGCTTCCCATCTTTAAATGGTCTGTTAGTAGACCTAGTCATATAACAGTGACTCAATATTTGGATCATAATAGTCTCTGTCAGGTTATTGACCCATACCTCAACCCATACCTCCTGCTTCCTTCCTGACCAGCATTAACATGCAGCAGGTACAGTACAGTTTAAGACAGACAGACAGACTTCTGCTTATGGTTGCTTGCGGTACTTGAAGTGAGCAATGACAGAAGTGTCTGGAGCGTGAGCTCAAATGTCACGCTGTCTATAGAACATACTGTGCAGATTCATCTAAATGATTTTGGTGCTCTACATGTGTTCAGCCAAACATTGTCTCAGGTCAGGAAAACTCCATATAAGACAATATAATAACTATGTAACACATTTTCTGTTTCAGAGGTTTTAGCATTGGCTATTGAGTTTCTCTTGGTCAGGTCACATGGTCGGGAGCTCTTGTCCCAACCCATTGTTTACTCTAATCAGTATTAGATTAAAGGTGTTGGAGGGATGCCAGACCAGAGGCTGTGGCTGTATAGGGGAACAGCAGACAGACAGACAGACAGACAGACAGACAGACAGACAGGCAGACAGACAGACAGACAGACAGACAGACAGGCAGGCAGGCAGGCAGGCAGGCAGGCAGGCAGGCAGGCAGGCAGACAGACAGACAGACAGACAGACAGACAGACAGACAGACAGACAGACAGACAGGCAGGCAGGCAGGCAGGCAGGCAGGCAGGCAGACAGACAGACAGACAGACAGACAGACAGACAGACAGACAGACAGACAGACAGGAATGTTCCTAGCTAATCCAATGGCAGCTACGTAAACAGAAAACACAATGAGATATCCTCTCTCTCACCCACCCTCCTCAATCTCTCTCTCTTTGTTTCTCTCTCCCCTCCCTCTCTCTCCCCTCTCTCTCTCTCTAACACACACACACGCTTAGAATTGCTGCAGGTTATTTAAGTGATGATGCTCTCGAAGCCAGTGTTTGGAGTATATATTGGCACGGGTGTTGTTATGCCCTCCACACACCGGCTTCGAGGGCATTATAATTTTTATTCAACAGGTTACCAACATATTCAAGTAAAGATTGATACATTTTCATTAAAAACGTTCTTTTGATTAATTTATTCATACTATTTCATCCTTCCACGAAATATCAAATCTAGGGTTGCTACCCAAGCTGGCTGGTTGTTCTTTCTATTGGTTTGGTTGCCAGAGACACAACCTAGTCGTTAAGTCTTTTTGTTCTGTATCTATAGACGCGACCCAGTCGTTTGTTCTAGATGTCCCATTGCCAATACTGGCTGGCATCGTTCTTATCGCTTGCTTGCTAGCTAGCCAACTATGGCTAACTTACAGTCAATTCAAACGTCAAAAATTATAACAGTAGCTGCATTTGCATTTGTTTAAGCTATTTTCTAGAGGCATTTATTTGGATACATCCATTACAATGAGCTAATGAGGTGCGATTTCACCTGGCTCAGAAAATGTGCTCTCTCATCAGGACACTGTTCAGAGGAGCTAGCCAACAACACAGCTAACACAATCACTTCAAACACTGAAGCTGTAAAGACGGCAATCTCAATGTTTTGTTTGTTTCGTTTGACCTTTTTTCAATTGAAATGTCTTTGTATATATCGAATAACGCTGCCTGCCTGTCTGTCTGTCTCGTCCCGACTACCGACCCAGACACATTCATTACTATGGGACAGCTGGAGATCTAATTTTAATATTGAAACAATGTTGCACATGTCTGAGAGACAGACTGCAAGGTTTATACAAATATCTGCTGTTGAAAACAAAATGTTAGCCTAAAATAAATGTGAGATAATGTCTAGATGCTTTTTATAGTGGAGATCAAGTTTATAAATTGTTTGGCTGGGCTGATGAGACGGTGGATTGTGCTGTCAGATGGAACAGAGTACGTAGGCATTTTAACATCATAGATTTAGTGGAATAGACACCGGCTGGAATGTGCTTTTAACCAATCAGCATTCAGGATTAGAGCCACCTGTTATATACTCTTTGTTATTGCTAGGTAAAGTCACATTTATTCAAACTTGACATGGATTACATCTGTCATACTGAAACGTGACATCACAGTGCTACTAAGATGGTGCCGGAGGGGTTGGTTGCAGTTTTATGGGTTCTTAACCAACAGTGCTATTTTTTTTTGCTTTTTCGCAATTTTTGTAACTTATTTTGTACATAATGTTGCTGCTACCGTCTCTTATGACCGAAAAGAGCTTCTGGAAATCAGAACAGTGATTACTCACCTTGAACTGGACGAAGAATTTCTCTTTAATGAGTCGGACGAGAGGGATTTACTCCAAACACCCGAACAGGCCCTCATCCCCGTCATTCGCAGGAGAAAAAGATGGAAGAGGTATTGTGGAAAGAGATCTGGGTGCCTTGTGAGGATCCGACAACGAGTGGCTAATCTGCCTTTGCCATCCGTACTATTGGCCTATGTACAATCGCTGGATAATGAATTGGACAAACTAAAAGCACGTATATCATGCCAACGGGACATTAAAAACTGTAATATCATAATAATATTCCCCGAGTCGTGGCTGAACGACAACATGAATAACATACAGCTGGCGGGTTATACACTGTTTTGGCAGGATAGAACAGCGGCCTTTGGTAAGACAAGGGGTGGCGGTCTATGTTAATTTGTACACAACAGCTGGTGCACGATATCTAAGGAAGTCTCAAGGTTTTGCTCGCCTGAGGTAGAGTATCTCATGATAAGCTGTAGACCACATTATCTAACTAGAAAGTTTTCATTTGTATTTTTCGTAGCTGTCTACATACCACCACAGCCCTATGCTGGCACTAAAACCGCACTCAATGAGCTGTATAACGTGATAAGCAAACAGGAAAACGCTCATCCAGAGGTGGCGCTCATCCAGAGGTGGCGCCCCAATTCTCATCGACGGGGCTGTTGTGGAGCAGGTTGAGAGCTTCAAGTTCCTTGGTGTCCACATCACCAACAAACTAACATGGTCCAAGCACACCAAGATAGTCGTGAAGAGGGCACGACAAAACCTATTCCCCCTCAGGAGACTGAAAAGATTTGGCATGGGTCCTCAGGTCCTCAAAAGGTTCTACAGCTGCACCATCGAGAGCATCCCGACTGGTTGCATCACTGCCTGGTATGGCAACTGTTTGGCCTCCGACCGCAAGGCACTACAGAGGGTAGTGCGTACGGCCCAGTACATCACTGGGGCCAAGCTTCCTGCCATCCAGGACCTCTATACCGGGCAGTGTCAGAGGAAGGCCCTAAAAATTGTCAAAGACTCCAGCCACCCTAGTCATAGACTGTTCTCTCTGCTACCGCACAGCCAAGTGTAGGTCCAAGAGGCTTCTACCCCCAAGCCATAAAACTACTGAACATCTGAACCCCCCCCCCCATCTTTTATGCTGCTGCTACTCTCTGTTTATTATCTATACATAGCCACTTTAATAACTCTGCCTACATGTACATATTACCTCAAATACCTCGACTAACTCTGTATCGGTACCCCTTGTATATAGCCTCGCTAGTGTTATTTTACTGCTGCTCTTACATTTTTTGTTACTTTTATTTCTTGTTTTTTAGGTATTTTTCTTTAAACTGTGCGGTTGGTTAAGGGCTTGTAAGTAAGCATTTCACTGTAAGGTGTACACTTGTTGTATTCGTTGCATGTGACAAATACAATTTGATTTGATTTTGATTTACTGAGACAGTTGCAGCTCATCTGGTATTTACCATGAAATGCTCTATTTTGTGCGGGTAACTTTGTAGGAGTTTTACATTGTGTTAATTGCTGTGTTGCGGATGCTTAAAGGCCCAGTGCGCTATGTAGGGAATAGGTAACCATTTTGGACATAGACTATGCAGGGGAGTTATGTAAGGATGCTTAAGCCTTTAACTGAGGAAATAAGTGATGCTCAGTAGTTATTATAGATTGAATGGCTTAGCTTCAGCAGGCTGCTATTAATGTATGGTAATAATGTATTATATTAATGGTCATAATTGGTTAAATAATCTGGATGGGTAATCATTCCTTAGAATTCCAGGATAAAAGTATATGTTAAGCATAGTATAAATATGTATAGTACAGACTTCCAGTTTAGTATACTTGTGTTTTTGTTTTTCAATCATGTGTTTTCCCTTTTATGGGTAGTCTGGTTTGGTGGGATATAGCAGTCCGATGAAGTGACAATGTAAACAACATGTCCACATTGTCAAGGTTGTCTGAACACAGGCCTTCTTCTGTTTCCTCTAAAGATGAGCTGTCTGAACCCATTTTGGCAGTGTGTCTGTTTGCTGCAGAGGGACCTAGCCCTGTTTCAGTCCCCATAAACAGGAATGTGCCATCCATCCCCTACAGTGTGTGTGTGTGTGTGTGTGTGTGTGTGTGTGTGTGTGTGTGTGTGTGTGTGTGCGCGAGCGTGCGTGCGTGCACAGAGGAGCTTTTAGATGGATGTACATTATTTATCACTATAGTCTTAATAATGGACAAGCCTTTACTCTGTCGGACTGCCAGATGGTGAAGCGTGATTCATCACTCTGGAGAACGCATTTCCACTGCTCCAGAGTCCAATGGCGGCGAGCTTTCACCACTCCAGCCGGTGCTTGGCATTGCGCATGGTGATCTTAGGCTTGTGTGAGGCTGCTCGGCCATGGAAACTCATTTCATGAAGCTCCCTACTAAGTTCTTGTGCTGACGTTGCTTCCAGAGGCAGTTTGGAACTCGGTATTGACTTTTGCAACCGAGGACAGACAATTTTTACACGCTACGTGCTTCAGCACTCGGCTGTCCTGTTCTGTGAGCTTGTGTGGCCTACCACTTCGCGTTTCCTAGACATTTCCACTTCACAATAACAGCACTTACAGTTGACCGGGGAAGCTCTAGCTGAGAAGAAATTTGAGGAACTGACTTGTTGGAAAGGTGGCATCCTATGAAGGTGCCACATTGAAAGTCACTAAGCTGTTCAGTAAGGACATTCTACTGTCAATGTTTGTCTATGGAGACTGCATGGCTGTGTGCTCAATTTTATAAACCTGTCACCAACAGGTGTGGCTGAAATAACTGAATCCACTACTTTGAAGGGGTGTCCACATACTTTTATATATACAGTGCAGAAAGTATTCGGATCATTCAGAGATCCTTACTGAACTTCTGGAGAGAGTTTGCTGCACTGAATGTAAAGGAGCTGAATAATTTTGCACGCCCAATTTTTCAGTTTTTGATTTGTTAAAAAGTTTGAAATATCCAATAAATGTCGTTCCACTTCATGATTGTGTCCCACTTATTGTTGATTCTTCACAAAAAAATACAGTTTTATATCTTTATGTTTGAAGCCTGAAATGTGGCAAAAGGTCGCAAAGTTCAAGGGGGCCGAATACTTTCGCAATGCACTGTAGTTTATCATTTCAAATATCTTATTCAGAGTACATGTTGAGCTCTGAACTCAAGCCTGTGTTATTGTTTGCAGAGTGTGTTGGGCTGTGAAATTGTGCTGAGCGTTACAATAGAGTATGTATCTATTTGGTAGCCCCATGTCCTCATTGATATAGTAGGACATTAGGAACCCTAGCAGATGCCGGACTAAATTTACCACTTACCTCCATGACAACAAAGCCTCACCTGGGGAGAGAGAGGCTGAGTGGCTGTTACACAAACCCATTTTGACTTGGATTTAGCACTCAGCAAGCATGCATGCACACACAAACACTCACATACGTAGGAGCGCAGGAGAGTGAACCATGTCCTCTGATTCTTCCTCTACTCCTCAGGCCTGTAGACAGGAAGTGATGTCTTTGTCAACAAAGGAAGCTGGGTTTAGAGCGATAGTTTGGCAGTTAGATAGTCGAGACTTTACAGCTCTTATTGAAGGGATTAATGAGTGTCTTAGTTTAGTGTTAGGTTGGCAGACTCACTTTTAGTTGGTCACAAACACATTGGTCACCATAGTGATTTGCAGGGTTGGATCTCAGATTGCTAGTGACTGTTCTTGTCTGCCTCTTGACGGTTTTCAATATTATTACATGAATACTTACAGAAACAGCAGTCGTTTCAGGAACAGAGTTCATGTGGGAGGAATAACATACTGTAGCTGGCACTGACAATTTGACTTAATATATAGGCCTATACATTTTGTGTTGCCTGACGCTATGAATCCGCTATTTGTCTGTCATTTTGTCAGTCCTTACCTTATCTTTCCAGTGGATTTCATATTTTTACTTGGCTGCATTATAAAAATATTTGACCCCCTAACTCAAAATAACGTTTTCATCCTGCATCAATATTTTTCATTTAATGTTATGTTACCATGTTTGTGTGGTTGGTACTGAACACTTTAATAATGACAGTAAAATAAACGTATTATGTCAATTTCTATTTTCAGAAATAAGGCTAAACGTAACAACAACTGCAGAGCGTCTAAAGTAATCATATACAGTGAACCCAATGCACTGTGGTGTGCTGAGGGAGGAGAGAAGAGAAGAATTGTGAGGTCTATATTTAGATAGTATGGTAGCAGTTGAGAAGGAGCTCTTTGCTCAAGAGCTGTTGGTGCTGTGATGCCTCAATAATCAAGTCACGTGGTGAAACTGGGAAAATTAGATGCTCTCTTTCTCTCCTAGACCTCTCTTTCTCTCCTAGATCTCTCTTTCTCTCCTAGGCCTATCTTTCTCTCCTAGGCCTATCTTTCTCTCCTAGGCCTATCTTTCTCTCCTAGACCTCTCTTTCTCTCCTAGGCCCAGCTTTCTCTCCTAGACCTCTCTTTCTCTCCTAGGCCTATCTTTCTCTCCTAGACCTCGCTTTCTCTCCTAGACCTATCTTTCTCTCCTAGACCTCTATTTCTCTCCTAGACCTCTCTTTCTCTCCTAGACCTCTCTTTCTCTCCTAGACCTCTCTTTCTCTCCTAGGCCTATCTTTCTCTCCTAGACCTCTCTTTCTCTCCTAGACCTATCTTTCTCTCCTAGACCTCTCTTTCTCCTCTAGAGCTCTCTTTCTCTCCTAGACCTCTCTTTCTCTCCTAGACCTCTCTTTCTCCTCTAGACCTCTCTTTCTCTCCTAGACCTCTCTTTCTCCTCTAGACCTCTCTTTCTCTCCTAGACCTCTCTCTCCTCTAGAGCTCTCTTTCTATCCTAGGCCTCTCTTTCTCCTCTAGAGCTCTCTTTCTCTCCTAGACCTCTCTTTCTCATCTAGACCTCTCTTTCTCCTCTAGAGCTCTCTTTCTCTCTTAGACCTCTCTTTCTCCTCTAGAGCTCTCTTTCTCTCCTAGACCTCTCTTTCTCTCCTAGACCTCTCTTTCTCCTCTAGACCTCTCTTTCTCTCCTAGGCCTCTCTTCCTCATCTAGACCTCTCTTTCTCTCCTAGACCTCTCTTTCTCCTCTAGATCTCTCTTTCTCCTCTAGAGCTCTCTTTCTCTCCTAGATCTCTCTTTCTCCTCTAGACCTCTCTTTCTCCTCTAGAGCTCTCTTTCTCTCCTAGAGCTCTCTTTCTCTCCTAGACCTCTCTTTCTCCTCTAGAGCTCTCTTTCTCTCCTAGACCTCTCTTTCTCCTCTAGATCTCTCTTTCTCCTCTAGAGCTCTCTCTCTCCTAGACCTCTCTTTCTCTCCTAGACCTATCTTTCTCCTCTAGAGCTCTCTCTCTCCTAGACCTCTCTTTCTCTCCTAGAACTATCTTTCTCCTCTAGAGCTCTCTCTCTCCTAGACCTCTCTTTCTCTCCTAGACCTATCTTTCTCCTCTAGAGCTCTCTCTCTCCTAGACCTCTCTTTCTCTCCTAGAACTATCTTTCTCCTCTAGAGCTCTCTTTCTCTCCCAGACCTCTCTTTCTTCTCTAGAGCTTCTCTCCAAACCTCTCTTTTTCTCCTAGACCTATCTTTCTCCTCTAGAGCTCTCTTTCTCTCCTAGACCTATCTTTCTCTCCTAGAACTATATTTCTCTCCAAACCTCTCTTTCTCTCCTATACCTATCTTTCTCTCCTAGACCTCTATTTTTCTCCTAGGCCTATCTTTCTCTCCTAGGCCTATCTTTCTCTCCTAGAACTCTCTTTCTCTCCTAGGCCTATCTTTCTCTCCTAGACCTCTCTTTCTCTCCTAGACCTCTCTTTCTCTCCTAGGCCTATCTTTCTCTCCTAGACCTCTCTTTCTCTCCTAGGCCTATCTTTCTCTCCTAGACCTCTCTTTCTCCTCTAGAGCGCTCTTTCTCTCCTAGACCTCTCTTTCTCCTCTAGAGCTCTCTTTCTCTCCTAGACCTCTCTTTCTCCTCTAGATCTCTCTTTCTCCTCTAGAGCTCTCTCTCTCCTAGACCTCTCTTTCTCTCCTAGACCTATCTTTCTCTCATAGACCTCTCTTTCTCCTCTAGAGCTCTCTCTCCTAGACCTCTCTTTCTCTCCTAGACCTCTCTTTCTCTCCTAGACCTCTCTTTCTCTCCTAGACCTCTCTTTCTCTCCTATAACTATCTTTCTCCTCTAGAGCTCTCTTTCTCTCACAGACCTCTCTTTCTTCTCTAGAGCTCTCTCTCCTATACCTCTTTTTTTCTCCTAGACCTATCTTTCTACTCTAGAGCTCTCTTTCTCTCCTAGACCTATCTTTCTCTCCTAGAACTATCTTTCTCTCCAAACCTCTCTTTCTCCTCTAGACCTCTCTTTCTCCTCTAGAGCTCTCTTTCTCTCCTATAGCTCTCTTTCTCTCCTAGACCTCTCTTTCTCCTCTAGAGCTCTCTTTCTCTCCTAGACCTCTCTTTCTCCTCTAGATCTCTCTTTCTCCTCTAGAGCTCTCTCTCTCCTAGACCTCTCTTTCTCTCCTAGAACTATCTTTCTCCTCTAGAGCTCTCTTTCTCTCCCAGACCTCTCTTTCTTCTCTAGAGCTCTCTCTCCTAGACCTCTCTTTTTCTCCTAGACCTATCTTTCTCTCCAAACCTCTCTTTCTCTCCTAGACCTATCTTTCTCTCCTAGACCTCTATTTTTCTCCTAGGCCTATCTTTCTCTCCTAGGCCTATCTTTCTCTCCTAGAACTCTCTTTCTCTCCTAGGCCTATCTTTCTCTCCTAGACCTCTCTTTCTCTCCTAGACCTCTCTTTCTCTCCTAGGCCTATCTTTCTCTCCTAGACCTCTCTTTCTCTCCTAGGCCTATCTTTCTCTCCTAGACCTCTCTTTCTCCTCTAGAGCTCTCTTTCTCTCCTAGACCTCTCTTTCTCCTCTAGAGCTCTCTTTCTCTCCTAGACCTCTCTTTCTCCTCTAGATCTCTCTTTCTCCTCTAGAGCTCTCTCTCTCCTAGACCTCTCTTTCTCTCCTAGACCTATCTTTCTCTCCTAGACCTCTCTTTCTCCTCTAGAGCTCTCTCTCCTAGACCTCTCTTTCTCTCCTAGACCTCTCTTTCTCTCCTAGACCTCTCTTTCTCTCCTAGACCTCTCTTTCTCTCCCAGACCTCTCTTTCTTCTCTAGAGCTCTCTCTCCTAGATCTCTCTTTTTCTCCTAGACCTATCTTTCTACTCTAGAGCTCTCTTTCTCTCCTAGACCTATCTTTCTCTCCTAGAACTATCTTTCTCTCCAAACCTCTCTTTCTCTCCTAGACCTATCTTTCTCTCCTAGACCTCTATTTTTCTCCTAGACCTATTTTTCTCCTAGACCTATCTTTCTCTCCTAGGCCTATCTTTCTCTCCTAGGCCTATCTTTCTCTCCTAGACCTCTCTTTCTCTCCTAGGCCTAT